>NC_143054.1:78212500-78837500 GCF_052426305.1 Pelodiscus sinensis | reverse complement strand
CAAATTTTGGATAATTAAAACAATCTACCCATGACAACACTTGAATGTTTTAAATAACTTACTCATACAAAACACTTACCATATTTAACTGAGGAAAATGACAGACGTGATATGTTGTTTAGTTATTGTACCCTTCAAAGCTACAAGATGGCGCTACAGCGATAAATTTGGTAAATATATATGTACATAAGAAAACTTCTCTTTTGTAATATAACTAATAATGACTAGTAGTAAATAACTGAAATTAAAATAGACTTGTGTTTATCAGATCTCTTTATTTTTAGGTTTTGCTTGTGTACGGAGTAGCATTTATGGTTATTCTTCCAGTTGTTGTGGTGAGTATTACCTGAAATAAAGGGAGAAATCTCTATTTTATGAAAGTGAGGAATGAGAAGCTCAGATGTTATTCCTAAAACAGCTTTGTATACGGTCTAGTAACTGTGTGTGCTTTCATTTCAAGTGCACTTACAGAAAAGCTTGTATGAAAAAGGATGCTTATATCATGGTGCTTAATTCTGTGGAAATTCACAACCCATTGTTGGGGAATTTGCTTTGTCATATATTTTATATATACACAATATTACCATCCTCAGGCAATCAGAAGTCATGAGTCAGGGTCTCAAAATATTAACTGATAACCTAAATTGCTTAAATATTGTTGAATTCTTTTTCATCTGACTCTTGGCATTTGACTTTTTCCAGGATGCATTTTGTCAGGCTTTTCTCTGAAACACTTTTAGAACGGAAGTAAAGATTCTCAGGGTTACAAGAGCTGGGGTTTTAACAGGAAACATTGACTATCCTGAAAATTTTCTAATACTGTTTTTATTCTGCTGCACATTTTCTCTTCTCATTCCTCACAATTGGAGATTATCTTTCATCAATGGCATTTGGAGTAAATTCAGGGTTGTTGCTGGAGGCCCAGGGCTGAACCTAAACTTTGAAATAAGGAATTATAGGGAATTACTTCAGATATGGATGGAACAAGTTGGTGTTTGAATTTCTCTTGATTACCTTTTTTATAATTTTAAAGGATTAAAATTAGAGGATTTACCTGGCATTGCTCAGGTCATTGTGGGGGCTCAGGCAGGGAGAGTGGAGAGCAGGAGTCAGGGAAAAGGTTTGGGAAGTGTTTGGGGAGGCTCAGGACAGGGGTTGAGAGTGTTTGTGTGGGCGGGGGGAGACTAGGCAGGGGTTTGGGAGGTATGGAGGGAGCTCAAGGCAGGAGGAGGGATACTAGAATCAGATTAGGGTGTGGGGGTACAGGAGTCAGAGCAGCAAGTAGGGGAGTGCACAAATGAGGGCAGAGGGGTGTAGGAATCAGAGCCAGGGAGTTGGGAGGTGTGGGGGAGCAGGGCAGGGAATGTAGGAGTGAGGGAGCGCAGAGGGTGTGGGTGCAGGGCAGGGAGCAGTGGGTGGTCAGGGCAGGGGCTTGAGGGGGCAGGGAAGCCCCAAGGCCGTCTGTGGCTGCACTGTATATGGCCGGTGACTCTTGTCTGGGTCTGTGGACCTGCACTGCCCAGCCAGTGGCTGGTGTTTGTGGGGCGTGTGGCAGCAGGGGCTCTGTTGCCTGGCCCTAGCTGGCAGCTGCTCTCTGGGGAGGCTGCTGGCTGCAGGGGCTCCCCCAATCTGTGTTTGGGGCTGAGGGGTGGGGTTTGGGGCTGGCAAGGGAGGTGATTTGGGCTCCAGCTTTGGGATAAGGGGGCCACTCACCCATGGCTGGCCATGTGCAGAGTCCTGTCCCCACTCAGCCACTCTTACAGGTGCAGCCTCCCCTTTGTGGTCTCTTTGTAGTATAACTGTCTCACATGTTTGCCGTCCTCCTCCCTCCCCCCGTGGTCATTCCAGAGCATAACTGTTCCTGCCATCAGACCATTCCCTTTCCATGTTATAGAAAAAATCTGATTCCAGGCATATCCCATTGTCCTGGCACCACCAACCCTGACCTTGCTTTAAGTTATGATAAGATACGGAATTTGGTAGTTCTAGCTCTTACCATTTAGGAGCAGTTCTTAAACAGATATACTCACAGACCGACAGACTGACAGACGCACACAGTTTCTAAAATATATAGTAAGATTTTTTTTATTATTTTGTGTAGTAATAATTTTATTTTAACTGTTAATTTTGTGTGAAAGCTTTCTCTCTCCCCGTTGGATTCTCCCTCTAAAAACTCCCTTTGTACTCTCCTTTCCCCATGCACAGTTTTGTGTGGAAATTTTGAGATCCTAGGTACTACTACACGTGGCCAGTTTATAGGCAGCTTAACTCCACTGCTACTGATGTAGGTGGCTACTGAACTAGACTGGAGGTTAGGGAGGGACCATACTTCTGCTGGCCTTATCTCCCCTATAGGGCAGCACTAGATTGTGGCAGGATATGGGAGAAAGTGAACAAGTGGGGAAGACAGAAACGAGTGTATGTGATAGAATGAATAAATGTAATTATTTTTGTTACTGTAGTACCTAGGAGTTTCAGACAAGAGCTAGGACCTGATCGTGCTAGGTACTGTACAAACATAGATCAAAACTTTCCTTGCTCCCAGAAAGTTGTTAATCTAAATCTGAAACAGGAGACAACAGATGGAATGGGGGTGTACAAGGAAACAGTAGGGCAATATTGGTTATAGGGGGGAGAAGCCATGGGTTAAGGAATGGAGAAGATAGGAGGATAGGTGAGAGCAGGTATAAGGAAAAGAGAAGACAAAAGAAAATGTAAAAGGGACGATTGGGCACCATCTTCTTTTCCCCTATCTGTCAAAATTATATAAGCATTCCTCCCATAGATCAGGTAGTATTCTATTCCCATTTATAAATCTGCTCACACTATAAACATAAAATAATTAATATATGAAACATGAATGCTGTTTCAGAGCATATGTATAAACATTTGCATCGCTTATAAGGTTTAGTGGGATCTTTATGAATCTCTGTGTACAAGTTCATCAGACTGTTGAACTTAACCTTTTTTGACCATTCATATTTTGCTGATATTATTGCAAACTGTCTTGGCTCATTAGCCAAGTGGTCCTTGATTGGCTTACTTAAAAACTCTGTTCTGAAGAAGCTAAAGCAAAGGGCACAAATAAGAAAATGCACTGTAAGTGCATATGT
Organism: Pelodiscus sinensis; assembly: GCF_052426305.1. NCBI lineage: Eukaryota > Metazoa > Chordata > Testudines > Trionychidae > Pelodiscus > Pelodiscus sinensis. Next base: position 78,834,387 of record NC_143054.1, on the reverse strand, counting down.
GGGGGACCTATGAATGACCTGTTGTCTTCAGGAGACTTGGGTGACTAGCTTTCAAGTTTTGTGACTGGTTTGTATCAATCAGTTTGTTGTAAAGCTGTTTCTGTAAGAAAAAGCTAGAAAAACTAAAAACCCTAAAAGCTGAAGTAGTTGTTTAAATTTGGAAGTCCCCCAAGTTTGGAGGAAAGGAAGGCATGGCTGTAAATCTCCTAAGCTTGCAATGCTCAGCTATGAGAGACAAAAATAAAAGTTAAAAATTATTTTACATAATTTATACTGTTGTTATAGATTTCTTGAAGAATAAATACAAAATTATTTCTAGTCAGTTTCACCTTCCGGCTGGTGTGTACTAACAGTCTTGCAACCTTTATTAAAACTTCAGGGGTGTAATTTTGGTAACTTATAAAACATTAGAATGACCTTTAGTATTGGAGATGATAAAAGCTGATTTTTTACAAAACTGAAATTGAATTGATATTGTTCCGTCATGACTATTGAGACAAATTCAGACTTTGTAGTGTGAATCTCATTGTTTTGTGTGGGATATGAATTCTGGAGTTTGATTCTCAATAAATCACTAATTGAAAAGCCGTTTCGATGTGTGTTAATGTATTATAGTATTTGATAGTTATAATTAAAAGATTAATCCTTAACACACTCTATCCTTATTGAACGTCTTAGGGTTCTTGGTGGTACCGATCAATACGCTACAGTGGAGATCAGATTCTTATCCGCACAACTCAAATTTATACGTATTTTGTTTATAAAACACGAAATATGGATCTGAAACGTAAGTAAAAAAGGCGTCTGAGAAAATAGTGTGAAGTGTGAATATCGGTGTTGCTTCTACTTCATACTTGGTACAAAGTTGCATTTTAAACTGCTTGGAGCTGGCACTCTTCATTTGAATATCTAAGTAGTTCACATGAGTGTTTAAATTTAATCCCATGTAAAGTTGGAGAAACGGAGGCACAGGAGCTGACTTTTCCACGGTCACATGTTGAGTCACTGCTAATCAGAATTGTAACCTTGGTCTCTATGCCCCCTTTGCTCCTGCTGTAATCACTGTCACATGTTGTCATTCATAAACTTACTGTTAGAAAAATCCCAAATCCTAGAATTCTGGGGACCCAGAATACTTTCAAACATTTACCTTACCAAAAAGTTAAATGTAGAATTAAAGGTACCACTCATAACATTATAGTCAAGTCTGTCATTCTAAATATTTTCTCTGAAAGACTTCAACTGTAAAACCTTGTTCCATGTCAAAATATGGAATGTCCATTTCAGATGGCTTGTTCATTCCATGTGTATATGCTGTACCCATTTTCTGTCTACTTTAAAAAATCATCTGTATAGGGAAATGCCACAGAACTCTCTTAATGGATCTTACCCTGCTTAGTAACTCTTTTGCAGCAGAATCAGACTTGTCAATCAAAGCACCTTTGAAGACCAGGATAATTCCATCTTCCTACAAAAACTGAAGGTTTAACACACCTCAGAGCAGCAAGAAAACAAAACAAAAAATAATTAAAATCGGGTCCTCTTTATTCTTAACAATGGATTTCCTGGATTCTAAGAATTGCTGGGTTGTTGTTTAGGGTTTGGGGCTCTACAGCAAAATTGCAGGAAACACTACTTTTCATACTCCAGCAGCTTCTTGTAGCTTGTCTAAGGCATTTTTCTGCCAGAAACACTTAACTAGCAACCTGAGAAATAGGGATTTCAAGGAAAAGCACAAAAATGCCTGTGTTAACAAGACCTTGCTCACACCATGGTTTGACCTGGTTCCCACTGCTTTTTTCACCCTCCTATAGCTGGTGAGGGATGAGAGAGAAAACAGCCCAGACATGGAGTAACAAGCTGACTGTAAGGAGCCTCTTGGCCCACTGCTTCCTATGTCTTCTTTAGGAAGGTGTTAATCAGGCTTTATGTATCATTGCCTTTCTCACTTCGGAATTTAGTGAAATGACAGGACTTCCCCTAGTCCTCTCTGATCAGAGACTTAGGGAACCTCTGTAAAGTTCAAGGAGCCAATTAAAGATATCTTCACAGTACAGTTAGCTTTAGTGTTACCTCACTTGGCCTCTGTCCACACACACAAAACTGAATAAAGTTAAGTGCTGCGTTAAGATTGAGCTAGAAGATGCAACAACTTGAGTTCTAACAACTCAACATCTATTTCAATCTGCTAATTCAGTCACTGTGTGATGTCAGTCAAATCACTGAGTGTAACTCCAGTGTTGTTGAGTTAGCACATTCAAGCTAACGTAGAGTGAAGTCTGCCCGTTGTATATAATCTCATCAATGATTTTTTTCAGTTACACTTTATTTCTATAGCACAGCAGCAGTTCTCTCTCTAGATTCCTTTTTCACAGATATCTTAGTATCTTAGGGTACGTCTAGACTACAGGGTTTTGTCGACAAAGCTTCTGTCGACAAAGAGCATCTAGACTACATTCAGTTCTGTCGACAAAGCAAGCTGCTTTGTCGACAAAACCCTGTAGTCTAGACACAACCCTACATGCAATAACACCTTCTGTCGACAGAACTCTGTCGACAGAAGGCGTTATGCCTCGTAAAATGAGGTTTACCAGCATCGACAAAACTGCTGAGTTCTGTCAACGTTATGTCTAGACACACCCTTAGAACATTGGTGCCACTCTCCCTCTATGCTACAAAGGAATGGAGGAAACCCTGGAAGGTGAGGGAGAAATTTGAAGATACTCTGCAGTAGGAAGTATTTTATCTGAATTTCTTGTTCTACCTAATAGCCTGTGAATTAAAGTATAAAGGAATTACTTCCAAAATTATTTTTGTAGAGCTTTCTCTATCTAGCTAGGTCTCAGCTGTAGTTATTCCCTGCCTGTCATGATTGAAAATCTGATACTGCTTCTAAGGAACTGCGAGCAGGGGTAAGATGCATTGTAATGGGTTTGTAGTCTTTCCTGCTTGAAGAAAGAATTTTTTGAGCAAGTTATGATATATTTTTCTATACTCTATGGTGTGTCAAAATACAAACTTCCTAGCAATAGAATAGCAACTAAACTCTCCCTGCTTTTAACCCCTGCCATGAAAAAAAAAACTAGAGGAACAGATGTACCTTACAACATACACCAAAGCAGAAAGAGAACTTCTTCTGTTGGGCTAACTGAGGAAATAGAGTAGAGAGCCCTTCCATTGGAGGACCAAGTCTGCAACTCACAAAGCTAGGGACAGTTATCAGTCACCTAGGTGGTTGCCAGGCAGGGGTGGTGAGCACATTGGCCTACCGAAATCAATCTGACAGGGCTCTACTAAAGTTTATCATTATCTATTTACTATTGCTGTTGTATTAGATTGCCTCACAATCCAGTGCGTTTATGTTCACAACATTATTATGAAGCAGAGAGGAACTACTATCCCCATTTTGTAGATGGGAAATTGAAGCTCAGAGACACCAATTTACTAAGATTGCACAAAGTTTTATGGTAGAGCAGATAATTGAACCTGGCTTTCTTGAGTCCTTTGTTTGCACTCTACCAAGAGGACCATTTTAAATGGTATAAAATCAGCATCATAGGTGGAGAGGCTGGCATGTGGGACAAAAGAAAAATGAATAAAGAAGAAAAGACCAGAGCTGTGAAGGGTCTTAAAATTGAGGATAAAAAAGTTGAATTAAATATGGTGGCAAACTAGCTTTTTCTCTTCCAGAGTTCTCTCTCCCATCTTTAGAGGGGATATCAATACTTATCCATCTCTTTGTAAAGTGTTTTGAAATCTGAGTAGTAAATGCGGTAGAAAATGTTAGTGTTTTCCATTTGCAACAACCTGAGTTATAGCAACTCATCACTGATACTCCTATCTGTTGATGTCAGTCAAATCATTTTATGTAACTGGAGTGTTTGTTTTGAAATGTGATTTCTCTCTCCTGCATTATGCTATCTCGAGTGCAGTTAAAGTTAGCACATTCAAGCTAACTTGTAGTGAAGTCTACACACTGGGAATGAATCATAGTGTGTTGCCTGGGTGTCTTATAGTTATTAAAAGATTTCTTTTCCCTTCTCTGAGGATTAAGGGACTAAAGAAGTAGATGACTTGATCATCACTGTGAGCAAGGAGTATACTTTGACTGCATATTTTAATTCAAAAGATTTGCTTTTCTTCATGCTAAGGTCCACAGATCTATTACAGCATATACTTCAAGATGTTTGTAGGTTATGGCCAGAACCAGACTTCACAGTGACTGGCAGCAGGGGAATGTATCATCTCTTGAAGTTCCCTCCAATTTTTCTGGTTCTACAGTGGCCACTGGGTCAGCCCCCTGCAGGAAGTGTCGACTCTAGTAGAGTAAGCCTTCTGATGTCTGCATTCTTCAATCAGCTTGAATGATTTCGATGTCTGAAGATATCGCCAATGTACTGTGACTTCAGACAGGTAGTCCTTACAACGGTCATAGCATTCATTCCCTAAATAAATTCAAGGGAAAAAAAATCTTCTTTGGTTAATAATGAAGTACAGCCCTTAGGAGTAATGACATTCTTCTCTGAGATTAATCATGTCTCCTGTTGAGATCTGCTTGATAGCCATATGACAATCAATATAAAAATCATCAAATTCTATATATTCGTCATTCAGTCTATAACAAAGCCACTTCCTTTCATTTGGTAGATGTCATCTTCTGGGCACTAAGGTAGGAAGAAGATATGTGTATACAATCGACCTCATTTTGGGTATTCACATTTAAAGTCTGATCTTGCTGTGTGTATCCTGGAGACGCTATCTCAATCCCATGGTAATAGTTCTGTAGACCTTAGCACAAAGAATAATATGAAAATGTATCTGTTTACCTTAAAAATTCTTGTCTTCAAGTAAAAAGTTCACAGATTTGTCCCACTCTGGAGACACATGGATCATCCAGAGTAGAGATGAAAGTTGATATCCAGTTATTTAGATGTGGTTATTAGGCTGAATTTACCATGCCCTGTATTAAAAGAAATGTATTATTTTTAAAACTCACGCATGTGCAGTGTAATTTTTTGAAAGCTGACTTCTTGAACTAAGAGCAGATGCTCATTGAATCAGGAGGTTGTGTGCTCTACCAAACTGCTGAGTGTCACTGACTACCTACAGCAGAACCCATTGGCTTGGTACTGCAATCCTAATTCCAGCCTGGTGAGGAGAGGAGACGGTGGGTAAGAGGGCTAAAAACCGAGCCCCCCCCCCCGCAGCTACCTCGTTCATGCACTACCATAGTGCCTGTTTTGCATGGCTAGACCCATCTTCCCATTCTTGGTACTGCTACCAGAAACATGAGGTCACAGCACTCCTCAGGTTTGTCGAGTTTGTATCTGAATAGCAGCCTGATCTTTGTGCTAGGCTGCAAAGCCCAGACTGTGTAGCCAGGCCCAGCTCCACAAGACCAGAGCCATTAGTTCAGGGTGATTTCTGTGGCTTCATTTGAACCAGAAACCTTTGCCAATGTTTGAACAGAAACTTTCAAGGGAAAATAGTGTACTCCCTTTTGTACACCTTTTTGCTGCTTTTGGGGGTGGAGAGAGACCATCCCAGCCACTTCAGTTGATGTGAGGAGAAGTTTGTATAAGCACATTGGAAGACTGTCTACACAGCAGCTTCAGCTGCTATTAGGGGAATGGGACCAGGGTCTTCTGTCTCCTTTAGGACTACAACCATGTGACAAGCCTACTTCTTTAGAAACCTTAAGTGTATCCTCCTAGCTGTTGTATTGTGTGGAAAGACCATTTTGCAGACAAGAGCTGCTTTAACTAATTTTTGTCAGGTGTTCTTTGTGTTTTCTTTGCTGTGCTTTGCAGGGCTTATAATGGTTTTAGCGGGAGCCTCTGAATTTGACCCTCAGTACAACAAAGATGCTACAAGCAGACCAACAGATAACGTCCAGATACCTCAGGTTAGTTAATCCTTAATCCTGAAAGATACTTCACTGTTGTGAAAAACAAAGACTTAAAAGGGGAGTTAGGCATTTTAGATCTACATTGAAGTCCTTAAAGGTTCTGAACTCACATTGCTTATTGAAAGAAAAGTACATTTAATAACACGCTTAAAGAAAAAAAAATCAAGCAATATCACCAAAGCTGTAGTCCTATTAATATTTAACTAAACTGAAAATGAAACATTTCAACATATTGGGATCAACAGATCAAATGAGTTAGTCCATATTGGATTGCAGTTAATTAGTCAAATTAGTTATATTAAATTAATACTAAAAAGTAATTCTTAGCAATTCAAAGGAATAATTTAAGCTGGCTATCCATTTGGTTACAAATTCCAACTAAATAATTTTATTAATCAGTTCTGTAACTGAAATCTGGTTAATACCAAAATCAAATTATCTAAAGTCTGAACTACCATCTCAGAGCCAATATAAAGCTTCCTTCTCAGACTTCAAGTCTTGTGGCATGAATAACCCTTCTTTATCTCCGCCCTCCAACCTGGGCTCAAAGATATTACCTTGGAGCCATGCAGTTTGTTCCAGTCACATTCAAATTAAGAGGTCCTCTGTAGTATCAACTTGGAAAGTACATCTTAAATCAACAATTTTAAACGTGTGTATACCAGATACTGTCTCCCCACCATATACTCTGTGTGTGTGTGTGTGTGTGTGTATGTGTGTGTGTGTGTGTGTGTGTGCACGCCTGCGCCTACAAATAAATAAATTAAATAATTTGAGGAAGCGGGAATGATCTGGTCTAGGTGAAAGATCTTAAGATGAAATTGTCATCAGTTCACAGAAAGTTTAATGTGAAAATATTATAAAATGATTGGAATAAACTATCAATTAAATTTATCAACATTAATCAAAATTAAAATAAATTCAAGCTTATGATCAGTTTAAACGTCCCAGTTTCTTCTTTGCTAATCTAAAAAGACAGTCACATCCTTGAGGCATTGAAGCTGTAGTTTTGTTTTGGAACTGGACTGTAATTAAAACAGCTGCTCCTCTCCAATCTTCATCTTGGGGGAGAAGAGTTAAAAGTGTGTCAAGATAAAACCCCTTTGAAATGTGACCTGTAAAATATTATTCAGGTTTTGTGTAGTGATGCAAGCTTTTTTCCTTGTGCTATGTTTATCATTTTGGTACTAAAATAGCCATTTTTATTTGTAATTATTCTGTTTCCTTTAGCTAATCAGAGAACTTGGTAGCATTAATTTAAAGAAGAATGAGCCTCCGCTTACCTGCCCTTATAGCCTGAAGGCCAGAGTTCTCTTACTGGCTCATCTTGCCAGGATGAAAGTTCCTGAGACACTTGAAGAAGGTAATAATGATTCTTCAAGTACTTGTTCCTGTCAAGTCCTATCAGGAGTGCATGTGCACACATGCACAGTGGCTGGAAGATTTTCCCATAGCAGCGCCTATAAGGTCGGCCTTGACGCCCCGGAGTTGCACCTTCATGGTGTAGTATAGAGCCCTGCTGACCTGCCCTCTCCTCACTTTCTTCTTACTGCCAGTGATGGTAGGCTGGAACTTGCTGTAGTTCTTGGTTTCTCAAGCGCACTTACATTCTCTCATAATCTTATCTGTAGATAGTTTTTCCAGTTGTAGTTTATAGTTATAGTTAGTAGGGGGTAACCCTCCTCCCCCAAATTTCTTTCTGACCCCTGGAGTCATGGCATGCTTCATTCTCTCAGGTTCAAAAACCGTATAGTCTGCACAAAGCGTATGCCAAAGTGCGACCCTGATTCTTCCTACTTAGTGCCTTGGTGAAGATCACCCATGGGATTGTCGTCCCATCTGCTGCCAGGAAGTCTAAAAGACAGGGAACAACAACTGAAAATACTCCTTATGGAGGCAGCTCTATGCCCCCATTTAAACCTGGTACAGAGGCACCAAGCACCTGCTTGTGGGAACTATCTTCTGGTTTGTCACCGAAAAAAAGACTCCTCACAAAATTTGACAGGGGATCCCTTGAGGCCCATCCAAGAGGTACCGCTCTCACTTGCCAGTGCCTCAGAAGAGAGCCTCAAGAGCCACAGAGAAAAAGCTCAGGTCATAGTAATAGCACCAGCCTGGCTCCATCAGCACTGGTACATATGTCACTTAGACATGTCTGGGGAGACACCAGTAGACCTACCACTCTTCCTGAACCTCCTGATGCAAGACTACGGTCATCTTTGGTACCCAAACCTCGAACTGCTTCACCTTACAGCATGTACATTTCATAGCTGGACCCGGCAAAGCTGGCCTGTACACATCAGGTTAGGCAGGTCCTCCTTTGCAGTAGAAAACCATCTACCAGAGCCACCTACTTTGCCAAATGGAAGAGGTTTTCAATCTAGTCAGCTCAGCACCACTTGCCACTAATGCTGGCTCCAGTGCCACTCATCCTGGACTATATAAAAGGGTCTCTCTCTTTGTCAACGGTCAGAGTGCACTTATCCACCATAATGGCTTTCCACCCAGGATTATAGTGCTGACCTTCTATGTAGAGAGAACAAAGCCATTCCACAAATGAAATGGATCTAGCTATTTGTGGCAATTGCAGACAAAACAGAGGGCCAGCCTGTGTCATTCCAGTGTATCTTGTCATGGATTGCATTCTGCGTTCAGGATGGTTACAGGCTAGCATGAATTCCCATACCTCCTATCCCAGTGCACTCCCCCAGAGCTTCATTTACAGTGTTTCTCGCTCAAGTCCCCACTCATAAGATTTGTAAAGTGGCAACATGGTCCTTGAGCCGTATGTTTGCCACTCATTTCACTATTACCCAGCAGGCCAGAGAAGACGTGACCTGCAAGTGAGCAGAGCTCCAATCAGTCATAGGCTCTGACCCCATCTCTTAAACTTGGGCTTATGAGTCACCTGACTGGAATGGACGTGAACAAACACTTGAAGAAGAAAAACTGCTATTTACCTTCATGTAACTTGTTCTTTGAGATGTTGTTCATGTCCATTTCAATACTTCCCAGTCAGAGTAGACAGCAAGAAGGAACTGGGGGAGGCGGGGAATGTGGAAAGCAAGGATCTATATTGGGCACTATGAGGGTGTGACTACAGTGAACACCCAGGCTGACTTTACAGGTGCTGCTATGGGAAAATCTTCCAGCCACTGTGCATGTGCACATACACACATCTGATTGGGATGGATATGAACACCACATCTTGAAGAACAATAGTTACAAGAAAGTGAGTAACTATTTTTTCTCCTCTTAAAAAGTTCTTTAGGAATAGAAGCATCATTTCATGTTTCTCCGGGGGGGGAGGGGGAGCACGGGAGGAATCTTATTGGACATATTTACAACTGAAGTAATTTACCTTAATCACATTTCACTCGTTTTAGTTCTTGGTGGAGCGATAGCAACTCTGCCTACCCCAGAGTTGCATATAGTTTCTTGTCCTTTCAAAAAAGTGTGAGAACCACTGAATTAGATGTATTTAATAGTGAACAATTCTCCTTCATGTTATTTCATACATTTATGTTCCACTGTATGCATGGAACTCAGTGCATTTGTATCAGACTTTTGTCGGTTGTACCAGCAAGTGCGAAGGCCCCCCCACTATTCTTGTGTGCCAAGATGAGAGAATAAAGGGGTATGATCAGTATCTCCCTCCAAATGTAATACTGCCTGCAGTGAGAGTTGTAGCTCTCTGCTCTTGAGCTTTAGTTAACCAACTTTTAAAAGAAATTGTTAAACATAGTTGTAACTTAGTTTAGGATTTCATCTGAAGTGGGATATACCCACAGAAGTTCATGATACCATCTACATGTTTTGTTAGTCTCTAAGGTGCTGCAAGACTACTTGTTTTTAAATTTTTTTTTTTTTTTTTAGTTTATTGCAGTTATTTTGGATTTAATACAGGCAGTCCCCGGGTTACGTACAAGATAGGGACTGTAGGTTTGTTCTTAAGTTGAATCTGTATGTAAGTCGGAACTGGCATCCAGATTCAGCCGCTGCTGAAACTGATCAGTTTCTACAGCGGCTGAATCTGGACACCAGTTCCGACTTACATACAGATTCAACTTAAGAACCCCAGGTGTCCCCAAGTCAGCTGCTGCTAAAACTGATCAGCAGCTGATTCCAGGAAGCCCGGGGCAGAGCAACTCTGCCTCGGGCTTCCTGTAGTCAGCCGCTGGTCAGTTTCAGCAGCGGCTGACTTGGGACGCCTGGGGCAGAGCAGCTGGGGAGCTGCTGGGTTGGTCCAGTAGCGCGGCTGCTCCTCGGCGCTACTGGACCAACCCAGCAGCACCCCAGCTGCTCTGCCCCAGGCGTCCTGATTCAGCCGCTGCTCCCCCAGCAGAGCAGGGAGATGGGGAGCAGCTTTTCTCGCCCCGGAGGAGGCGGGCGGCGGGACCAGGCGTCCCGCCGCTCCAGTCCTCCGGGGCGAGAAAATCCCCATTCGTAACTGCGGATCCGACATAAGTCGGATCTGCGTAACTCGGGGACTGCCTGTATGTGGAAATTCCCAGGTTTCAAACAGTGTGCCATGTGCAGGGCTGTGATCCCTGTGCACAACACCTACTTAGATGGACATGTGAGGGACAAACTCCTGCTCAGAAAGGGATTTCCCTAGACATTCATGTAGCCTTCTAGAGCCTGCATAAAGATCCTTGTGGCAGATACTAGTCTGTGTTCCACCCATTGTCAAACAGGTAGATGATGCCAAGTCCCGCAGCAGCTGCTTAGCCAAGGAAGTATTGGTATCTGGAACTGCACCAACTCTGGTTGAGGTTTGCTTGTCTTGAAATTGTAGACCAAGCTGCAATCTCTTCACTTCATGGCATTGATGATTTCTTGTTGAGTAATGAGGTGAATCTGCTCTTGATGTCCAAGCCATTCTGGTGAACAGCAGAAAGGATTCCAGCAAAACCACATATGCAGCAAAATTGTGGTTTTCAATTTGAGCAGACTCTTGTCAGCTATCTTGAGAGAGTACAGAAATTAGACCTATATTGGATTATCTATTGCATCTGAAATCTTGTGGTCTCTCTATCAGTTTAGTGAGAATCCATTTAGCAATTATTTCTACAGTACACTCAGCAGTTGAGGAGTTTTATATCTTTTTACATCCATAGAAGTATGCATTTTGAAAGGGTTTTCTGTATGGTTACTCTTCCGTGTCTAATCTGTTACTTTCATAGGCTCTGAGTTTGGTATTATTTCCTTTTGATGGCCTTTACCTTTGAACTTTTGGCAACATCATCCTTCTCACTGCAATCATAATAAAACATTTTTGGTAGCAGCTACCTTTGCAAGGAGGGTGTTGGCGGTCCAGGCACTTGGAGCCGACCCTTGTTTTACAGTATTCCACAAAGGTAATACCTTGCTTAGACTAAAGACATGTTTATGCCTAAAGTGGTCTCTGAAATCTACTTCAACAAGACTATTTGTCTCCCAGTGTTCTTCTTGAAGCCTCATTCTACCAAGTCTGAAGAAGAATTTCATACCTTGGATATTCAGAAGTTTCTAGCATTTTTACCTGAATCACATAGTCTTTCAGAGTATGTCCACACTATGATAAAAGGCCTTTGGCTGTCCCAGATCAGCTGGCTTAGGCTCATGCTGTGGGGCTATAAAATTGTGGTGTAACTGTTCAGGATTGGGCTCCAGGCTGGGCTTTGGAGGCCTTCCTCCCTTGTGTAGTATTAGAGCCCCTGTTCCAGTCCAACCCTGAACACCTTCACTGCAAATTTTAGCCCCACAGCTGGAGCCCTGTGAGCTGGAGTCAGCTGCTCCGAGTTTCCGTTCTGTGGGATTTTTATCATAGTGTAAATGTACCCTCAGATTTCCCTAGATTTTTTTCATAGTCTGTTCTGACAGGACTAAAAGGCAACCTATTATCGCCTACATATTTCACGCTGGATTTCTGACTGTATCAAACTTCGCTACAATCTGCCAAAGGTGTGTCTTGCACTGAGGATAACACCTCACTCTGACAGGGCTCATTCTGTTTCGCTAGTATTTTTGAGCAACGTTCCTCCATGTGGACGGTTGCAAAGCAGTAATGTGGTCATCTGTGCATACCATCTCTAGACACTATGCTATTTACTAAAGATCATGCAGACTTCAGCAAGGTGTCTCCAAGTATTCTGAAGCCCCACCACCTGTAAGGAAACTGCTGGTAAATCACTTACAATGGAATGTATAAACTCACAATCTCTCGAAGGAGAAAAAGACTGTAATTTTACTTGTATGGTATCTATTCTTCAAGGTGTGTTTTGCATATAAGCATTTCACGACCCTTCTACTCCCCACTGCTTCAGGTTTGACTTACTAGTCATATGAAGGAAAGAAGAGGGAGGCAGTGACCTGCCCCTTTCATACATTTGGCCCAACACGTGGCAGTAGCAGAGCTGCATATGTCACCTACTGGTACAGCTGGCAAAAGTTACAACTTGAGTGCATATGTACTGTTGTGGAGTGTCCATATATGTGCCACCCGTATTGAAGAATAAGTATTATATGTGGAAGTAAACACTAAAAAGTCTGACTAAAAATTCCTTTCCCTCTCATTTGCCCAATTTTCAATCTGCTGATTCTTGTGATAAATTTCTCTAGTTGTCCGTAACGTCTTCCAATTTCACCATTTGATTTCTGTTGTAAAATTCAAGTAGCAAATCTTTGATTGAAAACCTTTACAGGCCTTTACATTAAATGAATCAAAAAGAGCATAAGTCTATTTTTTTTTCTTAGTAGGTAACCTTTAAGAATTTTTTTAAAGTTCTTTTACAATGACATTCTAAATGTTTGACTTTTATTGAAATGTGTAACTTCTGTTAGACTTCTTTTATAATGCTTCTGAGTTGTAAGGTGGTGGGAGTTGAGCATGACCAGCATTTAGCAGAATCAGACTCATTGTGGTTTAAAATACATGTGTGTTAGAGAACAGCTTGTAGAGAAGGAAAAAAGATAGGGTGTGTGACTGACTGACTAGGTGGCTTTCTAAATGACAGAGGTGGGGTGCACATAGTTAGAGAAGATAGGTAAGCAGAGAATTGGAAGGTTTTACCAAATCACTCATTTTGCAGATCAGCAATTTATCCTGAAAAAGTGTCCTGCTTTACTTCAGGAAATGATTAACGTAATCTGCCAGTTAATAATAATGGCACGTAGCCGTGAAGGTAAGGAAAACATTATTATATTGTATTTAAACTAGAAAATCTCACTGTCCGTTGAACTTGTCTTTGAAGAGTTGTTGAGCTTGTGGGGAAACATTGATTTTGTACATTTAGATATTTTTCATTCCTTTATAGTCTCAACGGGAAAGGATCTCTTTCTGAAGAGTTCAGTCTCCTGTACTTCCCCCATTTGTGCTGTAAGGATATGTATACCCTCAGAGTTAGGGGGGAGCACACATAATCACATTAGTTCTCATTGAGCTATTGCAGGTAGTACAGGGAGCAGTGAGAGGCTAGCATCCTTAGTATATGCCAGTGGAGCAGGGTTAGGTTGTACTCAGGTGTCATACTTGAGTCACCATCCATTTAGCTCAATTATGCAGCTATTTTTAGTGTGCTAGCTTGAGCAGACACACATCTATGCAAGTTGGGAATTTCACAGTTAGCTTCAAGGGTTGGTGTACCTACAGCAGTGAATACCCCCTTTTCAGTGTTAGACCGCTCCCCTACACTGTCTTGTGATTGATTTGATGACTCCATGACCCAATGCATTTGTAGCATTACCATTAAAGAGTAAAGTTATAGATCTTTGGAAGGTAAGTCCTGAGATGTATCCCTGTCCATATCTGATCTCACCCCTTCTGCGAGTCTAAGATTTAGTCAACATTTCACTTATGTATTCTGTCCTTTCCTTCAAATATATATTAAAAATACTCCCCAAGAGAAGAATGATATATAGGTATTTGTAACATTACAAACACTTTTGTCTTCTGGCTTAAAAAATACTGGTAAAACATAACTAGTTACTTTGTACACCCCCACCTAACTATGTTAGTGCCCATATTAACATTTTTATAAGCAAATTTTTCCAGCTTATATTTAGAAAAATACCAGTAACCTCCCTGAATGAATGTTTCAGTCAATTATTTTTTAAATGCTGCCCTCTCTCTGGGGGAGGAATTATGTAAAAAACTTCTAAGGTAAACTAGTTCGTTTCTGTTTTCACAGGAATTTAAGTCTGTACTTTATCCTTTTAAAAATTATAATAGAAATTAAATCAGTTTGATTATAATCAATAGGCAGGCTACCCCAACTTTCTCCTTGATGTCTTGACCAACCTGCAGTGGTTAGGAAATAAATTATCCTTTTACACAGCCCTTTGCCTAGTTTGGCACAACCTGAAGAAAGAACATTAACAGGCACTGAATTTTTCGTTAAACTATACTGTAATAACTTTTATAGTAAAATGGCCATCAATACTATTTAAAATCTTTATAACATTAAGAAAATGTCATATGCATTGCAAGGTACTGCTTTCCTTATGAACTTTTAAAGTTGCTGAGCTGATCAAAATATTTTAATTTAATATGTTGTGTATTATACATTTCAAAGTATACTAGAAAAACATGTCAAAAATGGTCTTGTAAAATTCATTCTCCCCAAGAAAGGGAGTTCCATGCGCCATCGTTGGGATCTTTGGAAAACTGTATGAAGCTTTCCCAGATGGCTGTCCAAGGACTTCAGCAGTTCAAGTCTCCCCTTCTGCAGCTCCCTCACATTGAAGAGGACAATCTTAGGCGAGTTTCCAATCATAAAAAGGTATACAATTACAGATAATGCTCAGTCTTTTTTTTAATCTTTATATTACTTCCTTTATCCTGCTTCTGTCTCTCAGTAGGCAAATTAATAGCTCACAGAATAAAAAGCACTTGCTCAGGGATGACTTCTTGTGCTTTATGTTCCTTAAACTGTAACAGTTAGCTTTATAGATGAAAAGGAGCGACTATTCGCCACAGATAAGTTATGATCTGTAGCATGGTTAATTATGGGATAGGCATATTGGACAAAGCGCAATATCTTGTTTATTCCAGATTGTGGGAATGAATTGAACAAACAGCCTTTGTGTCGGCATTATTGCATTAATTAGAGTTCAATTTTGAGCAAAGTTCTTTTGTAGTGTTTTTCTTTTTTCAACTAAGTTCAAAATCAAAAGTATCCAGGACATGGTGAGTTTGAAAGGACCTGATCGCCGCAACTTACTACATTTCCTTGAAGATGAAAAATATGATGAAGTTATGGCTGTATTAGGCAGTTTCCCACATGTCACTATGGATATAAAACCACAAGGTAAGATGGAACATTGTTTCATTGCTGTATGTGTCTTCCTTCTTGACAATTTGATAGTCTGCTGGTCGTAATGAGTTAAGATTCTTAAACACCAATTCCTTACATTATTTATGTAACCTGGAAATTGGCAGACTTTCCTGAATGACAGGCTCTCACACTTCAGATTTATAGTTTGAGGAAAATAAAGTATATTAAAGCATCTTGCATACTTAGAGGTCATCAGCAATTTTATCTAGAGGTACTGATACAGTATTTAATTGTTTGATTGTGAGAGCAGTGTGTAGTAATGGTTGAGACAACATAAATCTTTCTATCCTTTGCCTTGTAAAATTAAAGAAAAAAAGGTGGCTAAGGATTTCATGCTTGTGCTTAGCTCAAGTACTAAACTATCCGTTTTTAATTTGAGATATTATATCAGAGTCCTGGGTCATTAAAGGGTTGAGAGTATTTTTGTGAGAGTGAAGGTATATTAACCTTGTGTTATGAGCATATTCTGCTTTGGATAACCATATAGCACTTGATTAAAGTTAAGTACACTGTTTCAATCGCGTATTATTCTCCTTCATTTGCTCTCTGAAAATGTGCTGCTAACAAGTGTTTCCTGGAAGCTGCATGGCAGCAGTTTCACAGATGATTAGCAGCTTAAAGGGAACACTGCTGCTAACCAGTTGCTTTAGGCTGCATTGCAGTGGAAGGTAAAATGATCATTGATCACTTTCCTCACAGGAGAATTGAGACTTAATGTTAGTAAAGGTCTGAAATATTTGGGTAGTGCTAACATTTATTTGCAGTTTTGCAGATATGTTTTGTTCAGTTAGTGTTAGATTTGGCTTATACATAGTCCTTATTAAGACATATTTGCTTTATGAATTTAAGTTAAAAATATGTTAAAACTATATAGCAGGCACTTTCCAACCAGTATATTTCCTTTATCAATGTTTAGCAGGCACAGAGTGCTGATGTTTAGTTGTGTTCATAATTGTCATGCAGTCCTTGACAAACTTGTACCCCTTCGTGTTCTTGCATGCTACCCTTCCCTGTGTACGTTTTTGCATTTGACAAATACACATTTATTTTAAAATTGTGCCAAGGAGGATTTAACATTTTTGCTTCTACCTAGATTGACGGTTTTCACTTCTAATTATAGATGATGGATGTGTGAAAAACTGAGGAATACTTTTATTTTTCATACCAGAATAAAAATATAATATTTTTCAGTCATTTTACTGCATTCTACAATAAGATCCTCTGAGTGCATTGACCCTAGTATAGGTCTTTTGGTCGATGTTATAGTCAAATTATTCAGTAATATTGTTTCCTTTTCCCCCCTTCCTCTTTTTGAAAAGGGATTAAGTGCACGACTCTTAATTCAGTTTTGAAATTAAGATATTAATCATTCAAAGATCAGGCAAATCATAGTTTTGGTTCCCAGAACAACTGTAACTTAGTTCCCTTGCTCACGTGGTATTTTGTGGTATGAAAGTTTTATGTTTTAATTTATAAAATGCTACATAGTTATAATTCCCACAACAGCCGTAACTTGGAATACCTTGACTTTCCTACAAGTAAACTCTCAACCTCGATATTTACTTGGTATAGTTTTATACTATTATTGCTACTTATTCTGTTAATCGATGTATTCTAGATAATAGAGAGTGCTTACAGATGCAGATGAAAGTCTTTATTCTTGGAAATATTTTCAAATTCTTTTCTGTTAAATTTTCTCTGGAAAACCTGTATGATTACACTCACAATTTTTTCTTGTCACTGAAGTAATTCTTAATTGATTTCACATTTTTTTAAATTAAGCAAGAATGGTTGAATAGACGTTTTGCTTTTCTTTAGTTTTGGATGATGAAGACAGCAACAATATTACAGTGGGATCGCTAGTGACTGTTTTGGTTACATTAACAAGGCAAACAATGGCAGTAAGTAATCAAAGTATTTATGACTTTGGTGTAATTGCAAATGCATTGTGATTAACCTAGAATGTTTTCTTTGGAGCTTGTTTCTTGATAATTTTCTGGTAATTGACTAAAAACAGCATTCATAACTTAAGCTCTTTTGTTGTCAAAACAGTTAACCCTCTCTCCATCAAAAATGTGGTTTCATATTGGAAATATCTCATGTCATTCAATTGACTACACTAGTCAGACCTAAAGGAAATGGTTTGTAATGAAATGATTTTGGAGTAATTTTACCCTTGATATCGTGATAGGTTGTCAGTAGCTTTTGCAGTAGTTCATTATGTTGAAAATTCCAGTGTCATCTAAGTTAAGTAGTTAGGACACCTGAGTTTGTTTATTAGATTAATCAAATTGCAAAGGTATATCTGTTAAAAGATAAAAAGTTACAGCTTATTTTTGTGTAGTGGCTATACCAAATAGAGAAAGAAGATTGTAGTCTTGCAATAGTATAGTGCCAAGAGAAGTTTGCATAGAAATATTTCAACTTGAGTATAGAAGATAGTGTATGTAACTGATTACTTTTCTGGCTAGCCTAAACTATATGAAAATAGGCTGAATTTGGGCACTGTGTAGCATGTAGTGTGACGGCGCGTTGGGAGTCCCCCGTCTCCTGCACCCCGAAATGGCACAAACAGACTGCACCAGCCGGTGGAATAGAGGAAGTTTATTGCCTCTCCAGGATACAGCACAGCACAGATGTAGTCTGGTCACAGAGCTGGGCTAGGATGCCTCAGGCCCCCTTGAGATGGGGGAGACTGGGCCCCTAAACTCCAGCCCCTTTCCCTAGGCTCTCCTCCATGCTCTCAGACAGTAACTAACCAACCCTCTTGCAGCCCTGCCCCCCAGCCAGGGCAGCATTCCACCTTCCTTTGTTCCTCTCCATGGGGGGTGTCTGGCCACTGGTTTGCATAGTGACTCATCCTGTTTTGCTGGGTCGTGGTACCCACGGCAGCCAGTGGGGGTTACCCCAGAGCCAGCAGCATAGAAACCAGCCAGGTACCCCCACTACGTTACACATGTCAATAATCTAAACTTGCCTGGTATTAGAGATGTAACATTCTGTTTTATTATTTAACTGGTTAAACCTCCCCCAACCCCCAAATCTGAAAATTAAAACCTGAAGGATTGTAATCGTATTGCAATCTTAAAGCCTGGCATACACTTACAATTTAGATTGGCTTAATTATGATGCTCAAGGGTGTAAGAAATCCATACCTACTCCTGGAGTCTATGTAGGTAGGTCAGTAGACAAAAGCTTACATTGACCTAGCTACTGCTCAGGTAGATGGAGTGCCTACAGATACAATAAAATGCCTTCTCTCTCTTTTTTGTCTACTATAGGTTACAGCGGTATAGCTAAGTGTGATAGCACTTGTATTGTAGACCTGGCCTAAGAAAGATTATCTGTGATTGCACAAATGAGGGCATTCTTTCATATCAAAACTACTCTCCCAGGTTAATTCTGAAAATGAAATGTTCAGTGGGACAGACCACATCGCTATGTTTTATGTGCCAATATTTATTTTGGTCTTTCCAGAAATACACAAAATAGTCCGGAATTTGCCAGAAAAATTTCAGCAACTAACTACTTGTAAAAGAATCCTTCTTTGATAAGGATTCTATCACTGGATTTTCTGAGCCATAGCTCAGAAAATGTGTTTTTCTTTATCTGCAGTAGCGGTTTTGGTAAACTTATGGAAATCTTTCCCAAAGTGTGGTCATTACTTACTGGCACTACCAGAAGTAATTGGCTTTCTTTTGCATCCATCTTGGGTGCTTCACTAGCTGACTTTTCCTTTTCCTTCAGTTGCTGTCATTCCGAGTCGAAACTTCTCATTACAGGAGGCTGGCTGCAGTTGCTAATGCGCAAGATAGCACGTCTCAATTACATAGTGTTGTTTCCAAGTTACCCGCAGTATCTGTTGATGTTTCACTCTCAGATTTGATATCACACATTGTGTGTCTCCAGAATTGTACAAGGCTAGCACAGTGATTGAAAAAAGGCCACCCTCATTGGGTGCTGCCCCAGTTTTTCCTTAGACATGGACCAGCTTGGAGAACACACACGTGCGTGTCTGTGTGTAATTTTTTTTGGTAAAAACTGAGGTGGGTCTTTGCCCACGAAAGCTTATGCTCCAATAAATCTGTTAGTCTATAAGGTGCCACAAGACTTCTAGTAGTTTATGAGGTTTTAAATGTTGGTCAGAGACTTGCTAGCTGACTGAAGAGCCTTTCAAACATCACTCACACATGTAATGACTAAAATTTTCCATATGATGGCTGTTCAGCACTGTGATGTATGAAATCGGTCATTAGTATGTGCCAAGCTTCTGATGGGTTTCCATGTCATAAAAATCACTGCCGTCATTGGCATTTTAGTTTATTATTTGTATTGTTGCAGCATCTGACATACACAAGGACTCTCTTGTGTTTGGCGCTGTACAGACACAGAATCAAAGGTCCAAAGTGCTTCCAGTCTAAGTATGAGACAACTGATGGATACAGGCAGTTGGGGAGTACAATGAAATAATGAGACAGTATGGGTCAGAATGGTAGGCAGTGGTCTCTGCACACCAGTCACCTATTACTGGCAACATTTTTGTATGCATCAGAACAAAGTAGAATACTTAAAACAGTTATATGAGTGTTCACACTGCAGTGTGACTTTTGAAAAATGCCCATTTTTGTGACAAACTTCCAGCTCTAAGAGGGACAACCTTCCTCCCTGCTTGTGTTGTTGACAAACATGCAATGTAGACACCTTGAACCAGTTTGTCGCTGATTCTAGCCTCCAGGAAGTGGCCCAATCAGCTGCTCTGGTCAGCAGTTTGAACTCAGCTGCCCTGCAGCCAGGTGATCAGTTACCCACACCAACCCCTTGCGAGCCCCACAAAATTTAAATTTCATTTCCTACTGCCTAAGCATCTAGGTGCCTCTTGTCCCACATGCTGACTCAGCATGTCTCATGGCATCTTCCCAGGTACCCATGTCTGATCATCATACCAAATGCTCCCCCACTTGGACCAGAGCTGTTGGATCTGATCAGTATATGGGGAGTAGTGATCCTGTAAACTGTGTGCTTCTGCAGCAGCTTAGGAGAAAGGCAAATGCCACCGAGCTGATGAGCAGAGCAGTCACAACTAAGTTTTTTATTTCTGTTGATGGTACACATGCCTCAGTGCGCACAAAAATCTATTCCACACATGGATGGAAAAGATTAGAGGACAGATGGATGGAGAGAGGAGTATGTTTGGTTCCAGCTGTGAGTGACCCATAGGAACTGTGACATGTGTGGGCACATTTCTCAATCCTTGTGTGGAAAGGGGTATGAGCGGGCCATGTTACAGTACAGAGTGAAGATTAAAGAACTATCATAAGGCCTTGTGAAGTGAACCAGTGCACTGATGTATCACTGAAAACCTGCTATTTTATAAGGAGCTTGATGCTATTATCGGAGATAACCCCACTGTTAGCCTGAAATAGTTAGATCTGAGATTTACTTCACAAAAGATGGGCTCTCTGCAGTATCCTTCTCTCCACATCTATCAATAGCATGTAGTGTGTAGTATAAGATAAAGGCAGGTTAAGGTGGAAAACAAAATGTTTGTTAGGGATACCACAAAAAATTAGGATCCTCTGCAAACCTAAACAACAACAGCTCGGTTGTTAGCACAAATGGTGACAATGGGAATGAACCCCAGAGACTATCCCTTACAAATGGGATTCACCAGAATAACAGAGGAGGACTATACCATATCCAGACTATACCGGGAACCTCAGGACAGGTAAATAGCTTGTTCTCAGTCCAGTGTCTTCAGCCTTCTATTCTTGATCACATTGTACTGTGTGCAGAGTGTGCACACTACCCTGTCACGGTGTAACAGGTGAGTGAAGGTAGGATAAAAGCACCTTAATAGAGGTCATCATCTTGGTAAGCTAGGCTAGTACACTGTGAGAAGGTTTCTATGCTTCACTGTGATGACCTGCTGGTACAGTATCCAGTGACAAAAAGCACTCTGAGCGACAGACACTCTCCTACATGCATTCTGGTTCCTAGGCAGATTTACTGCCACAAGACACTGTATTTCCTACCTTTTCCTTTGCTTGGCACCAAACTTGGAAAAGGGTTCCAGAAGCCTGAAGGAGAAAGGGCGCCAAGATAGAGGACAGGTTGTCCTTTTGCCAATCCAAAAAGGCGATCACCAGAGAAATGACGACAGTATATATTTAACCTGTTCCCCTCCAACACCACCTCCACCGCCAAGAGCCTCATGGATACTTCAGAGGGCACGGAGGCAATACATGGAAAACGTCTCCTGAAGGATGATATTGTAGATGAGGAAGTTGAAGTAAAAAAGGACCAGCGGCTCCTCCCCCCCAGGATTGTCAAAAGTGTCTGGCAGCCAGGAGCTGTTTTCCACTGCTGATGGGCATATCCAGTCTGAGCAATTGCTTTCCAAGGACCAAAAAGCAAAAGATAAGATGCAGGGCAAGTGACTGTGGCTTGTGGAGTACAGGGATGAGGCATGGAGAAGTAGAAGGCTCACTGTGAGATGCACATATCCCTGTGTAGCTAATCAATATGAGTTTGCAGGATGCTGATGCATGCCATGATCTCAACAGAATCCTGCGGAGAAAGACTATCAAAACCTTTCCAGAGATGCTTGTAAATTTTCTGTTGCAGATTCTATGCAATTTTGTCCCCTCCCACATTTCAGGACCCTAGCTGGTACTATTTATAATTCAGTTGTGTAGGAACCAAAGTGGAATATAGATGGACTGCATAAGGAGCTGGAAGAAAGCCACGTACCTGGAGAAGTTGTACTCTGGTTTCTTTGCTTATCCTGAGCAGGGAGATGCCTGCCAGGGCGTTACCCACCTGTGGAGAAGTATGGTATGACTCAAAATATGGTCCTGCACAGTTTATTTTCTGTCCCGGACTGGAATTTCTTTTGTCCACATGCACAGCCACCAGCCACTCTCACTCCTTCACTCCCATGAGTACTGTACTTACTGAGATGCATTCCTTGGAAAGGTCAGCAGGCAAGTGAGTGGAAAAGGGTTTTGTAAGTGAAATATTACAAGATAGGACCTGATATTAATAGACTCCTTTTTGTGCTGAACAACAGAGCCTTTGACAGCTGTGTTGACAAGGTGGCAACAGATAAGGTTGTGTCCTAGAAAAAAACAGAAGTATTTGGTTTGTGAAGTGCTAAATCAATCCACGAGTATTAGTGCAGATCACAAACATTTGTGTAACCCCCCTTTTTCCTCCCCGGGTTACTGGGGAGCAGGTCACACTCACAGGTGTGCCTGGGCGCCTGGTGTTTTAACCCAAAAGAGATCCTGAGTAACCCAGTGGTGATGGTGTTTAGCTGGGGAAAGCCCTATCCATCCCCTTGCTGCAGTCCCTTGCTGGCAATGAATGTAAAGTGGCGGTGCCTCCACCTGGCTGGCCTTGTGTACACACTGGTGCCTTGAGAGCCTCCAGGAATATACTCATTCCAACATAAAGCTGGATCTAATTCCAGAACAACTACAAATCATATACATCTAATAGAATACTTTAAAATAAACAATCTTTACTTAACTAAACAGGCATTAACAGATTAGCAAGGAATAGCATTAACAAAACACATAACAATAACTGAAGTTTATATAGCTAGACAACAGTTACTCCACCCCAGAGTGTGCACACCCTTAGACTCAGTCCCAGACACTTGCTTGCGTTGGCGCGCTGATGTTGCAACTGTAGTGAGGGTTTGGTCCAGGCTAAACAGCAGTTCTGTCCCAGGCAGCACTCTTCCAGCAAGGCCCAAACTTACTGCCTCATGCTGTGCCTATAGGAAGCAGCCTGCTAACTCCCAGTTCCAACAGGCATGTAGTAGCTGCGCTCCAACAGCCCCTGCACTGGGTCAATGTCCTTGGCAGCAGCCTGGCTCTCCCTTTGGTTCCAAACTGCAAGGCAGAGTCCCAGACTGCTGGGCCTCTTCTTCAAGCACATGGAGAGAGCCTCCTCTCTCTCACAAGAGTCCCTCCTCCCTCTTTTGTTCCAAAGGCTCATGAGAATTGTAGTCTGGATTGTAGCACACAGGGTCTTTTTAGAATAAAACAGAGGCCCCTTTAGTAAGGGGACTACATTTGGAAAGAGAGCAGAGGAATCACAAGGACTACCAGGCCACAGTCAATTCAATGTTTTATCTCCAGCAATCCCCACACACATGCACCCTCATATTCCCTTTCGGGGAATATTCATTTTCCCATGCACTCCACCACAACTTTGATTATTATACCTGGATCTACACACATTTGTAAGTTGTAACCCTTAGCTGGCCTCTCCTTATCCAGCTCTTGGGTGTGCTTTTTTGTGTTTCAGTGCACTGTTTTCTGATAAAGGCACACTTTTATTACAGTTCCATGTTTTTATTTACTGTTTAACAATCTCACAGACCAGTCACTGTGATCGCAGGTGTAGGCTTTAACGGCATGTTCCCAGCTATGTGTTGCATTGGAGAATGGGGAGGGATGCAGCCTGGAAGCAACTGTAACAAAAGTTTATTTCAGTGCCCCTTATTTTCAAAGTCCACCCTCAAAGCCTCCCTGATGTTAACGTCAGCCCTTTGAGCTCCTCTGACAGTTTTAATGTTTGGCTGCTCAAACTCTGCCAAGCACAGCGCCTCCGTGCTTCACCCCAGAGCAAATAATTCCCCCTTAGTCACACAAATCATGTAAGGTGCAATATGCAGTGATAACCATGAAGCTGTTGTCTTTAGTGAGGTCTGGCCTGCCACAGGCACGCTTCATCTTGCCTTCACTCCCAGAGGTACCACCATGAGGCCCTTGTGCAGTCTGTTGTTAAAACCTGAACAGTGGTAAGGAGTGTGACCCCGGACTGCAAGGGGTAAATCAAATTTCCTAGGATTACAATGGACATCTCCACATCCCCCATTGTAATCTTGTGGTCCCTGCCTGCAGCTTTTTATACAGGCCAGTGTTCCTGAAGATGTGTATGTCATGCACCTTTCCAGAGCACCCCACGCTGATATCTGTGCAATGCCCTTGATGGTCCACAAGTGTCAACAGCACCATCAAGAAGTATCCCTTCCTAGTGATGTACTCAGTGGCAAAGTTGACTTGTGCTAAAATCTGAACACGTCAGATTGCCCTCTCACATGTGGGAAAGCCTATGTCCACAGATCTGGCCACCATATCATGCACGGTTCCCAGAGTCATGGTCCCCTGTAGCTTTATTTTCTTTGTTACTTGCAGTAGTACAGCACCAGTGGTAGACTTCGCCACTCCAAACTGAATTGTAATGACTGGTAGCTCAGTCGTGAGTCACCAGCTTCTACATAGCAATTGCCACATGCTTCCCAACTGAGAGGGCAGCTCTCATTCGTGGTATCCTGGCACCACAGTTTGGGGGCCAGCTCAGTACATAGCTCCTGAAAGTTTGCTTTATGCATTCTAAAGTTCCGTAGCCACTGGTCTTCATCTACACCTGCATGACTATGCAATCCCATTACTCTGTGCTGGTTTCCCTAGTTTAAAAGCACCAATCTACCCTGTATAGCTGCTCTGTGACTGCAAAATGTAATGGCAGGTTGCTGCTATCCATATCTCACACACTGTCAGGCTCCTCTGAGTAGTCTTCCCCTTTCAGTAATTTCAAGGTGATCTCCATGTGTGATGTCCTCATGACAGCAGAGCACACAAGGAAAGTACAGAATCCATTCTTTCTCGCTGCAGTTTTCAGAGTGCAGAACAGAGAATGGCAGTTACGGGGGGAGGGGAGCACAAAAGGAGATGCCATAAGCCCCTGAACAAAGTGGTGCCTCACAGGACATTTTGTGTGGTTTCAAAATGCCCCACACTCTGTTCCATGGTCCCATAACATCTTGCCATAGATGGTGTCTCCAGGCTCTATCGTATACATACCTATTGTACATTGCTCCTGCTGTCGACGGGGGAGCTAATGATGTGGGCACAGTCTGTTGACAGAGGGAGCAACTGTAAATGAATTCGGTACACACCATAATCTTGCCAATATTAATGAACTGAAATGTACAATTCAATCACATTTCTTTAAGCAGGCATGTTTAAACTTCTTATGGTTGAAAAAGCTTACATGCAAATATTTGGGTTGTCAATAAACTTTCTAATTTTAGACACAAATGTGTTCACTGTATGCCTTCATGATATTGCCAGTAAATCATATTTGCCATTTTATTATAGAACAACAACTGAATTTATTTTGTGCCAGATAAGTAGTATCTTTCTGTATAACTAATGAAAAATACTTTTCTACCTACAGACACCTTCTGATCTTCTGGAGGGAGGTGGATAGAAATATTTTGCTAATGTAAACACACATTTCTGGCTTGGTTTGTCCTCCATGAATGACAGGCTACATATGGAGTTCTTGTTTCTTAATATTCATGTAACATGGATCAAATTTGCATTTTACTGCTAATGCTGAATTTTGTGATACAGAATTTCCATATTTTATAGAATAAGTAAATCTTTCAGCACAAGACAGAACTTTAATCTGAATGTTTTTTAAATAAATGAACTATGCTAGAGTTGGTAAAATTCCCTAAGCAAAAATTCAACCCTTCATCATCTTTTTAGTACTGGTCAATTGGGGTACGTCTAAACTACGTTCTGTTTTCAAAAGAGGATATGCAAATTCTGTGGGAATTTGCTTATCTTCTCCCGATCTCACTTCCAAAAGCGGAGCTTTTGAAGGTGAAAGTAGTCTGGACGTGGTTTTCTTTTTTCAGGGGGGAAAAACCCTTTTTCTAAAAAAAAAAACCACGTAAACCTCATTTTTTAAGGAAGAGCATTTTTTTCAAAAAAAGGGAGGGGGAGAGCGTCTAGAAAAAAATTCATACAGACTACTTTCACTTTTAAAAGCTCCGCTTTTGAAAGTGAGATCGGAAGAAGATATGCAAATTTCCATGGGAATTTGCATATCTTCTTTCGAAAATAGACGTAGTCTAGACATAGCCTTAGTGTCTTATGATGATCAGTGGAAATAGAATTCTAAATAAAGAACAAACCTACTCAGATTTTACATTTTTACTTTGGTATCTTAGTAAGTAATAGAATAATTTTTTCTCTAAGCATCAGTGCTTGGTCAACAGACACACAGACTAAAACTTAATTTTCCCCACAATCAGGAAGTGTTTGAAAAGGAACAGTCCATCTGTGCAGCAGAAGAGCAACCTGCAGAGGATGGGGTAAGTTGAGAATAGACTATATCACAGTGCCTCTCCTTCCTAG
Source organism: Pelodiscus sinensis (assembly GCF_052426305.1). Lineage (NCBI taxonomy): Eukaryota > Metazoa > Chordata > Testudines > Trionychidae > Pelodiscus > Pelodiscus sinensis. Next base: position 78,807,937 of record NC_143054.1, on the reverse strand, counting down.
CTGGGAAATGAGCCTTCATTCTGATTTTGAGTTACTCATTCATGTATTTGTGATAGATGTTATGACAAAGTCCTATACACATATCCAGTAGAACATAGCTTTTAAAGTAGTTTCATATCTTAACACATTTGAAGCATGTGAAGATGGCTGCCTGAACTTAAAATATTTATTGTGGTTTAATCAGCCTACTATTTAATCACCACATTTTCTTACAGCAAGGAGATGCCAACAAAGTAAAGAACAAAGGATGGCAGCAGAAGAATAAAGGAATGAAGAAGGTTCCAAAATCAAAGAAAAAGAAAACTTTGAAAAAGAAACCTGCTCCTCCAGTGTTGCAGCAGCCAAAGCCACAGAAGCAAAAGCAAGCTAATGGGGTATTTCACTGAAAAATTTTAAAGACAGAAGAGACTGTTAAATCATCTAGTCTGATCTCCCCTATATCTCAGGCTATTAGATTTCACCCACTTATTCCTATATTGAGTATCAGGAACTTTGTATTTGATGAAAGCATATACAGGTTCAATCTCTCTAGTCCAGCAACCTTGGGACCTGATCAGTGCCGAACCAGAGTATTTGCCTGCTCTTAATACATTTAAAAATCAGAAGCGCAGTGGGGGGACTTGGCGTGAGCCAGGAATCAGCTGGCTCTGCTTTTGCTGGGTTCCCCTGCTGTGCTTCAGTCTTTTAAATGTATTAAGAGTCTGCTAGTTCTTAATACATTTGAAAGGCTAGTGCGCAGTAGGGGGGACCCAGCATGAGCCAAGAATCAGCTGGCCAACTTATGCAGAGTCCCCTGGCTGCACTTCAGCCCTTTAAATGTATTAAGACAGAGACACAGTGGGGCTAGCTTCCAGGGACAGGAGCTAACCCCACTGTTGCTCCCCCGCTTATCAACTAATCAACTAGTTGCTGGATTGATTAAACAAATGTAACATCTCTACCGCAGGTGGTCAATATTGTCGAGCCACATTATCTGTACTTCTGCTGCTTACTAGGCTCTTAGAATATATTTAGGGGTAAATTAGAGCTTCGTAACAGCATATAACTCTGAGCCAGGACTGGTGCCTGTAAACAAACTTTGAGACCACTGGAAACTTGGCCACACCCATGATAAGTGGACAGCTGGCGAATTAAAATCATGCCAGACCACAAATGTTGCAGGACTAGAGAGGTTAAATCTGTACTTGTGTTTGACTAAAGCATATCTTCTATGAAAATACCTGATTTTGATTGGAGAACTTTAGGAGATGAAGCCATTACTTCCCATGGTAGTTTTTCAGTAGTTACCCTCATTATTTGAAGTGTGGTTAATTTCTGCTTTAAACGTATCTGGCTTCCACTTTTAACCACTGTTCCTTATTAGGCCTTTCTCTGGTACGTTAAAGTGCCATTTATTATCTGGTATTCCCCCAGCCCCCCCCCAGCCCCCCCCGGGAAGGTACTTGTATCAAGTCACCTCTTGATCTTGTTTTGATAAACTAAACCATTGAGCTCCTTATATTTCTCAACATAAGACATTTTTTCAGCTCTCAAATAATTTTTCTGGCTCTTTTTGTGCTCTCTCCAATATTCCAATGTACTTTTAAAAATAAGAACATAATGGCCATACTGGATCAGACCAAAGATCTATCTAGCCCAATATTCTGTCTTCCAACACTGGCCAATGCCAGGTGCCCCAGAGGCAATGGACATAACAGTTTATCATAAAATGATCCATCCCCTGTTGCCCATTCATAGTTTCTGACAAATAGAAACTAGGGACACCATCCCTTTCCATGCTGGCCATAAATTTATCTAGCTCTTTTTTGAATCCTGTTATAGTCTTGGGCTTCACAGTATCCTCTGGCAAGGAGTTCCCATAGGTTGACTGAGTGTTGCATGAAGAAATACTTCCTTTTGCTTGTTTTAAACCTGCTACTTAATTTCATGTAGTGACCCCTAGTTCTTGTGTTATGGGAGCAAGTAATTGACTTTTCCTTATTTATTTTCTCTATATCAGCTATGATTTTATAGACTTCTATCATATCCCCTATTACTTTTCTCTTTTTATGCTGAAAAGTTCCAGTCTTCTTAATCTCTCCTCTTCCATACACCTTATCATTTTTGTTGCTTTTTTTCTGCACTTTTTCCAATGCCAATGTATCTTTTTGAGATGAGGTGACCACATCTGCACATAGTATTCAAGATCTGAGCAAACCATGGATTTATATAGAGGCAATAAGATATTGTTTGTCTTATTGGCTATCCTTTTCTTAATGATTCCTAATATTCGGTTTGCTTTTTCGACTGCTGCTGCACATTGAGTGGATGTTTTCAGGAAACTATCCACAGTGACTCCAAGATCTCTCTCTTGACTGGTAACGGCTAATTTAGTCCCTATCATTTTATTTGTATAGTTGGGATTATGTTTTCCCATGTTCATTACTTTGCATTTATCAACATTAAAAATCATCTGTGATTTTTTTTTTTTGGTTGCCTAGTCACCTAGTTTTGTGAGGTCGTTTTGAAGGTCTGTGACATGAGAACTGGATACAACATTCGTCTCATCAATAGAAGAAAAATCATCTACCTGTTCCTTCGTTCATACATCCAAAGATTATATGAGTCTGTTTTGCTATATCATCACACTGAAAACTCTTTTTCAAAGATATTGTTTTCCAGGATATAGCTCCCCATTTTGGAGGTTGTTCCTAAGTGTATGACCTTACATTAGGCTATCTTAAAACATGTCTTGCTTTGAATTTGCCCATCTTACCAAAAGATCCAGATCACTCTAACTGCCCTGTTGTCATCATATATGAGTTCATCACTCTGTATCTCATCTCGAAATTATATCTGCTATACGTTTTTACATTTACCTCCAGATCATTGACACAATTATTAAATAGTGTTGGGCCTATTACTGATCCTTGTTGAACTTTATTAGATAAACTAGCATTTTATGATGATTTCACATTAACAATTACCATTTAAGGTCTAATGCTTAACAGTTTTAACTAACCGTATACTTTAGTGATAGCGTATTGGGCTAAATTTTAATCAGAGTGTCACACAGTACTAAGACAAACCTCTTAGAAAAGTCTAATTATATTTATATCTATGCTGTTAGCTTGATCAACAAAACTTTTAATCTTAAAGAATGAAATCAGGTTTGTTTTGACAAGACCTGTTTTCAATAAAGCTTGTTAACTGGCATTAATTATATTCCCATCCTTGAATTTTTTTTGAGGTCCTTTTTGTAATTGAGTTCAATTCCAGCTTTTCTTACTATTTTGCCAGGAATTGATATCATACTAACTGGTCTATAATTAGCTAGGACATCTTCTGAATATTGCTTCCTATCTTCTGAATATTGGCACACTAGCACTCCAAGTCCTTTGGAATGTCCTTGATTTGCTAAAATTTATTAAAAATTAACATCAACAAGCCAGACAGCTATTCAGCCAACTCAGTTAGAATTACCGGGTGTAAGTTGTCCAGATCTGCAGATTTTAAACATGTTTATTCTTGGCACATTATAAATAGTATTCTGTTGAGTTACTATTGAATGGAATTGTACATCATTTCACTTCTTTTCAAATACAGAGCAGAAGTACTTATTGAATTCTTCTGGCTTTTGGCATCATTAACTATTACACCATACCTCCCTAGTAATAGGCCATTGTTAGAATTTCTTTTGTTCCTAATATAGTAAAGGATTTTTTTTTACTGTCCTTAACCCTGCAAGCCTTTAATTTTTTTCCCCTTGATATCTTTTGTTTCCCTTCTCAGTGTCAACACTTCTGTAACTTTTAATTTATATCAGTTGCTAGCAACATCCCCTTTTTTGCATTTGTTTTATATATATTTGCTGCCTTTGCTTTTCCACTGAACCAGAATGGACCTTTACCCCCAAGTCTTTCTTGAATGTAGCATTCTCACTTTTTGGACATCTAACCAAAATGTTTCTAATAAACACCCACCTTTCACATTTTTCCCCTTAATCAGTTTTGCTCTTGCATTTCTTCTACTTTGGAAAATTAGCACTTGATTTTTTTTAAACAGTGTTCTGCGTATTTTACTGGTTGGGTATGTTCTCAATGACCTGATTACATTCAATATGGGCAAATGCTGATCCCAAGGTAACTGCCAACTTCCAATTTAATGATGAGTTCATCTTTAACTACAACAGTGACGATCACAATAGTTACCTTCTGTTGTGTGTAATAATTTGTATTAAAAAAAGATATGACCTTTAGAAAGTTTAATGGTATTCTGATACTGACTGCATAAGACTTGCATGTTTCCCAAATTGAAGTTCCCCATTATAGTTTTTCTGTGAATAAATCTGATAGATTCTTAGATAGTAAGTCTATCTTCTCTGGCATATGATTTTCACTAGGCTTTATTTAATTGGGAGCATATGGGTTAAAGATGTTTTTATTTATTTGTTTAACACAGTTGAAAAATTAGCCAAAATACATCGGAAAGACAAAAGTGACCGAGGCACCAATTCTTAGAAGTTCAGTTAAAATGTTACATTAATATTGAAGAAAAAGGGGAGAAGAGATGGTTCTCTCTCAAATGATGTGTTTGCTCTGGAAAAGGTGTGTGCTGTCACTGCTGCCCTTTGCTATAGATGTGCTCTTCCTTAATTTTCCTATCTAGGTCATCAATAAAATCCACAAGGCTTTATGTATCAAACAATGCCCATTTTTAGGGTGTCACTTATTAATGGAAAAATTAATAAATTCAAGAAAGGCCTTTGCCCAGGCTTCTTTCTTTGAAGGCATATTCCATCTGAATTTCACTCCTGCCTGAGTCTATCCTTGGCACTCCCAGGCCTTTTATCTGCATGGCACTTTTAACTTTGTTTCCTTTAATGGAGCCAGGGTCTCTTGAGGACCTGACTGTATTTCTTCTCACAGCAGAAAACCCCTTGGAGGCTGTCTTCCCTCCCTAAATTCCTTATCTTGGGAGTTCTCTTGCTCTGTTCCCTGGGAGCTCCTTTTAGGAATCCCTGAGCACTGGTAGCCTTTTGTGAGGCCCAGGTGATAGCCCATTAGATGCCAACCAGCTACTTAAGCAATAAATTGCTTACCCAGGTGGACTGAGATGAATTTGTTTTTCATCAAATGGTTGCTCAAGTACATTCCACATTAGGTGTGTGTGTGCTCCCCTCGTGCAATGTCTAAAGCTTTTCCTCTATCAGTATCTGTAGGGGAACAGCTCTGGTGACTCCTGGAGTGGCACCCTCAGTTGCTTCTTGTCACCATTGACCGTGCATCAGAGCTGCTGCCTTTGACTCTTAGTAGCTAGATCTCTGCTTAGCAGCTCTGTAGATAGTTCTTCAGCCAGTTGATCGTCAGTTTAGATAGTTTGTTGTCCCAGATGGGACTTTTGCCTACAGACAGGATGTGCCCTGGTCCCCAGATTTCAAACCTTGTGTTTCATGCAAGCCCCTTATGCTATGTAATGGTAGTTTTCTGCAGTGTCTTGGCAAGGGGTACATTCGTGACCAGAGCCAAATTTTGCAGATCCTTCAAGCCCTGTACTAAGAAGAATAGGGGCATTCCCTTGCAGGCATTCCTAATGGAGTTAGCCCTGTCTCTGGCAGGGGAGCAGGTGCTGTCTCAACCTCAGGCACCATGCAGCAAGGGTGGAATGTCCCCTGGGTGCCCTTCTCCAGTTGGCACCGCTCACCCTTGCAAACCTTGATGAGGATGGCAAAGGCTTCAGTCAAGAGCTGCTCCTCTCTCTGTCCTGAAAAGCCAAGGACAAATAGAGGGGAGCCTACACCTGATTGGGTAGCTTATCGCCTCCACCCGGAAGTCGAACTTTGACTCAAATGGAGCAGACCAGCCTGTAACTTTAGCACCAGGCTGCAATGATGGCCTCCAGCACCTAGAGGCACCAGGTGGTGCAGGACATTCTGGCTATACTCATACTGGTGGCACCGATGCCCCAATTTTGAGGCAAGACCATGTTGGGCTCCTTCAGGGTATCCCCCCTCTGGCACCGCCCCTCTCCTAAAGCGTTGAGATGCTAGGACTGCTTCTTCGAGCAGTGTCCCATGGGTGTTCCGCTATAGGTGCCGCAGATCGGAGATGTTTTCCAGCCATAGTCTGCCGGACCACACATATGTGATGCTCGTCTCCTGCCTTTCGTGCCATTTGTGTGCGCACGGTCCGGCTCCCACCAGTTCCTCCTGACCATCCTTGGCTGTAGACGGAATGAACCCTCTCTCCTCAGATTCCTGTCAGGATTGAGAGAGAGAATTAGGCTGATTTTTTTTATCATACTACTTATGTTCGTAGTCCTTGTTAGTTACAGTTTATATAGTTTAAAACATTTTTTTTCCTTGTAAATAGTGTGCGACGCGACATATAGTCGCCTCAAAAACAACAACAGAAAAGAAAGAAGATGCCATGCCCGGACCAACTGGTTTCAAAAAGTGCGGTGCATGTTGAGAAGCAATGCCTGCCTCTAATGGACATGCTTTCTGCATAAGGTGCCTAGGCGAGGGACACATCCCCCAAAAATGTCCCCATTGCTCCAAGCTCACGTCACGAGGTAGGAGGGACAGGGAGATGCGGCTAAAAATGCTCCTGTTTGATAGGGCATTACAGCTGTAAAATATAGACTCTTCCCACCCCTCGGAGTCTGCTAGACGTTGACCACCATCTTCCAAGTGGTCAAAGAAAAGACCCTGTCCCTCTCGATCTTTATCCTGGATGCGCGTTAGCATGGGGGACAGGCCAGGCACGTCTGCTACATGCTTGCCTGATAAAGCGAAACAGAGCCGCAGCACATCGGCACCAAACCCGTTGTCATCAGGGTATACAGCACCGACCATGGCGACGGTACCTCGTCCAGCACTGTGTGCACCACCAGCACCAGTAGCGGCACCAGAAAAACCCGAGGCACAGAGGCGCACCTCAGCACCGACTGCCGCCTCGGCACCAGCTGTACCAGTGGCGCTGTTAACCTCTTCACCGGTGCGTCATCTCCCAGTGGCACTGCTTACACAGACGGCACCGATATGTGAGGCACCACAGCACACTTTAACAACTGCACTGCCTCCACATGCGATACAGCAGCCTGTACCCAGGGAAATCTTGACACCAGGGTCATCTTCACTGGAGCAATTCCTTGCACAGACCACAATGAGGCAAAAGCCCCGAAAATTTCCAACACCTTCGCCCAGCCTGGAGCACATGCGTTTCTCACCTGAACTGCCTTCACCTTCTCCGGTGCATTCAAGACATTCACCGAGGCATTATACACGTTGAACTTATCGTTCCCCTCACCTCTCATCACATTATCACAACCGATACTGACACTCACTGGCTCCGTCTATGCACTTCAGGGGAAGATCGTGATCTCCCAGATCCTCGACGCTTTCCAGTCATTCAGGACACCATGGGACACACAGGGGTAGATACTACTCCAGGTCCCCACATATTTCCCATTATTACGATCGCTCCCCCACTCACTACCGTTACCATAGACATCACTCCCACTTATCTCGTCTGGACACGTCGCCACCGTTTCCTCACCAGTCACAACCATCACCTGCCGGAGCGTGTTCATCTGCACTGCCCTCAACGAGGCCACCTACCCAACCAGAATTCTGCCTTCCATGCCATTCCCTTTGCACCCACAACAACAACACTCTTCTGAACAAGAAGAACTGCAGGGTCAGTCACCCACTGACCAATCATCATCACCAGACGATGCAGTTTTTCAAGGTGATACATCCCTGTCGGATGACCTCCGTCAGTTCCAGGAGCTGTTTAAGAGGGTAGCAGACAGTCAACGGGTACAACTTGCTGAGGTACAGCAAAAACAGCACCATCTACTTAGGAACTTGCAGTCATCACACCAATCTAAAATGGCACTACTACTCGATGATGCCATCTTAGAAATAGCAGATGATATATGGTAAGTGCCAGCCTCAACTTCTGCTACCAACAAGAAAGCGGACAAGAAATATTTCGTCCCAGCAAAAGACATGGAATTCCTTTTCACGCATCCACAACTAAATTCACTGGTTGTGGATACAGTGCAACAAAGGGCGAAAGCCCCCCAGCAAAAATCCAATGGCGCATAGAGACAATAAATACCTGGATCTTTTTGGCTGAAAGATATACTCCTCAGTGACACTGACTCTTGGCATGGCCAACTATGTTGCATTATTGGCCAATCATAACTTTGATAATTACGCGAAGCAGGTCCCACTCATGGAACACTTGCCAGATAACAAGCGTGACATCCTCAAGGCAGTGGTCCAGGAAGGCTATGCAGCTTCCAGAACATCTCTGCACATAGCCCTTGACACAGCAGACACTGCAGTGTGGACCCCAGCCACCTCGGTGGTCATGCGCAAAACATCATGGATGCAACAAGCAGCTGTTCCTAAAGACATCCTGTCCAAAGTTGAAGATCTTCCCTTCGACAGGCAGAGTCTTTTCTCGGAGAAAATGAACCAAATCCTCCACTCAAGCAAGGACTCCAGAACCACACTCAGAACTTTAGGTATGTATACCTCATCTTACTGCCGTAAAAGGTACACACCCTACCAAAGACAAAGACTGTTCTCCTATCCGATGACCCAATACAGACAACAGGACCATCAACGCAACAAACAGCGTCAACAGAGGAGGTGACCTCAACCAAAAGCGTCCAGCAACACAACACCAGACAGTAGGTTTGACGCCTCGGTCAAGGGTCTGCGTACCATGCCACTAGACAACCACCCTTGTGCCTCAGATACACTATTTCACCATCATCTAAGGCCTTTACCACCAACAGATGGGTTTTGCAGACCATTGCACTGGATTACACCATCCCCATCATCTCATTGCCTCCTCTCTCCCCTCCCACCCTGTCCCTTTTCAGGGACCCATCTCATGAATTTCTGCTAAAACAAGAAGCACTTCATCTATTGACCATAGGTGCAATAGAGAAGGTTCCAGACAAGTTCAGGGATGGGTTTTTACTCCCGATAACTTTTTCTCAGTTAAGAAGTGGGAGGTTGGAGGCCGATCCTAGACCTCCAGGGTTTAAATCGGTATCTTCAAAAACAACATTTCTGGATGTTACCGTAGTGATGAGCTTTCTGGCACTACACCGTGGAGATTGGTTCATGTCCCTCGATCTACAGGACGCGTATTTTCATGTGGCCATTCATCCGGCCCACAGAAGGTTTCTTCATTTCCAAATAGGCACAGACCATTTCCAATACAAGGTCCTGCCCTTCGGTCTCTCGTTGGCTCCCAGGGTTTTCTCAAAGAGGTTAGCAGTGGTCACGGTGTACCTACGTTGACTTGGTATCATGATACTCCCTTACCTGGATGACTGCCTAATCAGAGCACCTTCATTAACCGAAGCACTTCATGTCACCAACACTACTACAGCCATATTCGAGATGCTAGGGTTGATTCTCAATGTCCCAAAGTCATCCATGATTCCTGCCAATCTCTCTCATTTGCCGGGTCCTCATTCAGATCAAACGAGACAAGGTCCAGGTCATCTTGATTGCCCTGGTCTAGCATTGACAGCATTGGTTCAGGACTTCTCTGGACTTGGCAATATACCCCTCTAGCCCCTTCCCTTCCATCCGGATCTGTTGCTGCAGGACCAGGACTAGGTCTTCCATCCCAACTTCATATCTCTGCACCTCACAGGATGGATGCTCCATGGCTGAGTGAGGCCAAAAATACCTGCTCAGAAAAGGTCCAGCAGGTCCTACGAAGCAGAAAACCTTCCATAAGGCTGATGTACCAAACCAAGTGGGTGAGGTTCTCCCACTGGGCTGCTGCAAGGTATCTCCCTGGCAGTCTAGTGCAGTCTGTTTTTGACTACCTGCTACAATTCCAGCAGCAGGACCTGGTGTACTCCTCCATTATACATTGGCCATCTTGGCTTTCCTTGGGCCAATACAACGGCACACTCTGTTTCAGCACGATGTGACAATAATGTTCCTGCAGCATCTCGAGGAACTCTGTCCACAGGTGCTGGACCACATCCCTCATTTGGCGCTTAACCTAGTCCTCTTCCGACTCAGGAAACCTCCCTTTGAGGCACTTGGAGCCTGCTGCTTCTTCCATTCATCCTGGAAGTTGGCATTTCTAGTCGCTTTGTCAGCCAGACAGGTTTCAAAAATCTGGGCTTTACTTCAGAGGTTCCATACACTCTTTTCTTCCAGCACAAGGTCCTTTTACAGCCCCACCTGCCCTTCCTACCGAAGGTAGTCTTCTCTTTTCACATGAACTAGGACATCTTCTTACCTGTGTTCTGCCCCAAACCTCACAAGATGGAGGAGAAGAGGCAGCTGCATGCCATGGATATTAGCAGGGCTTTGACCTTTTACTGGGAATATACTAAGCTGTTCCACAAGTCAGCTCAGTTTTTCATTGCTATGGCTGACAGGATGAAGGGGCATGCCTCTGTCCACGTACTGGCTGGCCAATTTGATTGCTCATGTATTCAGACCTTCTGCAATCTAGCCAGGTTTCACCCGCTGCAGATCATGTGGGCACACGTGCGGATCCAGGATATCTGTAGTGTTACAACCTTGTCCTTGGTCCACATATGCACACCCACTGCACCCTCATCCAGTGGGCCAGAAACAATGCTCTTACCTTTCTCCACAGGTATTGGTTGGATTCACCTTAAAGTGGAATGGACATGAGAAATCACTCGAAGAAAAGAACCTTTTTTGTAACTCGTGTTCTTCGAGATGTATAGCTCATGCCCATTCCATGATCCACGCTTTTTCCCCATTGTCAGTTTGTGGCAAAAAGGAACTGAGGATGAGAGTTGCACATGGCACCCCTTTTACTGCACCATGGTGGCGCCACTCCAGGGGTCGTCAGAGCTTCTCCCCTATGGCTGAACTAGGGGAAAACTTTCTGACACAGGTGTACATTTGGCAAGAACACACACCTAATGTGGAGTAGACATAAGCAACACCTTGAAAAACACCAGTTACAAAAAAGGTACTGTCTTTTCTCCTTAAAGAAGCCCACTGTAGGCAGACTTGGCCCTGACTCCCCTTTCAGATGTCAGCCATTCTGTAATATGCAAATACAGAATTGGATTTTTAGAATACTTCGTACTTTAGTAATGAAAAGTGTGTATAACAGGGGACCCACAATAACAAACTTTAAAAATTGGTAGTTCTTAAATATACTCCTTGGAGAATTCTGCACCACTGTAGAAGAACCTCCCTCCCCAATTCTTTTTGTTTGCTTGTAGAAAATGGTTTCGATGGAGAAGCAAAGAGAAGCTGCACCCAGAGCTCACTCACTTCCCTGGCAGACGCATCTGTTAAGGCAGCCAGGGAGAAGTAAATCACCTGGGGGAGGATTCTCTGGGGATACCCCAACTGCCCCAGGGATGTTAGTCCTGGGTCGGGGGAGGAGGATTATTGAGACAGTTCTTCCTCCACAGAGCAGGTGGGGGTGAGTCAGGTCAACCCCCAGAAACTTATTCTGGCTGCAGGAAGTTCTGCACTGCAGGGGGGTCTTGGTAGTTGAGGAAAGGGGTTTGGTGCAAGGGGGTGAGGCTCAGTGGGGTGGGGGGTTGGGTGCAGAGGGGTCCAGATGCATTGGGGTTTGGGCAAACGGGAGTAGCTTCTTGTACAATGACTCTTCCCCCAGATCCCCGCTGAGCTTCATCCCCTGTATCAGGAGTCCTCTATCTCTGCACTCCCACCCCACTGAGCTCCAACTAGCTGTCCCTGGACCTCCCCAGCCCTTCCCCAGAGCCTTACCACCTTCACCTGGACTCCCCTGCAGAGTCCCATTCCCCCTGCACCCAGAACCCTGCACTGATCCCTGGATGTCCTGGTTTCCTCACAGACCTCACAATGAATTGCCCATACCCAGATTGTGCCACACAGAACCCTGGCGTTATTGAAGGAATTCTGTGCCAAATAATTAAAACTGTTAAAATTCTGTAAAGTTCTGCATATTTCATTTGTCAAAATACCATAGAAATGCAGTAACAATATAATCGCACCATTTTCAGTTATTTTGGTAATTTATTTCAAAATACTTGCCAGGAATTAATTGAAAATGGTGGGATTATATTGTTTTATTTGGACAAATAAAATATGCAGAATTTTATTAGTTTTAATTATTTTGGCACAGAATTCCCTCAAGCATGAACAGTGGACAAATATACCAACCAATAAATCTTCCAGTATTTCTGTCTCTTGCATCATTTTTTTTTTTTTTTTTAGTACAGTGGGATGGATGTTAACTCCTCCTTAGCCAGAAATGGTCATGGCATCTGCTTTACATTTAATTCAAAGGATTCTGTCTGAAACAATGCAGTACCTACATGGCATTGCAGTGTCAAATATTAGGTATTAGTCCTCAAGTGAGACTTAAGAGTTCATGACCTTCAGACTTAGAGTGCTGGAATTGCCTATGGGAATGACAGATGGTTTGGTTTTTGTTTAGGAAGCTGTAATCAAGGAGGAGGATGAAGAACTTTCTGATAAAGGAAGCGAGTCTGATGAAGAAGAAACTAACAGGGACTCTCAAAGTGAAAAAGATGATGGAAGTGAAAGGGACTCCGACAGAGAACAAGATGAAAAACAAAACAAAGATGATGAAGCTGTAAGTCTCAATTTGTGTTGGAGGGTGACTCAGCCTCTGGAGTTGTGGGGAAAACCATTCTTTCTCTTTAGCAATCACCTTAGGCTAAACAACACAAGGATGAAGTAGTAGCATCAACTCTCTCAGGAGAAAGTTTTATTAAGCCTTCCTCTTCCAGTACGATGGGAAGGACAAAATAAATGAAAACTTCAATTTTAATAAAAGAATGTACTAAATTTTTTCAACTTAATTGATAGTAATCAACTTTGATGCTGCAAGATTTCAATATAAAACATCCCCTTAAATTTTAAATGCTTGACACAGTAACCATTCTGCATTGTGTAATGGATTCTACACACACATAACAGTGGGAGAACAGTGTGTGTATGCAAGTAAATTCTAAATATTGATGCTTACGTTTGGTAAATTAAATTATAAATTTGAGCTGTATTAGCTGCTAGAGGCCTCAGTCAAGGATTGGGACCCTGTTGTGATAGGGACTCACAACAAAAGAATAATCCTTGTCCCAGAGATTTTACACACAAGAGAAACCAGCTGGATGCAGCAAAGAGGGTGAGCACATGGTATTGATGAGATCATTAAGGATATTGAGCAATGGTTGTAGCCAATCAACTGCTTAGCTATTGATGAGTATTTTATAGATAAACATTGAAAAGCTAAGTCTTGAAGAGTGATTTGAAGGAGACTAAGGTAATAGCCTTTCAGATTTTTAGAGGGAACTAGCACATATTAAGAAGTGGTCATGTGACTGGTCTCATGTATTTCAGTCATTTGACTTTTAAGCATCAGACTTTAGAATATGAGCCTTGTATTGACTTGCCTCTTTTATGTAAAATTTGAAGCTTAACACAAACATTTACCGTGCTATCTGTGTGCTATTTGTGATGTGCTGAGATTTCATTTTTAATAGGAGAAAAGATGATGAAAGTAGTTCTTTAAGTCTTTGTTGTCTTCAACAGGAATGGCAAGAATTACAGCAAAGTATACAGAGGAAGGAGCGAGCCCTTCTGGAAACCAAATCAAAGATAACACATCCTGTTTACAGCCTTTACTTTCCTGAGGTCAGCAATAGCGAACTTTATTAGATCTGTAACAAAGGGGAAATAATGCAACTAAAATATCTAACTCAGTAGTCCCCAACCTTTAGAGGCTCCCGGGTGCCCGGGGGGTGGGGCCACTCGTGCCGGGGGCAGGGCCGCGCGTCCGGGGGCACTCCAGGGGACGGGGATTCCCTTGCACCCGGCGCCCGCAAGTGCCCCGGGGCTATGGCTGCCCGAGCGCCGCGCACCCAGCGCCAGTGCATGTCGCGCGCCTGGGGCCGGCACCTCCCATGCGCCGGGGGCGAGCCGGCCCAGGTTGTCGGCGGGCGCACACAAATGCCCCAGTGGGCGCCATGGCGCCCGCGGGCACCGCGTTGGGGACCACTGATCTAACCTAATACTTTAGATACTGGAAGTTAAAATTCTAATTTAAAAATTGCTATTTTATGAGTTGTAAAATTGCTGGCTTGTCTGATGATGTCTTCCAAAAAAAATTGCTTCTGGCATAGCTTTTTTGAAAACTGAATTTTTCATAGGATTCTCAAACTTTTATGTATGGGTTCTCAAGGCCCTAATGAGCAGAAGGATGTAACTTCCACTATCAACTTCTTTGTTGAAAGCTCCAGTTGAGCTGCCGCTTGTTTTGGTCACAAAACCGTATCTGTCAGGATCGGCTGCTGAGAGTTCTTCTTGGAGGGTTTCTTCTCATAACCCCTCTCTCCTTCCCATTTCTCTTTATAGAACGTTATACCAGAGCAGTTGTTCTGCTAGAACAGGGGTGGGCAAACTACAGCCTGCGGGGCCTAGAACAGCTACTCAGACCTTCAAGCTTCTGCCAGGAAGTGAGGTCAGGGGTTTGTCCAGCTCTGTACATATTGTGGGTCTGCCTGGCTTCTGGGAGCAGGAGCAGCCAGGGAGGGCCGCACACTACCTCCAGCCCAACTGCTGGCACTGGAACTCAAATTGGCCAATGGGAGCTGTGGAGGTTGTAGAGCCTGCAGATGGCTGTGCCTCGCATAGGTGCTTAATGGGGAGGGAGCTGTTGCTGGTTCCTGCAGCTGCTTGAGATAAGTGCCACTTGGAGCCTGCACCGCTCCCATTCCTCAAAACCCTTCCCCATTCCTGATCCCCACTCCCACCCTCTGAACCCCTCCATCCCAGCCCAGAGCACCCTCCTGCACCCAAACCCCATATCTTCAGCTGGATAGCTCAGGTTGTCATGCAGAGCATCTACCTAAGCAACATGCATGTACTGTGATTTCAGGCCTCACCCCTGGCAGTTTTGAGAGAATCTATGTTGTGTACTAGTATCAGAGGAGTAGCTGAGTTAGTCTGTAGCTGCACAAACAACGAGGAGTCCTGTGTCACTTTGGAGATTAACAGATTTATTTGGGAATAAGCTTTTGTGCACAGAAACCCACTTTATCACATGCATGGAGTATAAATTAGAGACAGGCATAAATATGCTAGCACATGAAAAGAAGGAAAGTTACTTTATCAAATAAATTATAGCTCTACAGTGTCTCTTTGAAGTCTGTTTTTAAAGTCCTTTTGTTAAAGGTTGGCTACTTTTAAATTTGTTACTTGAGTGTCCAAGGAGACTGAAGTGTTCTCCTACTGGTTTTTGTGTTACCGTTCTTGATATCTGATTTTCATCCATTTATTCTTTTGTGTAGAGACTGTCCGGTTTGGCCAATATACATGGCAGAGGGGCATTGCTGGCACTTAATGGCACATATAATGTTAGTAGTCTTGCAGCCCATGGAGATGGAGGGCCACTCATGCGGCCCGTTCACTAGCTTAGGTTGTCCATCACTAGTGTAGATCACTGATGATGTGCTGGAGAGGTTTTAGCTGAGGGCTGTATGTGATGGCCAGTGGTATTCTGTTACCTTCCTTGTTGGGCCTGTCCTGTAGTAGATGACTTCTTGGTACCCACCTGGCTCTATCAGTTTCTTCACTTCCCCAAGTGGGTATTGTAATTTTAAGAAGGCTGGATAAATATCTTGAAGGTGTGTGTGTGTCTGACTGAGGGATTGTGTCTGTTTGAAGGTGTTTGTATCTGTCTGAGGGATTGGAGCAAGTATGGTTGTATCTTAGAGCTTGGCTGTAGACAATAGATTGTGTGATGTGTCCTAGATGGAATCTACAGCCCCCAGCTAAAGTCTGTCAAGCACATCATCAGAGATCTACAACCAAGTTAGGGTAGGGGCTTGGGATGATGCACTGTGAGGCTCTGTCCTTTTTCCACTTATTGCTGTATTCTGTTACAACTACTGAGGGCACAATACACCCCTACACAGCAGAGCTTATGAGTACAAGGCAGTGATACTCAAACTTTTGCATTGGTGACCTCATTCTACAGCAAACTTCTGAATGCAATCCCCTCTAATTAAAAATATACGTTTTTACATTTAACATTATTATAAATATTAGAGGTGAAGCACAGTTTGGTGGAGGTTGACAGCTTGCAACCCCTAACATAATACAGTAAAACTTCATTAGTTCGGCATCCAATGCTCCGGCACTCCTGTTGGTCCAGCACCATCAGGAACCTGGAAGTGCTCGGACAGCCGGACAATTGGAGCTGCTCTGCGCCCAGTTTCCCCGATTCAGCTGCTGCTGAAACTGACCAGCAGCTGAATTGGGAAAGCCGGAGGCAGAGCAGCTGGGGTGCTGCCGGGTTGGTCCCGTAACACTGCCCCTCGGGGCTGCGGGACCAACCCGGCAACACCCCAGCTGCTCTTGGGGACACCTGGAGCAGAGCAGCCGGTGTGCTGCCGGGTTGGTCCCGCAGCGCTTAGGGGCGGCGTTAATGGACCAACCCGGCAGCACCCCAGCTGGTCTGCCGCAGGCGTCCCCAAGTCAGCCACTGCTGAAACTGACCAGCAGCAGCTGAATCAGGGATGCCTGGGACAGAGCCGGACTATCGGAAGGGGGAGCTATGATAGGTCTGGGGTGGCATCTCCCTCCACACACCCCAGACCCCTCATAGGTCCCCACCTTCTGATAGTCCGGCATATTTGATAATCCGGCACCCCCTGGGTCCTAAAGGTGCTGGATTATCGGAAGTTTACTGTAACATTGCAAGCTCTTGTGGGGGATCACAGCCCCCAATTTGAGAACCCCTGGTATAACGACTCATCCACATGCTTTTTTTGAAAACTTATTTTCAATTAGTAGAGCTTGAACAAAGAATTCAGTTTCCAAAAATGTGTCTTTCTATGGTCCCTTAATAAATTGTCATCATAGGGACCATTTGCTCTTAACCTCAACTACCCACCCGGAGAAATAAAAGAGCAAATTGAAAGAGCCAAAGGAATACCTAGAAACCATCTACTACAAGACAGACCCAAGAAAACCAACAATAGAACACCACTTGTCATCACCTACAGCCCCCAACTTAAACCTGTCCAACACATTATCAATAAATTACAGCCTATACTGGAACAGGATACTAAACTCCAAGAAGCTCTGGGAGACAGACCCATAGTCTCCTATAGACAACCACCTAACCTCAAGATGATTCTTACCAACAACCACAGGACATACCACACTAATACCAACCCTGGTACCTTCCCTTGCAACAAACCCCATTGCCAGCTTTGTCCACATATTCACTCTGCTGATACCATTGTTGGGCCTAACCAAGTGAGTTATAAGATCAAGAATACATATTCCTGTGCATCCAGAAATATAATTTATGCTATCATGTGCCGAAAGTGTCCGTCTGCTATGTACATTGGACAAACGTCTCAGACACTTCGCCAAAGGATCAATGCCCACAAAACAGACATTAGACAGGATCACAAAGAAAAAACAGTTTCTTGCCATTTCAACCAGAAAGGACACTATCTCAACGACCTAATCACCTGCATCCTACTCCAGAAGACTTTCAAATCTGCACTTGAAAGGGAATCCTCCGAACTGTCATTCATTCTAAAATTCGACACCAACTACCTTACCCATTACAAAGATAGCTTCCCCAATTATCACCTCTAATATCATTAACTCACAGACATTTACCTTCTCCCTCCCCCCCCCCCCCCCCCCGCATCCCCCTTCTGTTCTGAAATGTGATTTGTCCTTTTCATGTGTGTTCATTTTTTTAAATTGTATCCTTTGGTATATATGGTTGTGACTCTTTTCTTCCACTATTTGATCTGAGGAAGTGGGTCTGGCCCACGAAAGCTCATCATCTAATAAACCATCTTGTTAGTCTTCAAAGTGCTACATAGTCCTGTATTTTATTTGCTCTTAAGGAATTCAAAAATGCTAGCACAGCAGAATCATTGTTGAGTTAAAAGCCCTGTCCACAAAATTGTTTGTTTTTATTGTTTCTTTTTCTTTCCTCATAGTTTACTCCTAATATTCTCCGCAACCACTTATGATGAAATGCATCTAACTTCTGAGCATCTGTCTTCTTAAGTTGCCAGGTTTCTGACTAAATGCTTAGTTTTGTATGTAAGGATATGATACTAAGTTTGCAAATTTTCCTAAGTTTTCCGAAGGCTGCGTTCACTTTGCCAATCCTTACTCTTTATTTCCTCAGAGCATGTACCATCTTGGCTTATTGTGCTTCCAAAATATTTGAATCCATCTACCCTCTCTCGTTGTTCATTGTCAGCTTTGATGTTTAAATCCATATCTCTAGTTATCATGGTTTTACATTTCTTTACATTGAGTTGCAGTTCTACCTTCTCCATCATTTGTTTAACTTCATTTGTGCAAGTCCTTCAGCACTTTTATGTAGAAGAGCAATGTCATCAGCAAAATCTAGATCAAATAATCTTGAGTGATTCTACCTTAATATTGATTATTCTTAAACTTAAACACATTTTTTTCTGTATACAATTCTTCTTCGCTATTGAAAATGATTTAAAATGGTAATATGATCATGAATTTTAATTTTTAATAGCGCTGACTGATGTAGCTAGGTCAATCCAATTTTAAGTGTAGACCAGGTCTCAGTAACCTCTTCCTCTTCAGTGTGCAATATATACTGTTATACTGTTGTATCCGCATTATTATAAATCATTGTGGTATACCTGGCCTTACAAAATGTTACCTCTACTTCCTAGTTGTTCATTTTTTCCCCCACAGGAAAAACAAGAATGGTGGTGGCTATATATTGCAGATCGGAAGGATCAGACATTAATATCTATGCCATATCATGTGTGTACCCTGAAAGACAGAGAAGAGGTAAAGAATTTGTAGATCTGTGTGTCAAATACTTAATATTAAATATTTATAGAATACTTTGTAGTGATTTATATGAAACAGGTGTATAATTACATAGCATGTTCTGAATTGTAATACTATGTTTCATAATCTGTTTTTCTGAGAGAGAGACTGGATATAGTTTGTCTCCATCTGTAACAGAAATAGGCAAGGATCTTGTATTACTTTAAAGCTTCATGGAGGGGAATAACTTTTAGACAGTTTTATTCTGGCTTTTTCAACCTCCATTTTGGATAGAGAGAAAGGTGAGTGATTTTATCATGAAAAGTTGACGGCGAGCAGGATTTATATTCTTAGATAGCTTTGCAATAAATTTAGGACAACTAATAGTGATTAATTTCTCTGTGCAACAGAGATTACTAATTCACCAGTATCAACACTTGGGTTTGGATCTTGACAGTTCACAATGTTTTATTATTAATGGTATACTTTTGTGGATAATTTTAAAGTTGGAACATTTTTCTTGGGAGGTTACAGTTTTATAAAATAAAATTGTTACATGAAAAGAATTGGTGTAATAGAAACTGATCAAGATAGTTAAGACCAAAGCAGATTGTAAAGAGCTTCAAAAAGATCTCATCAAGCTAAGTGATTGGGCAACAAAATGACAAATAAAATTTAATGTTGATAAATGTAAAGAAATGCACATTGGAAAAAATAATCCCAACAATACATACAATATGATGGGGACTAATTTGGCTACAACTAATCAAGAGAGATCTTGGAGTCATTGTGGATAGTACTCTGAAGACATCCACTCAGTGTGCAGTGGAAGTCAAAAAAGCAAACAGGATATTAGGAATCGTTACAAAAGAGATAGAGAATAAGACAGAGAATATCTTATTGCCTCTATATGAAACCATGGTAAGCCCACATCTTGAATACTGTGTACAGATGTGGTCGCCTCATCTCAAAAAAGATATATTGGCATTTGAAAAGGTTCAGAGAAGGGCAACAAAAATGATTAGGGATTTGGAACAGGTCACATATGAAGTGAGATTAAAATGTCTGGGACTTTTCATCTTAGAAAAGAGGAGACTAAAGGGGGAAATGATAGAGGCCTATAAAATTGTGATTGATGTGGAAAAAGTGAATAAGGAAAAGCTATTTACTTGTTTCTGTAACATAAAAACTAGGCATCACCAAATAAAATTAATAGGTAGCAGGTTTAAGACAAAAGGAAGCTTTTCTTCACACAGTGCATGGTCAGCCTGTGGAACTCCTTGCCAGAGGAGGGTGTGAAGACCAGGACTTTAACAGAGTTCAAGAAAAAACTATAAATTCATGAAGGTTAGATCCATCAATGGCTATTAGCCAGGATTGGTAGGAATGGTGTTCTTAGCCTCTGTCAGAGGCTGGGAATGGATGATGACGGGAGAGGGATTGCTTGATGATTCCCTATTCTGTTCACTCCCTCTGGGGCATCTGATATTGGCCACTGTCAGACAGGATACTGGGCTAGATGGACCTTTGGTCTGACCCAGTATGGCCGTTCTTATGTAAATACAGTAATTTATCTGTGAGGTTTTTTTTACATCAGTCAGCAGAGTGGTGGGCACTCCAGTGCTAGGTTTGAGCTGATTTTTAAGATAAGAAAAGAGCATGTTTAGCTTCTGTTATTTTGTCATGCTACATAGGTTAATTTAATAATAATTGAAATCGGATAAAGTATTTCTGAAAATGAAGTATCTTTTATTACTTACATCAGTCCCTCCTACAGATTTCACAGAACTTTGTTCCTTCAACTAGATTTTATTTTATTATTGGATATAAAACTTCCTGTTTCTTCTCAGATGAGATTTTTCAAGTTTGTTGAATAATACTAACTAGCAAAGGCAAAGCTAGGTATTAAATGTAAAAATCATGCGCAACTTAAGCAGTTACATGTAGTTCATTGTTTATTTTTAGCAATTTACTTTGTTTTTCTGGGATTTCTGAGCAAATTACCATTGCCACATAAATAACTACTTGTCACGTGGCAGCAAGTGACAATTGCTTTTTAGTTCTTAAAGTAAAATTGTAAAAATTTCTTTCATCACTTAAAATTGTATTAATTCCTCCCTGTTAACATCCTACTGAATATTTAATCCTTTTACTTTGCAAACAAAAAATAAGTGCTGCATTTTTACTTATTAACTATATTGCTAATTAAACTACAGCATGATATGGCAGTAGTGATAAGGTACATGAAATACGTTCCACAGACTAGCTATTTAATCTCTAAAATTATCCTTTTTTTTAACCTTCTGAAGTATGAAATAACTTTTTTCATGTAACTTTTAAACAATTTCCAGGACAACATACAGTAAAAATATGATGTAGTGATAAAGTTAATCCTTTGTTCCAGCAATTGTGCTTAGATATCCCTTCTCTTTGGTACCAAGTTGTGGCTATTTTACTATTCTGTGACCTTTAGACAAAGTAGCACTCTTAAATAACTTAACTAAAAATCCTTCACTATTATTTTGTGATATGTACTCCATGTTAAAGTACAGAAGACAATTGTAAGTTGTTCACACACATCCTTGGAAGGTTTGCTCAGAATAAAAACACTTTGAATTAATTGTGTTTTTCAGGTAGAACTGAAGTTTCCTGCACCAAGCAAACCCGGAAATTACCAGTACACTCTTTATTTAAGATCGGATTCATTTATGGGTTTGGACCAGGTTAAACCATTGAAGGTGATAATTAACTCTGATAGATTTCTTGCTGAAAATCACCTCATACCAGTGTCAGTGTACACATAGCTGTGCAGAAGTGAGGCAGGATGAAAACACTGTCTTTCAGCTTTGGATTCAACAGTTCTAAGACTAACACCTCAAATCTGAACAATTCTTTCTTGTAAATTACTTGCCTGATATATCAGAGGGGTAGCCGTGTTAGTCTGAATCTACAGAAGCGATGAGGAGTCCTGTGGCACCTTATAGACTAACTGAAGTGTAGGAGCATAAGCTTTCGTGGGCAAAGACCCACTTCGTCAGATGCATGTAGTGGAAATTTCCAGAGGCAGGAATAAATATGCAGGCCAGGATCAGGCTGGAGATGACCAGGTGGATCCAATCAAGGAGGATGAGGCCCACTTCTAGCAGCTGATCTGGAGGTGTGAATTCCAAGAGAATAGAAGCTGCTTTTGTAGTTAGCAAGCCATTCACAGTCTTTGTTTAATCCAGAGTTGATTGTGTCAAACTTAAAGATGAAGCTCAGCAGTTTCTCTTTGAAGTCTGGTCCTGAAGTTTTTTTGCTGCAGGATAGCTACTTTTAGATCTGCAATTGTTGTCCAGGAAGATTGAAGTGTTCCCCTACAGGTTTTTGTATGTTGCCATTCCTAATATCAGATTTGTGTCCATTGATTCTTTTACGTAGGGACTGTCCTGTTTGGCCGATGTATATAGCAGTGGGGCATTGTTGGCACATGATGGCATATATTACGTTGGTGGATGTGCAGGAGAATGTACCAGTGACAGTATGGCTGATCTGGTTAGGTCCTGTGATGGTGTTGCTGGTGTATATATGTGGGCAGAGTTGGCACCGAGGTTTGTTGCAAGGATTGGTTCCTGAGTTCGAGTTATTATGGTGCGGTGTGTAGTTGCTGGTGAGAATATGCTTCAGGTTGGCGGGTTGTCTGTGGGCAAGGACCGGCCTACCTCCCAAGGCCTGTGAGAGCGAGGGGTCATTGTCCAGGATGGGCTGAAGATCACTAATGATGCGTTGGAGAGGTTTTAGCTGGGGACTGTAGGTGATGGCCAGTGGTGTTCTGTTGGTTTCTTTCTTGGGCTTGTCCCGTAGCAGGAGGCTTCTGGGTACACGTCTGGCTCTGTCAATCTGTCTCCTCACTTCCTCGTGTGGGTATCGCAGTTTACAGAATGCTTGTTGAAGGTCTTGTAGGTGTAGGTCTCTGTCTGAGGGGTTGGAGCATATGCGGTTGTACCTCAGTGCTTGGCTGTAAACAATGGATCGTGTGGTGTGTCCGGGATGGAAACTGGAGGCATGCAGGTAAGTATAGCGGTCGGTAGGTTTTCTGTATAGGGTGGTATTGATATGACCGTCACTTATTTGTATCGTGGTGTCCAGGAAATGGACCTCCCGTGTAGATTGGTCCATGCTGAGGTTGATGGTGGGGTGGAAGCTGTTGAAATCATGGTGAAATTCTTCCAGAGTCTCCTTCCCATGGGTCCAGATGATGAAGATGTCATCGATGTAGCGTAGGTAGAGAAGGGGTGTAAGTGGACAAGAGCTGAGGAAGCGTTGTTCCAGGTCAGCCATAAAAATGTTGGCGTATTGTGGGGCCATGCGGGTGCCCATAGCAGTGCCACTGGTCTGGAGGTATATGTTGTCACCAAATCTGAAATAGTTGTGTGTGAGGATAAATTCACAGAGTTCAGCCACCAGTTGTGCTGTGGCATCATCAGGAATACTGTTCCTGACAGCTTGTACTCCATCTGCATGTGGGATGTTTGTGTAGAGAGCCTCTACATCCATGGTGGCTAGGATGGTGTTTTCTGGAAGATCACCTATGCATTGTAGTTTTCTCAGGAAATCCGTAGTGTCACGAAGGTAACTGGGAGTGCTGGTGGCGTAGGGTCTGAGCAGAGAGTCCACATAGCCAGACAGTCCTTCAGTAAGAGTGCCAATGCCCGAGATGATGGGGCGTCCGGGATTTCCAGGTTTGTGGATCTTGGGTAATAGATAGAACAACCCTGGTCGGGGCTCTAAAGGTGTGTCGATTTGTTCCTGTGTTTGTTTGGGGAGTGTCCTGAGCAGATGGTGCAGTTTCTTAGTATATTCCTTAGTGGGATCTGAGGAAAGTGGCCTGTAGAATTTGGTATTGGAGAGTTGTCTGGCAGCCTCCTTTAGGTAGTCAGGCCTGTTCATGATGACAACAGCACCTCCTTTGTCAGCCTCTTTGATTATAATGTCAGAGTTGTTCCGGAGGCTGTGGATGGCATTGCGTTCTGCACGACTGAGGTTACCAGGCAAGCGATGCTGTTTTTCCACAATTTCTGCCTGTGCACGTCGGCGGAAGCATTCTATGTAGAGGTCCAGACTGCCATTTCGGCCCTCAGGAGGGGTCCATGTGGAGTTCTTCTTCTTGTGCTGTTGGTGGGAAGGTATCTGTGTGTCAGTGCACTGTTCAGTGTCGTGTTGGAAGTATTCCTTGAGACGGAGACGGCGAAAGTAGGCTTCCAGATCACCGCAGAACTGTATCATGTTAGTGGGGGTGGCGGGGCAAAAAGAGAGTCCCCGAGATAGAACAGATTCTTCTGCCGAGCTGAGTGTGTAGTTGGAGAGATTGACGATATTGCTGGGTGAGTTAGGGGTACCATTGTTGTGGCCCCATGTGGCAGGTAGGATTTTAGACAGCTTACAGTCCTTTTTCCTCTGTAGAGAAGTGAAGTGTGTAATGTAGATCTCCTGTCTTGTTTTAGTAAAGTCCATTTGTGCAGAAGGTTGGTGTTTTATGAGAGACTCCAGATTGGAGAGCTCTTTTTTGATGTTTTCCTGTTTGCTGTACAGGATGCTGATCAGGTGGTTCCTCAGTTTTTTGGATAGTATATGGCATAATCTCTCACTGTAGTCTGTGCAGTATGTAGATAGCAATGGATTTTTCACCTTCAGTCCATTTGGTATAATGTCCATCCGTTTGCATTTGGAGAGAAAGATGATATCAGTTTGTACTTGTGCAAGTTCATCTTTAAGTTTGACACAATCAACTCTGGATTAAACAAAGACTGTGAATGGCTTGCTAACTACAAAAGCAGCTTCTATTCTCTTGGAATTCACACCTCCAGATCAGCTGCTAGAAGTGGGCCTCATCCTCCTTGATTGGATCCACCTGGTCATCTCCAGCCTGATCCTGGCCTGCATATTTATTCCTGCCTCTGGAAATTTCCACTACATGCATCTGACGAAGTGGGTCTTTGCCCACGAAAGCTTATGCTCCTACACTTCAGTTAGTCTATAAGGTGCCACAGGACTCCTCATCGCTTTTGCCTGATATAGAAATGCTTATAGAGACTCTCACACATTTAAAACATTGTTCTGAATCACAATAATTTTTTTTCAGGAAATACCAGCAATTTCATTTTATTAGCTACCTAGTCTCAGATAAGCTTGTATATGTATTTAAATATACAAGTGTGTTTTTGTCGTTGGAGGTTTGCCCCACAATTAAGATCATTAAGAGTATTCTTTTTCAAGTGCTTAGATGCATATGCTCGCCACATGCACTGGTGCCGTGAGATTTTCCCTCAGCAGTATCCAGAGGGGACTGACTCCATTGCCCCTGGGAGTGGCGTGCACATGCCGCACTATATAGGGCACTGCCAGACCTCCTATCCTCTCAGTTCTTTCTTGCCCTCAGTGGCAGTGCTTGGAACTGCAGTGTTGCAGCCCTTGCTATCACTTTTCTTGTTGTTAATAGTTGTTTTACTTGTAAATAGTTTCCCCCTTAGTAGTTAATTAGTAGGTTGGTAGTATTAGTAAGTCCCTTAGGGGCATTGCCTCGGGACAGGGCATGCCTGCCCTTCTCTCCCTCCAGCTTTAAGGTGATAGAAATGTAGCCGTGTTAGTCTGGGGTAGCTGAAGCAAAATGCAGGACAATGTAGCACTTTAAAGACTAACAAGATGGTTTATTAGATGATGAGCTTTCGTGGGCCAGACCCACCTTCCTCAGATCAAATAGTGGAAGAAAATAGTCACAACCATACATACCAAAGGATACAATTGTATCCTTTGGTATGTATGGTTGTGACTATTTTCTTCCACTATTTGATCTGAGGAAGGTGGGTCTGGCCCACGAAAGCTCATCATCTAATAAACCATCTTGTTAGTCTTTAAAGTGCTACATTGTCCTGCATTTTGCTCCAGCTTTAAGGTGTGTGTCACATGCCTATGTCCATCATTGACCCATATGTTTACGGTGCTTGGGAGAAGCCCATATTAGTGACAAGTGCTAAATTTGTAAATCTTTCCAGCCACAAACGAAGAATGAAAAAGAGATTAATTTAATCCTGTTTTGGATCTCGGCACTGCTCATCACCAGTTGCCCACACCCCTATGGCACAGGTTATTGAAGCACAGTCAGACACCAGAACATCTTTCTACATGCCCCCCTCAGTTAACTTGCTCAGCCTTGACCAGGAGCAGTTGGTACCACGCGGAAGTTAGTGCCCGATCATCTACCATGGTTATCTGGCAGATTCAGATCCATGAGCTGTGTATCCAAGTCCTGCTCTCTTCTGCCAGCCCATGCCATGGTACTGCCATTGTTGCCTTAATGAGTGCTACCGCGAACAGGACTGCAATCTATGCCTTGGTCTCAGACCCCCTGGCCTGCCCAGTTGTCTATCAAACCCATGGGGGTTCCCTCTACTGCCCCAGATGCCACTCTGTGTCCACCTCCTTTAGACAAGCCACTTGCACCAGAGGCCTCCCAGCCTAGTACCCACCAGTTGAGGAAGAGATATCACAGCAACCTTTTGTCCCCCTCCCCCCCATTTACTGAAGCATCCTCCTCCTTGTCCCTGTGTGAGGCCATTTTGGCAGCGCTTCGTGTTGTCCCGCAGGACAATGCCAGGGTAGACCAAGACTTTCTGAAATGGGTGGCCTCCAGTTTAAATCTCAAGGATGAGGAGCTGGAGGAATCTACTAACACCCTCTTTGGGGTACTGAAGAAAAGAGTCTCAATGGCCAGGGTTGGCATAGCTTCTTGGTGTTTACTGCAGAGAAAAAGGTTTCCCCCCTCTGAAGTCCAGTTACAAACTATTTTGGACTACCTCCTCTATCTGAAAGAATTGAGCTTGTTTAATTTAGAAAAGAGAAGATTGAGAGGGGACATAGCAGTTTTCAAGTATCTAAAAGGGAGTTACAAGGAGGAGGGAGAAAAATTGTTCTCCTTGGCCTCTGATGATAGGATAAGAAGTAATGGGCTTAAATTGTAGCCAGGGAGGTTTAGGTTGGACATTAGGAAAAACTGTCAGAGTGGGTACACACTGGAATAAATTGACTGGGGAGGTTGTGGAATTTAAGAACAGGTTGGATAGACATCTATCAGGATGATCTAAACAGTGCCTAGTCCTGCCATGAGGGCAGGGGACCGGACTCGATGACCTCTTGAGGTTCCTTCCAGTCCTAGGATTCTATGAAGCATCAGGGCTACTGCAGGCTTCAGTCAGGGTACACTTGACTGCAATTTCAGCCTTCCATCCTCCGATTCAAGACCAATTAGTGTTTTCACATGGCATGACAGTCAAGTTTTTGAAAGGCCTTAAGAGACTCTTCCTACAGTTTCAAGCTCTCTTCCACCAGGGGGATCTTAACCTGGTCTTCTCCTGGCTGACGGGGCTGCCCTTTAAATCCATGGCCTCCTGCTCCCTCTTGCATCTGTCATGGAAAGTAGCATCTTTGTTTTAGCAATAGCATCTAGAAGATGTCTGAACTGTGTGCCTTGATATCAGAGCCACTTTATGCTGTTGTCTTTAAGGTCATAGGGCAGCTCCAGTCTCACCCAGCATTCCCTCCCAAGGTGGTTTTCGCATTCTACGTGGGTCAAGACATCTCCCTCCTGGTCTTTTGCCCTAACCCTCATAAGACCAATGAGGAAAAGCGAATCTATGCCCTAGACATCAGGAGGGCTCTTGCCTTTTTGCCTGAATCAGAGTCCCTTCATAGATCATCACAGCTTTCGATCGCATCTGCCAAAAGGATGAAAGCTATCCCGGTGTCCAAATAGAGGATCTGTAACTGGATAACCTCTTCCATCTGGACCTCTTGTTGTGCCCCTGTCAGCTCATAACTGCTGCTGCTGGTGAGAGCGCACTCTGCCAGGGAGCAGGCTCTTGAGCAGCCTTCCAAGCTCACATCCCCATCCAAGACATCTGCAAAGCTGCAGCATTCAATACATAATTTCCTGTCCCTCTACAGCATCACATATCAGGCCAGGGATGATGCTGGGTTTGGTGGAGCTGCATTGCTATCGGCATGTCCTTAAACCCGTGTCCAAGGATACTGCTTGGCATTACCTACCTTGAATGGCTATGAGCAAGCATTCAAAAAATAAAAGTTACCAGTTTCTGTAACTGGTGTTCAAAATGTGTTGCTCGTGACCTGCCTGCCACCTCTGTCAGAGTCTCCAGCAAGAAGGAACTGAGGCGGGTGAGAGTCAGGCAGTGCCCTGTTAATGTGGCATGTGCACACCACTTCAGGGGGTGCTGGAGCTGGTTCCCTACAGATTTTGCTCAGGGAAAAATCATCCAGCACTGGTACATGTGGTGAGCACACACACCTGTGTTGAATGGACATGAACAACACATTTTCAAAAACACCACTTACGGAAACTGAACTGTTAACTGGTTTTTATTTTTCAAAATGTAGACACACAAAAGCAATCAGAAATTCTAACACACTGCACACCCCAAAGCAAACTTGTTTACAATTTTGTGTGGCATAAGAAGCCTATGATCATTTTAATACTTGTCTAATGGATTTTTCATGTATCTCTTTCAATCACCTTTCTCTCTCTCTTCCTCCCCCCTCCCCCAAATTCTCTCTGCCCAACCACTCTGTGCAGCTGGAAGTTCATGAAGCTAAACCAGTGCCAGAAAATCATCCACAATGGGATGCAGCAATAGAGGGTGATGAGGACCAGGAAGATAGTGAAGGCTTTGAAGATAGCTTTGAGGAAGAAGAGGAGGAGGAAGAGGATGATGATTAAACAGTACAATTAATTAACTACAACATTTACACACTGCAAACTTGTGATTTGACTGTGGAATTGTACAATAAATGAGAAACAGTGTGGCAACATTGAGAAGGCTGAGTTTAGTTTCTCTTTACCAAGTGTAAATGCATTATGTAACTTCTCAGTGAAGGTCAAACAAATGGGTTATGATCATTACAACCTGGAAGATGCTTATGGCTTGTTACAGCCATTAAGTGCAGGATGATGCATTTATTTCAATTGAAAATAAAATCTTTTTTATTATAAATTTCATATTATCTGATCAATTTAGGGTCCAATAAAATAAAAGGTACTGTTACCAGGAGCAACCTTGAAATCAATTTTTCTGCATTAGGAATTTATTTTAGAGGACATTTAAGTATGAGTTACATCTCAAGTCTCTGTTGATTGAAATTGTCTGCTTAAATTCTGATCTTTTTCAATTCTGTGATACTCAAATGATATTTTGCAGTGATACAGCTCAAATCATAGCTTTAAAACTTCCATTTTTCTTTTTTGGTCATCATACCTCTGGGCACATTCCACGTAGTCTTGGGGGCTGCTTTTTGGGACTCCACTGCCTTTTCTTCATTGCCCAGAATTATCATGCAGATTATAAGCTTTTCTGGTCAAGGTCATAAAATGTTGTTAATGGCTTAAAACATTTTTAAGCCTGTATTTCAGAAGATCAGTGTGGCATCTGATTCTTTTGATAAATTATGTCTAAAAATGAGTGTGGAACCATATGTTACATGAGGTTTATAGATTATATGTAATACCTTTTGTAAAAGGTTCACTCTTAAAGTTTAAATACATTCTTAAGTCTTATCTACCTGACACTGTCAGAAAACTTTTAAATAAAAATAAAACAGTGTGCAAAAGAGGCATGTTTTGTATCAGTTTTGAATTCCTAACAATAAATTGGACAAAATTTGATGACTCTGCATTTGTAATAGTGTGCATCCCTTTCTTTTTTACCCTTGCCATAGACTGAACAGGGTCATTAATATGTGGACACATACTTTATTTTCTAAGCAAATATTTACTTAAGAAGTGAGGCACTCTGCTTGAGCTGTGCAGAAATACATGCTACCTCAGCAGCCATGTAAGGTGCTTATAACTTTCTCACCCCAATATAACTAATAAAGGAACTAGCTGTATAAAAGTAATTACAAATGTCAATCATATAAAAACCAATATGTTTCTGTTACTAAGTGTTGAAAGACTAAGAGACTTCCAGCACCATAATATATATTGTAGCACGCACAAATTTATCTTAAAGGAAAATTTCCACCCTTTGGAAACCAACCGAAAGACCAAAATAGTTACTCACTTGATTTGTGACCTTGTTTATTAAAAAGGGTTGTTCCTTTTAACTGCAAATTTACGTTAATATATTCTTTTGTAATTGCAATATTCACAAATAAAATTTGAAAATGTCCTAAATGTGAATATAGTATCTCTTAAAATACTTCTGGGGGATAGCACTTCATACAGAAAAACAGTCAATTACTTATGTAGCAGCATCAGTGTGGTGGTTCTTAGCAGGTAAGTATGAAGATTGGACACTTGTCTGAAAATAGTTTAAATGGCTTGTCCTTTGTCATATATAAACATTCCTTGTACATTTTAGTTTGTATGGATTGGGATTAATTTGTCTGCTTCATAATGCAAATAGGTGATATCATAATTCTTTTCTAGAAAATCCAGTAATCTGAACTGTGCAGCAAACTTCCCACTATTGTAAGGAATCAGAAAGGAAGAGCAATCAGATGTACTATATCAAATAAGTAAAATAAAAATGGTAAACTTTAATGCAGTTATATTTACTGAATCTGGAAACAAAAACCAATTTACTGTAACTTTTCTTTGTGCTTAATGCAGGAGGTGGTTTGGAGAATCTGGGATGCCAGATAACATTGTTCATTAGTGCTAACGTGTAGGAACTTTAGAGTTTGACTCTAGGAACTTACTATATGCTAAGCACTTTTGAAAATCATTTCCCTACTTTTAAAAGTCTTGCAAGGCTAAAGCACACAGGAGAAAAGACTGGATTAAGAGAAAATGTATCATTGAACTCTGATCCAGCCACCAAACATACATGCTTAAATTTGATAATATGGAAGAATTAGGTTTACTTGGAAAGTAAAACCTACATCCCAGGTTAATTCTGTATTTGTAAGAGAATAGTCTAATGTCAAATCAAGTGTAAAAATGTAATAAGAATAGCAAAAAAAGATTTTGAGGAACAGCTAGCCAAAAACTCAAAAAGAAATAAAATGTTTTTAAGTACATTAGAAGCAGGAAGCCTGCTAAAAAAACTGTGGGTCCCCTAGATGATCGAGCTATAAAAGGAGCAATCAAGGACGATAAAGCCATTGCAGAGAAACTAAATGATTTCTTTGCTTCAGTCTTCACGGCTGAGGACGTTGGGGAGATTCCTGAATCTGCACCGTCCTTTGTGGGTGATGAATCTGAGGAACTGTCCTGGATTGAAGTGTCATTAGAGGAGGTTTTGGAACAAATAGAAAAACTTAATGTTAACAAATCTCCGGGACCGGATGGCATTCATCCAAGGGTTCTAAAAGAACTCAAATGGGAAATTTCTGAGCTATTATCTGTGGTTTGTAACCTATCCTTTAAATTGGCTTCTGTACCTAATGACTGGAAGGTAGCCAACGTGACACCAATATTTAAAAAGGGCTGTAGAGGCGATCCTGGCAATTACAGACCGGTAAGTCTAACTTCAGTACTGGGCAAATTAGTCGAAACAATAGTAAAGAATAAAATTGTGAAGCATGTAGAAGAACATAATTTGTTGGACAAAAGTCAACATGGTTTCTGTAAAGGGAAATCATTTCTTACTAATCTGTTAGAGTTCTTTGAAGGGGTTAACAAACATGTGGACAAGGGGGATCCAGTAGATATAGTATACTTAGATTTTCAGAAAGCCTTTGACAAGGTCCCTCACCAAAGGCTCTTGTGTAAATTACATTGTCATGGGATAAGAGGGAAGGTCCTTTCTTGGATTGAGAACTGGTTAAAAGACAGGAAACAAAGGGTAGGATTAAATGGTAAATTTTCAGATTGGAGAGGGGTAACTAGTGGTGTACCCCGAGGGTCAGTCCTGGGGCCGAGCCTTTTCAACTTATTCATAAATGATCTGGAGAAAGGGGTAAGCAGTGAGGTAGTAAAGTTTGCGGATGATACCAAACTGTTTAGGATAGTCAAGACAGAAGCAGACTGTGAGGGACTCCAAAAAGATTTCACCAAACTGAGTGATTGGGCAACAAAAGGGCAAATGAAATTTAATGTGGATAAGTATAAAGTAATGCACGTCTAAATAGAAGAACTAGAGGACACCAAATGAAATTAATGGGGAGCAGGTTTAAAACTAATAAAAGAAAGTTCTTCTTCACACAGCGTGTAGTCAACCTGTGGATCTCCTTGCCAGAGGAGGCTGTGAAGGCTGGGACTATAATAGAGTTTAAAGAGAAGCTAGATAATTTCATGGAGGTTAGGTCCATAAAAGGCTATTAGCCAGGGGATAAAATGGTGTTGTTGGCCTCTGTTTGTCAGAGGCTGGAGAGGGATGGCAGGAGACAAATCGCTTGATCATTGTCTTCGGTCCACCCTCTCTGGGGCACCTGGTGCTGGCCACTGTTGGTAGACAGGATACTGAGCTAGATGGACCTTTGGTCTGACCCAGTACGGCCGTTCTTATGTTCTTATACCTAAAGTTGTCTTTAAGTAAAATATTGGTCTAAATGTATATACATCAAAGATAATTTGATAACTAATGCAGAGCAAACAACCGATGGTCAAGGTGTGAAGAAGTTTTAGAAGACAGATTTGGAATATAAGTCTTTCAGGTAACTGCTGAAAAAAATGAGTGGGAAGAAGTATAAAATAGCATTTGAGAAGTTAAAAGCACTGATCAGCAATACGGATGTGAAAGTGTAACTGTAAACCAGTGGTGGGCAGCCTGAAGCCCACAAGTCACATGTGGCCCACTAGAGCTCCATCTGCAGCCTGTGAACCTTCTCACTGCCCTACTCTCCCATGCACCTCTCATGCATCGAGGCACTGAAGCTTCTCACTTGCTGCTCCTCTCCCTCCCTCCCTCCCAGCACTTTGGAGGAGCCACAAATAGGTTCGTGTTCCATCCCCACTCCTCTCCCTCCTTCACAGAGCTGGAACACTGTGAAGCAGCTGTTTGTGGTGTTCCAGCTCTGGGAGGAAGAGGGAGGAGCAGGGACAAAGCATGAATCAGGTGATTTGCGCACTCCAGAAGTGCTGAGAGGGTGGGGGAGTGGGATTCCAGTGCACGATAGGCTCTTGAGGGAGGAAGGGCAGACAGCAGAGCCGCATGGCCACAGGTGGAACCCCAGTGGGCCAAGGGTTGCTGTGGCCCGAGTTGAAGGAAGGCCACTCATGCAGCCTACCCACAATTCCTGGTTGCCCATCCCTGATGTGTACTGGGGCTCATTAATTAACGTGCGGCAGTCAAAAAGGCAAATAGGATGTTAGGAATTAAGAAAGGGATAGAAAATAAGACACAATATCTTACTGCCCCTGTATAAAACTATGGTACGCCCACATCCTGAGTACTGTGTACAGATTTGGTCTCCTCACCTCAAAAAAGATATTTTGGCCCTGGAAAGGGTTCAGAAAAGGGCAACTAAAATGATTAGGGGTTTGGAACAGGTTACATATGAAGAGAGGCTAAAGTGACTGGGACTTTTCAGTCTGGAAAAGAGGAGACTGAGGGGGGATATTATAAGTATATAAAATCATGAGTGGTGTGGAGAAGGTGAATAAAGAAAAGTTATTAATTAGTTCCCATAATATAAGGACTAGAGGACACTAAATGAAATAATAGGTAGCAGGTTCAAGAATTAATAAGCGAAAGTTCTTCACACAGCACATAGTCAACCTGTGGAACTCCTTGCCAGAGGAGGCTGAGAAGGCTAGAACTATAACAGAGTTTAAAGAGAAGCTAGATAAATTCATGGAGATTAGGTCCATAAAAGGCTATTAGCCAGGGGGTAGGAATGGTGTCCCTGGCCTCCGTCAGAGGCTGGATATGGATGGCACGAGACAAATCACTTGATCATTGTCTTCGGTCCACCCCATCCGGGGCACTTGGTGTTGGCCACTGTTGACAGACAGGCTATGGGGCTAGATGGACCTTTGGTCTGACCCAGTATGGCCATTTTTATGTTCTTATGTTACATGCAGCCCCCTCTTCCCTACATGCTGCTGCCTCTGATATAGAGGCAGCAGCAGACGGGGGTAGGCATGAGAGAGTTAGTATGGGTGTGGAGCTGGCTTAAAAGCTGGCTCCCACCTCCAACCGCCCTCCACTTCCCCCTCCCCTCCAATGCTGCTGATTGTGTATGAGGCAGCAGTTCATGTCAAATTTTCAGCTGTTGTATGATTACTTAAATGCATTTTAATATCCCTAATCTCCAATCCATATTGTTCAATATGGGTCTGTTGCCATTTTCATTCATGTAGATCCCTATTGATTTCAGTTGGTTTTTAATCAAGTCATATGTTCATATTGGAAGATAAACTAGTTAAAGCCAGCAGGATTTTTAGTGAAATGCCTCAAATGGCACACTTGTCCAGTTAGTTAAGGCTACTGGATACAAGGAAACATGGATCTTCTGAATGCTTCCATGGCTGGTACAGACTATGGTTAGCTGTCACAGATCCATCTTTATCTCCTTCCTGTGCACTTGAATTGCAGCGTTTCTCCCATTTTGCATGAATGTTCAACTTGCAGGCTTCCTGGTTATCTACAATGAAGGGTTTATTGCTGGAGAAGAACTTGCACTGTCATTTTGCACAGGATGTAGTTCACCATGGAACATCACACCATTCAGTGACCAAACACATTTAAAATGAGTTTTCACTAGTTATGACTAAATTGCCAATTGGAGTACAGGCAGTCCCCGAGTTAAGCGGATCCGACTTACGTCAGATCCGCAGTTACGAACGGGGCCGTTCCTCTCCCTGGTCTCCAGCAGACCAGGGAGAGGAAGCAAAGCGGCGGAACACGTGGGCAGCGGACAGGGCTGTCCGCTGCCCACGCACTCCCAGGCTTGGCTCTGCTTTGCCCCCCTCCCCCGTCCCCCTGGTCTGCAGACCAGGGGGACGGGGGGGGGGGGGGAAGCAGAGCCAAGCAGAGCCAAGCCGCGGAGCGTCTGGGCTGTCAGCTGGCCGCGTCCTCCGCGGCTTGGCTCTGCTTTGCCCCCCCCCCATCGCCCTGGTCTGCAGACCAGGGGGACGGGGGGCAAAGCAGAGCAAAGCCGTGGAGCATGCTGTCCGCGTCTGGGCTGTCCGCTGCCCGCGTGTTCCGCCGCTTTGCTCCCCGTCCCCCTGGTCTGCAGACCAGGGGGACGGGGAGCAAAGCAGAGCAAAGCCACGGAGCCCGAGGGCAGCAGGACAGCCACGGTGCGTCTGGGCTGTCCCGCTGCCCCCGTGCTCCATGGCTTTGCTCCGGACACCTGTGGTACAGCAGCTGGGGCGCTGCCAGTTGGTCCCGTAGCGCCGCTCTGGGCGCTACTGGACCAACCGGGCAGCACCCCAGCTGTTCTGCCCCAGGCGTCCTGATTCAGCCACTGCTGGTCAGATTCAGCAGCGGCTGAATCAGGACGCCTGGGGCAGAGCAGCTTGGGTGCTGCTGGGTTGGTCCAGTAGCGCCGAGGAGCGGCGGCGCTACTGGACCAACCCAGCAGCACCCCAGCTGCTCTGCCCCAGGCGTCCCCAAGTCAGCCGCTGCTGAAACTGACCAGTGGCTGACTACAGGAAGCCCCTGATCAGTTTCAGCAGCAGCTGACTTGGGGATGCCTGGGGTTCTTAAGTTGAATCTGTATGTAAGTCAGAACTGGCGTCCAGATTCAGCTGCTGTTGAAACTGATCAGTTTCAGCAGCGGCTGAATCTGGACGCCAGTTCCGACTTACATACAGATTCAACTTAAGAACAAACCTACAGTCCCTATCTTGTACGTAACCCGGGGACTGCCTGTATAGCATTGAATACAGCCCTCAATTACACATGAATCCCAGTTTAGTCGTGGTAAAGTATATATAGGAGTAAAGGGTAATCTGCTTGTTCTTTATACTAAAATGTCTTAGTTTCAGTGCTAAACAAATTTAAAAATCTAATATCAAAACAGATATGATAAACATTTTTATAGTAAAATATATTTCTTTAGTGCCTCCGCAATGAGAAGGCAGAGCCTGTTTCTTAGCAATTAAAATCTACTTTATACTAAAATGATAAAACTTTTAAACATCCAAATTCATTAAAACAGAAAAACAAAATCCTAAATTAATAGCTTTTCTTCTTTTTTTAAAAGCTACTTAAAATGTAGTTCCTGATCTGATTCCAGCAGGGGGAGACAGGTGCATAAATTTCTGTATGGGAAATAATTTTCCTGTTATTTAGAAGATACCTATAAAATTTTTAGTTCTGGCAGATTTATTCCTTTTTAGGTACAGGATGATACACTTTTTAAAATTTTAACTTCATCTTTAGGTTGTGGTAAAGTAACTAGAAGTGCGCATTTAAATTATCCTTCGAACAGATCAGTTTGAATTGTAATTCTAGTTAGTGTAAGAAGTAGTAAAATCCTAGCAGGCTAAATTTGTTTTTAAAAATGACCACCTTTCAAACCACCTTTTTGGGGGTATTGCATAAAAAGGTGTAATTGTAAAGCCCAAACCTAGTGTGTATATATAAATGTCAAATACAGTAAGTACATATTTGAATTAAATTTTGAATTAATTTGCGGAATGGCAGAAGTATGTTATGATGGTGATACAAGTATTTACTTGTGTGTATTCCCATAGCTCTAAAAACTGCAGATATAACCATTCTCACAACTTCTTGGTGGCCATTCTGTGTCCTGATAAAACTACATATTATTGAAGTTTAACCCATTTTAAAGTTAATAACCAGAGATGCAGCATTTACAAAAATATGTGTCAGCTGGAAGGTAATTATAAATGTCTGCTGTAAAAGGAAGACTGTTTTGTTTTACAACAGGGAATCAAAAGGCAGGACTCCTGAGGTTTTGTTTCCTCTTACTTTTCCCACTGACTCACTATGGTCTTTGTACATGTACATCACTTTGAGTTTTTCTTACATTAATGCATTAAATACTGGTGATATTTATTTAACTTACGAGTGTTTGAGGTTTATTAATATATACTTCAAGATTAAAAGAAACATACAAATCTTTGAATATTTAATGTTTCTAAACTGACAACTCTACTTTTAGAACCATGAAGTGTAATGTACCCGGAGTATCTAGTTGGTGACGGTCTACCTTTCTGAAGAACAGTGGACTGTTCAGTTTTTAATTTATATAAAGCTGTATTAATCTTTAAAATATTGATAGATTCAAAATTCTGGGATAACTAATAGAAGCTTGACAGGGACTGTGATAGAGGAAATCTTACTTTTTATTAAAATACATAATGATTTAGTAAAGCATTTAAGCATTTGCTTAACTTTTAAAACTGGTTTCAATTCATCCCTAATCAGCAAAGGATTTAAGCACATACTTAATTGCATTTGCTGAGCTGGGGAATTAATATATTTAAAGAATAAGTAGAAAAGAGTTATGTATGATAGGTATAATGTTTGCACTCTTACGTTTACATTGAACTTGTGTCGATTAGTTACAGTAGTGTACCATATATATATATATATATATATATATATATATATATATATATATATATATATATATATATATGTATATATATATGTATGTGCGTGTGTGAATAATCTGCTGCTAATGTTGCTGGAACTTGAGCATTCAGTTAAATGCTCAAATAAGTTTATTTTCCTTCAGGTATGTATATTTGACTATTTGCAATAATGAAATTAATAATTATATTCGTGTGATTGGTCAAAGCTGTTAAAGAGCTCTGCTTTTTATCGGAGAGTTATGCATACAGAAGTGAGACAATTTAATTTTTTTAATCAATGTGTGAAATGATTATATTAACGGGTTTA
Organism: Pelodiscus sinensis; assembly: GCF_052426305.1. Lineage (NCBI taxonomy): Eukaryota > Metazoa > Chordata > Testudines > Trionychidae > Pelodiscus > Pelodiscus sinensis. The sequence goes on along the minus strand of NC_143054.1, from coordinate 78,770,290 downwards.
CTTAATATGGTCTTTTTTCACTTTACTAAAAATTAAATGGAAAAATAAGCTTTAATGCCAATCATGACAACTGTAATGGAACAGAGCGTGTTCTACAGAGCATTATGGACAATTCTTTCATCTTTGTTAATTTTTAAAAAATGAACCTGTTTGCATTCTCTGAAAACAAGGGAGCTGACTTCCTGGGAGAATCAGACACATGACTAAGTGGTAGCATAGATTCCTGTCTACATTTTGGGGAATGATCCTGAGGAGTCCTGCATACAGAATGGGTGCAGGATCAGGTCCTTAAATTAAAGGGAATTCTGGGTTGAGTCTTGTGACTGCAACTCTGAGAATTTTTACTTTCATTTATTTCAGACTAAGATTTTATCCTGATTATTTTATTGAACCAATGCCAACAGAATCATAAACAAATATAGAGTTCTATTTATGATGGGCACTCTGCACAGAAGTTAGTATCTTTCCAGCTGAAGCAGGATATGAACCTTCATGATATTTAGAACTAAGAGGCTGAGGGACCAGGATTTTACAAAATAGAATGGCTTTGGTGGTGTTGAGACTTATGGCTCATTGATAGGTTTAACTCTTTTTATGAAGTACCACTGGGCCAAATTCACCACTAAATTTGCATGTGCAAGTCTAGTGAAATCAACACCATCGTATACTGGTTGTGATTTTGGCCTATGAACTTTGTGTAATGCGGATGGCCAGTCAGTGAGAAGTATGTTAGGATTTGTGAATATAAGCTCCAATTTTCTGTGTGGAGGTGTGTGCATAGCAATATAGCACACAGGAACCAGCTTCAGATAGCTACACTATTAACACTGTAGTTTCAAGACCTATTAACGGTATCCACAAACTTAAATGTTTGGAGACTTCCATTCCTGTACATTCTGAGGTCACACTCATATTGTTGTGTATATGTTACAAGACCTTAGGCACTTGGAGGAGAAATCTGTTTAATTATAAAGAAGCAATAGACCAGGTAGTATACTAGATTCTTCCCAAACCATCTGGAAGTTTGAAGGTGCTGATCATAAAGTGAGGAGAAGTTTGTGCAAACCATGCTTCTGCTTACCTGCATTTACTGGTGCATCACAAGGACTCTCAATTTAAAACATGTATAGCAGAGCAAATGCCCTCCTGCAACTTCCATTTTTATGCAGGCATGTATGTATGTATATCCGGTCCTTACTTATCAGTAGTCTCATTATCTTCACTAACTTCTTTGATAGCCAGGAGTAAACTTAGGAGAGAGAGCAGTACATGACTGGGCAGTATGTTCACTTTGGCCTTTTATTTTTCTCCTGCACAGTCTTTTGTTCATATATCTCAACTGTATCTTTTGGATGTATTAATTTATGCATGTGCAGTACCATCATTTATATTCAAATTGGGCAAAGTTTCAGTAATTACAGTATGTAAATCAAGTTAGATGAGAATAGGTTATAAAGGATGAAAAATAATGCACTATCCACTGGCTGTAGATGTGACATGACAGATTTTACGGCAAGCTATCAATCACTTGAGACAAGCAACATGTTTCAAAATTAAAGTCTTTGGTATTTTCTGCTTTGTTTTCTTTGTCATTTGAGTCCATTCAAAACTCGGAACTGTGTGAACCAAATGTGCGCGTGTGCACATAAGTTCAAACAAGTTTATATATTCTGCAATGTGTTCTGTTCATTGCTTCCTGGAATGAACTGATGGACTTAACTATCAGCAGGTTTCTGCCTATTAAAGTTTGAACCTCTCTAATCCAGTACACTCAGTACCAGACTGGTGCCGTACCAGAGAACTTGTTGAAGCACGAGAGGTCAATATTGTCTAGCGCCATTACCAACACTTCCACTGCTTACAGGGCTCATAAAAGACATTTAAGGATAAATTAGAGCTAAATAACAGTACAGAACACCGACAGCCAAGTTTGGTAGCTGTAAACAAGCTTCACTGAATCTTGGGAAATTTGGCCACACCCATGAAAAATGGACATCCAGCCAACTAAATTCATGGATGTTGCTGGATTAGAGAGGTTCAACCTGTATTGAGATGAGGGTTCTTTATCCAACTATTTTCTCTCGAAACTCCATGTGGCTTACTTGGCTACTATATAATAGCTAGATATATGTACATATATACATACAGCTCTTGAAACTCTAGCTGTTAGTAGTGTATCTAAAGCTGGCTCCTGTGTACTGTATGTAGTCACATGCATGTACCACACACACAGTTGGAGCTTGTATTCATAAATCCTAACATTTCACTGACTGGCCAACCACATTACATATAGTTAACTTCTACATAAGGTTTTCTCTTAGATGTATGGTTTATCGTTTCTCTTTAGCAGGCTCAATAGTTCCAAGATTGGGGTCACTAAAAAGATGGGAAGTTGCTCCTGTACGTGCATGTATGCAGGCTCTGGATTCCCTGCCAATAACTCTTTAAAATAAAATCTTTAAAATAGAGATATTTAAAATCTTTAAATATCACCTACCTTCCTAATGCATTAAAAAGAATTAACATGGCAGCCAGTAGCAGTTACATACACCAGCCGCATATGCCCAGCCCATTCCCTCTGCCCTCCACAGAACTTCTTTTATACAGGTGGGATTAATGATCTGTCCTGAAAGTTGAGTCTGGTTATTTCCGATTCAGGTAGGAAGCTAATTCTAGGGCCCCTCACAGAAAATGCTCTTGCTGCCGCCCCTTGTTTTTCAAGTTAAGCAAGCTTAATTGTCCCCAGCCTTAACTCTAGTAATGTACCATGAGAGAGGTGACTCCTTACATGCCTTTATAGCACTGTGATGTCTATTACCATTGTACCTAGAAACTCCCAAGCAGGCATCAATCCTTTCCCCTCTAAAAAGTCTGGCCTGATACCAAAGAATTTACCGTCAATACAAGGGATGAGACAAGTGAATATAAATAAGTGAGACGGAAAGGACAATTTAAACAATAAAACAATCCGGATCATCAGTTTAATATGTGGAAGTGTCAGCTCACTAACTGCCTAACTGCTGGATACAGGTCAAAACCTACGCTCTTAAGCTGTACCTGGAGGCCACTTGGCAGCATAAGCAACTTCTGAACTTACTGTTAAATGCTAATTGTAAAAAAATTAAACCATATTATTCAAACTCTAGCACCTTTTAAGAGAGAAGCCTGGTCATCTGGTCACATGTAGGACTGGGAGACTCAGGAATGACAGCAATTAATCTTTGTACTGCACTTTGAAGTGTTAGGTAAGTGCTAAGAATTAAATATTACAGCAGCTCCCAACCTGAGTGTAACACCAGCCTTTGTAATATAGGTTTCAATGGGTTTAAGGCTACAGGCCAGGCAGTATTATGATAATTCATAGACATTGGCAAGGCTCTTCAGGATGCACTTCATGACAGTCTACAAATGATGGAAGTATGGTAACAACAGAGGGTCTTTTATAATCTCTGTGCTTAGGAAAGCTCTAAAATTACTTGGCAAGAAATCACCCCATACTATAATATAATTAAGCTAAGTACAATATGATTTTTAAATTAATTTTGAGGTGTTAGTCAACTAACTCAGATACTTATAATGAAATAAAATTTCCTGTCACTGGTATGAAGCATAGTTTACATATGGATTTGCAAAGTTTGGGAGTCTTGTTTATAAGCAAATCTGATATGTTGTGGCAGACTTATATCTGGGTGAAGAACACAGAGAGTTGTAATTTTAATACCTTAACAAGGTATTTGAATGGTGAATGAGGGGGCTTTGCTGCATCTCCCTTTATTAATCTTTATTCTTGTGATGGGAAAGCTATCTCATTGAAATATAATCTGTTTAAAAATATGAGTTTATAGTGGTTTCAGATACTCAGCTTGTTTATAAATACCCAGTCAATATTTGTGGTTTTGCACCCCCACTTTAATTCAATTTTAGGGAGGAACTCCTTCTGTGTCCATATACAAGTCTTTAATCTCTCATTCAGCTTCCCAGTGTGCAAGATGAAATAATGTAGCCAAGGGACATTGCAGTGATTATAAATGTTTGGAAAGTGCTTTGGAAAATTGTTCTATAAATTCTAGCTTATTACTCCTTTCCTTAGAATAGCTGTGAAAAGCTCAATGCATACAATGAACTTCAGAATTAATATTTGATTTAAGATTTTTAAATACATAAGGAAAAACTAGGGTCAAGGTTTTAAAAACTGAACCCTGTGGGTATGTCTACACTACAGCGTTACTTCAAGCTATCTTAATTTGAAATAGTAATTTCGAATTAAACTAATTCAAATTAACACATCTGCACACAAAATGCAGTTCGAATTAGCATTTTGCTAATTCGAAATACTGCATCCACACTGACTGGACATAGACTTGGATTTAAGGCCAGCCAGAACCAGGTCAGGCAGGGCATCAGGTCAGGAGTGTTTCTGTGTGGCTGTTGCCTGAGGCTATCTGAGGCTTGTGCTTAAAGGGACATCCCCCCCACTGCCAGCCGGTTCTCAGGTGTCCCTGCTTGCTAGCCTGCCTCGGGACACCACAGCACTTTGCAACATGGAGACAGAGCTGCCCCTGGGCACTCTGGTGCGTTTCGTGGATGCATTGACATCAGCCTGGCTGCACCTGCTGCAGGCTGCCATCTGGAACATCCATTGGGGGGCTGTCAGTATCCAGGAAGCCCCGTGGGGGAGCTTCCACCCTGAGGAGCACTCAGAGCCTCCCTGGGGGCTTGTGCCTCATTCCTCCCTCACGTCCTTCCACTTATCCCTCCCTAACCCCCCTTTCTGATGTAAAATAAAATACATGTATTTTCATAAACGCAAACTGTTTATTTCACAAAACTGGGGGGTGGGGAATGAAACCCCGGTGAGACTTGGGAAAGGAGGTGGCAGATGGGAGGACGACACCTGGAAGGGGGGGACCTCCCCCCCCCCCCCCCCCCGCTAGCTGTTTCCAGGCCCTCCTCTTCCTGGCCAGCACTGCTCTCTTCCTGGCCAGTTCCCCCACCCCACCCCTCCCATGAAGCATGTCTAGATTTTTTTTTTTTTAAATGAGTACCTGGTAACCCTTAGCAGTGATCCAGGTCCTTAGAGTGTTGGGTTTTTTTTTGCTCAACAACTTTGGTTCCCCCTCCCCTTTTTTTCCTTCAACCAAATTTCATCTCATCCGTCACCCTCGCGCCGTAGACTCTGGTAACAATTGTCATCCTGTTGTGGGAACTACTGTAATTGATTTGAGAATATAGTCTAGTGGTTATGAAATTTACTTCGTGTCAAGTTTTAAATTATGCGCCGCTAATTTGGACTGTGTCTACACAGCGCTTATTCCGAATTAGCTCATTCGAGTTTGGCGTTACTCCTCGTAGAATGAGGTTTACCAAACTTGAATTAAGTGCTTGTGTAGATGCTATGGAAGTTAATTCAAAATAACGACTGTTATTCTGAATTAACTTTGCAGTGTAGACATACCTTGTATCTAAATCCATATTAGTCATCTAAATAAGTGACCTGATATTCAAAAGTTGCTGCATAGTGAGCAGCACCCACTAAAGTCAATAGACTGCGTTGGGAGATTTCTGAGAATCAGGTGGCTTATTTAGGCCCTGACATTCATATGAGACATCTAACTTCAGCCACTCCTTTTTTTTTTTTTAATATCTTGGCAAAATATTTAAGACCAAATGTAATGACTCTGCGATATATGAATATAAAAACATGATGAGTGCACTGCATAAAAACAAAATGCCAATGTTAGCAATATACTGAAAGGGTAATATAAGGTGATATTAAACAAAGAAGATTATGGATCATGACTGGATTTGCTTGTACACATGTGAAAAATAAAGTTCGCTTGTCCAATAAAAGGTTTTCATTAAATGTTGAAAAATTAAATTTTCAAAATCCATGTTTATCTGGGTTTTCCCCTTTCCTCTGTGTGTGAGTTCCAGCCCTCTTTATACTATAGAGACTTAGTCATGGTCTTTTTCTATGGATTCCTGCCCCAAGAAGCTTTAGAGCTGCCTCAGGTCAAGCTTCCTAATGCTCCTGATCCAAATCAAAGATCAAACACTGTTGTCAGTAATGAAGTTTTTGCTGTGGACATTGCTCACTTTGGATGCTGCAGTTGTTTTTCAAATATTGCTATTGGATTAATTTCACTGTCCAGCTAGACAACAAATGCAGACATTGATATATCAGTTTGCATAGAAATTATGCTACTAAAACATTTTCTTAAATAAATTGTTCAGACAATTTTTGTTTGCAATGTTGTTATGACCGTGCTGATCCCACAGCATGAGGGAAACAAGGTGGGCTAAGTACTATCTTTTATTGGACCAACTTCTACTGGTGAAAGAGAGAAGCTTTTGAGCTTCTCAGATGTGAAGAAGAGCTCCGTGGAGCTCGACTTTTCTCTTTCACCAACCAGAGTTGGTTCAATAAAAAATAGTACCATTTTTTGTATTTGTTGATTGCAAAAATGTATTAGGATTGTACCTGAAAAGAAGCTAATGTTATTTGGCTCGGGTTCTAAATAGTGTTTTGTTTCACTTCTTGAATTAGTGTGATGGTGACTGAGAGAATTCAGATTTTGTAAGTTATGAGTAGCAGTTTTTAGTCTGTTTAAAATCTAATTTTCACAGATGCATCTGGTCTCATTTACACAGTGTTCAGCTGCTTGGGCTGGCTACTTGTACCACTCTCTTATAAACAGCTCTTGGACTTCAACACAAAGTGTCCAAGTTTGACCATGCTGATATGGTTTATTTAAATGAGTGTTAAGTCAGCTGAATTAGCTATTGATTTTAATATGTCCAGCAGATCTGCAATCAACTGTGATTCCACCTTGGACATCAAGCATTTTGTTATAATGTTTCTCATACTGCAAGGAGCTTCTCCTGTAGATAGGCAGAGATTTATTAATGGAAGATGATGCAAAATATTAAGAGATGTTCTGCATAATGCTTATTTCTGTGGGATAGTCCTGAAAAATGGACAGTCTTTGGGTGAAATCTTACATCCCACTAAAGTTGACAAAACTCCAATTGACTTCGGTGGATCCTGGCTGCTACACTTGGTGAGGACAGACACAAAGCAAGGGTATGAAATGATATAATTTTCACAAAGCGTCTGAATCTGTAAGGGTCTGAGATCAGGCAACTCTTGCTGATTTCACTGGGACTCTTGAGAGCCAAGTGCTTCTGTGTATCAGTCTATAAATGTTCATTAGGCTTATCTTAGAAGACCACACCAGTATAGGGTGTTTATTTCAATAATACAACTGACTTTTCTTTTAATTGCTCCAATTCTGAGAGGCTTTAGAAAGGGCTGGCCTAATAGGCCCTTCTGGTCTTAAAACTCATAAGTCTATGAATGAAAGTGTCATTTTAATTGATTTCTTGGCTCAGGAGTATTATTCAGACTTCTGAAACTGACCATAAATTACTGTATATAACATGGCTACTGGAAAGGATCTGCTTCAAGAATCAAAGTTTCTATTTCTAGTTGATCTTATAAAGAGATTGTATATAAGGAAGTTTTTCCACTGATATTATAACAAATAATATACAATTCTTCTTGATGGATGATGGCTATCCAACTATCTATCTAATTAAAGTCTATAAAGTATACTGGCATATATAATTTAAAAAACAGATATGCTATAGTTTAACCATACATATATAGACTAAAAAAAACTCTTGTCCAAAAATGAGATAATTATAGTACATTTGGATAGCAACTGACTTTATTTTTTATTGAATTACAGCAGGAAAATGATTATGAAAACCCATTATATATATGATTTTTATTGCTGCAGTAATTACTGGGAAAAAATCAAATCCCACAGGGCTTGTACATCTTCACTTAGTTTTGCTTTAATAGTTTTCTCTGCTGTGAGTATTGCTGTGTTAGTGTTAGGTGGGCATGTTCCAGATGACTATCTCTAATATTCTTATTACAGGATTTAACAGATGGTGCTATTGAACACAGTTGTTCAAAGATATTTGTTTTTGTTTGTTTTTAATGTGCAAGCAAATGTTCAGTGTTTGGAAGATGTGCTCTGTTGTTTTGTTGTGCAATGATAACTGGAGAAAAGTAGCGGTATATAACAGTTTACTCTCTGATTTATTCCTTTTGGAGTCATTTCTTGGAACAGAGTAGCTTTGTGGAAAGTAGGCATTGGTGGATTGACTGAGATTTTTGGAAGATCAAATTGTCTTCATGCTATTTACTGCGTGTGTTCCAGGACTAGTGCAAACAAAGCAAGTTACATATAGAAATTACCCAGACTCTGTGATATCTCCTCTACGAATTCCTGGACATCTACTACTTCTTGACAAGAAGCCAAGAAATAGAACACAGGTTCCAGTATTAATGTCAAATATCCAAAATGAGAAATTGTTCAAATGACATTTGATCCTTCTTCCTGTGGTCCCACTAATGCACCATCCTACTTGGGCTGTGCTTTGTCTGTGAGGAGTGTTTTCAGAATAAGGTTTCAGCTGTGCTCTCCTAAAAGATGGTTCAGGAGTTAGGGCACCCTCCTAGGACTTGGGAGAGCCAAATTCAGTTCCCTATGCCACTCTGTACTCTGTGTGACCTTGGGCAAGTCACTTACTCTCTGTGTGTTTGTTGCCAGTATAATGGGGATGTTAGGGTAGTTCCCTACTCAGAGGGATGCTATAAGGATGAATATATTAAGGGTTGTGAGGTGCCATGCATGTACACAGACACTGCTTTTCATTGACCTGGGATTGGGCTCTGAGTCCTCTGATCTCTCTTCTCCCAGTATGGCAATTCTGTCCACACCCCAACATAAGTTACTGAAGTACAAGACTTGCTGGTGTGTGTCCTTGTTCCTGCAGCTTGCAAAAGCAGGGATTCTCACATTCTATAGTGTGGCGTGAGGCATATCTTGAAAGAAGACATTTTGAGATCATATCCCGGATCATATCCAGCCCCGAGCGCCCCACCCTGGCCCCACCCCAGAGCCTGTGCTCTCTTCTGAAACTCAACCTCCTGCCCCAATCCAGAGTCCCTCTCCCATCCTGCACCACTCTTCTGCCCCACCCCAGAGTTCATGCCCTGTCCTCCCCCACCCCAGCCAATGCTGTCACCCTCTCCTCACACTCCAATCCTCTCCACCACCACAGTGAGACTGAGTGAGAATAGGGCGGAGCCAGGGGGATAAAGTGAGTGGGAGATGAGGCCTCTGAGAAGGGCTGGGGGAGGAGCAGGACCATGAGGGGGGCAGAGAAGGGATGTTCTGTTTTGTGTGATTAGAAAATTGGCAAAACGAGCACAGCTTCATGACCAAGGGCAGAATGACCGTTGTCATTTCCATATTGCCAATGCTGCTACTCCACCTTGGAAAGAATGTCCCTGCTTGCAGTATTTTGAACAGTGTGTTCTTAGAGATGTGAGCTTCCCTGCCCAGCCCACACAGATAATGGCAATCCATCAGCTCTCGCACGCTCTAAAAAACCCAGCCTTTCCTATGGAAGCACTCTGTGGCAAGGTGGGCTTGCACTAAAATAGGGGTATGCATGCCATCTATGCTCCACTGCAGTCTGGGAATCGATCCACCATGTCCTACATGTTTCTGAGAGTCACAGTTCATCATTAATTAAATCCCCACAGTGGATTTTCCAATTCCAAACTGATCTCCCACAGACCAATAGCAATCTGGTCTGGCAGCTGTTCAGTGTGTGATTTGCCATTCACTTTTCCATTGGCAATGCTGCTCTCATTCTCGTGGCCCCACACTGGCGGGCTGGGGTGAGCTTGGCGCACAGGCCCAGTGATGTGGCCTGTCACATCTAAAAGTTCTCTAGCCACTGCTTGTTGTCTCCAACCCACATTCTGGTGCAATCCCACAACTCAGTGCTTGTTTCTGGAGGTCACAGGCAGCTGCTCAGTGAATCCCCCCACCAGCTTTGAATTGGCTTTTCTGTCCCCTAGCATCCTGTGCTCAAAAGAATTGTCCTGTCTTCTGTTGTTGCAGCACTCCCTGCAGATCTGCACAAGCCTCCTGCATTTGCAATGTTCATGAGAACTGCACAGAGCTCGGTGGACTCAGTGCCTCTGTCAGAGATATCAAATGCCAAAATGTGCCATGTGGATTTGTGGGATTTTTTTAAAAAAGACACAAATTATGATGGCATTAGGGATGGAGAAGGCTGCAGGCTGCGAACTAGACTAGATATGCCATGGTGTTGAATTTCTATCCCACAAAGCGTTGTAAAAATTTCCCTGAAAGCATCGCTCTAGGCGATACTGCATGGTGTCCTGGGATACCTATCCATGGTGCATTTTGTATTGACCCAAGCACTCCTAGGCTGTGTTGACACTGGCACGATCTTGCGCCAGAGATATGTAAATATCGCCGAGCCTCATTTGCATATCTAACGAGCCGCCATTTTTGCGGAAGAGGCTCTTGCGCCAAAAGGAGCTGTCTACACTGCCCCTTCTTGCGCAAGAAAAACCCTCTTGCGCAATGCCGCTACGCTGATTATTTTCAGGAATAGCGGCATTGCGCAAGAGGGTTTTTCTTGCGCAAGAAGGGGCACTGTAGACACTCCTTCTGGCGCAGGAGCGTCTTCTGCAAAATGGTGGCTCATTAGATATGCAAATGAGGCTCAGCAATATTCCACGCTTAGCCTCATTTGCATATCTCTGGCGCAAGATCGCGCCAGTGTAGACATAGCCTTTGTGTGCAAGTGCAGCACCAGCCAGGCACGTGCGATGTACTAACTCTGCGAATGTTTGTAGTGTCATCGTGGCTTCAGCAAAGAAGAGCGCAATATCTTTCTTGACTCCCCAAATTTAAGGTTAACTGAACAGCATCTCTACATAATAATATAGATGGTACAATGTGTATTGACAGTAATTTATACAGTAATTTATACAATGTGTATTGACAGTAATTTATCTGCTGAATTCTACTGCAGGCAACTATCCACTGCAAAGTCTGTCAACACAATGGATACCAGTTGCTCAAACCAATTTGTTTTTCATAATGGTAAAAACAATGTTTAACCAGCAGAGATTCAGTAAGGAAATTTTCATGGGCTCACGAAGCCATACAGAGGCTATCACCACTCTCACACAGCTCAGTGCCTATAGCAAAAAAACTAACATATGCACAGTCCTTTCCATATTGCAGAGCAGCCTATCAAATTACCCCTTTCTGCTTCTGCAGTTTTCAGATCCAGAACATTAATTTATTATTATCTGTATTCCAGCAACCCTGAGAGGCCCCAGTCATAATAAAGGACCCATTTTGCTAGGCACTCTACTACCATAGATTAATAAACAGCCTCCTGTTAGTTTTGTCTAAATCCAGGCATTTCTTTTGTACCTAAGTACTTTGGGGTGTGTGTACTAGAAATGCCTGGATGCATAAAACAGCTGCTATTTGGGAACCATTCTTCAGATGGTGAATCTCTTTTCTTGCTCTCTTGTCTGTATTTTTCCCTTTTAGATTTTAAGCTCTTCAAGGAAGGTAATATATCCACCTCTATATTCATATAGCTTCTATAAGATTTTGGATGGTGCCCCATATAAATTACTGTCAATACACATTGTACCATCTATATTATTATGTAGAGATGCTGTTCAGTTAACCTGAAATTTGGGGAGTCAAGAAGCAAAGAAAATACTTTAGTGCAAATTAACTTAATGCCAATCTCATAATGTAATGATTCTATCACAGGCAATCAGCAAGGCTTAAATCAGGGGTGGGCAATAATTTTTGGCAAGGGGCCACTTCAAAAAATTTTCAATTCATGGTGGGGCTCCCCCACCATGATTGGTCTGAGGGCGGGGGAGCACCTTTGCCCCCCCTCCCACTAAGCACCCATGCCCCTGGCAGGGTGGGAAGAGGATTCGCACACTGCCCCACCCCCCAGGCCAATTCGGACCTGGGGGCGGGGAAAGCACATGACGTTTCCTCCTCCTGCCAGAAGCACGTACCACTTTGAAGTGCCGTGTGCTCCTGGAAGAGCAGGAGGAGACTTCACGTGCTCCCCCACCCCCAAACTCTGAAAGTTTTCTCCACCCTACCCCTGCCCTGCGAGGAGCGCATGGCACTTCAAAGGGCAGAGGTAGGGCGGAGGAAGCTTTGCGAGGAAGCTTCCCGTGCTCCCCCGCCCATAGGCCCAAATTGGGGAGCATGCGAAGCCTTCTCCTGTCCTGCGCAGAGCGCGTGGCCCTCGCAGGGTGGGGGTAGGGTGGAGGAAACTTTGCGCGCTCCTCCCGCCCCCAGGCCAATCAGGGTTTGGTGGCAGCGAGCGCGTGAAGTCTCCTCCTGCCCTGCCAGGAGTGTGCAGCACTTCAAAGTGCCACATGCTCCCGGCAGGGTGGAGGAAACTTTGTGCACTTTCCCCATCCCCAGGCCCTAATTGGCCTGGGGGCGGTGGAGTGGCAGGGCCTCCGCAAGACCAGCCCGTGGAGGCCCTTTTGCCTACCCCGGCTTAAATGTAGAAACTTTAGCACCAAAGCACACAGATGTATGCTGCCTGAGCTAATGCAGTAACTCCTCTAGCTGGCAGAAGTAGTAGCTGTTTTCCTCTAGAAGGGTCACCACACACACTTTACAAATACAATATATCTACATACTCCTTTGAAAATATGTGGGCTAAATTTGGTCATATGCTTGCTGGTATCCAGAAAAGTTTTTCCAGCTCACATGTTTCTTGTTTATAAATGCTTTTGATGGCTCCACTCTGGAAAGGAAACCTAAAAGTTTTGGACATGTTTGTGTGTTCTCCAAGTTCTATTCTGAATGACCTATAGAGGTGCCAGTTGCATACAATCGCTTTTGTAAAAGCCTATAATAGTTCCTGATCTGATGTGCATAGCTCCAAAACTTACACTGCAAGCCCCTATTTCAGGCTACTCAACTTTGGAAGCACCGGAGGCCACAATGAAACTCATAGCACATGCCAAGGGCCACAAAATAAGTGTGGTTGCATCTACATGCAAGTATATATGCAAATAGCTTCTTTCACACTGACGGGCACGAATACAAAGACTAAGGCAAGACTATACAACACGCAGCGACCATTTAAGTCAGTTCTGTTGATATTAATAAAAAGCAATATTTACCCGATTTCCAGCCATAGGACAGCACTTTTAATGAGCAATGACAGTTCAGGAATTGAACTACTAAAACGTATATCAACAGAAGACCATTATATTGACTACTTTTTTGTTTTGGCTCCCACCCACATGCTGCATGTTGCGCCCTGCTTACACCCAAATTGCACTGTGGGCCTCAAATAAACGGGCCACATGTTTAGTAGCCCTGCACTATCTGATCTAAGAGAAACACCCTGCCAGCCTAGGTGTTGTGCTAAGAGAATGTTGTGGTAGCCATTATTGAAAGTGTTCACAATATGTGATAAAACCTGGAGAAGTCATTACCTCAGTGTGTATATTATTGAAAAGTAATAGAGAGGTAGTCGTGTTAGTCTTTAAAGTGCTGTGTATTTTTTCCTTTTGTATTACCAAGATCGGATTAACAAGATAGCTTATTAGGTGGTGAGCTTTCGTGGGGCAGAAAAAGTGGGTCTGCCCCACGAAAGCTCATCACCTAATTAACTATTTTGTTAGTCTTTAAAGTGCTGCGTATTTTTTCCTTTTGTGTATATTATTGTCATTCTTGCAATGGGAGAACTAATTTTTCAGCCTGTTGCCTCACAAATAATTATTCTGGCAAGTTTCTAATTCAGCCTTTCAATACTTTATCCCTCTCATGCGACTGTAATGTAATTAGCAACAGAGAGCCATGCACAAAATAATCCTGCCTGTTTCTTGATCATTACATGGAATGAAATGCAGTCATTGCCATTAAGTCTATAATTTCTGGAGCAATACTTTCTTCCCAATGTCTGCTGAGTCTATTCCAAACACAAGCTAATGGAATATGCAATAACTTGTTGTGTATCCATCCTCCTGGGACAATTTCCAGGAATGCTAATTTGGGAGCCAGCTTATTCTTCTTCAGTCATATTGAGAATATTATAGTGAAGGTTTCCAAATACTGATGCCTAGTATCAGAGCAACTTCCAAGCAGATCTATTTCTGCAGTATCTATTTCCATTGCTGTCCTTTTTAAAAACATTTTCACTGGGTAAAAATTAACTTTCAGCAAGACTTAGGCTCCCCTGTGTCTAAATCACCTGTGAACAGGGGTTCTTAAGATCAGGAGTGCTGAGAACCATTGAACCGAACTGTAAACCATGTATATTAGGGGTTTGGAACAGGTCCCATATGAGGAGAGGTTAAAGCGACTGGGACTTTTCAGTTTAGAAAACAGAAGACTGGGGGGCATATGATAGAGGTATATAAAATCATGAGCGGTGTGGAGAGGGCCGATAAAGAAAAGTTATTTATTAGTTCCCTAAATAGAACACCAAATGAAATTAATGGGTAGCAGGACACCAAATGAAATTAATGGGTAGCAGGTTTAAAACTAATAAAAGAAAGTTCTTCTTCACACAGCGTGTAGTCAACCTGTGGAACTCCTTGCCAGAGGAGGCTGTGAAGGCTGGGACTATAACAGAGTTTAAAGAGAAGCTAGATAATTTCGTGGAGTTTAGGTCCATAAAAGGCTATTAGCCAGGGGATAAAATGGTGTTGTTGGCCTCTGTTTGTCAGAGGCTGGAGAAGGATGGCAGGAGACAAATCGCTTGATCATTGTCTTCAGTCCACCCTCTCTGGGGCACCTGGTGCTGGCCACTGTCGGCAAACAGGCTACTGGGCTAGATGGACCTTTGGTCTGACCCAGTACAGCCGTTCTTATGTTCTTATATAATGGAAACCAATTCAAGCCAGGGGATCCTGCAGCACCCCCTGCACCTCCAGTTCCAGTACCTCTGCTTACGCTCCTAAAACAGTAAAATTTTTAAAAGACCCAAAGTCTATAATACTGGTCAGTGACAAAGGCTCATGAAGGATTGTATATTTATCTTTAACTGAGTTTGTTTGGCCGTGGATCAGACATCCAGCTATTTAGGGAGTGGGAAGGGTATGAAGTAAAAAAGCTGAGCTCAGTTTCCTTTTGCCACTAGGAACTTTTATATACAATAATGCCCCTAATGCCGCTTCTAGAAACTTTGATAGTGATTCTGGACAATATTAGTCCAGTGAGTCCCCTGGGTTTTTGCAGGGGCTCTGTCATACCATTCCATGGCGAAAGAGCATTGTGCAGTTATCAGAGCCAGCATTCAGGAAATCACTTGAGCATGGGCTGATGTCTATCCCTATTCAGGTCAACCTGTGCTGAAGTCCAGTCGATTTCAGTTGTTAAGCATGTGTGAAGTGCTGTATGTATGTATTACATTTGCGAGTTCAAGCCTGTGATTTCCCACTTAAGTTTTAGTTCAACCAAGTTGGAATGAGTTAACTATGTGCCTTGTCCACACCAGACTTTCTCAATGTGTGTGCTAGCGAACTCTTTCTAAATAGCCAATTATCCCGTCATAAGATGGGATTTTCAGGTCTCTCCTCCACATCAGTTTTCTCTCCTGAGCCTTCGGGGTGTCTCTCTCTCTCTCTCTCCTCCTCCTTCTCCTCCTCCTACTACTACTTCCCCTCCCCCTCTCTCAGCTCTCTTCCTCCTCCTGCCTCTCTCTCCGTCTCTCTCTTTCTCTTCTCCTCCCCCTCCTGCCTCTCACTTGGGGGACTGCGGAGTCCAAACGGTCACTTGCACCACTTGGTCCCATGTGGCAGCCTGGCTGAGCAGTGCAGAAGTCAGCCAACCACCACAGTGGGAGGCGAGGGGGGCAGTGATGTTCATGGCCAGGGGGCGAGGCCTGGAGCCGCTGTCACACCTCACGTCACCGCCCCGCTCCCCTTCGCCTCCCGCCGTGGCGCTTGGCTGACTTCTGTGTCGCTCAGCCGGGCCGCCACGGGGAAGCCCAAATGGCTGCTTGCTGCCCTGTGGCAGCCCGGCTGAGCGGCACAGAAGTCAGCCGAGCGCCACGGCAGGAGGCGAAGGGGGGCTAGGTGGTGACATACATGGCCAGGCCCCACACCCTGAGGGAGCAAGGGAGCAAGTGGCGCAAGCAGCTGTTTGGGCCCCGCACTCCCCATGCAGCACGGGCCGCCCAGAGGGAACAGCCAGCATTTCGGCGTTATAGACTCTGACACTGGGCTACTATATATTTCTAATAATGCACTTTTAAGACCCAGCAAAAACAAGGTCAGACTCACTATCTGATCTTTGGCAACATGCCCTTGTGTTTTCTTTTGCTGCGAAATATTCCATACTAAATTTCTTTTACGGTAAAATCAATAGAATGAAAATTATCTACCTGGTGTCAAGTACTTTGAGGTCTGCAGATAAGCTTCTAGAGGAAGGTAGAAGGGCTCCTGGTGCATCAGATCACTTAGGACTGACTTCAGGAAGAAAAAGGAATTTGACCTGATTAGTTTGAGCTTAAGCAGCTGCGAGTTGAGTGCAAGATTCTGTTTCTAGCAGTGCCACACTGTGACAGGTTAGATAAGCCGCCTACCCATAGTTTACCCCTCCCCCCCATAATATTCCTGCCTCCTTTCTTGGTGACCCAGTTCAGCAAAACATTTATGCATGTGCTTAAATTTAAACACGGATTTAAAGTCCATTTCTATTCAGCAAATCACTTAGGCACATCCGTAAGTCCAGCCAATCAGTCTTTAGGATCCGTTCTAAAGTTACATGTGTATGTGAGTAATTTGCTAAAGAGGAACTGACTGAATTTGGGCTTGCATGTTAGAAGGCTTACCTATCTGTCACTTGTAAAGTCCTTTGAAAATCTTGATTCAACTGTAGTGTGTGTATAGAGTTTAAGTTTAGCGGTTGATGGCTCTCTGTGATGTCTAGCACCCTTCAAGTCACTATTGCCTACAAACATACATGATTTATTCAAAGATGCTCTCCCTAGGGAACTGCTTTCTTGACAGATGATATTGCTGTTGTAATGAAGATAATTGTTTAAATTCGTTCTCTTAGCCCAGATTTCTCCTCTTCCTAATCCATTATATCTATATCAACACAGGCGTCATATGACCATCTCAGTAGCTGACTAGATTTATGTATACAAACATAGTTAAACTTAAAGGTCTTCTAGTAATGAAAGACTTGAAGAAAATCAGATCAACAGCATGAAGCGGACATATGGCCTCTCTTAATTATGAGCACTGCAGCCACTTATTGAGCTAATGTAGGAATCAGAGTCCAGATTGCTCTCTTTAAAACGACAATTGTATAAATATCCCTACCATGTAACACTAAACTTTCCATCTCGCAGGCTACATATCTTAAGACTACCTATGACACAAGATTTAGGCTGCTTTGGAATATTAATTTCCTTTTGACTTATCACAGATGCTTTATAATTCCATTGAAATCCTACGATAAATTGAATTTAATTGTTTAAAGAATTATTTAAATTAGACCATGTCTGAAATAAAAAGATCATTAGCAGGGGTACATTAATTTTGTTCTCATTTCTTCTGCCTAGAATAGATAAAAGTAAAGAGTTTCATCTGATCAAAGCCTAGGCATGTTGTGTATATAATGTGTAAATAGGGTGCAAGTAAGAGCTAATTCAGCAAGATACAGCATGCCTCTGTTGTTTGGCAGCATAAAACCAGGTAAGTGGTGTGACTGGAGTCCCGAGGGGGGCCATACTGAGGTTACTCAATTAGGGCAAACTGCAAAAAATGGAGCAAACAATTCCCAAACATGGAGGGAACAATTAAGGTATGTCTAGATAGCAGCGCTGTTTTGGGATACTTTTGGTATCCCGAAATAGCTATTCTGTGTCTTTTGAACAAGCCTGTTATTTCAAAATCTTTCAAAATAACGGGCACCCTATTCTGACATCTCTACAAACCTCATTCCATGAGGATTGAGGGCTGTTTTGGAATAGTGGTTTATTTTTAAATTTGGCATTGTGTAGACAGCGCCAAATTTCGAAATGAGCTATTTTGAAATTAACTCAAAAGAAGCTATGCAATTTGCATAGTTCAAATTGCATAGCTTATTTAAGCTAAGGGTTCAGTGTAGATGCATCCCTTGATCTACCCAGCTAGCAACAAAACCGCATCTATCACACCTTATTGGTTACTCAGAAGCCAAAACAAAATTCCCTTAAAGCAACCAAACTGTGGCTTTCCTTCCAGCCAGCCAAGTCAAATATGATGGAGATTACTAAATATCCTGGTCACCGTATGAAAAGTTCTACCACTCCCAAAGGATCGAACACATTACCTCGCAGGTTAATGAATACTTCAGATCTTACCCAGACACACTTATGGACAATTCTTATCAACTAAACTAAAATGTATTTAAAAGAAAAGTGATAGCATAGGTAAAAAGATTCTTATGCATACACATAAGAATACAATATTGATGTAAGTGTCTTAGTAGAGATGATGAGCTTTAGCATTGCAAAGAGTTCTTGGATTAGACTTGAAGCAGTGACAGTTAACTCATTAAGTCTGGTTGCTTCCAAATAGTCTGAAAGCCTTCACTGCCTTTGGTAGACTGCTCACATTGGTATAAGTCCATCGTGCAGAGATCAGAGCAGGAAGAAGACATTCCAGGAAGGAAGATGTTTCCAGGCCCTTTTATAACTTCTGCCACGTGGAAAGAAACCCACTGTTTCAAACAAAGCCTTCAACCTAGTTTGTGGAAAAAAACAGGCACAGAATTGATGTGAGGGTCACACAATCTCGTCCCCTGCCCTGCCATTCATTGACGAGTCAGAGCAGCCATTGCCCATAATCTAGCTAGAATGTCCACATGAAAGTTCATGACGTGCAGACAACCTTTTTCCATGGTCCATCATGTCTATTGATGGGCCATCACTTGTATGCACCATTTACAATGCATGGCTATACCGGCTGTAAACTGGGTGTTACCACAGGAGCAGGTACCTAGTGAATATTCATAGGTTCAGATATAAGAAATGATGCATGCATACAACTATGAGAATCATATTCAGCAACTCTTAACTTTTCTGTAGATACCTTACATTACACGCTTTGTACAAGATTTGTTGTGATTATATAACAGTGGTAGCATGATGATCAATATGTTCATATTTAGGGCCCTACCAAATTCACAGCCATCCAAAATTTGTCACAGCTCATGAATCTGGTGTCCTCCCATGAAATTTGACCTTTTGTGTGCTTTTACATTAGCCTGTACACATTTCATGGGGGAGGACAGTGCTTCTCAAACTGGGAGTCCTGACCTTAAGGGGAGTTCTTGGGGGGGAGGGAGGGGGAGAGTCACAAGGTTATTTTAGCAGGATCATGGTATTGGCATCCCTTCCTGCTGCGCTGCTTTCAGAGTTGCATAACTGGAGAATGGTGGTTGTAATGTTCACTGGGTGCCCAGCTCTGAAGGCAGCACCCTTCCAGCAACAGCACAGAAGTAACAGTAGTAATACCATAGCCTTCTTTCCTTTCCTTCTGTACTGCTTTCAGAGTTGGGCAGCCAGATAGTCTCAGCTGCTAACCTAGATCTACAGGCAGCAACACAGAAGTGAGGGTGACAATATCATATTTTGCCATCCTTACTTCTGCACTGGTGGTGGTGGTAGGTCTCCCTTGAGAGCTGGATTCCTGGCCAGCAGCCTCCACTCTCCAGCTGTAAGCACAGCAATACCAGAACCCCCATACAATAACATTGCGACCCCCACACAATTCCATTGTGGGCCAGGACCCCTACAATTACAACACCATGAAATTTCAAATTTAAATGGCTGAAATCATGAAATTAGCCATTTTTTAAAATCTTGTGCCCAGGAAAGTAACCAAAATGGACGCTGAATTTGGTAGGGTCCTAGTCATATTTGAATTATGTAATATCACAGGTGGCAATCAAAACTATAATAATGTTCCATATTTTTAATTAAAAAAATTATGTTCTTGGCATGGATGGGAGACAGGAAAAAGAGTATTAGTAGTGGTAAGTTTCAGAGGGGTAGCCATATTAGTCTGTTAAAGCAAAAACAAGAAGGACTCATTATTAGTGGTTAAATTTAAGATTTGATTATTCAAGAGTTTATAAGGTTTGATGTTATCTAGAGCATGGAAAAAACACCAATGCTTTGAAGGGAGATAAACAAAACAGTCCCTTTCAGTTTAGAAAAGAGGAGACTAAGGGGGGATATGATAGAGGTATATAAAATCATGAGTGGTGTGGAGAGGGGAAAAAAGAAAAATTATTTATTAGTTCCCATAATAGAAGAACTAGAGGAAACCAAATGAAGTTAATGGGTAGCAAGTTTAAAACTAATAAAAGAAAGTTCTTCTTCACACAGCGTGTAGTCAACCTGTGGAACTCCTTGCCAGAGGAGGCTGTGAAGGCTAGGATTATAACAGAGTTTTAAGAGAAGCTAGATAATTTCATGGAGGTTAGGTCCATAAAAGGCTATTAGCCAAGGGATAGAAATGGTGTCCCTGGCCTCTGTTTGTCAGAGGCTGGAGAAGGATGGTAGGAGACAAATCACTTGATCATTGTCTTCGGTCCACCCCCTCTGGGGCACCTGGTGCTGGACACTGTCAGCAGACAGGCTACTGGGCTAGATGGACCTTTGGTCTGACCCAGTACGGCCGTTCTTATGTTCTTATATGATACCATCTACATGTTGTGTTTCGTCTTTAAGGTACTATTAGACTATTCGGGTTTTAAGTTTTTCTTAGCCCAGTGATTTGGCTTGGAGGGAGGTGGGGTCTGGGAACTTGCTCAGCATCCAAGAACTCTTGAATTCTAATCCTGACTGTAGTGCTGGTCCCCTCTGTATCATTGGACAATTCACAGAGCCTCTCTCTGCCTCCATTATTCCATTATTTATTCTGAAAGTTAATTGCACAAGTTCTCAGTTTTCTTTGTGCTCGGAAGAGATTGTGAAGGAGAGCGGCAGAGGGGAGGGTGAAAATAATCCATACAAATAATGCAATAGCTGCAATGCAAGTACTGAGGGACTGTGACAAATGGAATGTGTGGGAGGGGATGCAGTGAGAGAATGACACATGCATCTAGTATAGTTACTGCATGGAGTGACCATATGTGCTAGGCTTAATTTTTAAATAACTCCTTGTATCACTGCTGCAGGTTAGAAGAATCTGGATTTTTAAAAGCTGAATTGCCCTAAGAAGGGGCAAATTGATGTTTTAGGGAATAAAACCTCTCACAAACTAAAGATGAGGTGTGATCTAAAGCTCATTAACATCAGTAGAAAGCCTCTTGCTGAGCCAAGTGTGCTGTGGGTCAGTCCCATAAGATTTACACAGCGATGTAGGTTTGGCGCTGCTCAGTGTCACCACACCTCACTTGTAGGCACCTAGAAAACCCCGGGGATTCAAAAAAGCCCAAGTTGGCCCCTAGGCTCCCTACACTCAGAATGAGACCAACGCATGAAGGGGCTTGTCCCCTAAGTTAGCTAATGGGAGAGGGCAAAGCCACAGGGCGTATGCACCTGGGATGTAGGACACTTCTGGTTCAAGTCTTCCCTCCATCTGAAGGGGGGGAAGGGCTTTGAACAGAGATCACTTCTGATGTGAGTGTCCTAACCACTGGGCTATGGGATCTTCCCTAGGGCAGTCCCTCAGACTCTTCCGGTGATGCAGTTCCACTATGGATTGGATTCTCCCAGATGCGTGCTCTAACTATCAGGCTTCTGAGCAATGTTCTAAATATTCCCGTTCATGTGTGGAATATATTTTGTTATATGCACCAAGGCATGTGCAGATGAGCACCACCAGTAGAAACACACATTGCCATCATGGGTGCTCTGCTAATCATCTGAGCAATATTTGAATCTGTCCTGCATCACCGCCTTAGTGCTCAGCCTACAGGGAACACTGCTACTGCATAATTTCATTTCCCACCCTATGTGGAAGCTATTCCACTGAAGTTAAATAGTGAACAAATAATGAGGCACGTGTCCATGAGATGTGCCAGCACACAAGTCCGTTTTTGTATGTGCAGACATATAACCAAATGTGTGTTCATGTAAATGTAGGAGTGCAAATTGAATCTGACATTTTAAAAGGCTGTTTTGAAACTTCTTTGAAAACACAGGAAGTGAGGCAATGGAACCAGAGGTAAAGGAGTAAAACAAAATGAACAGAGAACAACCAGTTATTTAATGGCCAGAAAAGGCCTCTTTCCACCGAGAAGAGAAGCTGAATATGAGAGACAGGATAGCAAAACTACTGTATCCCTCCCTTACGGAAAATCCTATGGAACATAATAAAACATGCTATTTTTTGTACAGTGTTGTACTGATATCCATTGCCTGTATTCATGCAGCTCCTAGTGCATGCATTCAGCCCAAATATTTTGTGCAGAATAGAAATGTAACTGCTTTGCTCATGAAAAATTAATGATGTGCCAGATTCTTAAACAAACCTGCTTTTTTTTAAAAAATGCATTCCAATCCACAACCCCACACCTGAATCAGGTCCCCTTTCTAGTTCTGTAATGTTCAAAATCTGGACCTGCATTTTAATGCGTTTGGCCATTTTGCCACAATATCTAACACTCCTCTTTGTTTGTCACTTATGCCGTCTTTCATAATACCTATACAAGCAGTCCCCGGGTTACGTACAAGATAGGGACTGTAGGTTTGTTCTTAAGCTGAATCTATATGTAAGTCGGAACTGGTGTCCAGATTCAGCCGCTGCTGAACACCCAGATTCAGCCGCTGCTGAAACTGATCAGTTTCAACAGCGGCTGAATCTGGACGCCAGTTCTGACTTACATACAGATTCAACTTAAGAACCCCAGGCATCCCCAAGTCAGCTGCTGCTGAAACTGATCCCGGGGCAGGGGCTTCCTGTAGTCAGCCACTGGTCAGTTTCAGCAGCGGCTGACTTGGGGATGCCTGGGGTTCTTAAGTTGAATCTGTATGTAAGTCAGAACTGGCGTCCAGATTCAGCCGCTGTTGAAACTGATCAGTTTCAGCAGCGGCTGAATCTGGGGAAGAGCAGCTGGGGTGCTGCCGGGTTGGTCCCGTAGCGCCCAGAGCGGCGCTACGGGACCAACCGGCAGCGCCCCAGCTGCTGTACCACAGGCGTCCGGAGCAAAGCCGTGGAGCACGGGGGCAGCGGGACAGCCCAGACGCGCCGTGGCTGTCCTGCTGCCCTTGGGTTCCGCGGCTTTGCTCTGCTTTGCTCCCCCTCTCCCTGGTCTGCAGACCAGGGAGAGGGGGAGCAAAGCAGAGCAAAGCCACGGAGCACGCGGGCAGCGGACAGCCCAGACACGTCTGGGCCGTCCGCTGCCCGCGTGCTCTGCCGCTTTGCTTCCTCTCCCTGGTCTGCTGGAGACCAGGGAGACGGGCCCCGTTCGTAACTGCGGATCCGACATAAGTCGGATCCGCGTAACTCGGGGACTGCCTGTATGTTTCAAATTCCTAGGGCCAAAGCCTCTCTCTGAACCCTGAAGACAAGCTGAGCAAATTCTGGGATTCTTCATCAAGCAAATCAACACAAGTTTTGCTTATTTGAGGACTGCATCATTTGGCTCTGTATTAAAAAGTAAACAAACTTTTTTAGTATTGGCAAAGAGCAATTAAAAACAAACTGTCTAAGCTGCTGTCTCATTGCTGTGCTGCTATGTCATCAGTTCATATTAAATAGCATTGGTAACATCCTGTGACATGATTGACATAACTGGACATGACAAGCCACAACGACACATTTGCTGAGGAAAATATGAAAAGACAGCAATGCCTGAGAATGATGCCCCAACATTTTAACAGATTAGAAGAGAAGGAAGGGGCTGCAAAAAGACCCTGTCACTATTTTTGATCATTAATAATTATTAATATTTGAACTATTGGAAACTTGAAATTCAAATCTGCATAGGATATCAATTTCCCCTTGGTTTTTGTATGTGTTTGTTAATGGCAGGGTTACTCATGCATGCTGGCCTGATGGTACTGCTTTTGCTTTTAGCCAATAGCAAAGATCAAAAAAAGGTAAATTTAGGGCCTGAGTCCCAGTGCAGCAGTGATCCTGTTGTGCTGGCTTAATACCATGTTAATCCATAATCCACCCTTTTTTTCAAGATACCAAGTTTTCTGGAAATATATTTTTAAATAAATAATGGGAAAACACCATCCTATCTATGTTATTACCCACATTCTTCATTCAGGGAATTAGCAATGTGGATTGAAATGTCTTACCTTACAGCAGATTGTTGGTTAATAGCTGTACGTCGGACGAATGTAATCCTAGGCAACTCTTTTTTAAAAAGTGTCCTGTTTTGCTAACATGTTGTGCATGAACAGCGAGCTTCAAGACTTAGGCCTCCTGCTTTTACTCTCATGAATGCAATCTTTCTTCATTTTTGTTTTCTCTTTCCATCCGCTGCTTTGTAAATATACTGGCTTCAATTCTGATGTCCTTAGTCTTTAAGGTGCTGCTAGACTATTTGTTGTTTAAGTTTTTCAATTCTGATCTCAGGGTATGCAGTTGTAAATCACAGATTTCCATGAAATCACTTCTAAAGTTACACCAGTGTGAAATCAGTGTAAGCACGACCACAATCAAACCCATCACTTGTACTCATGGGGGTATTCACGTGAATAACCCTTATACCCGATAAGTAGTACATTTTGGCTTGTAATAAATGGATGCAAGTATGTGAAGTGGGCATCTGGGAGCTTTGCAACAGTTTTAAACCACAAAACAGCTCCCTCACTAGCATCATGTGATCTAGCACCAACAAGGCAGTGGAGCATGATGAAATTAGGATAATTATTTATTGTATTTTTTTAGCACAACTGTGCTCAGTGCTGTGCAAAACAAATGAGGACATGATTTCTTCTTGAAAGTGTTTACAATTGAAATGCCATGAAAAGCAGCTCCCTTATCCTGAAAAAGTACCCTGTTCTGCAGATCCAAACCCCAATATTTTCATGGACTGTGAATATAGCTGTCTATGACTCTCTCTAGTATTGTACATCTATTCGCCATGCTCTAGATGTGTGCATGCATGTGCACATGTGTGCATAAAGCTGTTCCTATGCACGTCGCCCCATTAGCTAAAATATCTGCAGTTCCAAAATACTGATCTCTATTTTAATTTCCAAAAGTCAAGCAGCTCATCCTTCAGGTTTGTGGTATCGTCTAAGCTCAATATTGGGCCACACTGCCGCATGATCGGGACAAAGAGATGGTGATACAGTCTGGTTTCTATGACAACAGAGGAGGGGTAGTTAAAACAGAAATGTTGCAAACACCCATTCTGATCATCATAATATAATTAATGTTATTGCAGGAAACATTAGTATTTAAAAAGCGAAAGTGCCATTGCCTCTCAATGTGTGTGGCTTTTAAATAAATAAATAAATAAATAAATGTCTCTTCCCTCCCACCCCCAACCCCAACTTCCTTAGTTTAGCTGCTAAGAGAAAGGAAACAACACACAGGCCTCATTTTCTGTGTGTAAAATGTGTGTGTTCTTTAAAAGGCAGTGGTTGGCTGGTTTTCCGGACATGATGTGGTTGAAGCTGTCATCGTAATGGAAATTCATTGCTGTAGCTATGGTAAATCGAGTTTTCTGCCTGTGCTGAATGCATTAGTCTAATGAGATGTTTGCAGCTGGAGAGCTGAGCTGCTGGAGACTTACAGTGTGCTAACAGACAGGGAGAAGATGGCTTTTGCAATAGTCTGTGTGCATGTGCTGAAAGTCATATGCCCATTAGGTCGAAATACCTGGTCTCTGTAAAGACACTAATCAGTGTTGTAACATAAGCAATAGGTAAGGGCAATGCATGCTTCTTCTTCTTCATCTGTGCTTGTTTGTGTTGTTGAGCCCTGTTTTAAACAGCTGTCATTCTGTTGTATGCACTGCTATATGTTAACTTTAGCAAGCCTAAATTGCATACTGTCTGTATGTAATACATGCCTACAGTGACTCTCCTGTACAATTACTATGTACACTGCACCACACCTTAACTTAATCATGCTACTAATATTGTGTTTTCAAAAACAGTTTAATAAAGAAAGGTGCAGGATATCAGCGTATTCAGCAGGTTTTCTCTGTGTGCATGTATGTCTGCTAGTTCATGAGTGTAGCTGCTTCTCTATTTAAACTATTCCTTTGAAGATGTATAGTGTCTTCATGCTTTTTTCAAATGTAAATCAAAGTGGTTTTCTTTCCTTTCTTTGCCAGGTGTATGTCTCTTCCATTTTTAAAAGCTCCGTACCTTGAAACGTGAATAGCAGGCAGCAGTACTTACAGCAAGGATTTTTTTAATGTAGATCCTTAGGCAGTCAATCTAAAAATGATCTTTTAATACCTCCAAATCATGTATTAAGTTGGATTTAATCCTTAAGATCCCTAACAATTGCCAGAGGCAATAATGTTACATGCTGGTTTTACCTTTAAGGATTGGAGGCATCTAACTTAGAAAGGATGCAAAGGAGCACACTTTACCTAGTTGATTTGCCTTTTAAAGATAGGTTTGATTATTGGTACAACAGGAGCAAATAATTGTTTGACTGAGTAGACATACATCACCTGGGTGACGTGTGTGCCACTCGTGTGTCCCTTAACTTCACAAGGCATCATCACCTGTCCAGGCTACAAAGAGCGAATCCTTTACAGAGGGTGCAGTCCAACCTGCTCAGTGAGTAAATTAACAATTGACATGGCTGGAAGTTGTTGCTCTCTCCAGAGCTCAGAAATGAGAGGCTATGAATGCCATTTGCTTTGCTTGGGGGATTATCTACAAAGACTAATTTGTTAGAACAAAATAGCATTGGGGTTTTCAGTATGGATCAGACAAGTTCCAGGAATTCAAAGCGAATGTAGAAAGCTACAGATGGAATGCATGCTAACTTGTTTGTTTGGGGAGGGGGAAACTTTGATTTTAATTCTGTATTTTCTTTTAAGACTGTTCTGGAGACATTTTGACTAAGTATGGGTGTTTAAGGCTGCATAACACAGAGAGTAATGAAAAATAGACTTAAAAAGGGACTAGGTAGCAACATGTGGCAGATGCATAATTGTTTGTGTTCACAGGACTGTATCCTAAAACTTATCTTTGTGTTCTGATAATACTTACAACTTCTTCCGAAATGCTGTGTTGACACTCTCAGGTCAGAGCAAACATTTAGGGCCAATCATCAGGTTGTGTAAATTGGTATAACTCCATTGACTTCAACAAACCTATCTCAGTTTACACCATCTGCCCTTTAGTTCTCAATACCCAGTTTTAGAAATCTTGTTCAGACTCAGTAGCTTCCAGTTCTATCTGGCCACAGGTGACTTTTTGAAACCAAGTTCTCACACTGATTTTTCCTGTACAGTGGAAAAAAAGAAACAGATATGTAGTCAATGCAAGTTACACTTTGTGTCAGATAGAATTCCACTGGTGGATACTGTTTAACATATGCTCCTGGGGAACAGTAACAAAATCCTTCACGTCCTGGACTAGATCAGAAACTCTTGACACAAACCAATTGTTTAAGACTGTGGTGATGAGGTCTTGTCCAAAGGAGGCTGCTGAATAGATTTGCTATTTTTATAGAGATATCTGAAACAGTATAACCACAGCCCTCTTAATACAATGGTGGACACTATACAGAAAATAATTGGCATACATAGTTGATTTTTAAGTTGAAAGACCTGGCCACATCGTGAGATCCACCAGCAACTGATAATATATGAATGAATGATCATGTTGCCTATAAAGAAGGCACACCGCAGGAGACATTTTTATCAAGCATCTCCTGAGCTCTCTGTTCGCAACAAAATGTACTTGTTTCTCCTAAAAATGGGCAATACAGGGTTATAGAAGTACAACATATTTCAAATGTGTCATCCCTAGAACTTCCAAAAGCTACAATTTCATTTTGCCATATATTTTTCTTTCTCTAATGTGATACAATATTAACCTCCCTCACCAATAGATTCTAGTCTGTTTGAGCTGAAATTAGAAAGTGGGGTGTTGAATGGGGTGCATCACACAACTTGTGTACATAACACCTGAAAGGTCTGCTCACTGAAGTGCCTCTATATTTCACTCTACAACTCAGTAAAAAGAGAAGTTTCTTTGGTTTGCAGCTCTGGGACACTGATAGCATATTGACAGCTATGTATGGGGCAGCAGACCGGGGCTATATAGGCAAGAGAGCAGTTTAGCTCTCAAAAGAGCATATGCCCAACAAAATGAAATGGCAAGACCCCAAAGCATAGCCCCTTGCTACGTATTCTTTTTCCAATGACAAGATTTTTTTTTCATTTAATGTTCTGTAGTGGAGCCTTTGCTGCTGCAGTACAGCTTTGTTCTCCTCTTCACACCCTAACTCTGTGGCACTGCCTCTTCACTGCGTGTTTCAATGCATCTCAACAATGAGACAGCAGGAGGACTGATGCTGGGGCGAGAGTTGACGAGTGACAAGACTTCCAGCTGTTAAAGCGTGCTATTCTGTCACACATAATAACATCACAGTTTCGAGGCAGCGAGGAGAAAAACAGGATGCCCTGGCAGCATTCCGATACTCAGGCACCTGGGTCTTTATGCAAACCTGGAGCCTAACTCTGCAACGCTTTATTTACCTCAGCCATGTCTTTGGGTCCAGGGTCTCTGTAAGGTGCAATCCTGTGCTGAGTTGCACCCCGCAAGTGCCTCTCTGAGTCCTCCAACAGACTGCTGGAGTGCACCTCAGCTTGCAGCCCCGCAGGGGGCACTCTACTGCACATGCAGGAAATAGCCATAGTTCTGCCCTCTTACCCTCCCCACATGCTTTGGGATGCTCGATGCCACTAGGAGAGAGCAATGACTGGGAGGGAGTGTGGGACGGAAAGGTCCCTGGGCTCACCCCTGAAATGGGAGCCTGGCATTTGGACAGTGCTATTGTTCAAATATCTAAGGCACACCCACACCGGGGCAAATCCTGGCCAGTTGACCCACCGGCTGTTTCATTGCAGTGTGGACAATCTGGCTTGGGCTGGAGTTTGAGCTTTGAGGCCTTTCCCCCTCAAAAGTTCCTAGAGTCCAGGCTCCAGACCGAGCCTGAAGAGCTACACCTCAACAAAACATCCCTTAGTCTGAGCCCTGTGAGCCAGTCAAGGGTGTCTAATTGCAGTGTTGACATCCCCTAAATCTCACTGTAGCATCAGGCTCCAGACGGGAAGTGGCTCAAGATTCCAATGGTAAAAAGCGAGAGACATACCCTATTACTTCAGCTATTTATTTCTATTTTTTTTGTCCTTGCACAGAAAGCCAATATCTTCCCAGTAAGGACTAAGTTGGAACCCTTCCCTGTTAAAGAAGGCTCTTGCTCCACTCCAGCTAGCTAGCAGAGTTCTGTTGTTATTCCCTATACATCCAAAACATGAACATGGCATTTTACAAATCAGTGAGGGGGAGACATTCAAACAGCTGGCAGCTAAGACAAATGAGGCAAATAAAAACAAAACTCATGGACACAAGCCTGGTCAGGCAGGGGGCTGGTGGGATGTGTCAAGAAACTGGTAAGAGAGAATGTTTGGAAGAAAGTGTGGTGAGGATTAAATTTTGCTAACTATTATTTAAATTTCTAAAGTGGGTTTTTAAAATTGCTTTCAATCACATCCAAACTACAGATTGTTGATGAAGATTTAGCACTACCTGAAGGAAATAGTATAAAAGCGGATAGAACAGAGTTGCCCAAACACTCACTAGATGAGTAATTACGTTACACCGAAGAATGGATGTGTGAGTTCTGAGTCCACCATTCTGCCCTCCCACTGATTTTTCCTCATATAGGAGACTCTAAACAACAATGAAAGCCTCTTCCTCTCATATATTTTTCACAGGGAGGTTCTTTTTGCTGGTGGGAAGGAAAAGTTTCCTGTTTGCCCCTCCAATTCTTTCCCTCTCACTCCATGGCATCTTTCTGATGCTCCTGAGCACTCCAAAGACCTGTCTCTACTGAGGTAAACTTTGCTTCTGAAACCCCTTCCTGCTTCTTTAGGCAGATGTCGGTCTGTCTACGTCAAAAGGTAGCTGGCAAAAAAAGAAGTCATTAGCTCTTTACCAAATGCATACATGGATCATAATGAATATTAATTAGTAACTGGAAAATACATCACAGGCATAAGAATTCCAGGTAACTAGGCAGTCCCTTCTTAAAACTTATTATTGCAATTAGTTGGTCTTGACTGCAGTTTGCAAGGCTCAAATCCAGCAGGGGCTGACGAAACCCTGAAAGAAGCTTGGTATTCCCTGTTAGAGATTATTTAAATATCAAAGGCCAGATCCTGAGCTGTGCTGCCAGTATATTTGGCCCAGTTAAGGGGAGTTTGGTGTAGGGAGAGGAAAGTGCCTTTCTAAGGGTACGTCTAAATCACAACACTATTTCAAAATACCTACTGGCATGTCTACGCAGCAGGCACTTATTTCAAAATAGTGTCAAAATACTGTCAAGCTGGAGGACTTCTAATTCCGACTCTTGTAACCCTCATTGTACGAGGAATAAGGGAAGTCAAAGAGTGCTCTATTTCAAAATAAGTGCTGTGTAGACACTCCCTATTTTGAAATAAGCTATTTCAAAATAAGATCCTCAACTGAGGTAGCTCAATTTGTGTCACTTATTTCAAGTTAAGCCCTGCAGTGTAGATGCACCATTAGTCTCTTTTCCGTGCTACCGACTCCAGGCTGGTGTATCTTAGAGCATCTGAAATTAGTGCTGCTCAAAGTGACATTGGTTGCCATGGATCCAGAGAGATTGCAAAGCTGGATCAAATGGAGCGACATGTTTTTCACCTCCCTTCCCCAACACAACTGTGATGTGGAAGGGGTAGGAGCAGCTTATTGCCCTCAACAAAGGAAATCCTGCCCCCCACCTACCAGGGCAACTTTTCAATCACTTCAAGGTGCTGGGGCAGAGCAACACTGCCAGGGCTAGGGTCAACAACCTGCCCCTTGTTTCTCCAGCTTTTTGAATGTCCCATGGCACATGCATATTTGCACTGTCTTACCTTTAGACTACCTGGTTAATGAATGCTTTAGGGAAAAACACATTTTGGTTCCAGCCTACAACTACCGTCCTCCCTTAACTCTGCTCACACAAGTATGCCCAGTGGCATTTCAGTGAGACTGCTCACATGCATAAAGTTAAACCCTGAAGCATCTGAACTTTAAACTATTTTAAATCCTAGCATTGAATTCATCTTGTGCAGAGGCATTGCACATAGCCCCATATGTACATTTACATACGTTGTACTCTTCTCAATCTATTGCATCATGTCTTGGCATTTCCTTTTGGTACTAGACTTAAGGTGAACAGGTGTCTACAGAAAATATGTACGTCTGGGTATGATCTACACAGATGGTTAAGACAAGGTGGTATTTTAACTTAGCTGAGCTGCACGGCAAAAATGTAATGGATGTACCCGTGTTGCTTTACTCAACACAATTTAAGCTACGCTGATATGCAGCACAGGATGCCACCATGGGTGCCCTCATTTCTGATCTCAGGCAAGACACATTGTTTGTTAAAAAAAAAAATCAGCTGTTTTCCTCTTAGAATTGCTGCTCGGGTGTGAATGGTAAACTAGTGGGAGTACTTTCTGCTGAGGGAGACCCTGTTACTCTAAGAACTGCAGTGGCAGAGGTGCTCTGTTTGTCCATTGCGCACATACGTTTTCCCGACACTCGCCTGACTCTCTATTACTGCCTGTGCATAGATGGTTGGCACAGAGCGATGCAGGGTGACACCTGTGAGGTGTGGGCAGGGTCAGGCACTCTTTGTCCCCAAGACATGTTACTGTTAAACTCTCTGTGATTTTAGCAGCTGCCTTTGTCATGTAGTTTCACAGTTGCATTGGGCCCGATGTGCAAAGGTGGATGGCTATGCAACCGGGAGCTTACACTCTGCACCAGAGATGCAGTAAGATCTTGGGTAAGCTCAGACTGTAACCAGGGCTTTTAATTCTGCCCACAGAGGTTTCATTCTAGCAACACAGTTTGTTAATGAGGATATTCTCCGGCTATTTGTGTGTGGTGCAGTTGATGAAAGAGCGAGAAAAACAAAGGCTTTGCCAATCAGGCGATTGCTCCATCTGCAGTGGCTGGTACCTGATGCCTCTGGGCGGGGCACATCTCTAACACTGCATCTAGCCAGGAGAAGCATTTTTACAGTGTTTCTAAATGCCTCTGGGAAAGGCTGCACTGATTGAACTTCCCCTGCAGAGCGAGACAAGGAAGAGCTCCCTCGTGCTGTAGCATATGTTTCTTTTGGCTTTTGAAAAGTGGAGGTGTTTTAGCAAGGCAGGTCCCAGGAGGGGAATGCCTCCCTGATATTTCCACTTAAAAGATCAGGTTGGCTTGGCAACAATAGTTTTCAAGAGGGGCTTCATGCTGCACTCCCACTCCACTCCCCAACTCTTGCATCCCCATGCTACATAATGAGAGGGACAGCTTTCTGATAGGGGTGGGGTGGGGGAGTCCCTGGTGATAAGTCCTTGAAAGACCTTCACCCACAAATACTCCCATTATGTCAGTCTTCAAATAGGGCGACTCCCTTCAGGCCAGGGAGATTCCAACCCAAGGACCCTGTGCTACTCTACAGTTGGGTTTATTATTCACAAGTGGTGTCTGGAGGCTCCCACCAAGATGAGGCATACATTTTGCTAGGCCACAGTTTGAATGAGGAATTCTCTCCAGTAGCTTTCAATATAGACAAGGTGGACAAATGGCGGGAGAAACCAAGTGGTGTTGTTCCCATTTTATAGCTGGGGAACTTGGCCAATGGATTGTGACTTGCCCAGGTTCCCTCAGAATGGCTGTGGCAGAGCTAGGAATGGAGCCAAGCTGTCCTTAGTGGTGCCTTAACCACAAGACAGGAAACCCTCCGCCCCGGTCCCTTGTATCTCTACAATCACTTCAGTAATTAGATAGAGGATATAGTTCAATTGCAATCTCACCAGCCTCTCAGTCACAGCCTGAGTTGTGAGAGCCTAAGAGGATAGGGCAGAATATTGCAGGAATTTCTCTATACACAAGCACTGTTCTGAAAGAATTTTGGTTGGATGCATGTACCCATATAAATGTAAAACTGAGCTAACTGCTGAAAAATCTACACATTCACAGACATGCATACCCACGTGTCCTGAGCTCCATGTGCCACACTGATGGAACCAGTGCATGTGTGTGCCATTCCCAGTCAGGCTCCCTCCCAACAAACCTGCTAATGTCTAAATACCCACAGGGTTTTACAGGCATCCAAAGTGTGTGCGTGAGGTAGAGGGAGGGGGAGGAGAGAATTTGACTCCTCATAAGTACATTTTATCCACTCTGACTAATATATTCATACTGCACCCAAGGCCTTAGTAGCTAAGCATCTTTCAGGAGGGGAAGAAAGAAGCCAAAAGATGACAGAAATGTATAAAGCCACTGTGGTGTTCGGTTGTTTTATATAAAATGACTTAATTTATTAACTGTGCATGTAAGTTTACAAATGCTGGTGTATGCCAGGAGAGGAACTGTGAATATGTGGGTAAAAATAATAAAGGGAGAAACAGGAGAGAGGGAGAGAAAGAGAGAGAAATCCTGGGTGAAGGTTCCTTTAGTTTTACCTGAAATAATATTTGGGCCTAATAATAAAGAGGGCTTTGTTTTGTTTTTTTAAATGGGAAGCAGTTGTCAAAGGAGGGAACGGGGTCACAGGACAGTATAATAGGGAGAATTTGCTGGGATAATGTTGCATGATGGAATTATAGTTTGGAGACCGAGCATCTGGTCAATATTTTCTTCTTTGATGATGATCTCCATTTGTGTCTGAGCAAATTAGGCTTGAATTGTTGAATATTACATCCTCATTCTTAACTATGCCGGCCTGGGTTTCTGGTTTCATTAAATGCCAAACCAAAAAGCAGGTATTGTCTGTAAAGCTCTTGGCGAGCCTCCGCTAAGAGAAGGCTGGAGCAGGTGAAAAGAATGATTATTTGGTGGTTCTCCTAGTCCCTCTCTCACCTGGGGTCTATCCATGCCGAAGGAGCTTGGCCCTTGATGGAAGGAATTTGGAGCCTATTTACAAGTCTGAAAATGCAACAGGGATGAAAGCAGTGGGGTTCTATAGAACTTAATAAATAATAAGACCCTTGTGATTGATTTCTTTGAACCATCCTACTGAATTTGGTAGCAGGGATATAATTCTTGTTTGAAATCCCCAGAGTGGCTTAACCCCACTCCCACTCCCACTCCAAACCCATGGAAAGGCTATTATTTAGGAATATTTTCCTAAATATTTCCCTAAATCATATTTTCCTCTCTGTTTTCCTTTAGAGGGAGGAAAATAGCAAAGCATAGACCAGTGAACTAAGTACAAGTGTAATGGGCTATATTGGTGTAAAGGAGAAATAAAACATAGGGTTGCTAGATGGTTTCAACAAAAATACTTGACATGACATCACAATCTACATTACATCTTATTTAGAAAATACCAGACCTTTACATTTTCTCATTTATATTTTCTCAATTTGTTTCCTGAACAGAAAGTTCAAATACTGGACTGTCCGTTTCAAAACCGGACACCTGGCAACCCTAGACGTAGTTCAGTGCCCTGTGGAGGATACGCTGGTCACACACATTGCCTTAGTGACCTGAGGGGTTTAAGGAGATAGGTTACTATGCTAGTACATTTAAAAAGTTTTCTTAAAGCAAAAATTGGTTTTCTTCTGCTATACAGCACCCATGACTTTATTCTAATCCTGTCATGCGAGTGCCCTGTCAAACAATGCCAGGAGAAACATTTAGGAGTGAGCTAGTTTTTATTGTCTTTCCCTCCCTGACTCCAAAGGCCATTATAGAATATATGTGGCTTTTGGTATCAGGAAACCAAAGGGTTAAAGAGGGGCAACCAGGGCAGGCCAGCTTCATTCATGCAAGCTGGGAAGCTGCCAAGTAACCAATGACACTCTGAGTGAGTAACCCCTTGAAATTACAGAGCATTGTTCTGCTGTGGGCGGAGGTGAGGGTGGAGTGGAGGGGTAAGGGACAGAGGGAGACCACTTTCACCAAAACAGAGCAGCAATGTATGAAAAAAGGATTTAGAGGTGGGAAAATATGAACTTGTGTTTTTAAAAAAAAATTAAGCTGCCTCGAATATTTAAAATAGAGAGGCAAGGTAAAAATATTTTAATTAAATAAATAAATAGAAGACAGAACATCTGACAGAAACTCTATTTGTTATCTTTATTTATGTACAGGCAGCGACTCTATGTCCTTTTCCCCATTGAAACAGAAAAAATATATTCATAACATTTATCTCCTGGTTTCATCTGGCAGCTTCCATCTATTTCCCTATAAATGCTGAATGTGAGATGTGCCTGGTAACTATCTCTTATGGCGCAGGAAATATTTGAATGTATTTGCATATTAAGTTAGCCACATTTATTCCACGCTCACTAAATGCAGCAACACAAAATCCTACACAAAGGGGGCTGGTCAGCCATTAAGGTGTCTGGGATTTATTTGCATGACTTCCCTTGCATTAATGGGAGTTACCTGCACAAACTGCTCATGTCTCAAGGGGTATGTCTACACTACCCCCCTAGTTCCACGAGGCATACAGATAGTTCGGAATAACTACATAGTTCGAACTATCTAGCCCATGCCGCGTGTAGCCGCGCGGCATGGGGTTCGAACAAGCCGGCTTTTAAAAATGGCGGAGCCGGCTTTATGCTAATGAAGCCCGGGAAATTCAAATCCCGGGCTTCATTAGCAAGTTCGGTATGCATACATTACCCCCCTAGTTCGAACTAGGGGGGTAGTGTAGACATACCCTAAGAGGGGCTAGACCACAATGCATGCAAAACGAATCACTTAGTACAGTTTATTAAAAAAAAAAACGGCACATTCAGTTATTGTAGCATTACTGATATTTGCCTAATTTTTCTCTTCCAAGTTGGAGTGATGGTGCTGGCTATTGACTACGTGGGCACTTTCAGGGTCCAGTCCTGCAAACACTTCCATGTATAGTCTCACTGACGTCAATGGGGCCAGCTTGCAGGAGGAAAAGGTTTGCAGAAGCAAGACCTTACTGAACCCAAGTCTCAATGTGGTGTTAGGGCAGCACTGTGATATCGGCCATGCAAAAGGCAGGGTATTCATGCCAGCCTGCTCGTCTTCTGGTCAAACTTACACTCTTTCTGCTTCCTGTAAATTTTCCCTACAGTATTAGCTAGTTACAGGATTCCTCTTCACCTCTGGTGCTAACTTGTCCTCTGCTCATGCTGTGCACTGTTCAGCACCTGACACTTTCCTTCCCTGGCATGTCTGCCTTTCCGTGTCGTGTGTTGTGACTCTTTGGCTTATGTAGTGCCTCATTTTCCTGTCATTTACTCTGATGTCAATGAAGAGTAAATCCATTACGTTCATTGGAGTGCCATGGCTGCGTCACCCAGGCGCAACTTCTAGCGTCACCCAGTGTTGCTCAGAGACTCGTCTGTATACTGGTGCCAGCCCCTGAGATCTCCCTGACACACTTCAAGAAAGCAGCAAACCCACCTTGGTATCAAAACTGTTAAGAACCTCCCTTGTAGCCTATTGTAAACTCAAGAAGATACCCCTATAACAAGCTACTCCTGACTGGAGAATACAGGGCTGCCTTTGACAATCCATTTCCCTCGGGCTGTCTTTGCCACACTTTCCTTTAGCATCCTGTATACTTTATTTATGCTGTTCTGTCAGTGTATGCAACCCTGCTCAAAGCCTCTGCCTTGGTCAGGCTCAGGTGAATCCATATACACGACAACAGCCCATCAGCAAGAAGTCATGGACCACATTCCCATGCTTCTCTATGCTGGCTGAGTGGTGTAGAGAGGCCTTTGTCTATAAGGCACCATGCCTTAGCAGAGCTTAGAATGACTCCAGGCCTCACTACCCTAAAACACAGTATAATCCACCCCCTGTTGCAAAACTCTTCCTTAAAGAGCAGTAAAGAATAAAGAATTGGAAAGAAGGAAGTAAAGAAGAAAAGGTACCTACAGCTGGGAGTAGCTGAATGAAGAGGCCACAGAGGACAAATCAAAGCGAGTGTGAATGGTCTTGGTGTCTGTTGGCCTCTTTAGGAAAACCTACAGTAGGTAGACTATAATAAAAGATCATCATGAAAAGTGCTTTTGCAGGAGGGTTATAGCCATGGGAAATGGGTCCGAGGGCAATGGTGGAGTGATGAGAACTTCTGTGTGTCAGAGAACACAGTCTAAACCAGGAGGATCCCCACCTGTCCAGAAAAGGAGATTTCACTAAATACATTTGAGTGGTTCAGCACATCTTTCTCTCAGTATTTTGTGCTATAGTGAAACAGTGCATTGCATCTGCAAATGATATGGATTGCCTGCAAGATTTAGCCAGGCCACAGGAAATCCTTTATGGTTCCTCCAACCATGGTGGAATTGCTCCACCAATCAGTTCATTCAGAGGTGTCACAGATTTGTTCTGTAGTTCCCAGGCTCTATGTTGAAGGCTGCCCTTATATTGGTGTTAGTTCGAACATGTCAGCTGGGAGTGTTTCTTGGAGGTAGGAGCGGGGAATTGTTGAGAGATGATTCTTGTGCATGCCAGGATTTGTTATGCTAATGCTTTTGATCAGAGTGGTTTTTACTTGTCAGTCTTGTTTGTGTTGTCCTTTTGGCTGGTAGGTCTCCTGCCTCTGAAATGTTTCTATATGTTGTGGTGTTGCAACATTTTCATGCTTTGGGGTATTTTTGCTGGCTGCAAGATCAGGTGTTTTATCCTTATATACGTGAAAAATGCTCTGTCCCAGGGATGCAGTGTTGTCTAGTGGATAGACTAGGCTGGTACTCCACAGACCTGGCTTCTATTCTTAGCTCTGCCACTGACCTGGTGAATAACCTTGGGATAGTCACTTCACTCCAATGCCTCAGTTTCTCTTCAGACACTCTGTCTGTCTTGTCTATTTAGAGTGTCAGCTATTCTGGGCAAAGACTGATTTACTACATGTTTGCAGAGTCTAACACAATCATCTTAGTTAATGCTGCCAGCTGTTAACTGTTATAACAATTAGTTAGTACAGTAAGTGGCTGGACACATTATGCTACAGCAGACACAGTCAGGAGCACGTTTTGTTTAGGAATCTGAAGGGGATTGTGCAGAGGTTTTTACTCTTATGGCAAAAAGATTTTTTTGCCCCCAGAGCCCTTTTGGATGGATTAACATTCACATTTATACACAGCACAGATCATGCACATAGCTGCAACTCTGTGGCTTTATTGCATTACTCGTGTGTTTGTGGGGAGGCTAGATTTAATTCTGTGGTGATAAGTTGCCCAGACGTTAGAGTGCAGATTATTCTTTGTCTTACATATACCATCCCAGCCCATTTACTTTGGAGGCCACTGTATGACATCCCTTCTCTGTGGGGATATCCATTGCTACTTCGGCCTCACGCAGCAAGCAGCTTTCAACCTTCTTCCAAGCCAGGCTGGGCAAAACGCTTCAACAACTCAGCTGAGCTGACTCAGCTGGGGGAATGACGGAAAACACAGAAGCAAAGATTTTTCATGAGGCTAAGAGAGTTAGGCACCCTGTCTCCACTCACTTGTGTTTGAGTGCCTAAATCCCAGAGGCATCCTTGAAAACCACAGCCAGAGAGACTGCATCAGAGCACACACCTTCCACCCTGCGGAATGCAGCACTGCTGCTCAGCCAATCAGCATTGTTTTCCCAATGAAATCCAGACCTCTTTTCCGTATGCAATGAAAGCCACATGCAATCTGCCTGGCTTGGGGAAGGATTCTGCTGAACCTCTAGCTAGGGCCATCCAGCAGTTTGCTAAGTTTTACTGAGCCCCTGCCTGATTTGGAGCTGGAGACATGGGCTTGTTTATGGTTTTGATCAACATTAGATGAATCTCTGTGGTTTTGTCTATGTTTTAGAATGACTGTTCAAGTGAGCCCACAAGCAAACTGAAAATCCACAAATCCCTGTCCAGTGGAACTACTTTTTAATTTAAAATTGTTAATAAATGACCTTATGACCAGAAAAATCCACCATAAGAAATACAGCTCCCAGGGAATTGAGACTTATATGCTGTGGCATACATGGTGCACACTACACTCAGGAATCAGAGGGGTAGCTGTGTTAGTCTGAATCTACAAAAGCGGCAAGGAGTCCTGTGGCACCTCAGATGCATCTGACGAAGTGGGTCTTTGCCCACAAAAGCTTATGCTCCAACACTTCAGTTAGTCTATAAGGTGCCACAGGACTCCTCACCGCTTTTACACTCAGGAATGTTGTCCACAGTTGCTATTCATAGAATCACAGAATCATATCCCCTGCCCAAAGAAGGACCAACCCCAACTAAATCGTCCCAGCCAGGGCTTTGTCAAGCCGGGACTTACAAACCTCTAGGGATGAAGAATCCACCACCTCCCTAGGTAACCCATTCCAGTGCTTCACCACCCTCCTTGTAAAATAGTTTTTCCTAATATCCAACCTAGACCTCCCCCACTGCAACTTGAGATCATTGCTCCTCATTCTTTCATCTGTCACAATTGAGAACAGCCTCTCTCCATCCTCTTTAGAATCCTCCTCCCCTTTCAGGTAGTTAAAGGCTGCTATCAAATCCCCCCCTACCACCATCCATTCGTTGCCTGTCTTTCTTGTATCTAAATTGCCCACTGCATAGTTTATAAAAAAAAAAACACCCAGAGCATGCAAAGCTCCTTCTCTGTGACACTTTCTGGGGCTTTCTGGGGCTATCAGCTGCTCTCTGGCATGAGCCTGCACCAAACACTGCTTTCTTGTGGGTATTCTGGAAAGAGAAGAAATGATTTTTTTCAAATAGACTAGCTGAAGATAACTCAATGTGAAACTGGAAATCAAGTCATTATACTAATGCGGTTGATCACAATGTTATTATTTCAGTCTGTCTTAAGAACTTGGATGACAATTAATTCACGAAAGGACCACAGGTTGCTAAATTTCAGCAGCCCGATAAAGGAGTAGTTCCTGGCAAGAGTGGGAGCAGAATTAGCAGCAATCTCGTCATTTTACAGTAACTGCAGTGGAAGATAATTACAGTGCTTTTGTTAACCTAATTCTCACATCTATGAATCACTGCAAGGTAGCAACCCAGTTGGAACCTAGGTTGTTAACTGGTGTTCTGTTCCCTTGGGAGGTTTGCGAGCAAGTTGTTGTGCTTTGTTTCACCCTGTGTTTTCCAAATAGCCATGGCGAGCACTTTAAATCACCTTCTAATGCTCAAGATGAGCTTATTACACGGAATTATGTTAATGAACACGATGACATTGACATTACAATGGAGCACTTGCTGGCTGACACAGCAGTCTGTCAGTTCATGTGGGGAACCTTGAAATACTAGCACAAAATATGTGGAATAGCAACACCAGCATTTCTAGTGACTGCTCGACCTGACTTCTTTGCCAGGAGGTGCAGCACAACAGGTATGACTGGCCTATTGCTTCTCTGCTGCGCTGGCCTCTTGCTCAGTGGGCTTGGTGGGGCTATGGTTTGCATGCTGTGCCCTTGCTTTTCTGCTCCCCTCTGCAGATCTGAAAGTGGCGTCCATGACCCGGGTGTGTTTCTGCAGGAAAAGAGAAGGACTGAAGAGTGAGGGAGTGGCGGAAATGAGTGTATAATTCATTTGAGATGGAATGTGTCTTTTCATTTCAACGATCAATCCCAAATCTGGTGTTAGCAAGTAGTGACAAAGACTGTGCAAATAAATGGTCTGAACAGTATCCTAAAAGCTGGGAGCTCCTGGGTCCTAATTCAGATTCATTCTACCTCTCTCTTGGGAAAGTCACATATGCCTATGTTTTGGATACCCACATAAAACATCTAAGGCTTGATTTTCAGAAGTGCTGATCACCCACATCTCCCCCTAAAGACAACAAAAGCTGCAGACACCTGGGCCTTATCTATACAAGAAAATTGTACTAATATAACTAAGTTCTGTTTTGAAATTGAGCTAGTTAAATTAGACTTTGGACTGCATGTGGACGCTTTTGTTTCAGTTTGATTGTTTATATCCATTTTAGCTTAACTCTGTTCCTAAATGACGTAACGATTTGTCACTGGAAAGATTCAGAAGGAAAGTGTTTATTTCAAATCAAATGGAGCTGAAACAATTTGGAGGAAGGATGGGAAGGAAAGGCAACCCTTTTCCTTTTCTCTTCCCACTTTTTTCACTAGAAAAAGTGGGAAGGAAAAGGAGCAAAAGAGAAGAAAAAATCAGCAACCCC
Organism: Pelodiscus sinensis; assembly: GCF_052426305.1. NCBI lineage: Eukaryota > Metazoa > Chordata > Testudines > Trionychidae > Pelodiscus > Pelodiscus sinensis. Next base: position 78,729,068 of record NC_143054.1, on the reverse strand, counting down.
CCCTCCCCCAAATTTTCCTATCTATTCCATTTGAATACAAAGTTGGTTTCGTTTCAAATAATTTTTGTCAAAAACATGAAAAAATCCAAATCAACATTTTCATCTTATTTGACTTTTTTTTCCTCTGAAAAAAATTCCCATTTTTAACCTGCCCTAACAAAAGCTCTGTCTAAATACCAGTTATTATGAGTGTTGTGCCTAGCATATGTTGTTGTAGCTGTATTGGTCCCAGGATATTAGACACACAAGCTGGGTGAAGTAATGTCTTTTATTGGACCAATTTCTGTTGATGAGATATGAAAATATTTCTAGAAAACATTTTAAACTGTCCTTTGATCATTTCTGACCTTTCGTATTGTAATTTGGTTTGAATACAAATTACGACCACATGGGCATCTGACATTTATGGGAATCACATAGAAAAAGAAAAGGAATGTCAGCTCTTATAATTTACTAATCTGTATAGATGCATTTCACTTACACTGTAATCTGTCTCAAGTCTGTCAGCAAGAATTGTTGTGGTTATTTAATAAGGCTTAGGTAGAGCTACACTAGGATTGTATGGAACCATTTTTTTTTTTTTTTTTTTGGTGGGAAGGGGGTGCAGTTTCAGGATAGGAAATCTCTTCATGAAAGGAATCTCTTGTATAGGCTTCACATGCATTCTCCTTTCCATCAATTTCCAACGTGGGGGGGGAGGGAGAGAAATAGTATCGAAATTAATAATCTGCTCTGGGACATGAGTTCAGTTTCTAGCTCATCCACAAACTTTCTCTGTCATCTTGGACCAGTCACCTGGTCCAGGTATATGCAACAGCCTTTTGCTGGCATACCATGTCAGTTGGGGATGTGATGAGGCCTGATCCTTGACCAACAGCTGTGCTGGCAAAAAATTCTAGTGAAATCAGCACAATTGTAGGTTTGTAGTGCAGATCTTGGCTGCAGTTCCCCATATGATAATCCTTCCCTACCTCATGTGGACGCTATGAGGATAACAGGAACGTTTATCAGCGTTCAGATACTACTATCATTATAGAAGTAAATCAGTCAATAAACTGGTGTCCCTACATTTATCATTCTCAAGATAGAGAGCCATAGGAGAAAATGGCACAGAGCAAACGTGTACATGTATATACTATTTACATGTTTAGAACCTAGTTCATTAATTGTGTAATTAAAATTAGCCCTTTCTTGCAGCATAGCTCCCCAAGCTGTTTGTGCTGAATTTGTCCTCAGAATGCTAGGCAATGAGTCACTATTACAACCTTTTAACAGGTACCTTAATATACATTTTTATTAACAGAACTATTAGAGACAGTAAAATTAGTTGTGATGGCAGATGTCTCAGGTAGTTAGGTTAAGTTTACCTGCTATATGTGCACATATGATTTCTAATTAACTCAGGTTATTACATTGGGAGAAAATATTGCAACAAAGAATTGATCTCTTAGCCTTCACCATAATTTTCACACAGTTAGGAAGGCAGTCTCGGCTGATGAGACACCAGCACAGAGCCATCAAGGAAATAAATTATTTGTGATTATTAAAAAGAAGAACCCTTCGGCTGTGCTTCAATTCATCTTAAGATATCAGGCCTTTGAGCCTTGAAACATTTTAGAATTGCAGGGTCATTCAGAAAAGGAATTCAATTTTTTTCTTTTGTATATTTATATTGTTATGGAGGGGAGCCTCTACTGTGGTTAGTCATAAAAGTGACTGTAAAAATGTCACATCAGGGTGCTTTATTTTTTCTCCACCTGTGTGAAACTTGCTCACTTTGCAAGCCACAAAGATTTTCATTTGCCTGTCAGCATTGCAAACTCAACCTGAAATCTGAAAATCAAGCTATCTCCTTTCTGCCTTGCACATGATTCATCACCAGTAATAACGGCTGCAAAGTCAGAACTCAGCCAACAGTTTTGTCATGGGTGACCTAGGGGCAACTCTGGTTCACTCTCTCCTACCTGTGTTGGATATGCAAGGCTGTAACTTTTTATGTCACAAATGCAGAAGGAGCAAGAAAGTTATGTTGGGCGGGAAGGTACCATTTTCATAGAGGGGCTGATCCATACTTCACTGGAGTTAGTGGAAAAATTCCCACAGATTTCCTTTGGCTTTGGATCATACTTCAGTGATGGGTCTATAGTCAAGATTTAGGCAAAGGAACATGCACTTTTGCAGACCTTCCAGGCTCATACTGCACCTGCTTGTGCCAATAGGGTCTCCAGTGTGAGAGAGGGCACAGGCAGTGAAATTGCCAGCCAGCCTTGGGTCTTCCAGGAGGAAGCAGTTTTAAGTTCTGCTAGTGGAGGCTACTGAAATAGCACATTCTCCAGCATCCTGGACCATCCCCTCCTGTCAGTTAGCTCTGACCACTTTTAGAAGAAGAGGATCCATTCTGCTTAGCCACAACATACCTTCCCCACGCAGTGTCTCTATTTCTGGGAACCTGTGCCAAGACCTACTCTGGCTTCTCCTAGCACCCATGCCAAGTTATTCCTTGCCCAAAGACTTTAGCCAGACCTCTCTGGCTCTTTTTGCTGTGCCATAAAAAAGTCCTAACTCATTTTTATATGCTACATTCAGTATCCTCTGATCCCAGTTCTGACATCAGAAGAACCAGTGCCTATCACTACAGTGCACCTTTTAAATTGATGTGCCACTTTGCACAGTAGTGGATTTGACAAGCTGCTGAGCAATGTGCTGCCACCCATGTGGGATGGCAGTCAGGCACCGTGTCTTTATGATGAGAATTTCTCTCTGCAGTGGACTAGTAGGTGGTGCAATACATGCAGTGTCACACAGATGTTTCATCAAGGACTCTGTAGGTGACATGATCTCCCCCTCTATAAAAAGTTACAGCCTGACATATCCAACACAGCTAGGAGAGAGTGAGCCAGAGTCACCCCTAGGTCACCCATGAACAAAACTGTTGGCTGAGTTCTGACTTTGCAGCCGTTATTACTGATGATGAATAGTGCGCAAGGCAGAAAGGAGATAGCTTGATTTTCAGATTTCAGGTTGAGTTTGCAATGCTGACAGGCAAATGAAAATCTTTGTGGCTTGCAAAGTGAGCAAGTTTCACACAGGTGGAGAAAAAATAAAGCATCTTGATGGTCTGCGCTCTGTAGCTGCATCCAAGGCTCTGTAGGTCCTCAACACATCTGTTTCTGGGCAACCTTGCAACATAAGGAAGACAGCACTCTAATAACCAGCTTTCAGCCATTATTTTCATTTGCTCCTTCCCACCTCTGTCCCCGTGGCTGTGTCAGTGCTTCAGTTCATGCAGGCAGCTGGGTTCACTTGGTTTACAATTAAAAGATAACAAGCTGTAGTCAGTTACTGTCATCTACCACCATAATCCCAAAGCATGAAGCACTGAACATTTCAAGGAGGATTGGCCATGAAAAGGGTCTTGGTGTTTCTGCTAAGAAGTGAGTCCTCGAGGAGGCACAGAAAGGACATATTGCCTGTACACATGAGATTCAGCCTTTGAATGGCTGGGACATGCTTCCTGAAGGGCAGAAACAAAGCAGTCCAGGACAGGGCAGTCACAGGCTGTAGCTGTAGCTGCATAGAGTAGTAAGAATTGTTATCTCATTGCTGTACATAGTTCTGTTCATTATAAAGGGTTGGCACTGGTCTCTGCACACCAATGAGATACTTCTTAGTACCAGGAGTGGTGGGAATAGTATGCTAACGAGAGAGAGAGAGGTCGCATGGCAGTTGCTGCTACAAAAAGCACCACCACTGAAAGTAAATGCCTAACCAGAATTAGAGGAAATGGTGAATGTACTCCGAGAAAAGTTCAGCCAGTGAACTGGATAGCAAATCCACAGCAGCAAATAAACTACAGCTTGAGCAAAATCTTGCTTTGCTGATAACAGCGTCAGGCACAGAATCCATAGATGTACACAATGCACTCAATACTGGGGGGGAGGGAGAGAGGAGACTTGTGCAGAAATAATAAAAATGTTTTAGGATCATCGTCTTCCTTAAAAATAATGCTTGTGCTCTTTATGAGAGAGACATTTAGGATAAGAACACAGACTGAAGGAGAAACAATAGTTTGTCACAGGTGTGAAACTAAAATGTCAGTCCTGTGAATATGGAATATTAAAAGACTATCTCATTAAAGATCAGATTTGTCCTGGAATGCAACAATGAAAAAGTATGTGCTTGGTTCCTAAGGAAGATGAATATAACACTAGACAGACAATAGGTACATACCAAGCATCAGAGTAAAAGGAACACAAATGAAAAACCTAGCGAAAGGAAGAGAGCTCATGACTTCAAGTATTACAGCTCAACCAGCAAGGGAAAACATCACAGAAATTAAATTAACTGATTATAGAAACATAGAAAACAGGAACCAATGCTAATAATGTAGCAACCAAGAAACAATACCAATGGACCTGGAAACTAATACCCAATACCCAGGCGAATATGTAGGAACATTTATAAATACAATAATTATGCTAAAATGTGCAGCAAAAGCAGGACAGTCCCTATATTAAGGGCAGACAGGAATTCTTTCAGTGAAGAGACAGAGCTACTTCTAAGGACAATGCTAGAGAAGGCTGAAAGCTTAAAATATTGGCTAATTAAAAAAATGCCCAAATGGCACACATGTGAAGGATAATGGGGTCCAAGTAAATGTAATAATGGAAACTGAAACAAATATAAGGAATGCTTAAAAATAGAAAAGTTAAAGGTGTTTGTGAAAGACTATAATGGAGGAACAATGCCAGGTGGGAGCAGTGGTGTAAGTGGAATCCATGTGTTACGGGTACAAGAGGAGGGGGAGTCCACCAGAAGGAGGTATGTGACCTCATGTGAACTTCTACGGCTATGTCTACACTACGGGTATCCCGGAAAAACTCCACTGCGTCCAAGGAACACATCTGCTCTTCCACTTTTTTCTTTTTTTTTTGCAGAAGAGCGGACACGCTCTTTTGGAAACCCTATCTTCCTCCTCCCATGAGGAAGAAGGGCTCTTCCAAAAGAGGAGGCTTTCCGAAATTTGGCCCAGTGTAGACAGGCCAAATTTTGGGAAAGCCTCTTCCAAAAAAAACGATTGGAAAAAAGGACGCAAATTGTGGAGCGCAATTTGCGTACCTTTTCCCAATAGATCATTGTAGTGTAGACATAGCCTACATGACTCCTCCCAGCCTGGGGCCCCTCAGAATTCTGGCAGCTTCTCTGGAACACCTGTACTGTCCCCCAGTTACACCCCCAGCCCTGTCCTCTAGGGGACTGCTGCTGGGATCTGGAGGAGACACACCTCTGTGGAAGGGTAGGGGTTGGGGAGGGCTCTCCCAGGAACAGTACAGGGGAAAAGAGCAGAAGAGGGGCCACTTAGTCACCTCATGCCGGCAGCTCCTCTGAAGCAGTTGTAACATCTCCAGCCCTGTCCTCTGGCAGGGCTGGCTGCTGTACAGATGGAGCCAGAGGAGACCCTGTGTGGAAGGACTAGGGGCAGTACAGCTGCATGGAGGGGCCTCATGTTCTGCTGCTCCTCTTTCTGGTATGCTGTCCCAGCTATCAATATCTTGCTGGTGTGGTGTACTGGACTGTATTGCCCTACTTGCAGAGCTGGGTGGGAGCTTGCACACTGCCACTTAACTACAAAGGGAAAATAATGAAACAAGCATTTGTGGTTGCACACAGACACATGTGAGTGCTTGGTCTCTTTAAGAGGATGCATACCACAGAGAGGACAGGAAGGAGACACACTGTGAAAATATTAATAGCATCACATGAAGCTATAGTCACAGGAAATGGGTGCCTCGCAGCAATGTACAAGATACAGTTTAGGGGAAGATGAAGAGCCTGTGGCACATGGAAAAGAAAGAGGTGAGCAGAGCCACAAAACCTGACAGCAAATTGTACTAGAAGTCCCAATAAATGGCATTCATATAATCATAACTATAGAGAAAAAATAAGGAGGGTTCTGGGATGTACAGAGCTTAAGGAGCTGAACAAAACCATAAAATCTCACTTCCACTTGCTCACAAAACATGAACTGTTGTCTGAGCTGGCAGGAGCCAACTTCAGCAATTTAGATGCATCAGCAGGATTTTGGCAGATCCCCATAGACAGCAAGATCTCCAAGATCTGCACTTTCAATACACCATATGGCAGATACTGCTCCCTCAGACTGCCTTTCAGAGTATGTTTAGCTCTGGAAGCATTTTACTATACAACGAGCCAGATGCTCGAGGGTCTAACAGGCATGAATGTGGACACTGATGACATAATATTTGGGTGCAGCACTGCCACTAAACATCAGGAATGACTGAGGAGGGTACTGAAAATTGCAAATGCGCATAACCATAAACTGAATAAGATCAAACGTCATTTTCAAATAACATACTTGGGAGAGAGATTGACCTCCAAATGAATCTTTCCTGACAAATCAGAAAGATTCGAGCAACACTGAACAAAGGCTGCCAGACACTTTGAATTATGTCAGCAAGTTCACTCTTAACTATATTGCTCACACAACCCACCTAAGACATCTCCTCCAGAAGGTCATGGATGCCAGAGCATGAAAGAGAACTCAATAATGTAAAGCACATTCTGACATCAGTTCCAGTGCTGCAATTTTTTGACTCATTGAAGGACATCGAACTCTCTACAGGTGCCTCACAAAGAGGGTTGGAAGTAGAACTATCACATCATGGACCTTGTTGGTTCCAGGCTCACATGCATCTAGGGCTATACAGTTGCAGAGATGGCACACATCCAGATTGAAAAAGAGTCACTAGGTCGTCTGACATATGGATGTACAAGATTTTAGCTTTTTTTTTCTCAAGGGCTATAGCTTCAAATCACAAATTGATCACATGCCTCTGACTGCAGGACACTAAAAGGGGCTTGGAGAAGCACCATTAAGAACACAGTAACTATTCTGGAAAATACAGAAGCATGAGGTGACCCGGTGCCCCACCCTGATATCACTTCATAGTGGCAGACACACTCTCAGGAGGATCTCCATCTGACAATCAACAGGCTGATGACCTGGAGCAAGCCATAAACACACACCACAAGATGCTTTTATCATGTTCACAGGTTTTTCCGGGCGTATGGGATGAACTGGAGACAGAAACATCTAAAGATTAAATGTTGCAAGAAGTGATACAAGCTATAAATATAGGAGGCAAAAACAACACTTCCTTGCCTGCATAGTCCGCTAAAAAATAAGTTTACAGGGCTCTGAGGAATGGTTTACAACAGATGATAAAAAGGAAAACATTAGGATAAAAACAGCAAAGGCACCTGGGATTTACCAACTCAAAAAAGGTAACTTAGATGAAGGTTTATTTTGGACATAGATGAATAGTGACATCACAGAGGTGATGGCAGGTGTGGGACAAGTCAAAAAATACAGAGGTTCCCATCAGAAAGAAGTAACAATACTGTATGAAAAATTCACCATTCAAGGGGACAAAGTTGGAACTGGTTATTTTTAACTTGGGAAGATCTGATCACCTGGTTATAGTGGACTATGTTAACAATTTCCTAGACATAGTCATTCTTGAACATACCAAAGCAGCAACACTTGTCAGGAATATTAGATCTGTATTTGTATATCAAAGAATTGCAAGAACAGTAATAACTGACAATGGACCAGAGTTCAGGAACAGGAAATTTCTGGACTTTGCTAAAATGTGTGTCTTTCACCATGAGATATCTAGTCTAGATATTGTCATGCCGAGGGATTGGCTGAATGTGGAGTATGTATAGTAAATAACTAGTTCAGAAAAGCAATGGATGCAAGATAAGACCCATATTTAGCACCATTCAACTACAGAGATGCAATGCTGCAACATGGAAAGTCATCTGCTGATATCTTCTATGACAAGCATAGAAATACTACAGGACCAAAACAAAGGATGACTAAGGAATCTAAGAGAATGAGAAAAAGAATGGAAAAGTTCAATTCGACAAAACATCACAATATAGGAGAAAGATCTCTTCCAAAGTTAAAAAAAACAAAACAAGGCTCAGTGAGAAATTAACAAAGGGGCACTGGCCAGTCAGAACTATAGTGATCAAAGGGATGTTACCTCACTCTGTATTCAGTAAATGAAGGCAAAAATCTTATCAAGAAATCATAAGCAACTGCTCAAGATATCGGAGCCTTGGCAAGTGAGAGCAGGCACAGAAATTGAAAACAATTCACAAGCTGACCCTGTTATGGACCATGAGATTAAACAATCTGTGATAGACAAGGGTTCGACTAAAGAGGGTTTGCAATATAACAGACCAGGAAGATAGCTGAAACCTATCGAGGCCAATTGAGATGTGGTAGGGTTGTGTTCAAGCAGCCTGAAGAGTTAAGTTAGTTATTGTATTGGCAATAATTCAATAGTTAAACAAAGCTTTAGTCAAGGCAGGACATCTTTTAAAAAGAGAAGAAGCAGCTAGAGTGTAAGTCTTTCTGGGGTGTAGAGATGCCATACTTCCTGTACATTCTGAATGTTTCATTGGTTTCTGGGACACACTTCTTGCTGGGGCAGAAACAAAGGAACCCAGGATAGGGCAGTCGCAGTGATATTAGACAAAACAGTACAGAAATGTTGTTCCCGTATTTCTGTAAGTAGCTCCTGTTCTCAGAAAAGTGTATTATCTTGGACTCTTATCTGCACATCAGTAAATTACTGCAGGTGTAAAATACTAAAGATCATGAGCAGTTCTTTGCAGCTGAATTATGTTGAGCCATACAAATAGTGTACAAAAAACAGGCCTCCCTTGCCACTTTCTTACTTCCATTTTCTGTCAGTGTTACTCCGTTTGTTTCACTGAAGTAAGGCAGTGGTGGATTAGACCCACATATGCACATTTCCTCAGTGTCTTTGGGGAAAATAAATGTTTTACTAATGGTGTGTAACACCGCCCAGTATTCATATGTTATTGAACTGTACATGCTGAAATGCCTTGGCACAAGTGAGAAGTTGCTGAGTTTTCAGGGTTTATTTATGAAACCAAATAGAACCTAATAACTTTAAAAAAACCAGTGCTGGGCTGTGGGCAAAGATACTTCATGCTTTGGTCTTGGCAGGTAGTAATCCATCTCTAGAGTACACTGGTATTGGTGATACCTGGAATACTATATTGAACACCAGGCAGCTTTAATATTGGTAAGATGTTGGCAAATTGGAGGGAATTCAGAGAGGATAGCAAAGCTATTTATCCCTCCAGAACCTTGACAAATGAGAAAAAATTGATCAGTGAATGCAAACTGCTTTTATAAGTGGATTAATGGAGCATTTCGCCAACACAAACTTTAAAAGCAAGGAAATGCCAAGTTCTGGAACAGCCATTAACTATACACCAAGGCTTTATTGACAGGAAAAAAGCTACACCTCAACTTTTTTCTTACTTCATTCCACCAACAAAGGTGTCAAATGTGATAAAGGTATCTCCACTAAGAGCTGAATAGGAATAATCAACTCATGATACATAGGCTAATGAAAAACCTTCAGACGATAGTGCCTTTTTGCCTCTACCAATTCTATCCTCAGCTGGTTTCAAACTGGGAACTAGAACATTATTCCTAACAAATAGTTCATTCATCTAATTTAGCCCCCTTTTCTGTTTGAGTAATCCATTCACAGAGTTTAATTTTCACAAATGTGTTCATTATTTGAAATTGATTGAAATATTAAATGACGTTATTTCTGTCTATTCACATTGCTGTCCGTTTTTTGTGGTATGCAAGTGGTCCTCTAAGTCACTTGATTGACTGACTGATTCTTTTATATAGAGGAGGAGAGAAAATGTAAAGATAAATGTGCATCACAAATATTATTGGTATTTTTTCTTCCCACAAATGTTCTTGTGAACAGGAAAATGACAGAGGTGGACAAAATTTTTCAGACAAAGCCTTTTTTGCTGAAAAATGCAGATTGAAGTCAACTGAAGTATTTGCCAATTTGTTAGGGTTTTTTTTTAAAGAAAAGAAAAGAAAAGAAAAGAAAAGAAAAGAAAAGAAAAGAAAAGAAAAGAAAAGAAAAGAAAAGAAAAAACTCAAATGTTTCTTTTTGACATTTTCTAAAAAAAGTGTTTCATTTTTATTCACAATGACTTTGTTTTTAAATTTGACCTCAATTATATTTTATTTTAAAAAGGCTAAAAGAGTCAAATGAAACAAAATGTTTGATGCAACCCACATCCTACTTTTCCTTTTCCTGAAAAAAACTGGGTTTTTGTTTTGTTTTTTAATTTAAATTGTATTTGTTTTGGTTCAGCCACTGAACTGAAAAATCAGTTATTCAAACAGTTCTCATCATCTGGATATTTGAAGAAAATGAACACAAAAGGATCATAAGTACAGTTTGATTAATACTCATATCTGGACAGAGGTTAAATGGCACTTCGGTAGTACATAGGGTAAAGGTTTTTCCTTTAAGGAAATTTGTTTTAGTTTTTTATTTGCATTATGTTTGTGATTTTTTTTGCAGTCCCCAGCTTTTCTAAACCTTTCATATTACTCTACCAATCCCCTCAACCATCCAGTCCCCCCAGTGTGCACAGAGAGCCAAATTCCCAGCTGATGTAAATCATGACAGCTCAATTCACATCAGTGGAGTTCCACGAATTTACCCGCTCTCAGGATCAGGCCTGCTGTATTTCTTTAGGAGTACAAAGCCGAATGTAGAAGGGAAGTAGATCATCTTTCACTTTCCTGACTAAAAGAAAGATAGTTGAGGTACAATCTGCATGAAGGCAAGAGCTAAATAAGCCCCCCCTTTCCCTCAAGGAAAAAAAACACCTGCAAAACAGAGGAGAAAGGTTAAGGGTTGTGGTTGCTGATTTATTGTAATTAATTTGAAAGCCAGGAAGTGTTCTGAAACTCATTAATATTCATCTCTGCAGGAACAGAGATTTCATATTTAGAAATACACATTAGGGAGTCAGTGACATACAGGAACCATTTGTTCTTCTCAGGCAAGATCTGTAGACAAAGTGAGGAGCCAGGAGAGGAAGGCTGTAAGACACCAAATTTCTTCTCTCTCTCCCTCTCCGTCCCTTCCCCTTAGCCCCCCCCCCCCCCCCCCACCACCACCCAAGGGTCAGCTTTTAATAAAAGGGAGGTAGTTCTGAGTGCAGTTGTCTCTTCAGCCTTCTCAGCTCTGCCTCTTTGGGTCTCAGAGTTTCAGCCAAGCTTTCATACCAGAATGTTCCAGAAGGAACCTGTAAGGGCTAGCTTGGGGCACCCTCGCTCACACTGAACTGTTCTCCTATTGATGTCAATGAGACTGCTAGTGGAGTACCAGTATTGCAGAACCCTCACTTACCTGGGTGATCAATTTCTGATGTGAATGGGTACAGCTTTTCAGTCCAGCTTACCCTTTGTAATTACAAAGCAGAGACACATCTTATCGTAAGAGAGTAACTGAAGCTAAGTGGAGACCAATTTATGTGTGTTTTCAAGCTGCATAGTCCACAATGTGGTGTGTGAGTCACAGTCTATGCCCATAAAGTACTCTCGTAGGTAGATCCTGAGAGCAAGTGGTCCTTTTGGACGAATTGTTAAACCACCCTAGAGATGAGGGAGGCCAGCAGGCCAAACAAAGAGTGATCACTTTGAAGCGTACAGAACATGTACTGTGGCCCTAACAAAGCTACATACTTTATGAGGTTTCAAGCTAACAGTTTTTTTTCCTGAACTTCATGGAAGACTAAAGAAACACTTAATATTTCAGACCAAAGGCAGAATAAAATTGTGTTCCCCTTGAGTTATTTCTATCAACCGGGCCAGCATGTGGCCAAGCTGATTACCATAAAGGTGGAACGTTCTGTGTGGCAAAGAATAAAGAAGCAGCTGTCCTCTGGGTTATTATATTATCGAAGGTTGATTTAAGTGCCTCCGTTCCAGCCATGTTTTTTTCAGAGCATTGTGCTTGCAGATTAGATTAAACACTTAATCTTGTTTTCAAGGTCAAGCAGGGTTTGATTAAGTTTCCTGGCATGGGTCTATGCGATTAAAGCCCCCCACATGTCCTCCCCCAACCCAGGAAACCATTAGATATTTCCCCCAACAGGACAGGGGTATCCTGGTGGATAGTATTCCTCTCAGTGAAGTGCTTCTCTTGGCCCCTCAAATATTCCTTTAAAAAAAACCACACTGCAGTGATTTTTATTCTTTGGCATATTTACAATCTGGATGTTTTTATACAGCTTGTTTCAAGATCTGTTTGGATTTGACACTTTTGATCTAACTCTGAGCAAATCTCTCTCGTCTTCATTTACGCACCAGGTGAGTTCATCACGGATTGCTCAGAGGCTGGCACGTGTTTGTATTTTACCAGCTAAATTAAAATGCTAAGGAATGAGGTCTAGTGGAAGTGGCTGGTCATGCTGTGTGCTCAGCCCTGCATTTCCAGCTGCAAACTCAGCTAGGCAAGGAAGTGGAGTAGAACAGTAATTCAGGGGCATTTTATGTTTTATTAGTATTAAATCCGAGATGGTAGAGGTGATATTTTTCTATTATAAACTGCCCCCCCTCCAAACTGAAGAGTGACATTTGTTCACAGTGATCATCAACATTGCAGATTCCATGTGTTAATCTGGGGGCAGTAAAAAGTTTCTCCTTCTCGCAGGTGGTTGTGTAGAAGATACAGACTCGGGGGAAAGTGGTGCAAGCTGAGAGGAGAGCAAAGAGCTCTGAGGCAGGACAATCTATGTGGGATTTCAAAATAAGGGAAAGTTCCAGGAATCAGGCCTGGAAAGTGAAATTAGTAAAATGTGAAATCAGTTCAGATCATCTCCAGGCTCCATTCATTATGTACTATAGATGGCATCAAGCCACAAGACCTTTGCAGGTTCTTTGCAAGCATTGGAGGATATGTCTGAATGAGGTCTGAAAATTTGATTCAAAACTTCTTTTCTTGGGGGACAACAAAGGAACTAAGAGATCTTGAGAAAAGTGAGAAACGGGGTGGGGAAAAATAGGTTGTCCCACACAATTTGGGTCAAAGATGACATGGATCATGTTGGTTCCCCTACAATACAGTAAATCTCCCTGTGGGATTCAAGATGATACAAGAAGTACAAATAGCAGGGAACCTCGTTTGTCTGATAATGGTCATCCTGACTATGTTCCTATTCAATACCATTTCAGTTTAGATTAGGCTTTTGTGGAGCATTGTTTAATCTCCTGTAGAAACATAATGGACATTTCAGTCTATCATCAGTGTTGTTTTTCTTCTGGTAGCACAGAGAAACCTCTATTAGGGATTAAGACCCAGCTGTGCTAGGCACTATACACAATTCCTTATCCCAAAGATTTTATAATACAGGCAGTCCCCGGTTTACGTACAAGACAGGGACTGTAGGTTTGTTCTAAAGTTGAATCTGTATGTAAGTCGGAACTGGCGTCCAGATTCAGCCGGTGCTGAAACTGACCGCCAGTTCTGACTTACATACAGATTCAACTTAAGAACCCCAAGCTTCCCCAAGTCAGCTGCTGCTGAAACTGATCAGCGCTGATTCCAGGAAGCCTGGGGCAGAGCAACTCTGCCTCGGGCTTCCTGTAGTCAGCGCTGGTCAGTTTCAGCAGCGGCTGACTTGGGGACGCCTGGGGCAGAGCAGCTGGGGTGCTGCTGGGTTGCTCCAGTAGCACCGCTCCTCGGCGCTACTGGACCAACCCAGCAGCACCCCAGCTGCTCTGCCTCAAGCGTCCTGATTCAGCCACTGCTGAAACTGACCAGCAGCGGCTGAATCAGGACCTGGGGCAGAGCAGCTGGGGTGCTGCCGGGTTGGTCCAGTAGTGCCCAGAGCGGCGCTGCCGGACCAATCGGCAGCGCCCCAGCTGCTCTGCTCCAAGGTCCAAAACAAAAGCCTGGTCTGCTGGGGGGGGGGGAGGCACACTAGCCGCGCCCCCCCCCCCCAGCAGACCAGGGACACGGGGAGCAGAGCCGCAGCGGCAGCGGGAGGCCGCGCCTCTGAGGCTTTGTTCTGGCAAAGTCTCAGAGGCGCGGGACCCCCCCGCGGCTGCGGCTTCAGTCCGGGTGCCTGTGGTCTGCTGGGGACGGTCCCCAGCAGACCACAGGCACCGGGACTGAAGCGGCAGCAGCGGCTCTGGCAAAGCCTCAGAAGCGCGGGAACCCGCCCGGTGCCCCTGGTCTGCTGGAGACGTCTCCAGCAGACCAGGGGCACCAGAGCAGCTTACGAACGGGGCTTTCTCGCCCCGGAGCTCGCAGGTAGCAATCCGCTACCTCGACCTCCGGGGCGAGAAAGCCCCGTTCGTAAGTGTGGATCCGACGTAAGTCGGATCCGCGTAAGTCAGGGACTGCCTGTATATCCATGTGTGGAGACACTTGAGAGACAAATAACGGAGGCGGAAGCACAAGGTAAACAATGAAACGATCCTGAATACTGAATAAGTAGAAGCCTCATTGCCACCAAATGCCTAGCTGTTATTGAGTACATTGTAGGCATCACGGCTGAGGCGATACATACAAATATTTTATCCACGTAATAATCATCTTCCTTTTCATTGTTGGGGGCACAGTGTTAATACTGAGAACAGTGTTAATATTGAGAATAACTTTTGAAATTATTCAGGAACGTGACTGGAAACCAAACTTTCTGGATACTTTCAAATGTAGCAACTGGAAGGGCTGATACACACAGAGCAGAACACACCACACTCATCACCTGGGTCTAGCAGGGCATAAAAAAGATGTTAAAAGTTTAAGGCTTAGCAAATGCAGTGTTTGTCAGGGGAAAGAAGCCTACCAAAGAGCCCTTTTCCAGAAAATATTAACACTCCATTTGCTCACTTACCTGTAAATCCTCAAGGCCTCCCCTTGCAATGGTGTTCTCTTTCTTCTCTAGGTGCATTTTCTGTGTGCCCCCATTCAGTCTTACCCTTCTTTGGCTGATTCAGCTAATGGAATAGCTGTACCCAGGTGGTTTGCCAGTGTTTCCCTGAGGCTGTGTCTAGACTACATGCCGCTGTCGGCAGAGGCATGTAGATTAGACACATAGGAAAAGGCAAATGAAGCCGCGATTTAAATGATCGCGGCTTCATTTACATTTACATGGCTGCCGCGCTGAGCCAACAAACTGCTGATCAGCTGTTTGTCCGCTCAGCGTGCTAGTCTGGACGCTCCCCTGCCGACATCAAAGCCCTTTGTCGGCAGCCCCGTTATTCCTCGTGAGGTTTACCGGGGCTGCCAATAAAGGACTTTGATGTCGGCAGGGGAGCGTCCAGACTAGCGTGCTGAGCAGACAAACAGCTGATCAGCTGTTTGTCGGCTCAGCACGGCAGCCATGTAAATGTAAATGAAGCTGCGATCATTTAAATCGTGGCTTCATTTGCCTTTGCCAAAACAACAAATCTACATGCCTCTGACGACAGAGGCATGTAGTTTAGACGTACCCTAAGTGAAAGACATCCCGGGTATGGGCTTGCTGTAGAAGGGAATCTGTGGTGTCAATTTGCATCTCGACACAGGAAAATGAAAATGCTGAAGATCTCAGATAGTAATTGGTTACCATGGGAAAAATGCTGTCCTTACAGAGGGCCAGCTCAAGATCCTAGTCACCATACAAATCCCACTTAAGCCCTGTATTGAAGGGTTAAGTTGGATTTAAGTGTTGTATAGGCCATTTGCTAGCTCTCTGTACGTAGGGTGACAGTATGTCCTGGTTTTCCCAGACACTGACTCTTTTTGAGCCTCTGTCCTCTCTCCTGGTGAATTTTTCAAATAACAGAAAATGTCCTGGAGTTTTGCAGAGCAGATGCTGTAGCCCAGGAAGAGCCCTGATTGGTCCTTTCTCCTGCAGCTCCAGCTGCTGGATCCCACCCACCTAAGTAGAGGGTTCTGCATCCAGTCCTAAGTAGAGGGTTCTGCAAGCAGGTGCTGACTGACGGCTATTGCTGCATCCTGGGATTGCATCAGCCATCCTACCACCATGATGGGAAGTGACACTGTCCCCAACTCCAGGGAGCATGCCCTCATTGGTGCCCTCCACAGTCCCCAGCTGTATCCCCCCTCCAACTTCTCTTTCCCCAGTTCTGCCACCCTGCACCCCTCCTGACCCTCCATGGATTCCTCTTTTTAGGAACCTGAAGTCTGACGCTACCGATACAGGGCTGAAATTCACCTCGGGGGAGCACGGTTGCAGTTATACTGAGCTGAGCTTTGTGACTACTAGCTTGTTTCCATACAGTGTCGGGGAGCTCTTGGCTAGTTGGTTCTTATGAATTCTAATGACTGTATGAGATGATTGAAAAGTGGCTATTTTACTAGCTGTCAATTGGAAAGATAAAAAAAAATCATTCATCAATAATTTTGATGTGGCTTTTTAAAAGAAGGTCAAAACTGTGAAAGCTGATATTTAATAAGCAAAACCCTATAAAACTGCAAAAGCTGTATATACTGTAGTGTAAAAGCCAACTGGGTGTGGGGTTGGAGTTTTTAAAGAGGAGCATTTCTACATGAACAAAACAGTTGTCACTAAGCTAAGTGTGAAGTAAAAACACCCTATAAAACAGGAAATAGTGGTTGGTGGTCGTGGTGGTTGGGAAGGAAAGTATCGTAAGAGTTTTGAAAAGTGAAAATAGTGTATCTGGTTAGAAAATGAATTCAAGCTACACCCAGATTGTCTGAATGTGAACCTGGGCATTGGACAACCTTTAGTATGTTGCATGGTGTTTGTTCTATTAACTATTCATAGTATGTATCCTTTATTTTATGGTAGCCTTAATACGTTTCTCCGTTTGTTAATGCCATGGGTGGTTTTTCTGTGGTCAAGTAGTAGTAGTTTGAGCCAGGGGCCGGAAAGTCAGGATTCCAAGGTTCTAATCCCATTCTTTGCTTGCTGGTTTACTGAGTGTGAGCAAATCACTTAGCCTCTCTTTGTCCCAATGTACCTAACTGTTAAATGCTTCATGACCTGTCTGTGAGGTAGTTACATCTAGTTAATATTTGTATAAAGTTTTGAGATCTTCTAATGAAAGGCTGTAAATGCTCAGGGTAAAATCCCGACCTCCACAAAATCAATGGGGATGTTGTCATTGACTTCAATGGAGCCATGAGTTCACCCTCTTACTGCAACATAAAAGTAGTATGTTTGTCTATTATGCTACCACTTCATCCTTTGTAACACAGCGTACTGTAGCAACGGATAAAGGATCTATATTTTTCTTGGTTTAGTATTTAATGAATATATTATCTTCCTATTAGTTATATCACTATTTTAATTATAAAACATGATTTTAAGTATAATTTATAATAACTACAGAGTACTGGATTTCTCTAAATATAGAACCATGAAGCTACACTAACTGGCACCAGCTCAGGAGCTGTTCCCTTGCAATTCTAATTTTTCTAAAATGTAAAAGTACAGCAGGTTTCTAAGGAAGAGGAATCCCATTGATGTATTAATAAACACTTTACTATTTTTTCTTTGAATCCAACCCAATAAGCCTCTACTTCAGTGCTGAATGGTAAGACATTAAGATGAAATAGAAGGCATGGGGGTTCCCGCTTGCATTCCAACAGGTTTCTAAGATTAATGATTGGAAGAGAGAGTCTGATATCATCATTGTAAATGGGGAGTAACTCCTCTGAAATCACTGCTAATGTAAAACCAGCACTCTGTTAGAAACCAGCCCATGGTGTTTGTGGGCGTATAGTGTCATAAGAACATAAGAAAGTCTGCGGAGGACAGGCAAGTCCTCTTCCTACTACTATCTATGGAAGCATTGCACCCAACTATTACTACTATTTATTGTGTGTATAGTGCTAAAACTGTGCTAGATGCATAGACTTTAACATGAACAGGATCAGGCTCTAAAAAGATGCATCCTTTAACCACTGCAATTAGTTTGAGTAAACCAACTTTTCAGAGGGCAAGGACTGCTGGAGTTCTATTCCGTTCTGTGGGCTCATGTAGTGCAGGGGAGTGTGGGAGTGGCACATCGAACTAGGGCAAGCTGCTGTTAAGTATTTATTGACTCAGTAAAGCAGTTCCACATTATATTAGGTAAGTAATCAGGGAATGCTTAGAACAGTGCAGAAGGCGGTAAATGTTGTCTGAAATGATAGCACAAGAACATCATGTCTGCAGTGGCTGAGTAGCACAAAAATTGTCCTCTCTGCTTTTTAGGATGCCAAGGAAAATTATTCAGTGTTTTGTTTTCTTGCTTTCTTTCTTTTAATGACTCTTTTGCTACTAATTGCAAATCAATTGGACTATTGATTGGTTGGTGTTTTATTAGCTGATAGTTTGCTATGCTTCAGGAAAGAAATATTACAGTCCCTTAAATGATGTTAGACAGCCATAACTGCTTTTTAAATATCTCAGGGCCGATGTGGAATTGGCTGCTCCTAATGGCAGCAGTTACAGGAGTATTTTCACTGATTTCTATTAGCCTGCTCCTGTGAGGAACTGTACTTCAGTATGAATAAGGTGTTCCCAATTTGCCCCTTAGTGAATCAGAGAATGGGCGGGGTGGGGGAGTGATGCACAAACACACACACAGCACTATGGAAAAGGAATGTAGAGGTGTTCAGAAGTGTAGTGTTCAGAAATGAGAAAATGCCAGAATTAAGGCTTGCCACCTTAATTCAACTGCCTTTGTGCCTATCCATTATGATACCATCTTTTAATTACATCACCAGTTTTCAGACTGGATCACAAGTCCATTTTAATGGGGTTGCCAGGACTTGCTGGGTCCCCAGGGCTCAAGCCAAAATCTGAGCACCCTCTCCCTTCCTCGCCCAGGGCTGAAGCTCTCAAGCTTTGGTACATTCCTAAGGTGGCAGCGTTTGGGCTTTCCTGCCCACGCACTGGGGCTCAGGCTTTGGTCTCCCTTCCAGGGGTCCTGTAGTAATTTTTGTTGTCAGAAGGGGATTGTGATGCACTGAAGTTTGAGAAACCCTGAATTACATGATCCCATTTTATTTTTTTCAGGCTTAATTCATGAAGGGTAATATAGTCCTTTATGACCTTTGAAGTGAAGGTGCTATAGAAATGATAATTCTGGTATCACTAGAATTTATATTGACCTAATATTGAGCTTATAGAGTGGGGAAATACAACCAAGCCAAATTATTGCCTGCCCCCACAAACCTGAGTTTCAGTCTGGATCCATTTGGTTATGTTATTCCTCAGTTGTCTATTTCTATTTTATCTATTCTCCAGCCTCTTCCAGTACCAGATGTGGGAAGCGAGTGTCCATAGCAAAATCCTTTCCTCATAGCTCTTCCTAGCAGTAAATCCCTTCTCATCTGGCCTGGTCACAAGTGCCACCAGGGAATGTAGATGGACGTGGGAAAAGAGAACATAGAGGTGAAAAGTTCAGATAATTATCCAAACTTTTGGAATCTTGTGTGAAAAGAATTAATGTACCTTCTGAGACTTCTCCAGGACTCTTAGGGTACGTCTACACTACATGCCTCTGTTGGCAGAGGCATGTAGATTTGTTTATTCAGCAAAGGTAAATGAAGCCGCGCTGAGCCGACAAACAGCTGATCAGCTGTTTGTTGGCTCACCTCATTCCACGAGGAATAACAGGGCTGCCGACAAAGGGCTTTGATGTCAACAGGGGGAACGTCCAGACTAGCGGCAAGCCGACAAACAGCTGATCAGCTGTTTGTCGGCTCAGCGCGGCAGCCATGTAAATGTAAATGAAGCCGCGATCATTTAAATCGTGGCTTCATTTACTTTTGCCTACAACCCTAATCTACATGCCTCTGACGACAGAGGCATGTAGTGTAGACACAGCCACAAAGACATTGTTGTGTATCATTTGAAGACCTCTCCATAATGAATACATTATTGAAACACAAAATAAAATAAAATAACATAAAAGAAAGGCTAGACCACTGCCAGACAAGACATGATGGGAAAGCTCTGAGTATTAGCCAATAATTTAGTTAGGGATTAAAACGACTGACACACAAGGTGATTGAGGTACAGTCTCTTATTGGACCTACTTCTGTTGGTAAGAGAGACATGAAATTGATCCAATAAAATATATTACCTGGTCCACCTTTTCTCTCTTATATTCTGGAAGCAACATGGGTAAATCAACATTGCACACAATGTATTTATGTGTGAGTGTTTCTTTATAAGTCATTACCCATACACACACACACACTAATCTATGTGTGTCTGTGTGTTCTTTATTCAATTCTGCTAAGTCTTTGCCCTTGAAAAATTTCAAAGATCACCTATTAAAGTCAGAAGAAATCTTTGCATTAGCTGTTTAATGAAAGCATCAGACCTTTGTGTGATACATTGGAAAAAGAAAATAACTACATTTTAAAGAGAGGTTGGTGTTTTGCTGAGTTGAGAGCTGCAAATAAATATAACAGTCCTTTGTTCAAGGAGGACCACCGGAGTTTCAGTAACAAGTATAGAAAGTTCTCTAGTAACAAGCTAATGGCAGAATGATACTCCTAGAAAGTAACCTGAAAATTACATTGGCAATAGTGTATGATTGGCAGGTAATAAGGCAATAGTGTATGATTGGCAGGTAATAAGGTAATTCAGCAATTGCTTGGCTGAATTTGTAATACAGGACCTGTTAAAAATCCCAATTTAAATGGAGTTCCTTCTGGTACAGAATCAGTCCAATCTGCTTTTTAAAGGTTAGAGCCTTATCAAGTTTTATACCCAAACATCTATGTAAAGACTTTTGTTTCATTGTTGTTTAACTGAGAGCAGATATCTCAGGCAATTAGCAACATAGAACCCTAGTGTCAAATTCACTCCCAGACTCTGAGAATGCAATGGTGGAAAATCCGTTTAGAGTAGCAGGGAGATGACAGTGATCCAACCCTCACCCAGCTGGACTGTTTGCAACTGGCATGTGCCGCTGAAACAGTGGGTGGGGCCAGGCAAAGGATGGATGGGCACAGCATGAATGGAAAGCTGCTACCATGGCAACCCCCCTAGTGACAGCAGCACTGTCCACTGTCCTGCAGGTTTAAATGCCTCCAAGAGGGCAGAGTGGTTCTGGGACAGGTTGTACTTGCCCCCCACGGAGCCAGGCAGGGAAGGACGTAACAGTTTGCCAACGGAACAGGGGAAAAGACTCATCCTTCTCCAGAAAAGCATCTCAGTCTGTCAGTTAGGATGGAGAAATTCCCACTTGGGCTAATTAGAGCAGGGAGATAAAGGAGAGAAGGTGGTAGATTGACAGAGCAAGGCTCTTCCTCTTCCCACAGAGAGAAATCTTCTCTTGATTGCCAGTCTGCCAAGGAAGCAAAGGAAGTCAAGAGGCTCTGAGATTAGAAACTTTGCAGGGACCATGAAATAAAGGGGAAAGTGAAACCCTTGGCTTCTGCTGGCAGCTGGGCTACTGGCAGACACTGAACTAGTCTGCTTCTCCAGGGACTAGGTGAAGAAAGCCAACCCGGTAGCTGTGGTTTCTAGCTGGGGTTTGGCTGAAGGAAGCCACAACTGAACCACTTTTACTTTTAGACTCAGCTCATTACTTCTGGCCAGGGCTATGAAAAGCTCCGCTCCAGCAGAGGAGCATCAGAAAACTGCCTAGTTGTCCCTTTTGTGTTGCTATGGAATAGCATGTACACAAAGGGCGTCCTTAGAAGGGCCAATCCAGCCCTAAATGTATCATCCCTGCTCAAAAGCATAACATGAAGGAAGAAGAACAAGGTTGGTGGTTAGAAATGCATGGAATCTGGATTTAATGTCACAGTCACAACATTGCCGCTGATTTTGGACAGAGGTGTGTGATAGAAGGCCCTCCAAAGCTGCACTTTTAAGGGGGCATTAGGGCAGAGCTGGAACTCTTTAGATTAGGGCTAGCCATGAGCACCTTGTTCTCACTACCTGCTAACCTTGGGAAGGGGACATGGGCAATGGGCTGCTCCTCCTGGCCAATCAGCATGCTCCTTTTTACCATGCTCTAGGATTTAGGCATATTGAATATGATATGTTCTTTTTAGCAAATTGGGATGGCCCCCTCCTTCTCACAGGCCTTTAGAATGGAGACGACTTCTGAGCTTATTGATGGTGGGAGCAGAAGGACCACTCATTCTACTTAGGATGCAAGGCAGAGCTTGTCTTGTAAACCATAAACCACACCCCGAGGCACAGATTCACAACAGAATCAGCTGCCCCCTATACTTTGTAGCCTTTATAGGCTGAGTCTCGACACCAGCTTCCTTCTCGTTTCTCAACAATATCACAAATACTGCTACTAGTATTTCTGTAGCACTCACAAAAAAGCCACAAAAACCTGTTAAAAAGAGAGGGAGAGAAAGAAAGCAAATTGCCTTTTGTTTTCACCATTCTGTCTGAACATGGTTTGCACATGTTTGGTTTGACTATCACCGCAGAACAGCCCTGCCACTCATGTGACCTTGTCAGATCAATTGGTCACATACTTCCTTTTTTGCTCTGCCTGTGTTCTCTTTCTCCATAAAACCTCATCTCACCATTTCACTGCCATAGGCTACTAGTCTGCAACAAAACCATCCGACCAAATCAAGGAAGGTAAGATCAAAGAAGTTTGCCACTGTTACTCCTATGGGTCCCATTCTCACAGGGTTTTCAGATTCTTTTGGCTCATTAACCAACCCTGAGTTAGAGGGGCATGCAGCCATTGCTCTTCCCTGAGTCACTGGGGTATTATTCAACAGAATAGCTCCTGAAGGGCAGCAGGGTGTCACTACTGGTGAATTCAACTTCAAAAAATCATGCTGTGGGATGACACCAGGACCCATTTTCTCCCACTCTTTGCTCCTAGTGGTGAGAAGAGAAACAAACATTTTCTCCAGGTCCTGATTAACACTGTATGATTTCTTATCACTTACCTACTCCTGCTTGGAGACACAATCTCTGAAAGTAAGAACCCCCATTCCCATTATGATTCTTCTGCGGTCCAAATTTAACCATGGTCGTTAACAATCCCTGACACTGGGATCATGGCTAAGTGAGTGCAGAATGAATGATTCATGTAGATCATGGCAGATCCAATTTGTGAATTAATAGGAACTGGGATTTGCTATCAGTAAATATGTCGTAAGGAGAAGCAGTTGACAAAAGCAACTACAGTTGTAAAGTTGCTTAGGGCCTGCAATCTACAGTGATCAGGCTGGGTATACTCTGTTTTAAACCTTTACAAAATAAAGGTACATGTAAGAGTTAAAAGATTTTTCCACTTGAACTCAGCCCAGGAGTTCACATTTTCTGTGAATTATTCATAAATGGCTTGGCTACCCCCAATTCCTCTTCCTGGGATTTTGGTTGTACATTTTGCAGGTGTAAAAAATTATGTGCACTGAGGGAAACAGGTTGAAGCCAGCTTAGTGGACAATTGTGTTTCATAGAATCATAGAATCATAGGGCTGGAAGAGACCTCAGGAGGTCAATGAGTCCAGCCCCCTACCCAAAGCAGAACTAACCCCAACTAAATCATCCCAGCCAGGGCTTTGTCAAGCCGGGACTTTAAAACCTCTAGGGATGGAGATTCGATCACTTCCCTAGGTAACCCATTCCAGTGCTTCCCTACCCACCTTGTGAAATAGTTTTTCCTAATATCTAACCTAGACCTCCCCCACTATAATTTGAGACCATTGCTCCTTGCTCTGCCATCTGTCACTACTGAGAACAGCCTCTCTCCATCCTCTTTGGAACCTCCCTTCACAAAATTGAAGGCTGCTATCAAATCCCCCCTCACTCTTCTCTTCTGCAGACTAAATAAGCCCAAATCCCTCAGCCTCTCCTCATAGGTCATGTGCTCCAGCCTCCTAATCATTTTGCTTGCCCTCCACTGTTCCCTCTCCAAAACGTCCACATTCTTTCTATAGTGGGGAGGGGAAGGCCAGAATTGGATGCAGTACTCCAGATGTGGCCTCACCAGTGCCGAATAAAGAGGAATAATCACTTATCTACATCTGCTGGCAATGCTCCTCCTAATGCACCCTAATATGTCATTAGCCTTATTGACTACAAGGACACACTGTTGACTCATATCCAGCTTCTCATCCACTGTAAGCCCCAGGTCCTTTTCTGCAGAACTACTACTTAGGTGGTTGGTCCCCAGCCTGTAACAATGCTTGGGATTCTTCCGTCCCAAGTGCAGGACTCTGCATTTGTCCTTGTTGAACCTCATCAGATTTCCTCCAATTTGTCTACGTCACTCTGGACCCTATCTCTGCCCTCGAGCGTATCTACCTCTCCCCCTAGCTTAGTGTTATCTGCAAACTTGCTAAGGGTGCAATCCATCCCCTCATCCAGGTCATTAATAAAGATATTGAACAAAACTGGTCCTAGAACTGAACCTTGGGGCACTCCACTAGAAACCGACCGCCAACCTGACATCAAGCCATTGATCATTACCTATTGGGCCCGGCGTTCTAGCCAGCTTTCTATCCATCTTACCATCCATTTATCCAATCCACATTCCCTTAACTTGCTGGCAAGAATATTATGGGAGACTGTATCAAAAGCCTTGCTAAAATCAAGGTATATGGACTGTGCATCAGATTTCTTTTTGCCCAATCCTCCAATTTGTTTAGGTCACTCTGGACCCTATCCCTGGCCTCCAATGTATCTACCTCTGCCCCTAACTTAGTGTCATCCACCAACTTGCTGAGGTTGCAATCCATCCCCTCATCCAGGTCACTAATAAAGATGTTGAACAAAGCCTGTCTTAGAACCGATCCTTGGGGCACTCCACTAGAAACCAACTGCCAACCTGACATGGAGCCATTGATCACTACCATTTGGCCCCAACAATCTAGCCAGCTTTCTATCTACCTTACCGTCCATTTATCCAAACCATACATCCTTAACTTGCTGGCAAGAATATTGTGGGAGACCGTATCAAAAGCTTTGCTAAAGTCAAGGTATATCACATCCAGTGACTTCCCCATGTCCACAGAGCCAGTTACCTCATCACAGAAGCTAATCAGATTGGTCATGCATGACTTACCCTTGGTGAATCCATGCTGACTAGTCCTGATCACATTCCCCTCTTCAAGTGCAACAGAGGTTCAGGAATACTCAGAGTCGAGAGCGTAAAGCACTACAGTAAGTTTCAACAACTGGAGATTTCTACAACTCAAAACATTTGAAAATGGGAAGATTAAATAGACAGATACACGGGGCCCCAATCCTGCAAAGGAAATCACCCGCTTAGATCTTCATGTCTCAGTAAATGCCTATGAAGTCATTACAACGCAGCACAGGCATGGGGATCTTTTTGCAGGACTGGGGCCTGAGAGGGTAGTGAAAAACTAAAGAAACTGGGAAATGGGCCCAAAGTGTCCTGTTTTGTGTCTGTGTGGTGTGATTTAATGTCAGACAATAGTTAGTTGCTCCTTTCCTGAGCCTGAGTCTGGAACTATCGGAACTTTCTATGTGTCAATCGGGTGGCCTGAAATCTGCACAAGACCTGCTTTATCCAAGGGTTGTTTGTACCTTCAACTCTTGCCATTGTTGGAGCTCAAGCTTAAAAAGCAGCATTTATTCTAGAGATTTGCTTATATTACTAAAGGGTCTTTGAGTTCTATCAGAAAATGCTAATCCTAGCGGAACAGGTTACAGACTACGTGCATTTCATGGTGCTGGCTAAAGAGGGATTGACTCCTACCCCCAAGTAAGTTAGATCAGACTAACTTACCATCCTGGCCAAGCAGATGGTATCCTGTAAGATTCGTCGTATAACTTGCCGGTGCCTGTGACAGTATTTTTCTATTCCTGTGCTTGACCTCCCACCAGCTGAGCCTGCCAATAATGCAAAGGTATGTGAGTGAAATCCAGTGCTGGCCAAATCCATATCCCATGTCATTCCATGGGGCCAGGCAGGGTTTCTCCCTGCTTGCAGTGCTTTGGGGAGGTTGAGCAGTGACAGCCTGGTCATGATACAACTATGGAGAGGGAGCTCTGCCTTCTGGTGAAGGAGCAGGGTCCCACCAGGCCCCAGAGGAATGACACGGGAGGCAGAGGGTGACGGAGAGATGCCCAGTAACCAGAAGAGACCACCAGCCCTTCCCGTTGTTCAGCCATGGACTTCCCCTTTCACTTCCCTCCACTCCCTGCACTTGGACTTTCTAGGTACCACGGCATCCTCTTCCCTGGTAGCGCTGTCCTTACTGCTGACTGAGACGGCAGGTTTTCCCACAGCCACAACATGCTTAAGTGCCTTCCACTAGCCTCCCCACCCTAGACAAGGGGCAGCTTTATGTGCTTTGCCTTGACTGACCCGGAAGGGAGTAAGATCTTTCTTTAAAAACAATAAGCCATCAAGTTTGCTGGTACCGCTTGCAAATTACAAACGAAACTCCTCACATAGAAAAGGAGTTGGGGCGGGGGGGAACTTGCTACTTCATTTCCCAGGAGGATGTTCATTCCTGCTGAGCTTTTCCTGCAGTGCCACATGCATCTATAAGGCCTCCCAGGCTAGCAAGCAGCTGCTCCAGGAGGCATGAGACTGCACCTGAACTCCTGCAGATCAAGTTTCTGACTCTCCACCTCTGGGACTCTCCACCTCAGCTCTGGGAGACAGACCCATAGTCTCCTATAGACAACCACCTAACCTCATGATTCTTACCAACAACCACAGGACATACCACACTAATACCAACCCTGGTACCTTCCCTTGCAACAAACCTCGTTGCCAGCTTTGTCCACATATTCACTCTGCTGACACCATTATTGGGCCTAACCAAGTGAGTTATAAGATCAAGAATACATATTCCTGTGCCTCCAGAAATATAATTTATGCTATCATGCCGAAAGTGTCCGTCTGCTATGTACATTGGACAAACGTCTCAGACACTTCGCCAAAGAACAATGCCCACAAAACAGACATTAGACAGGATCACAAAGAAAAAAACAGTTGCTTGTCATTTCAACCAGAAAGGACACTGTCTGAATGACCTACTAACCTGCATCCTACTTCAGAAGACATTCAAATCTGCACTTGAAAGGGAATCCTCTGAACTGGCATTCATGTTAAAATTCGACACTCTCCGCAGGGGAATTAACAAAGACTCCAACTATCTTACCCATTACAAAGATAGCTTCCCCAATTATCACCTCTAATACTATTAACTCACAGACATTTCCCCTTCCCCACCTCTAATATCATTAACTCACTGGCATTCACCTTCTTCCCCCCCCCCCCCCACATCCCTCTTCTGTTCTGTAATGTGATTTGTCCTTTTCATGTGTGTTCATTTTTTTTAAATTGTATCCTTTGGTATATATGGTT
This sequence comes from Pelodiscus sinensis, assembly GCF_052426305.1. Taxonomy (NCBI): domain Eukaryota; kingdom Metazoa; phylum Chordata; order Testudines; family Trionychidae; genus Pelodiscus; species Pelodiscus sinensis. The sequence goes on along the minus strand of NC_143054.1, from coordinate 78,701,851 downwards.
GTGACTATTTTCTTCCATTATTTGATCTGAGGAAGTGGGTCTGGCCCACGAAAGCTCATCATCTAATAAACCATCTTGTTAGTCTTTAAAGTGCTACATAGTCCTGTATTTTGACTCTCCACAGTAACTTTTAACTCTGAAAGAATAACACAGGAAAATGCCATGCCAGGAGGCTACGTTCATATGCAATTTCCTTCTCCCTTTCCTGCTTTGATCAGACAATCTCTTGCCGAGTGTGAGAACTGTGTTTGGATCTAGCGGACAGACTTTAGAAAGGAAGTGGAGCAGTCCCCTCCATCACAGGGACAGTGATCTACCAGAGACCTTAAAAACAGGTGGCTAGTTCAACACTTACATTGTCTTGTGTGGGCTTCCAAATTGTGGCAGCCAAGCAGAGGTTTGATCAAATCACAGAGAAGAAAAAGAGAACTAACGGTGATAAAACATTACCCTTCTGCCAGGTGGAGCCAGCAGTAGCCAGGGCTAGGTTCAATATGTAGGGATCCCTTTCCATTCATCCAACACAGAACTGGCTTGAGCCCCCACCAAGTAACCTGGGAAATTCCCCGCCGAGCCCTGAGTGCCTCTGAGGTAGTGCTTCCCCTCTCGAAAGCACAGAGTCTGAGTGTAGAAAAGAAACTTTTAATAAAAGGGAAGGAATTAACTTGGCATTAATTTAGGAAACCACCACAAATGGAGTTCATAAACAAAAACCATGAGTAACAGTCCCACCCCAAGGAGGTTGGGCAAGCTCCTTTTCCTCTCCGGTTCTTAAGTCCAGCAATGTAAATGTCCTTTTCACATGCCCAACCCTTCTCTGCACCCCCTTCACAGCTGCTACACTTGGTGAGGGAGACCCAGAGCTCAGAGCTGCACCTTCAGAGTTCACCTCCCATCCTGAGTGGAGGGAGGCAAAGAGGCATCTTAGTCAATCCACCTGCTCACTGCTGTCTACTACCACCCTATTGGCCATTCTTTGCACCTCACCATTGTCCTGTTGGCTGCTCATCCTGCCACCACTGCCCATTGCATCTCACCACCAGCTGCTCCACCCACTGCTCCTGCTTGCTTGAAGGCACATTTGCCTTTGGGCAAAAATCCAGTGACTTCAGCTCTCAGTGATTTTCACTCTTGTCCCAAAGCACAGTCCAGCCACAAGACATTTCAGCATCCACTAGAGTAAATTTAAAATAATAAAAGATTCCGTATGGAGCCTATTTTAACTCTGTCAGGCTATGTCTACACTGCAGACTTCTTTCGGAAGAAGCTTTTTTCGGAAGAGATCTTCTGAAAAAACTTCTTCCGAAAGAGAGTGCCCATACACAAAAGTGCATCAAAAGAGCGATCTGCTTTTTCGAAAGATAGCATCCACAGTGAATGGATGCTATCTCATATGTAAGTTGTGATTACTATGGACGAAGTAGCCACCAGAGCACGTGTGCTTTTTCCTCTTTCCTCTTTTTTTGAAAGAACTCCCTCTTCCCTATCCACACACGCCTTTTTCTGAAAGAGGTCTTTCGGAAAAAGGCTTCTTCCTCGTAAAAAGAGGATTACCAATGTCGGAAAAGCCCCTCTGTTCTTTCGATTTATTTTTGGAAGAACATGATTGCAGTGTGAACATAATTCAGGTTTTGTCAGAAAAACAGCTGTTTTTCCAACAAAACTCTGTAGACATACCCTCATGGAGACAGTGTGGGCAAAACAGGCTGAACCTGTCTTACAGCTAATGCCTCAAGGGCATGTAGCCTGCAGATCAGAATCCTGCTCTCCCCCTCTTATTAGACAGAACTCTGGCAGTGGAACCCTTGTCCATTCCAGGTCCTTTAACCCACAGTGTCTCTGTCCTGAAATGGGTTAAATAGAGTCTGACTTTTCTGCAGTTTCCCAATAATTGCAAGCATTAATGATCATATTTCACGATTCCTGCATTTACTATTGACATAATTTGTGACCTCACAGCAACCAAATTGATTACAATGAGCAAACCACCAAAACTGTTATGCAGTCTTTCTTTCTTTTTATTTTTTGGTCTTCCCATAAAAAGTACAGACATTGCAATTAGTATTAACACAATTTGCGACCCAACACACCATCCAAGTTGATTATAATGAGGGAAAACACCGCTCCATCAGCTGAATATTTAATAAACCTAAGCAAAACAGGAGCAAACTGTATTTATATAGACACACCCAAGGCCTCTCCCCACTTCCAGGTAGCTGTAAGGGACACATTCCTTCAGATCCTGCTTACAAAAGGTAAGTCCTTCTAGGCATTGAATGGTCTGGGGAAAACTTTGACCCAAGGGACATCAATATCAAACTTTCACTGACTCAAGTGGGTCTGTGTTTTTCTATATGAGAGAGACCTATTTTCTTTTCTGTAACTGAGGATCTCTGATTTATCAGTGCCTTCATCAGCCACCATGGGAAACCTCCCCCATCCTGCTTGCCGAACAGAGAATACAAATAAAATTCAACAGAATCATTGTGCCTGATTCTGAGTACTTCAACAGCACTGACTCTTGGGAATAGTTCCCTTGATCTCAGTTGAGTCTCACCCGTGTAAAACTGGAATGAGTGAAATCAGGACTGGGCCACATGCACATTGTTCTAATTTTGAGATTTTCAATTAAAAAAAATAACATTTTTAGTTAGAATGGTCTATAAGATAAGGAAATGTGCTATGACAAAGGAGCAAAGCACCCTTAAAATCTCAAATTAAAATTTCAGTATAATATTAAAGGTATTTGCTGCATTTAATTAGAATAATTTGTAACTAGTTATTTTTGCTGCTGGGTGGTATGATTATAAATCTAATGAACTGTTAAGGTGGCTGGATCTTTTCATATAGGCTTTTCAAAACATTGCTATTTAAATTAAAAATTAAAGAGAAGAGAAAGGACCTAATTATTCTGTAACACCCGTTTTAAATCAGTGTGAGACAACTGACTACACTAGCAATGGTCTTGATTTACTGTAATGTAAATGGGAGAGGAATGAGGTTGTTGGTCACCTTTGCAATTAACTGTAGTAATTACAATATATTTATATTGTACAGGAGATTTTGGTCTTGGTACATCAGATCAAATAAAAGATCTTCGTGTGCACAGTTAGGTTAGCAGGGAAGTACAAACATCAAAAATCTTGATTTTTAAAAAGCACTGTCGGATCCAAGAGATCATTATTTGAGAGTCTCCTGGGAAGAGGACAAAAGCTTTATTGACAGCATTGGATGCGCTTCTTGGGCATAAGATCATTGACCCTACAGTCATGTACATAAGAACTATGCACAAGGAATCTAGAACAGAAGAAATATTGTGGCAAGAATGTCAAGAGTTACAGCCATTGCAAGTGGAAGAAAATCTTAGAATTCAAACAGAAAGAAGCTGGCAGTCTTCCTAAGAAGCAGTTATATCACCCACGCCAAAGTCTTGTGCTATAGCTATCTTTATGAGTCAGTCCCGCAGAAGAACAAGAAATCACTACATGAAATTAAAGTTCCAAACCAAAGACACGGCTTCTCTGTTTCTTGAGGACATTCAGAATTCCACTCACCATGCTTGGATCATGAGGAAGTGACACGTGCCCACCTAGACACTGACAAAGTAAACACACAGAACAGACATGGACTCTATGCAGCACATTCCCCTCAGCCCATTTCAATAGACTCTTTTTTGAGGACAGGAAGTGGCTTTGTAATAAAAAAGCCATGGAGGTTTAGAGACAGTCCCCATTCATTGTCATCTGTCCTGTGGTTTTAGCTAATCTAACCTAACCTCCTTCCTACGTGTGTGTGTTTTAACTTGTGCAGTTGATTTTGGTGTTTGAAAATCAAACACCGGCAAAGGGCAGATCCAACAGCAGCTATGAAAACAGTGCCTATTGACCCCTACCATGTGACAGGGATATAATATGTTGTAACTCAGACCTATACCTTGTACCTGGGGCTAGGAAATAAAATCTCAGACTAGCAGACTTTTAGTATGTCCATTGCCCCATCAGAACACTCCCTCCCCTGGCATCTTTTCTCCATTTCCCAGCCCTGTGCTCTGGGAACTTTGTACTTCATAAAATTAGCATTAATAAAGTAGACCCTTGATGTGATAGTGGAATAATATCCCAGGGGATGGCTTAGAGCAGTTTTATATTCAGTTGTTCTTAAGGCATTTGGGACCTGCACATGGAAGAGCGATGGAGTTCTGACAGCGCCTGGGCTCTAGAGTGAGATTCTTGGTGATGGACTTCATGCCAATGCGTCAGAGGCAGGCATGCATACATACAAGAACGTACAAAGTGGTATTGCCAAGATGACACACGTCTATTTTGCATACCCTGTCATTTGGTTGTGCCTTGCGTGGAACACCCGTCAGCTGCTTTTGTACTTTACTTCTTGGCTCCTAGAAACTACAGTTCCACGAGCATTAGAAAGGCCTAAGGTAGGTAGATAAACACAGAAAAAGTTCAATAGCAAGGATCCTTTGACTTACAAAGTAAATTTGTTCTGTGAAATTATTCAATATAAGCATGGAAAGGAGGTTTCTTTGATGGTACTGGCTTATCATAACCTGAATCCATTCACATTTTTTTCACTTGGGAGGTTTATTCCTTTATAATGTCAGATCATCATTCGTATTCATGCTATGTGATACATACATGGAATGTAACTTCAGTGAACAGATTAGTGCTGTATCAAATGCCCACAGAACAGAGTTTTGTCTTCACATGTAAGACATGCTTATCAAGTGCAAAGTCTTATCCAAAGCCCAGTGAAGTCAAAGGAAAGACTTCCTAATTGGCTCATGGACTTCAATGGTCATTGACTCTCCATTGACTTCAATGGGCTTGCTGGGATCAGGTCCTTATTCTCTGTCATTTTGTCCTTTCTCATAAGTGAACAAATACATTTGCAGTGTATAAACACAGTTTCCAATTGCCTGAGAGTCTCTTCTGTGAAGAATTTTTTTTTAGTCCTTATGAAAAGCAAACTAAAAAGAGAAAAAAAAAACTAACCTTTTTTTGTGTGTGCCAAACTTTCATGTCTGTGTCAGTGTGCGTCACACCCAGAATGTTGATACCCTCTGTTTCCTTCCCTGGAAACCACCTTCTTCTAAGGTAATCTGAAATGTCAAGAAGATTTTTGTTTTGGGTGGCAGTAGAGGGTCAGATGGCATGGGTCAAAAGGTACTGCAGTAATAAAAACTATGCATTGTACAAGAAGGAAGAAAAGAAGTGGTGGTGCTCGATAACCTTTGCATTTGATTCACATTGTATTCAACATGCTGTTTTTAACCCTACTTCTGTGCAGGGGCTTGACTTTCTGAAAATAAAATTTACAGTGGGTTTCCACATAGATCCTGAGTTATCAGTATTCATCTAGGGCGTCTAACTGCACCATCCCTCTCCACTCTGTTAATTTCCACATGCTCGCTATATTATGCAGTGTTTGCTTTGCTCTGGTGTGAGGCATCAACCATTTGCTTGAGAGTGTTGAAGGACTAATGATCTTTTAACCAGTCTGTAAATCCTACAGTACATCATGGGTCTGCTCAAACCGAGCAGGTCCCTGTCATTTTATTAAACCATTGTCATTAACTTGTTAAAAATAAATATACTTTGTGTGGCATTGGGGGCTTTTTGTTTTTCTGCTCCAGGAATAAAAAGTCAAAAACCAAAACCAAAACCAAAAACCCCAATGAATGCAGAAATGTGAATCTTGTTTGTCAGTCGCATACTCCGATGTTATTTTCAACCTTTTGATTAGGCAAAATATTTAACCGCCCCTGAGATATCAAGCCACACAGTTATTCACAAGAACATTGCTCGCTATTGTAAATGATCCTGTTGAAGTAAGTGGATCTACAGTACTACATTACCAGCAAGGTCAGCTGTAAGCATTTAAATCATGAATCCCCAAAATCATGAGATTTTAAAAAAATAGTTTAACAGGGGGTTCTTTTTAATTTCCTGCTGCTTTCCTTGCCCTGCATTTGGGGCATTTTTTCAGACTTTTCTCTGCAACCAGGAGGGCTAAAAATGTATTTCTGACAATGAAAGCTGGGATTCTCACTTTATCATGTGTCTCGGAGAATGGGGCATTTAAGAAAAACACCAACTATTATGAAAATCGGGGTAAAATCACAAGAGTCAGCAACATTGCATTATTAACCAGTGCAGCTGGGTTTGCAAGAAAGGGATCTGGATTTGTAGCCCAGAAAAACAAATGGCTGGACACATCAATATTTGAAAATTCACTTCAGAGGTACATTTTTAATAGTCAGACAGTGCTCTAGCTCCTTGTTCTTTTTCCAACACGTAGCAAAAATCAGTGAGGCAAAATAGGAGAGTGAGACAATTTCCTTGGCTTTTGCATGGTTTGAAAAATTATTTTCTGTTGCAAACAATAAAAAGTGCTTGGTGTTTTTTGTTGATTTGTAGCTCCTCTGCATATGAGTCACTTGGCCTCCCTGCCTCCAAGAGGGGATACTGCTGACATGCAGTCTCCAAGAATACCTGGTAGAAAACGAGGAAGACCCCCACTCCATTCTACTCCAATGAAAATGACCGTTCACAATCTCTATTCAGCACCGTCTGGTTCCTTGCCAGTAGTGAAGATCCCAAAGAAAAGAGGAAGAAAACCTGGGTATAAGGTATGTAGACTCGACCCCACCATGCCCAGGCACCTTTTGCTGTTAATGATTGTGTCTGATGCTTTGAAGTATTGTACAATAGACATAACATTTGAAATGTAAGATAAATGCATCAAAGGCCTTTGTAGTGCAATGCAATATTAGAACAGGAACTAAGTAACAAACTGATATAAAAAATTGAGGGTAAATTGCAAACCCGTTGAAAATGTTTTCATCTGGAAGTGTTTGAAAATAATTTATTGTTCAAAAAATTTTTGAGACATTTTATCCACATTTTTTGATGTTCTGATTTTTTCTGTCTTCATCTATTTATTTTTCTTTTTAATTGAAAAAGTCTGAGAAAAGAGGAAAGAAGGGGAAATTGGGTGAAAAGAGATATTTTCATTAAAATAATTTGAAAATTTTGATTTTTTTAAAGCACTGTGTCTTTTTATTTGAAAAATTATGACCAGCTCTCAGTGTGATGAATTCCAACTAGAGTTCCAGGAGAGTGCACTGAAAAATCTCAGAGAATTTGGAGTTTCCCAGTTCCCAGACTGAGACTCCTGAAGATGGAGTGTGTCTCTAGCCGCCAGAGAGTATCAGTATAGGCAGGAGCAATGCCAGCTTTCCCATGCTTCAAACCTAACCTGGAGGAACTTCTTCTAGGTAAAGAAAGATAGTTCACTTTTACTCTCCATGGCTTCAGCTTCTCTGCTGAGGCTGCCAGCTGTGCTGGTAGTTAGTGTCATGGGGCCACTTGCCAAGTAGCAATTGGACTCAGACCACAAACTTCATTTAATCTAGGTGACGAGAAAAGATTTAAAACATGTCAGTGGCAGTGACCTAGAACATTGTGCCTTAGGGCATGTCTACACTAGTAATGTAAGTCGACCTACATTAGGTCAACTTACAGACATTGCAGTAATTACTGCGGTGATGCATGTCCACTCTGCTCTCCTTGGGTCTGTGGTGAGCATTCACACCAGTTTCATCTACCAGTCTAAAAGGTGCAGTGTGGGGAACTAAGAACCTAGTGTGTGTCTGCACAGCAAGGCTTAACTCGAAACAAGCTATGCAAATTGAGCTATGTGAATTGCGTATCTTATTTCAAAATAGCTTAATTTGAAATAGGGAGCGTCTACACAGCACTTATTTCGAAATATAGCACTCCTCCTCTGATTTCCCTTATTCCTCGTACAATGAGGGTTACAGGAGTCCGAGTAAGAAGTCCTCCAGCTTGACAGTATTGTGGCACTATTTCGAAAAAACTGCCTGCTGTGTACATGCGGACCAAGTTATTTCGGAATAGTATTGCAGTGTAGACATACCCTTAGCCTCTCAGCTTCACTGCCCCTCCATGCTCCATGTTCCCTGCCAGGAGGGCTTCTCACCTTCCTGTTTCGTGCCCGGAGCAACAGGGAAGCTGCCTGGGGCTCCTCACCTCCTGTTCCCACTGGGAGTAGGGACAAAACCTCCCAAGGTTTCTCACCTCCCTGTTCTGCTTCAGGAGCAGAATCCAACCACCTAGGCTTCTTGCCCCGGCTCCCAAGCAAGAGTGGAGTCTAGCCACTCAGCTCTCCAAGACAGCCAACAGCCGATGCAAGTAATGCAGTGTCTGCGCAGACAATGCCTCGCCCTAACTGCGCCTCTCAGGGTGGAGTTGTTGTGTCTGTATAGTAGGGGCACTTCCATCAGTGGGAACAAGGCAGTAGTAGTGTGTACGCTGAAGTCATTAGGTCAACGTAAGCTGCCTTACGTAAGCCTGTGTAGTGTAGATCAGGCCTTAGTGAGGATTGCCTCATGTTTAGCATTTGTTATGAAGACAGTAAACCAAATTCTGCTCTGATCTGGGGAGGAGGGGGTTTACATGGGCCGACAGTGATTAGTGAATGTAGGTCTTTACCAGTCTGCTGCCAAGGAAGAAGCTGTGTGTTTGTAGCTGGCCACCACGCTGCACAGCGGGAGAGCATGAATAAGGCACTGTGGCAAGGAGAATGTATGCTAAAGAGCAAAAGGAGCTAGTTAGTTAGGCGTTGGCGTTGGCAGAAGATTGCTCTGTTGTTTCCTCAGTGGGGTTTTGAAAGCAGGTAGGTGTATAATGAGTGTTTGGGATTTGTGTTACTTTATGTTAAATGGACAGTTATGAGTTTGCAGCCCGTTTCTGAAAGCTTCAAATTGCCAAAAGTTAGAAAATAAATAAATCACTAAAGATCCTGAACAGAAACTATAAAGATGCCGCCTGAAAACAGAGAGCACCTTTTCCAATCTTCTTTCAAACCAAGCCCACACACCAGTTAATACTTTCCTTGGAAAGGCTTCTTGGGCCATCCTCTTCTGGAATTTTGGCAGAACAAACACATTTACAATAACCCAGTTCACTTCAAGCATCCTTGGCAGGTCTGGCTGCATCTCCAGTTCCCACGTCAGGGCTGCTCAGCCCTCACTTTACATTCTCTTTGTTCAAGCTGGTCTTACTTGCCTTGTATCCAGGTAGGGTAAAGAGCCACATGGCTCTGAGAGTCAGGAGAACCCTCTCACTCCTTTTCAAGCACAGCCAACAAATTCTAACAGGACCAGGTAACATTGACAGCCTGTTACACCTATGCACTGAAGTGCCCATGTCCCATAAGCCTCTAATTTTCCCAGGGCTTCCTGAATAATGTTTTACAACCTCTCATTGCATGTGCTTCTCCTGTTATTTAACACGGAGCCTTCTTAGTCAATCTGGGACCCCACGGAGCCCCATGAACATTCCTGCTCTGAAAAACTTACAGTCTAAGGCACCAAGGGCCTGATCTATACCCCACTGGGAAGGATTCCTGTTGATTTTTGTGGACACTGAATCAGAGCCCCGTTCAGAAAGGAATAAAATATGAGTTTAACAGTCAGTTCAATGGGACATCTCCTGTGCTTAAAGTTAGGCACATGCTTAACGGCTTTGCTAAATCAGGACCTAAAAGAGGAAAGGGAAAGACCTGGCAGACCCATAACTCTGCTACTGGTTGCCTTCTGTCCGATTTAACCAGGACTTGATGTGGGGGTTAGAGGAGGGCACCATGGTGCACTGGCTCCTCCTTGGGTCCTCTTCTAGCCACAGCTGCCCAGCCAGCAGCAATCAGCCATGAGCTCTGCTGCTTGCTGCTCAGACCCACCACTGCGGGAGGCTGCTGTCCAAACACCGGGCCTGACAAAAATCCAAGCATCCTTAATCGGAAACCACCTGTTTCAGTGCTCCCCCTCCTTTTGCTGGCCATTCTTATTCATTCTCCTCCCTCACTCCCATGTTCTACCTTGTTCCTGTGAAACCTTCCTTGTCCTCCCCATCCATCTTGTCCTCCCTTCCCAGGCTTTGCCTTACTAAGTGTTAAGAAGTTTCTCCCTCCTCCCATGCTAAAATTACCACAGCGCCTTGCATCATCTCTGGTGTTTCTCTTCCCACCCACTCAGACTCCAGCACCTGGTCTTTCACTGTCCCCTCATGCTATTGATTCAGATTTTTAAGTGGCCACTTAGAGTTCTGGGTCCTGCACATGCACACACACTAAAAACAGATTCCCCAATGCTAGATAACATCTCCCAGGTCCATTACCCAGTTCCCATGAAACATTTTACCAGCTATCTTTAAAATTTCACATTAGGGACATCCTTGTGAATAATGTCAGCAAATGACAAAGCAGCATTAAACATACAACCAGCTCAACAACAGGCTTGGTGTCCGCTATGGAAATACTACAGTAGTCTATACTAACCATCCAAAATACAGTAGCAACATTAATACAAGAAGGAGTGTTTTGGACAATTACTGTAAGATGTTGCAGTTTATTTATTTTAATAAGGCATGACCAGCTTTTTTTCTGATACACTATTTTTTGTTTTATTTAAGAATTATTATTTATGTGATTGCAGAAGGGTACACAATAAATACCAGTGTGTTATGCCAAAATACTGGAACTTTATGATTGTTTTATTCTAGTTGGGTACTAATAGCAACATACGCACCCTTGCAATACATTTATACCAAAAATCTCCAAATGCTTTCCAATGCTTGGATAACAATAACACTGAGGTACAGATGGGAAAACTGAGTCACGTGTTGATTAAATTATTTGCCCAAGTGTCACAACAAGTTTGGGTACAAAGTTGGAAGCATAATCCAGCTCTCCTGCTGTTACCACTAGACTAGCAGGCTCTCATTTCTTCATACTAGCGTTGCATTTCAGCTAAAATCTGAAAATGTTCTGAAAAATCTAATTCTTCATTCCTGTCCTTCCCCTTCTCAGACTGTAGTTTTACCAAATACAGAACACTTTCAGCAAAGAGAAAGAAGCAGTAAAAGGAACTGAAACAATGGAACTACAAAGTGAGTGGCACTGAAGTTATGAAATATATAATGTAGCCAATCCAACCATTTAAAAATATTGGATCTTCATTGCCTCCAGCCCTAGTTAAGAGAGAATTTTGTCCCTGAGAGATTTAAAATGCGGCTGCAGACAAAAGAAATCAAATAGACTTGTTTCAAAACATCTTTAAGTACTGATTCTCCAAGGCATTGAGCACTCTATTTATTATAGGTATTTGTCTGCCTTCCATCACTTTGGTAAATGCATACTGAACACTGTCTTTAATCTATTTCTGCTCACAACACTTCTGTAAAATAGGGAAATGCCTATGTGCCCATTTCACAGACAGGAAGTAAAGTGATCAGAGAGTCTGAGTGACTTGCCTATGATCACATAGCCTCTGGATCACATTGCCCCCCGGTTTCCCAAGTTCTGGACTAGCACCTTAACATTTCTTTATTTCTCCTTCCAATCTCCATTCACCCAAGTGGGAGCTGAGGAGTCTCATTACATTGTCCATGTCCTCGGCATCACTGTTCAGGCAGTGACACCTTCAGGGACAGATCCTTAGGTGGTATAAATTATCACGGGACCATTGATCTGCTCCTCCATTCTGACCAAGCATCAAGAAGAGGTTTACATAATTAGCGGAGGATGGTCTGGCAAAAATATTCCCTCTCCTGGGTCTTAATGGCTCCACATTTGCTGGCAGCTTTAGGAGAAGAAAGAAAAGCAATGAATTGGAGATCATTCATTATTTATGGGGTCTGCTTTAACGCATTCATTTCTGGCCTCCAGTGTGTGTGCCTGGCATCTTGAGGGACTATGTTATTTTTTGATGCGGGAAAGACAGAAATAAGACATCTTTTTCTAGCTGTTGGTTAACGTTTCTGAGGTTGACTTTCACAGTTACATTCAACATAGTTGGCCTTGTGCTATTTATTTGCTTTATAGGATTTGCACACTAAAGCAACATTTCTGCTAGGAGTCTGTGTATGCATTGTTTAAGTATATGGTGCTCTCTACTAACATGCACAAATCTCGATAAAAACACATTCTGAGCGCCAGTCCAAGATTACATCTATTGATGCGTAGCTCTCGCTTGATTTAATTAGCTCACAAATTGTATGACTTTCTGATGCCATGAGATTTCGATGCATTTTTAAAAGTGACTCCATGCTGAAATGGCAGACAACCAACTTTTATATAGCAACCAGTGCGCTGCATTATTACAGAACAGATGGACAAATGCTTTCTAAATTTTAGCAAACTATGAATTTACAGCCAGGATTTAAATTTATTTTTTTCTGAGATTTGAACAACAAAGACACTTTATTATCACAATATAGAACCTAATGACCCAAGGACTTTTTTTACATAGACAGCTATTTGTTTTTAGTGTCAACATGTTTCTAGAGTCTCATGTCAACATGCTCCATCAGCACATGAATTTTTCTCCTGACACATTGAATGCATCCCTCTTTGTTCTAAGACTTCATTAGAGGTTTTCCTCCTGTTCTAAACTCTTTTTCTGTCTCATTGAACTAGCTGTTGCCATAAATTCTCAAGTAATTTACAGGGTTAAATAGGTTCTGTTTCTCTCACATCTTTTGCTCTTTACATATTGTCCTTTCACTTAGCAAGGGAACAAGTCCCCTAGTGGGTGGGTATAGACTGGCTGTACTGCTGCCCTAACCTCTGTATAAACATATCAAAAAGGAAATGTACATTATAGCTGCAACACAAATCATGACAAATGATAGAATGAAGTGTTAATGTTGACACTTGACCCTTAGCTCTTTTCAGGTCCATCAGGGCTGAGAGAATGATTTTTTTTTCGAGGGTCGGGTGGGGGTGAGGGATGTCAAGGACATAACCAAAACAAATCCATTAAACATTTTTGTTCAATTTAAACCGTAACTGAATTTTTCCTGATTTTCTTGCTGAAATGGGGAAAATAATAATTTCAGGGTAAATGAAATATTTTGTTTGACTTGAAATAAATGCTTTTCAGGTTTTTGTTTCCTGTCACTTTGGGGATATTTGTCATCTCTTTTTGTTTACTTGTTTGTTTTAAAGCAGGACTACTCAACACACAACCCGTGGGCCACGTGCAACCCGCAGCCCATTTGTTTGTGGCCCACGGTGCGGTTTGGATTTACGTGGGGCTTAACATGCAATCTGCAGGTGGGATCCTTTGAATATGGCCTCCACTGGGAACACGCTCCACAACGGCGAGTCAATACAATGGTCTTCTGTTGAGATGCGTTTTAGTAGTTAAATTCCTGGACTGTCATTGCTCATTAAAAGTGCTGTCATCTAGATGGAATTCGGGTAAATACTGTATTTTATTAATACCAGCAGAACTGACTTAAATAGGGCCTGCCTTAATCTTTGTATTCATGCCCGTCAGTGTAAAATAAGATATTTGCATGCATATGCAAACACACTTAAATTGTGGCCCTCGGCATGTGCTGTGAGTATCATTGTGGCTCCTGGGCTTCCAAAGTTGAGTAGCCCTGTTTTAAAGGAATTAGTTACATTTCAAAATGAAACATTTTAAAACAAAAAGTCAAAGTTTTGTTTCAAAATGGCTGAAAAACTCTTTTGACTTTTAATTTTCCCCCCTTTACCAAATTATTCACCTGATTCAATCCCAAATTCACAAATAGTTTTGGTGTCTGAAAAAAACAATCCAGACATGTTTCATTTAATTTACTATTTGCTGAGAAAAGTGCTCCCAACTCTAGTTTTCATTACCTTCAGATCCAAGATCGCTTGCAATATCTCTAGTGTGTGTAACAAGCATAGGCCCTGATCCCATGGTGAGATTTGAATAGAGCCTTGAACCTACTTAATCAGTTAATCCCATTGACTTCAGAAAGCCTCCATGTGGGAACAGGGGACCACCTTGTGGAACCAGTTGCAGGATTACAGCCTTAGAGACAGTTCTGCAATCTTCCGTGATGCTGATTAGTGCGGGTGAGCTCACTGAAACCAACGTGAGTGTAAGTACTACTTAACATGAAGCAGAAATAGGCTCTTACTATTACATAGTAGGGGGTATTAATTTGCTTCCCTCATTCTTCAAAGAGTAGGTATTCCTAGAGGAAAAACATGTCACAGAAGTGTTCAAAGTGAATGCCAGAAGTGTAGCGAGGATTGTCCCTTGGTCGGGACTCTGGACTAAGACTCCAAAGACCAAGGTTTAATTCTCCACTATGCCCCAGCTTTTCTGAGTGTATTTGGGCAAGTCACTTTCAAAAGGTACCAAAGTGACTCAGCTGCCTAATGTACTATTGTTAAAAGCCACTTAAGAGCTGAAGTCTCTCTGCAAAGCAATGGAACATAGGATATGTCTACTCTGCCATTAACAAGCTGTGACTGGCTCAGGCCAGCTGCTCCAGCTGCAAGGCTGTTCAACTGCAGTGTAGACATTTGGGCTCAGGCTAGAGGTCCTGGCTCTAGGACTCGATGAGGTGGATGGGTCCCAGAGATCAGATGCAGCTGCAGTCCAAAGATCTATACCACAATTAAACAGTCTCAGCCTGAGTCTGAATCAGCTGGCAGAGGTCAACCACAGGCATCTAATTGCAGTGTAGACACACCCTATGGCTTCTAGTTGTCTAGATCATTTTTGACAATGGGATTTAGGCACTAAGTCATTTTGACATTTTTTAAAATGTTACCATTAGTCTCTCTGTGCCTCAGTTTCCCACATGTAAAATAGGGATAATTGTACTTCCCTTCTTCAGAGGGAAGTAGCAAGGATAATGTGTTAAAGATGTCAGAGGGGTATTCTTGTAGTCTGTAACTTTAAAAAAAAGAGTAGTCCTGTGGCATCTTATTGCGAGGTTTCCCCTTTTTCTCCACTCACATGTGAGGAAATGGGTTTTGCCCATGAAAGCTCGTGGTATATATATAATCATGTAAAATACTCACTGAAATCAATGACACTTATGTGTGAATAAGAAATATAAGATCAGGGCATGGATCTAATTTACATGTTGTATCATCCATTGGATTGATTTAATTACCGAACATTCTTCCAAAAAAACCCCAACCCCCATCCCAGAATAATTTGCTCTGACATTTCCTCTGCCACATTATCATAATGGTTGGGGCATGGTTAGATATATTCCCACAAATCATTCATGAGCCTTCATTTTGACTCTGCATAAAACCTTTGTATGATTTACAGTGAGAATTTTTCATGTAGTCTACACACTATTTCAACACCTTTGACTGTCTGGCTCTCTCTAGTTTTCATTTTTCTTCCATATCTGTTCTATTTTCTTCACAAGCTCACAGTCAGTCACAGCTCTGGTAAGCTTTACAATAAAAGAGAATCACCCCAAGAAAAAAAGGGTTTTGGCATTAACTATTCACAGACTCATGGACAGCAATAGTTCAGACTGGAATAGTCTGCCTCTAAAGGCATTTAAGCATCAGCAGCACTCTTACTATTTCATCTCCTGGCATTACTGTTATGACCTCAGGCCTTGCCTATGCTACCGTTCGCCATCAAGTTAAGTTACCCAACTTCAGCTACGTGAATAATATAGCTGAGGTCGACATACTTAGATGTGCTTACTGCAATATCTTCACCATGGTAAGTCGACAGCTGTTGCTCTCCTGTCGATGCTGCTTATTCTTCTAGTTATGGTGGAGTACTGGAGTTGATGGGAGAGCACTTGGTGGTTGATTTATCCTGTCTATATTAGATGCAATAAATCGACCCACACTGGCTCACTTGCTACCCATTGATCTAGCAGGTAGTGAAAACGTGCCATTAGATTCCCCCATTCCAACCATCTAGAAGTGGCATTTATTTCTACGTGGATGCTTTACTGCAAATTCAGTTTTCATTAGATTTGCAGAAAACTGTTCGCTGAAACACTAGTGAGCTCACAGCAGTCTAGCACCCTGTTTAGATGCTCTTGAGCACAACCCTGAATGCACCAATGAGGACGAAGATGTAGAAGAAAACCAAGAAGTTTGAGAATGCTCCACGAAAGATGCATAAGCTGACACAGCTGCACTGCTCACCTCATGAAGGGCTCCTTGTGAAAGTGACTCGGGAGGCTTGAGTTCTTGGGGACTCGGGACTAGTGTGTGAGAGTTAAGTTTAAAGCCAGCCCGCTGTAAGTCATTAAGAGGGACTAAGATCCAAACCACAAAGTAGCACTTTTAGATGCCCCTTCTCCAAAAGAAAAAACAAACAAGCAAACCAAATTGGATTGAGAAAAGGAGCACAGAATTCTAGCATAAGGGATGCTAAGATTCAGAACCACAGCTAAACTAACAATTTCACTTTCTGACTTACCACATGGGGGCTATGTCTACATTGCAGGCTTCCTGCGCAAGAACTTTTTGAGGAAGAAATCTTCCGCAAAAAGTTCTTGTGCAAGAGCGTGTCCACACTGCCATGTGCTTTTGCACAAGAGAGAGTCCACACTCCCATGGACGCTCTTGTGCAAGAAAGATCTGATGGCTATTCACAGAATTGCCATCATAGCACCTGAGCTTTTTCCCATAGGGATTTCTTGCTCAAGAAACCCCTGTTGTCCGTCCACACTTGCCTTTTTGCGCACAAGCTCTTGCGCAAAAAGGCTTATTCCTTGTAGAAAAAGGAATAACACTCGCACAAAAAGCCCTGACTTCTGATGATCTACTGTACTTTTTCTTGTGCAAAAATTCATTTGTAGTGTGGATGCTCTGGAGTTTTTGTGCAAAAACTACCATTTTTGTGCAAAAACTCTGCAGTGTAGACATAGCCTTTGCAAAGCGAAACCTGCTCCAGCTTAAGACTTTCCAACACTTATTCCCCTCCGACTGCACCGGCCACCACTGATTTTCATTGTTTCAAAATCACCCGTGGCTCTGAGAAGACTTTATCAATTCTAATTTGAGCATTCAAAAGTTCTCTAAATGTTGAACTAAGTATAATGCTGGAGAATGGACCAGAATGAATCTGCCTAACTCCTGCAGGCCTGACCTATGTGTTGATTTAACATCAGAAGCTGCCATGTTTTATAACCTGCTATCACAGCAAATTTAAAAGTGACAAAGGAAATGCTTTTTGGAACAGTTAGCCTGTAGAGCTTCTTGCCATAAAGTCTCATTAGGAGCAAGAGCTTAGCTCAATTCGGAAACGGATCAAACAACTAGGCCCTGATTCAGCAAAGCACTTAACCAATTCTTAATTTTTAGCATGTTTAAACTCTCTTGTCTCCATTGACCTGAAGCACCATTGTTCATTTTACTTGTTTATAAAACACTGGGTACCCCTCTAGTACTATATATGGATCATTATTTATCGTAATGAATAATGACACAACTAACATCACAGTAGCCTATTTAATCAATGAGCTAGCCGAGCCACTGTCCAAAATGAAATACGACATTTCAAGCTCACACTTTTGCATTCTGCTGCTCCCATGAACCTGGCAAAAAAAAAAAAAAAAAAAAAAAAAAAAAGAGGAAACAATAGCAACTCTGAAATCATCTCATAAATATTTCAGCTCCTGTGAATGGGCTAGTCAGTCCTATGGTTTTGATTTTGCACCAAGAACCACGAGGAATATCAAATGCAGGGGCTTTTGCTGTGTGCCTCCACAATAGGACTGAATGAAAAATAATTGCAATAGTATTATTATTCTGTAGTGTGACAAATCAGCTTGCTTCTTTCCAGCTAGTAAGGAAATGAAGCCCCTGCCTTACAGAGCTCACAGGCTCCTGAGACAAAGGAGGGGTGGGGTATAAGAAAGAATACCCTAACTGTCTGGTGAAGTGTAGATTTGATGTTATTATATATCTATTGTATTGAGCACTCTGGAAAACACTTCCTGGAGGGCAGGACTAGGTTTTATAAACCTCATGGAGAAGTGTGTTTTAAGGAGCAGTGATTGGCTGTGTGGCAGGATGGGTTAGGTAGATAGGTCCAATAGAAAATGCACCAGCTGCAACAAAAAGTTGGGTTTTAGTCTTATTTAGTTAATTATTTATTAAGAGTATAAAAGTGTCACTTTCTAAAGGAGGTGGGTAAATCACTTTGCTAGGATTCAGCAAGTCAGGGTTCTATTCCCAGCTTTGTCACTTTCCTGCTGAATCACCCTGATGAGTTGCTCCCCTTCTTGCACCTCAGTTTCCTCAGCCATAAAACAGCTGTACGACTGGCCATACTGAACTGAGTGACAGTCCCTCTAGCACAGTAAGTTGCTTTCCAGCAGTGACCAATGCCAGAGGGAATGCACAGAACAGGGCAATTTTCAAGTGGTCAATCCTAGCTTTTAGCAATCAGAGGGACACCCAGAGCAGGGGATTACATCCCAGTCCATCTTGGCCTTTCCTCCATAAACTTATCTAATTATTTTTGAACTGCGTTATACTTTTGGCTTTCACAACATCTCCTGGAAATGAGTTCCACAGGTTGACTGTATGTCGTGTGAGGGAGGATTGAGAATGATATCACCCCCCTTTTGTAAAGTGGTTTGAGACCTACCAATGAAAAGCGCTAGATGGTGGCATTATTACACGACTGAGTTCAAGAGATGCTGACCCCTTTTCCTGAAGCAGTAATTGGAAGCAGTCTGTATTTGGGCCATGATCCAAAGTCTATGAATACAGTGGAAACACTCTCATTAACTTCAGTGGATTTTGGATCAGACCATTATGGTTTTACCACTATAATGAAACAACATGGTTGCTGATTTAGGCATATGCACCGATTGGCAAACACCCATCTGACCAATAAACTGTTGGGCAAGAGGAATCTTTGTCAAAGAGTGTCTGTCTCTCCACAAGATCTTGGTCACAATTTGGGGTTGCAGCAAATAGTACTGACTTCCTTAGAACCTTTGCAGACCTTCCCTGATTTCAGTGAAGACTGGTGGGCAGCAATGCAGCTCATCGTGAATACAGATGTGAAAGTTGTTTAATTGCCTCCAAACCACTGTTCTGTAGCATTCTGTAGTTTGTCCTTAAAAAATCAGTTGTAAGAAGAACATCTTGGAACCAGCTGATGCAGAATGTGGAATTCACCCTTTTGTGAGCTGGAGAGTAGCTAATATTCTGTCATGCACTCTTAAAGCTCATCAATGACAGCAAAAGAGAAAATGAGGGTGATGCTTTCAGGACCCATATGTGTTTATTCCAGTTTTTTTTAATTATGAGGAAGCCAACCATCATTTGAGTGGATGGACATTGCCAGATATTATCAAGGCACTCACACTGTACTATTTATTATATGGTAAGTACTCATGATGCTTTTGGAGATGTCTATGCAGCAAATTACTACTTTCCTCTAGCTGGACTTCAGAGCCCACTCTCCAGTCCAAGCCTGACCACCTACATGATATATTTATCCCTGTAGCATGGGACTTGTGAGCCCAAGTCTGTTGACCTGTGCTCTGAGACTCAATGTTCTTGTTTAGTATCAGAGGGGTAGCCGTGTTGGTCTGAATCTGCAAAAGCGACAAGGAGTCCTGTGGCACCTTATAGACTAACTGCAGTGTAGGAGCATAAGCTTTCGTGGGCAAAGACCCACCCTGCATCTGACGAAGTGGGTCTTTGCCCACGAAAGCTTATGCTCCTACACTTCAGTTAGTCTGTAAGGTGCCACAGGACTCCTCGTCGCAATGTTCTTGTTTGGCTGTGTAGATGAATGTCTCTAAATCATACCACAAGGTAAAAGGATTACTACGTGTAACTATGACGCAATTGACATTTATTAGGTAGTAACAACATGACATTAACCAGTAAAACACGTTAAGAACCAAATCCCATTTTCATTATCCCCACTTGAGTCAGTGGGTTTGCACCAGATTTACACATGCGTAACAGAGAGCAAAATTCCCTAAATTATGATGTGGGTAAAGAACCCAATTTCCTGTTGCTTTGAGACTTGTCAACTTATTTAAACCTGAGTAAAGTGTGTGCCATTCTGATTTGTTAGTGTTTTACACTCACTTTGCTCAAGCATAAATAAGTACTCAGTGGGGGTATACTATTGTATCCTGATGCTTAAAGTGTTATTGCACATTGCAAATCAATGTCAGTGTCTTTCAGTTCATTATCTTTCAAAGAGCAAAAGGACTCTGTTGGCTGGAAGTAAAACGATGCGAGGGCAAATTGCTAAGTGGGAGTTAAGTGGAAGTGAAATGTGTGAGATAAAAATACATTGCGTTGTATATATTTTCATTACCCAAATTGGTTATGTCTTACAGCTCAAGTCTCGTGTTCTGATGACTCCTTTAGCAATCTCTCCTCCAAGAAGCACACCAGAACCTGATATTAGTTCAATCCCTCAGGATGCAGCTACAATACCCAATTCAGCTGCCCCACAAGCTCTCACTGGTATGTTGACTCAAATGCCACATTGCAAAGCAGTGGGCAGGTACAGTAGTTTGATAGCTGGGTGCTTGTGCTTTCTTAAACAGACTTAATTCATAAAAAATACAGACAGAAGGATTTAATATGTTTGCCAACTAAACTGGTTGCTAAACACATGGACTAAAGATGGAGCCTTCTAATCTGTAATTTTTTAGAAGACTGTAGTGCATTTTGACTGAATAATGTGAAGGTAGGCTAGGAGAATCAGTGGGCCTGATTCTCCTTTGTTCTGCACCTTGGATAGTCACTTACTTCTGTGCAAAGTTCACGTAAAACAATAACCTTGTGATGTTGTAGCATTTGATATGTACTTTGTACAGGTGGGAATACCTGTACAAGGTACAGAAAAGTGGACACTTGGGCCCATGTATAGAAGTCCTGCCTCTATGTTTTTAAAACAGGTTTGGAACAGATCTCAAATCTGTCCCCCCAGGAATAAATATATCCATAGCGGACTCATGGTGGCACTTGGAAGGTACACTGCCCCCTGTGCCCCGGCAACATTTTAATTGCTAAACAGGAGTCCTCTTTATGCCTCCTCTCTGTTCCTCTGAGTGGCCCTCCCTGCTCTCCCTCCCACCTCTTGCAGGCACCAGTCACCTATGATTATAATAAACCTCTCCCATGCACTTATATTTCTAATATCAGAATTGCTCTGGCACTGATGAAGCCTTAACTGGAATCAGTGGTGTAGTACAAATCTAAGGCACCTGTTAATTTAATTTTGGGAAAAGAAGAAACTTATATTTATTGGAGAGAGAAGAATATGATCTAATGTCTCTGAGTCAGATCCTGAATGATGTAAGTCAATACTAGTTCATTAAAGTCACTTCTGCTTACTCATACCAGCTGAGGGTTGGCCCTTTTTAGCTGACGAGCTTTAACGATTTATGGAAAACATGGGCCTGATTCTTTTCTCACTGACGTTGGAGTACATTAGGAATTACCATTAAGTTAGTGAAGTGAAACTCATGTAAGTGAGAGACAAATCAAGTCATAATTTGGGGGAGGATGGATTTATTCTGAGACTTACATATAGAGACAGGATTGATAATGCTAGAAATAAATAAACTCCAAACCCCTTCTTAGCTCAAGCATGGAAAGAAAAAATATCTCCCTTCTGCTTTGGTAGCAGTCTAATAACAATATAATATTTTGCATTTATTTAGTTCCTCACATTCTGGGTCACAGAGTGCTTTACATATATTAAATAACAGAACTTCACAATACCCTGTGAGATAAATATTGTTTTCCCTAATTTACAGAGAGCTAAGGTCAGGCACAATAGAGAAGTGACTTCTTCAAGTCTGTGGCATTGCTGGGAACAGAATTCAATGAAATTTGAACTCCTAAATCATCTAGGTACTTCCCCTTCAGTCTCCTGAATGTCAGAAATCTAAGTGTCATCTGGGAACCCCTCCTGCCACCAAATCCTTCTTACTCAATCTTATAACCAAGAATAGGGTGCTACAAATAATCAAATCCAGTTTTAGGCAAATGAAGCAGATCCCAGAGCCAAATTCAGAAATACAAACACAGATCAAAATTGAGACTTGATATTCTATTTTATCAGAGGTCCCCAAGCCATGGGGTGGAGGAATGTTTGAGGGGAAGGGTGCAGTGGGGCCCTATCCTTATGGGGGATAGGAAGGGAGTGCTAACCAGCCCTGCCGCATTCCCAGCTCTATACTGGCCCATCCCCTCACCCCAGCTGCAGCCCTGACTCCTGACCCCTGACCTTGCTCCCAGCCTCAGCTCCCAAACATGGCTTGGCCACAGCTCCATACCTGACCTTAGCCCCACTTCCAGCCCTGGTCCTGCCTCCAGCTTGGCCCCCCTTGTCCTTGTCTGCAACATCCCCTCCCCCTCCAGGGCCGTGTCCAGACTCAGGGGTTTTTTCGGGAAAAGTAGCCTTTTCCCGAAAAAACTTCCCCTGCGTCCAGACTCAAGCCGTGTTCTTTCGAAATTATTTCGAAAGAACGCGGCTTTTCTTTCGATGGCGGTAAACCTCGTTTCACGAGGAAGAACGCCTTCTTTCGAAAGTTCCTCTTTCGAAAGAAGGCGTTCTACAATGTAAAGAGGCCGTCTTCGAAAGAGAGCATCCAGACTCGCTGGGTGCTCTCTTTCGAAAAAGCGGATTTCCTCTATCGAAAGATCCGCCTGCAGTCTAGACGCGATCTTTCGAAAGAGGCTCTTTCGAAAGATGCTTTCGAAAGAGCCTCTTTCGAAAGAAGCCTGCAGTCTAGACATAGCCCAGGAGTCAGCTTCCAGGAGCTGTCAGCCCCATCTCAAGAGGGGTCATAGACAGTTTAAGAGGAGGCACCACTCTTAAAAGTTTGGGGACCACTGTATTACATCTTACATTGTACTTGATTAGGAAATCTATACTCTAAGAGCTTTCCACAGTTCACAGACACTGTTTATATTTTTAACTACATTGCATCTTTCGGTGTACAGCACTTTGAAGATATAAGGCACAATGTCATGTTAAGCATTATTGCTATTATATTCATATTTGCCCAGGATTTATTGCTGGAGTCCTTCCCGTTAGAGTGCAGTCTGGCATTAGCACTAGATTTTCATCAGGGTGATGCAAACTGTACATTACTCCCAACATTACACAGCTGTCACCGTGTCCTCCGCTAGGTTTAATATTTGTTGTGACATATCTGATTTCTGTCAGAGGATAATGTTATATTGTTGGGAAAAGGACAACCCTAGCACACACAGCCAGTTATTATAATATATCTTCTTTTTCACTTACCCAGGTCTGCTCGTCTAGAGTCCCCCTGAAACTGAGATAATCCCAGAGGGGTAGCCGTGTTAGTCTGGATCTGCAAAAGCGACAAGGAGTCCTGTGGCACCTTATAGACTAACAGATATATTGGAGCATAAGCTTTCGTGAGCAAAGACCCACTTCGTCAGATGTATCTGACAAAGTGGGTCTTTGCCCACGAAAGCTTATGCTCCCATACATCTGTTAGTCTATAAGGTGCCACAGGATTCCTTGAGATAACCTTGTGCATGATTAAACAAGGCCATGGCTAGCCTTGTCTTAGTGTAGCTGGGGCCCTTAACTATGCTATAAACCATTTTACAAACGCTGCTGCAGAAGATTTCAACATGCTGCTGCCTACACAGTTTTAATCCCAGCAGTGCCCTCTGTTGGGGAGTTACTTGTCATATATTTTTACTATTGTCCTCTATTCCTAACATTTGCAATACAAGAACAACCTTTTGCCTTCGCTTCTGAGGGCTTGGGATGGATGGCAATGCAGGGTACGATGACTGCTAATGCGCTTGGAGGTGGCACAGGCAGCAGTTCTCTTCACTTCTGCTTCAGAAAGAATCAAGGTGTTTATCTCCCAGTGCCTGTTGCAGGACAGCAATTTTTATACACAGCCCCAGGGGCCTAGCTATGCTCACACTCTGCCTAGCACTCACCCCTAGCAACCACCTTTCTCTGAGGCTTGTATGCAAGACCCGGCGTACAGATCACGCTCTAGCTTGCCCTCACCCTCTAGCTTGCACAGCCCCACTGCAGATCATGAATGGTCTGGAGGACCTTCCCGTGGGACTTCTAAACTCTGGGCTTAATTTCACTCTAAGCGAGAAACTTTTCACAGTGTCTCTGGTCATCTGACACAATCAGATAAAAGCGCCTGGGGTCTGAGCTCAGGCGTCTGTGACAGCCCCTGTGAGCTGGTGCAGCGACAGAGCCGAGCACATCAGGAAAGTTGGAGTATTGAGTGCGACTCAGGCCTTGTTTACACTACGCGGCTATAACAATCAATCCCCCAGCCATTGATTTAGCATGTTTGCTTAGACGCTATAAATCAATCTCTGAGCATACTCCTGTTGATGCTGGTACGCCACCAAACAAGAAGGTTATGTCTACACTGCGCCTGTTCAGCGCAAGTAATACGCAAATGAGGTGAAGCGTGAATATTGCCGTGCCTCATTTGCATAATTAATTAGGCTCCATTTTTGTGCAAGAGGCTTTTCCGCAAAAAGGAGCCATCTACACGGTTCCTTTTTGTGCAAAAAAACCCTCTTGCATAAGAGCTGTTCTGCCACATTTTTTCAGGAAGAACAGCTTTTGCGCAAGAGGGGTTTTTGCGCAAAAAAGGAGCCTAATTAATTATGCAAATCAGGTTCTGCGATATTCCACACTTCGCCTCATTTGCATATTTCTTGCGCCAAACGGGCGCAGTATAGACATAGCCGAAGAGTAGCCAGCGTCAATGGGAGAGCAGCCCCTGCCAACCTTACCACACGCAAGATGCCACAGTGAATATGTTGACTTCAGCTACACTATTTGCGTAGCTGAAGTAGATTGACGGTGCTGGTAAGTGTAGACAAGGCCTCAGTAGTTCTCAAGAACAAAATGCAATTTGCAATTCACTAGTAGGCCATAGTCCCAAGTAGCATACAGTACTGGCTTATTATCTTGATGTTTTACAGAGTTTGGAATAAGGAGTGGCTTCAAAATATTTGACTAAAAATACTATTTCTAAATAAGGTATATTAAATGTAGTTTTTAAATGCAAAAAGTGAACATTGGATTACAGTTTATTTTATTTTATATGCTGATATGCGTAGCACTCTAGTTTTACTTCAGGAAATATTGTAATCCTTACATACTGCACACTGTGGTGGACTGCAAGCAGGGGCGGATATAGGGCAGGACGAACGGGGTGGCTGCCCCGGGCCCTGGGTTTCAGAAAGCACCGCGCATGCGCCGTGGCGCCGCTGCGCATGCACATGGCATCACTGCGCATGCGCCGTGGCAAAGGGGGGGCCCCGCGGAATTATGCTGCCCGGGGCACCGCAAAACGGTCATCTGCCCCTGACTGCAAGCGACTGCTCTCAAGCAGACATCTATAGAATTTTTAGTAACTTTCTTAATTGCATGTATCTTGTCATTACTTATCAAAACCTATACACAGCCTATTTCTGCATGCTCTATTCATTCAATGGGAGCAAAACCAGCAGAATTTAGTCGGCTCATTTGTGTCACTGTGCATCATGATGTTTCACCCTCTTAATTCAATATCATGAACTATACAAAACAGTAAACAAGGTTGGTTGTCAGGTCAGTGTCTTGTAATAAAAATTGCGCTGGGATTTTTGTGTTTGCAGTCTGCATTTACGTCAACAAACAGGCTAACGTGGGGCCATACCTTGACAGAAAAAAAGTGCAGCAGCTTCCAGATCACTTTGGGCCTGAAAGACCTTCCATGGTCCTACAGCAGGCAGTTCAGGCTTGCATTGACTGTGCACACCAGCAAAAGACTGTCTTCTCGCTTGTCAAGCAGGGCTATGGAGGCGAGATGGTGTCAGGTAAAACATTTTAAAAGGCTTTACAATAAATCTGAAAGTGCTATCATATCATAACCTTTCTTTTAAATCTCACGGTCATATCAGCGTTATCCAGCTCATTGTGCCAGCTACAATGAAGTTAGGAATTATTCTGTTGGAGTCAGTGGAATTGTACAGGTTTGAGATTACAATTAGGCCCCCGGTATATAGTATATTGGCACAAAAGGCTACTACAGTAGCTATTTTTTGTATGCTATTAACTGATTACACAGCCTAGTGTTCTTGTTATTGACCAAACCCATCATTGTGTTGGAAAATGTCATTTGTTTGGGCCTACAAAGCAGCCAATAAAAATTAAATATGATCAAAAGCACTTTAATGTTCTATCTGATTTCTAAATTAGTTTCTTCTTTTCTTCTAACATTTTTCCTGTTTCAAGGGTTTGGGGTTTTTAAAAAAATGTTTAATCAAACAGCAGGAAAAGAAGCAGTACTGAGGAAACAAAAGGATTGCCCTAACATGGGATGTTTAAATTGAATTGTATAGTTACACACAACATTATCCATTTGCGTAAATTATATGCAGTACAAGCAGGTCAAATACTACTCCTAGGTAAAACTCCCATTGACCTCAATGGTCCAAGATTGCTGTCTGTGTACAATCCATAAGCAGATCTGCTCTCACAGTGAAGTGAAGCTTAGCATGAATATTTTTTATAGAGCAGGAGGTTTGGGTTGTTGCTTTGGAATAAACGAATGCAATGAAAATAATAATTTACAAATCAGCTCCTGATGATAGTAAGCTGAAAGCAAGCAATAAGGATGGAATCACTCAGGATCCAGTTCAACCTGCTTAGCAAGGACCACCCCAGCTTTGCCCTATCACTGAGACGCTCTGCTTTGTTGACGCATAGCTCTGTCCTGCTGGGCAGCACCTGGTGATTGATCTTGACTCCTTTTGTTTCCCCTTCGGACACTCGAACTCCAGCTACATCTTCCTTGAAAGACACCAGATACACTCAGAAAAATTATTTTAATTAATTCCTGAAAACATACAGCTCAGTGGTGAGCGATGCAGCTTATTCATTTATTCTTCTCTATTTGCATGAGTATGGGTCTCATTAATATTACTGGGTGTATTGCCCCATTGATCAGGACTGAAAAATTAATTGGCCTGCTGATTAGAATCAAACTCAAGCACCAAAGCTGGAAACCTTATTCCGATTTTTTTGCCTCCCCTCCCTCCCAGCAGCAACAGGCAAGGGATTAGCGTGATCGTCAGGAACAAATGACATTGCAGCTATTTCTGGGTCAGATTATACTGGGTCAGAACCTCAACTGACATGACTTGACACAGCACCACTGAAGTGTATGGAGTTACACGATTTACACCCACAAAGCACGTAGCCCATAGTCTCCCATCCCCAATAAGAAGCATCCAACAAACAGAGGAACATGAGTTGTTCCAGCAGGATGCAGTATGGGAACCTTCACCCTTTCCTTGGAGCTACCTCAGCAGATGAACTTCCTGAATCAAAGGGTATATCTACACTACAAAATTAATTTGAACTAACAGCCGTTAGTTCGAATTAACTTTAATAGGCACTACACATACAAACCGCTAGTTCGAACTTAATTCAAACTAGCGGAGCGCTTAATTCGAACTAGGTAAACCTCATTCTACGAGAACTAACGCCTAGTTCGAATTAAGTAGTTTGAATTAAGGGCTGTGTAGCCACTAGTGGGAGGCTAGCCCTTCCCATTTTGCCCTGGTGGCCACTCTGGGCACAACCAGGGAATCTCTTCTGTCCCCCTCCCAGCCCCAGAGCCCTTAAAGGGGCATGCTCTGGCTACAGTGCCCGTGCCAGGTGCAAGCCTGCCAGCACCCAGCCAGCAGACCCTGCACCTGGCACAGCACGAGCCAGCCACCCGCTACCACCCATCCATCCGCCTCTTCCCGGGATCAGGCTGGCAGCTCCCAGGAGCCTGCCCGGGGCTGCAAGAGGTGGGCGCCCACCTGGTCTAATGCAGAGATCGTGGACCTCATCCAGGTTTGGGGGGAGGCCTCCAACGTCCACGACCTCCGCACTAGGCACAGGAAAGTGGCCGTCTAGGGCAGGATAGCTGCCAGCTTGGCCACCAAAGGCCACATGCAAACCCAGGAGCAGGTTTGCATGAAAATCAAGGTGGTCCAGTGAGACTCCCGACCCTGAGCCCTGAGCTTAGAACATAAGAACGGCCATACTGGGTCAGACCAAAGGTCCATCTAGCCCAGTAGCCTGTCTGCCGACAGCGGCCAACACTAGGTACCCTGGAGGGGATGGACCGAAGACAATGACCAAGCCATTTGTCTCGTGCCATCCATCTCCAGCCTTCCACAAACAGAGGCCAGGGACACCATTTCTACCCCCTGGCTAATAGCACTCCATGGACCCAACCTCCATGACTTTATCTAACTTCTCTTTAAATTCGGTTATAGTTCTAACCTTCACAGCCTCCTGTGGCAAGGAGTTCTACAGGTTGACTATTTGCTTTTTGAAGAAGAACTTTCTTTTATTAGTTTGAAGCCTGCTACCCATTCATTTCATTTGGTGTCCTCTAGTCCTTCTATTATGGGAACTAATGAAGAACTTTTCTTTATGCACCCTTCCACACCACTCATGATTTTATAGACCTCTATCATATTCCCCCCTCCGTCTCCTCTTTTCTAAGCTGAAAAGTCCCAGTCTTTTTAGCCTCTCTTCATATGGGACCTGTTCCAAACCCCTGATCATTTTAGTTGCCCTTTTCGGAACCCTTTCCAAGGCCAAAATATCTTTTCTGGGGTGCAGAGATCACATCTGTACATAGTACTGAAGATATGGTGTACCATAGTTTGATACTTCCCCTCCTCCTTTTTCCCCTGGCTTCCCCCTTCCAGCTCCCTCCTCCCAGGTTTCTCCCTCCCCTCTCCCACCCTCTCTCTTCCCCTCTTCCACCTCCTTTTCCCAGTCTCCCCAGAGGTTAGTCTCCCTCCACCCCCGGTTTTGTTAAATAAAAAGAGTTTCTATTTTTGAACACACGTATCCTTTATTTTTTACATCAGGAAGGGGGGCTAGGGAGGAGTAAGTGGAAGGAGGTGAGAGAGGAATGGGGTACGAGCCCCCGATGGGGAGGACTGGAGTGGCTCTGCAGGCTCCTCGGGCTGGAAGCTCTCCTGCAGCCCCCCCCGAGTGACCCCCCCGGATGGCAGCCTGAGGCAAGTGCAGCAGGGCTGATGGCCGAGTGCTGTGATGTGCTGAGTGTGGGCACTCAGGGCACTCCAAGTCAGGACTGCTTTGCTGTCCCTGATTGAGGTACACAAGTAAGTGGGTAACTCTGAGAACTGTCTGTCCGGGTTGGGGGTCGGGTCCCTTTAAGCACAGCCCTCGGCTAGCCTGATACAGCAACTCCATGCTCTAAGTCCTAACCTGATGCCCTGCCGGCACTGCTTCCGGCCAGCCTTAACTTCGGTTCAGGGTCCACTCAGTGTGGACATGCTAGTTTGAATTAGCAAAACACTAATTCAAACTAGTTTTTAGGTCTAGATACACTAGTTCGAATTAGCTTAGTTAGAATGAACTAATTCAAATTGTTAGTTTGAATTAGTGCTGTAGTGTAGACATACCCTAGGAGACTTATCACTTATCCAGAAAGTGCTTCCCATTTCCTCACCACCCACTTGCCTCCTTCTCACAAGAAGTTGAGTGAGACTCCAATATCATTTCAGGGTGTCGACTTCTCCTTCCAGCCTAACGCTTTACATAAATATTTTCTTCATATGCTTCCCAATCACTCCCCACCCCCTGCATACACACTTTCTGCTACTTCAAGCACACAAAGATCATTTTCAGATCTGATCTTCATCAAAGTCCTGGCAAGACTAAGCTAGGAGTTTAGGCCATTACAGAGGTCAGGGCCAGCTGAAAAATCCCCCGAAGTTCCCCTGAAGTATCTGGATCTAGGGTTGTGGTTTGGATCCCTCTCTATGGGAACTATTCTGTGCCACCAAAACAAGCGTTCCATAGAGCCATTTTCATTATCCATTAAAAAGATTCTCCAGCTGTTTTGCTCCTGTGCACTGTGGAGTGTACTGAATTGTTCTCTCTTGCTTTCCAGTTTCTGCTTCTTTTGACGGGAAGCAGCACCTCCTGAGCCTGCCCGTAGTGAACAGTATTGGCTATGTCCTGCGCTTCCTCAAGAAGCTTTGCCGCAGCCTACTGTGTGACAATCTCTTCAGTAATCAGCCTTTCCCACCCTACAGCAATGCCTTGGAAAACCTGGAGCAGTATGAGAATGGAAGGCTGGAGTCAGGTGGGTTTTGATTCAGCTACTGTTAAAGATGTGATGAGGACCAATGAAAATGAGGCTAACAGAGTCCTGGGTTTCCTAATGGATTGCTGGTTCTCTTCTAGGGCCATTTCCCTAGCAAAGGAAGCAGCTTGCTATACAGCAAAGCTTCAGATAGTCAGACCATGAGTTCATTTCTAGTATACTTGGTTCTCCATGGCACCAAATCCATGGCTGGGATGATGGGCAGTAGGGACTACAGTTATCTGCATCATGTATTCACTTTTTATTTTTATTTTAAAAAAACCCTCAGGGACCTGATACCAGCTACCATTTGTTTTCTACCTGTATTCTGCTTCATAATTCTTGTGCTGTTGTCTCTGATTGTTACACCTGTCAGTAGCTTCTTGTCTTCATTTCAAGGATCAGCTCTTTGAGCTGAGATGGTTTCTTATTATGTGTTTGTGCAGTGCCTAGCACAGTAGAGCCCCATTCCAAACTTGGGCGCCTGGGTGTTACTGTGATGCAAATAAGAAATAACCACAATTAATTCTGTATACTCTGGCATATTAAGTTCCAACATTTAGCTATGTGAGTGTTTCTTCTTGCAATCACTTTGTTTTGCAACGGATTCTTGAAAGAACGTGGTCTACCCGGTACTACATGCCAGGCTGCAATGTTTTGGGTGAGCAGTGGAAATGATCTGTAATTCAGTATTGTGTACCACTAGGGTTTTTTGAACGGATAATAGCCAGTGAGTGCAGCTTTGTAGATGGAAGCAAAGATGAAGGCTGCAATGTGGACAGGGTTTAGATAAGAGCTAGGACCACCACATTTGGTAGGTAGCTTCCTCTTATCATAACTTAAAGCGAGGTCAGGGTTTGGTTCTGTCAGGACAACGGGATGTACCTGGAATGCAACCGTTTTTCATCAAACGGAAAGGAAGTCTGTGATATACCACAGGCCCAGGGAGCAGCCATTGGCCAGGCAGTGTGGCCCCCATCACTCTGGGATGGCCCTGGGGAGCAGCTGCTGGCCACACCCACCCCTTGCACTGAGCTCCCACCCTTTCCCCAGAGCCTCCCCACAACTCCCATCCCCCTTGCCATGACTTCTGCACTCCACTGACTCCTGCACCCCCACCTCCTGCCCTGAGCCGCTCATCCCCTGCCTGGACTCCTGCACACACCCCCCCGTAGAATTAAAGGTCATCCTTTCAGTGCTCATCCAGAAGATAAGTCTCATAGGGCACGTATACAGAGCAGTGTTATTTCAGAATAACTAAGGGTATGTCTACACTACCACCCTAGTTTGAACTAGGGTGGTAATGTAGGCAACTGGAGTTGCAAATGAAGCCCGGGATTTGAATTTCCCGGGCTTCATTCGCATCTTGCCAGGCGCCGCCATTTTTAAATGTCCGCTAGTGCGGACTCCGTGCCGCACGGCCACATGCGGCACGGACTAGGTAGTTCGGACTAGGCTTCCTAGTCCGAACTACCATTACTCCTCATTTCAGCTTGGCCACAGAGACTAGTTCCACTAGTTATGAGCCCCAGGTAACAATCTGAGACCTGCTGGAGGCAGGGGCATCTCCCATTGGTGACTCTGAGCCAAATTTAATGGCAGCATAAATGACACATCAGGCATAGAAATCAAGTGCACGTTGTAAGGGAATATAAATGCAAAGAGTCAGTGGGTATGTTAAACGAGTGTCATTTACACACCAATGGAGGAAAAGCAATATACAGCAAAGTGTAGGCTACAATGATGAGAGTAGGGTAGGTGGGAAATCAATGGGAGCTGAAGTTCTCAGCTCCTCTGTACATGAGGCTGCTTTTAAACACAAGCCTGAACATTAGGCATCCAGTTTGAGACTTTTGGCCTGCCATCTTAGAGGATCTCTTATTCTAAATGACTGATAAAACACCGTGGCCATAATCTGCTGTCACTGACAGATTATTTATAGTACCATTTTTCACCCTGAACTTGCGTTGGCCTTAGTGCTCAATTGGCAGTCAATGAAGAGCATCACTTCAGAAGCTGTCTGCACATTCTGACTGCTGAGTAGATCATGAGGCTGCTCTGAGTGAATAGCCCCACGAGGAGGAAGAATTTCTGTTTCATACAGGCTCTTGTCCTGCACCACTTACACTTATGATTAAATTGAGTGTCAATTACAAGCTGATTCTGATACTTCACCTTGTGCAAATGTCATAACATGTCAAAAGGCAGCATCGAAAATCCCCTGGAAGCCACAGTTCCAAATCTCAGTTTGTTCAAAAGTAGTTTCCTCACATGACTATCAACCTCAGTGAATTTTGCAATGAGAATCCTGTAGTGATCTTCTATCATCTCCTCTAATGATCTGTTAGACCGTTGGGGGCAGGCCATCCATCGTTGCTCCGTCACTAACAGGATTTTTCCTTTCGTTATTAAAGTGAGTTAATGCATCTGAAAGATGCCAGGTGAACAGAACAGGGAAACAAATGCTTAGCATTAGCTACCGAGCTGGCTGGGCTGCAGCAGAGTGAGGTTTCCCCGTAATGGCCCAAACAAATCACTGCTTCTGGCTCGGAGGCACCAACCCACGGGGGAGTCTCTCGTGTCCATGCAGTCCTTAGCCTCTCTGCTTAGACTGTCACAAAGGGAGTCTGGTTGTGGTGCTGGTGTTTGTAATGTGGAGTGCTGTCTACCGGGAACTGGACTTAGTCAGCCCTCTCATTTCATGAAGAAGAGACACCAAGACTCTGTCACTAAGGCTATGTCTAGACTGCAGGCTTCTTTCAAAAGAGGCTCTTTCGAAAGCATCTTTCGAAAGAGCCTCTTTCGAAAGATCGCGTCTAGACTGCAGGCGGATCTTTCGAAAGAGCAATCCGCTTTTTCGAAAGAGAGCACCCAGCGAGTCTGGATGCTCTCTTTTGAAGAAGCCCTATTTACATTGAAGAACGCCTTCTTTCGAAAGAGGAACTTTTCCCGAAAAAACCCCTGAGTCTGGACACGGCCTAAGAGCCTGGATAGGAACCAGTGAATGAGAGGTGAGAGGCTCTATCACCAATGACTGTTCCACCACCTTCATTTTTCATCGGCAGTCACATTAAGTCAGGTGCTTGCCATGCGACACGCGAATCTGACAGAGCATAGCACTATTATACATCAACCTAGTGCTATTACTTTGGAATGGCTAATATCAGCTTCACATGAATCACTCGCAGCCCTTTAGAAGTGAGCGGCTCAGAAGAAACATTGTCCCCCCTGTCCTCCACCCCGCTACAAAATTTGTACTGCAGACGTGAAGAGTAGTGATGTCGTCGGAGGAGTATTCGACTCCAGTGTAACGTTAGGGTTGATTATAACAGGTTGTTTTGTTTCTCTAATATTTTTTTCCTTAGGCATTCAGGGGTAATGTTTTGGGGGTTTGGACAGCCAGTACCAAGAAAGAGATTTGTTGTATTTAGTCTGGTCATGGTGCCAGTGCTAGACACAACACAACACATACTAATAATTAATAGGAGGATCTCTGGATCTTCTTGGGTCCCTCAGCCATTGCTTAGTTTGCTTATGCCTAGCACAGGCTCTGTTCTGACGGATGAATTGTGAGCCAGAGTCTGCCATCTTTACTCACTTTGACTAGCAGTTAACTGTGCTTCTGGTCCCATTGATTTCTTGGTAATACAGTACTCAACCCGAGTGCGGGTGGCAGAATCTATTCTAGCCAGGCTATGCCCTTTGCAAATGCCATGGTTGAAGATCAGGCTCTGTGGGTTAGGTGAACAATGATGAGTCACTGAAGGGATTCTGTTGTCACTTGAGAGCATAAGGAATCCATACAGTGCCAGCATGTGCTGTCATTGTTATAAGTGAAAAGGTTACTTTCCTATGGAACTGCAGCCCAGTCCCATTCACCTTTACGTGCCAGGAGATACAGTGAAACCTTGGCACACAGAGGATTGTTGTTAAACTGAGCAATCGATTCATGGTACACGATGCTGTTATTGTGCTTCGGTTAAGTCAACATTTGAATGAATGAGGTAGCACGTACTGTGCTGTATAAATACCAGTGTATCATTCGTTGCTACAGTCAGTTATTATTGGTTTTGAAAACTCATCCACAAGATGATTGTCCAGGTTCATAAAACACATAAAAGCAATTAATGAGAAATTGCCTTTACCCACATAAAGCCCATAATGTGTGGGAGGTACACTTGGGGTGGTGATGCATACCCCATCAACCCTTAGCCAGAGAATGCATTTGCTACTCCAGTCTATGAACTGGATAAGTGACCCCCAGCCCCTTGATGTGACACCTACAAAGCCAATTGACCATCTACTATTCCCACTTACAGCAACATCCGTCCTCAATCACTCCCTTGCCATCAGTAGAAGAATTCCAAAGTTACCCTGGTGTAAGTAGGAGCAGAACTTGACCTGCTGCATTTGTGCACATATGTGTCTTATGACTCTTCCTCTGATCAGCTACTAACCAAGACTTTTGCCTCTGTGCAGCAGGGTCAGCACAGAGCCTTGCTCTGTTATGTGCATTACAGACCCCAATTTCCCCTCTCCTCCGTAGCCTCATCTGTCGTAGCTCCCTATGCACTCCTCATCAAAATGCCTTGTCTTTAGAGCAGGGAGATTGTGTGAGGCCCTGTAAACCTGTGTGAATTTCACACTGAAGGTGAGATTCCCATAATAAAATGCCATAGGACATTGCCAAAGTGCCAACGTTTTTCCATGGTTTTTGCTCTTTGGTTTGGAATCTAAACGGTCACTCTTTAAAAATGGCCTGTGCCTTTTTGCCTCTGTGTGCAAATGAATTTAACATATGTAGTGACCTCAGGGACTTAATTCTTGATTTACACCGGCAGAAGTGAGAGGAGAATCAGCTGTTGGATCCAGACATATTAATCCATTGACATCATGCAGTGGTCACTTTTCAACCTTGCTCTTGAGGTATTATTCACTTATACACACAGTCAGCTGCCAAATGCTAATGGCTACATAAAGGCCTGGTGGGAATTACTGATATATTTATTTAAACATATATAATGTACAATGTTTTCAATGTCTGAGAATTCAGACTCAGGATGCTCTATTCATAGCTAGCCCAGGTGCCTATTCTCAGCATTGCTACCCACATTTTCTTCATAAGCCACACTGCTAGATATGACCCTTTGTTGCCTCGGGAATTAGAATGTGAGGCATTGAGGCAGAGATCATGTCCTTCTGTGTGTAGAGAGCCTAGCCAAATGAGGCTCTCCCACAAATAGGGTGTGAGCAGCCGTGTTCACTATAAGCTGTGTGCTTGTGCGGCCACTCAGGAGCTCGGCTACGTCTACACTGGCCCCTCTTCCGTAAGGGGCATGTAAATTTCAAGAGTCGTCGTAGGGAAATCCGCGGGGGATTTAAATATCCCCCGCGGCATTTAAATAAAAATGTCCGCCGCTTTTTTCCGGCTTTTAAAAAAGCCGGAAAAGAGCGTCTAGACTGGCCCCGATCCTCCGGAAAAAGTGCCCTTTTCCGGAGGCTCTTATTCTTACTTTGAAGTAAGAATAAGACCCTCCGGAAAAGGGCGCTTTTTCCGGAGGATCGGGGCCAGTCTAGACGCTCTTTTCCGGCTTTTTTAAAAGCCGGAAAAAAGCGGCGGACATTTTTATTTAAATGCCGCGGGGGATATTTAAATCCCCCGCGGATTTCCCTACGACGACTCTTGAAATTTACATGCCCCTTCCGGAAGAGGGGCCAGTGTAGACGTAGCCGAGAAGTATAAATGCTGCCCAGCTGATGAGCAGAGCGCCCATAGCTAGGTTTTGTTTCGAATGGTGGTGCACATTCGCACATGTCTTGGTGCATGTGAAAAAGTATTCTGTACATGGATGGAAAAAATTAGCGGGAACCGTGGTGAACAGTCAGACTGGGTGGGTGGAGCCGGAGTTTGGAGCCCAGAACTAGCACTGAGAGCCAGAACCAGAGCCAAGCAATAGAGCTGACATGGAAACCAGGGGCCAGCAACAAGGCAAAGGAGTAGGGTCTGTGACAGCAGCTAGCCAGGGGTTCACCTAGTTGCACAGACAACCTCCTGGTAACCTCCCCAGGCTTAAGTAGTGCACTTGGACCAACCCAGGAGCCCAGGAGCACTTCCAGTCAGGTCCTTTTTGGGGAGCATGGGCCCACAAGGCTCTTGACCTGTCGATCCCTGCACTGCTAGGGCATGTCTACGCAGCAGGGGTAAAGCCAAAATAAGCTCCGCAACTCGAGCTACGTCCATTGCGAAGCTTAAGTTGAAATAGCTTATTTCGGCTTTTGGTGCTGTCTACACAGCAGGAAGTTTGAGTTAGAGCACTCTTCCTCTGACTTCCCTTACGCCTCGTAAAATGAGTGTGACAGGAATTGGAGTAAGAAGTCCTCCATTTTGTCATTATGTTGAAATAACTGCTTGCTGTGTAGACATAGGGGCTGTGTCTACACTGCACCCTGTTTCCGGAAAAGGGATGCAGATTAGACAAGTCGGAATTGCAAATGCAGTCTAGACGGGATCTTTCGAAAATAAAGCCTTTTCCAGAAGATCCCTTATTCCTGAATTTAAGAGGAATAAGGGACCTTTTGGAAAAGGCTTTATTTTCCGAAAGATCCTGTCTAGACTGGCGCTTTTCTCCGGCAAAGCCCCAAGCCGGAAAAAAGCGGCAGCCATATTCATGCAAATGCAGCGGGGGATATTTAAATCCCCCACTGCATTTGCAATTCCGACTTGTCTAATCTGCATCCCTTTTCCGGAAAAGGGGTGCAGTGTAGACACAGCCGGACTGTGTTATTTTGGAGTAATGCCAGTTATTCCAAAATAACACTGCTATGTAGACATAGCCCCAGACTTATCAAGAAGTGGCTTACAGCTGTTGCCCAAGGACTAGCAAACCTCGGTTCTAGCTCTGTCAAGCCTCACAGATACTATTGCAATACAAATAATAATAAGTCCCACAGCTGGTGAAATAGGTGTCAATTTCCTGCCCTTGTCCCTGTCCCCTGCCCGCCCCATGCAATGTTGAACAGCATGGGCTTTCCAGAGGTGCAATCTTTTGAATTGCATGTGCTCATTGATCTTCCAGAGGCACCTTTAATAAAATCTGGAGCATTAATCCTCCCAGCCCCTTTCAAACCTGCCAGCTGTGTTTGGCTTCCTGAAATTACCCCTTCAGTTTCAGCTGTGTATTTTATTTGTTTGCCCCTTTTTGTCTTGTGTCTTACTGTGATCTCAAACAACTGTTGTGTTCAATCCCAGGGGTTACTGCACCCCTTAGATGAGGGATGAGAGATAAGTCCTTGTTTCACCCAATGGCTGGAGTGGCCACCACTGATTCTTCTCCACCACTGCCCCTCCCCCAATAAGAGATAGGCAGACCTGAGAACAGTGAATCTTCCAGTTTCCCAGTCCTGACCATGCTGATGCTCTGGAAAAATAGCTGTGGAGCAGGGATCTGTACTGTGCAAGGGTGTGACGTAATGGGGGGGCTGTCTGCTCTGTGACCCGGGGTCCCCCTGCGCTGTGATGGAAAATTCTCACTGACTCTCCCAAATGTGTATTAACCCAGATACCCAGGCTCAGCCTCCCAGGGAGGGAGACAAAGGAAGGAGGGTGGAGACCAGCACCTGGCTGGGGGGCAGGGCTGGAAGAGAGTTTTAGTTTCTGTCTGGAATCATGGAGGAAGCAGCCTAAGCAAGGGCCTGGGATTTAGAGGCCCAGTCTCCCCCATCTCAAGGGGGGCTGAGGTATCCTAGGCCTGGCCCTGTAACCGGATTACATCTATGCTGTGCTGTATCCTGCAGAAGCAATAAACTCCCTCTATTGTACTGGCTGGTGGAGTCGCTTTGTGCCACTAAGGGGGGGGGGGCAGGAGACGGGGGAACCCCGCCACGCTGCCACAAAGGGCTGTTCACACACCCTATATTGTGCATCCAGTCACTAGCAGAACCACACCAGTTCCCCTGCAAAGGTCTTTCAGTGGAAGGGGACGGAGTGCTCCTCTCTTTGTAAACACACTGTGAGGCTTGCACAGAAAGTGCTGTAGCAATCAAAGTAGTTGTGTGGTCCAGTGGTGTCAGCCGACGGTCAGGGCAGTGTGTGTGTGTATGTTTCCGAGAAAAGGTTTAACGTCCGTGCCTTTACTGCTAGGACCGGGGTCCCATCGCAGAGGGTGGCCAGCAGGCCAACAGACGCCCCGTTATATAGGAAGAGCTTATTACATCTTAGATTTCAGCTGCTAGAATTTCATAATTCCTTCGCAGCGGGCAGCCTTGAGGAAAGACTGAAAGATGCCCCAGTGGGTCCTGTCACCTGGGAGTGACACAGATCCAAACGCCCAAGCTCTCCCTATATCTGTCCCTTTATGACCGGCTGAAGTTCTTTTAAATTGTGCTTGGTTCTGTTACAGCAACTGAAGGAGGCAGGTTAAAACTTAAACAGTTACAGGTTTATTTGAGGAAGCTTATAAATCATATGGTTACAATGGCTATTGCTCTATTTCTTAACTATTAGCAAAATATAGGTCTTAAAAATGGTTACAAAGAAGATAAAGATAGAAAAATAGAAATAATGGTACCAAGTAACAGCTTACTCTTTCTATGTGTACACTTAAGACAGAGGACCACATCCAGGTACCATTTTTACCCCCTTCTGTGCCTCTCGACTCCAGCATGTCAGGCCAGGGCCGGTCCCTCAATTCCTAGGAAAGACGAAAATACGAGGTGGGCGTCCCCATAGAACCTCGGGAGGTCAAACACCTAACCCGACCAGCAGGTAGAGGGTAGAATGACACTCAAAGTGAGTGTGTGCTGGGCCCAACTTTTATAATCATGGGGTCACGTATTTCTCTTTCTTATCTGTCATGCCAATTGATGCTGGTCTGTCTGCTGTGAGACCAGTTCTTACAAGGGAGTTGTGAACTTAATTTACACTTGTAAGAGAGATTTGAGGTGATTAAATTTTGAAGTACAGGACATTGTTTTCTCAGTGGGAAATTCCTCTTCCTGGGACTGTGTGTGTTCGAATCAACATAGGTGCCAGCCGCAGCCTCGAGGCCAGCTTATTGACTTAGCTGCTCTCTCTCCACATATCTGTGTTTCAGCTTCTCAGGATCAGATGAGCCAGCATAGACTATGCTGATATTATTGCTCCTTCTCTGCCCTGTGCTTCAGAGAGGCAAATAAGATGGATGATATGGAGGCAGGCTGTCTGGCCACATTCCACCCCCTGATACGACATACCACATCCCAGGAATGCAAGATGGTGGCTTGCCAGTGCCTCTTGCCCACCTTGGAGGAATTTAAAAGTACCCAATGGCCTGATTAGAGGGTTTAGGATCTAGGAATTGACTAGGGATCTTTCCTGGTGCTGTGTATCAAATGTGCATACAAGAGATAGCTACATTATCTAGGCATTGCACAATTATCTAGGCATTGCACAATACATAGGGTTATGCAGAAAAGGAGTACAACAATCAAAACAATTAAAACAGTGGTCATAATAGAGTGTAGGAAAGGAGTTAAGGAAAGTTCTAGCTGTTGGGCTAACCAATTTAGCCATGAGTTATTTACATTCTTAGTTACAGCATGTCTTATCCCATACCGTTTGTTGCCACTTCCCTTGCCTCCCCCCAAAGTTATTTTGAGGACTGCGGTAGTCGCTGTCATCGAACCATACCGGTCCCCATCTGAAGATGTCACTCTTGTTTCACCAGTCATTTGGGCTGAGAGGGACAAACTCTATTCCCAGTCCAGTGGAGGAGTCAAGTCAGGTGTTCTGGTACAGCAGTAGCAGTTGGGATGAGGAAGAAGACCATGGCGAGTTGGAGTGCCATGTCTCATTTCAATAGTCTGTAACTAACAACAGTGGTTGCAAGCGCTACAACAGCAAGCGGTATATATATATATACAAAAGTTCATGGTGGTTTCCCGGATCCACACCAGCATTGGGAGGGATCCATCCCACTGGAGCACTGTTCGGGGTCATTGCCTCAGTTTCCTGTGATAAAACATAAGGTTCGCCGGTCTTGGATACAATCCAAGCCTCAGTAATGGTTATTGGTGTTCCAGACTCCTTTTCCCTTGTAGGAGTGCAGTGAATGGATTTGTGTTCCCAAACTGGGGTGTTGGGACAGGGCTATTAAGCTGTTTAGTCCCATGACTGTAAACAACCCTGTTGCCACTGGGGTTGAGTAAGTAAAACCAATTCCTGAAACAATTTCCACTCCAGTTAAAACATACTTCCACCCTTGCTTACTGGTGGGTAGTGTACCAATATAAACTACTTGCCAGGTTGCCCATAGTGCTTTTCCATCTCTTAGTCTGGCAAACCATTGTCCTTCTGCTATATGTTTATGGCTTGTTTGTGGGTGATAGGCCACCCCCTGGCATGTGCCTACCGCACTGGCTCATCGCTTTCTGTGTGTCCCAAGGTTTCATGTAGCCAAATGTACAGGCGTTCCCAATCCACCTGGGCAGCAAAAATTTGTATTGCTGCATCTGCTAGGTTATTTAACTGTGCAGCTAGAGTATTATTCTTTTGGACACATGACTTATGCTTAAGGCATGTGGGGTTGCATGCTGGTATATCCATTTCCAATATTCCAATCTATGGTACTGGCCCTTGCCTCACAAGCTAATTGATTGCTGCCAGCTCTGCAAGTTGAGCTGTTCCTTCTACGTTTGTGGTCAGGGGTGCAGTGGATATGTCTGCTGAGACAGCAACAGCCTTCCCTGTCCACTTTCCTTTGAAATAGCCAGGCAGCCTGTATTCACATATAATGTTGAATTTAAAAGCAAGCCAAAAGTGTTATCAACTCAGCCTTGAAAGAGACAGTTAAGTTTCAAAGCTTGAGTTTCTAAACTAATAATTTGGTTTCTAGAAAGTTAAATGTCCTTTGAGTGCCCAACATAAGCACTAACCAATTTGTGCCTTGTCTGTTTGCAATTTTAAGCAAGCGGACATTATCCAAAACAAAATAAAACTAGTTAATTTGAAATCCACAAAATAGTTACAATATATAGAGCTCATTCTTTATGCAGTTAACCAATTAAGTTTCAGTAGAATCCCTAATTTTCCTTTGTAGATTTAACAAAGGTGTTCATAGACAAAATGTTTACATTTGATTGTTTCTTTGCATAGATCGTTTGCACAGTGCTTAAGGAAGAGGCTGCAAAGAAACAAGGTGTCATTTTTAAAACAAGATTTCCCTTCACATATTACAACCATCACTTAATTCCTTCCACACTCCCACAGAGTCCACCTTTTATCTTCACATTCCCTCAAATCACTTGCTTTGTCCTTTCAAAGAAAATGTTTCTCATTCCTAGTAACTTTCCAATGTCTGCTCTACTTTCCTTACTCCTGCTAAATGACTTTTCCCAATGAGACAGGTTTGTCTACTATTAATTTGGTAAGGGAGGGTGAGCTTGTTTACTAAGCCTCATACCTCCTGGTCCTTTTCTTAAACATATTCCTGAGGGAAGGAAAACAAAAAATAAATCTGAGAGTTGCTTTAACTCTCAGCACCCATCCTTAAGGGAATCTAGCTCTGTCTGGGTACTAAGGGACATGCATTTCTACCTCTCTACTTCTGCAGCAGAGGTATCAGCCAATTTTGAAGAACACCTCTTTACAGGTTTTCCACAGAAGACAAAAACTGCAGCTGTTTCCCTCTCCTTTGAAGTTGAGGGTTACATATACACAAGTAGTTAGCCAATTTGTCTTGTAGGTCTGAAATTGTATGGACAGCAATTAACACTTGATCAGACCAAGGGCTATGCCCAAACCTTTGCAAGATTTTGTTCAAAAGGGGTAACATCTTTTATAAATGCCAATTGTCTCAGTCTTCTCTCTGCCTTCTTAAAAGACTGCTTACATTTAAACTTTTCCTAGTATACCCAACCTCTTATTGGGACTAAAATAGTAATACCAATACCTCCTTTTTCTTTCCTTTTCTGGAGGGCTACAATTTGAACTTTCTGTTCTCTATTACCTGCAAAGCTTCTTTGTGCTGCCAGCTAGGGCATTTACATCACAAAGGAAATCACAACCTGTTGTGGCTCTTGGAGCTTTCACAGCATTTTAGTTTGTTTGCAGGTTTTACTCATTCTATAGTTTACAGGAAAATGTGCAATCTTTGTTTACAACACTACTTAGCCACATTAAACTTTGCATAGGGTATAACTCTCTCTTTATGCTTACAGTTTTCCTGTACCTTCATTAAACAACTTGGACTAAAATGGTCTTACCAAACCAATTTGTTTTAAACCTGCAAACAAGATTACTGGACCTTGAAAACTTCATATTACTTACACTATATATATATATCTACACACAGATACACATACATTCTCTCTGAACCTTTCTTACACTATTTCTACATAGCTGTACAACAATTACATTCCCTTTTTATTCATTGGGGTAATTCAGTTCCAATAGAACCCCCTCCCTTTAGAGTTCTTTTAGCAGTCTCTCTAATCAAATGTACAGATTTGAATCAAATTTGCCTGGATTATTTACAGACATTCCTTTGGAAAAAGGGCCCATTTTTCCTTCAGAATGACTGTAAAGAAACCACAGTTTTCTATCTACACCATTTTAGCATTTGCACAACTGCATTTGCTCTCCATTCTCTGCAGAGTTTAAATTCTCTGATTCTCTTTTCTTAAAACACTTTCTTATCTCTAAAATAAAAACTGGCCTTGTTTCAGATATTACTCTTGTAAGTATGCTTAAGGACTTAGATTTCCAGTACTTACTGCCTTTTTCTCAGTTCTACCACAAGGCTTTCAATCTTATCTGTTACCTGCCTGCTTGTCTGTGCCTGATCCTGTTTTCCCTTTTTCTGCCTGCTTGCCTGGGCCTGATCCTGTTTTCCTTGCTAAATGGAAAGTGGCTCCTTTCCACAGACTCAGGCTTTGTCCCATTCTTTAGCTTGCAGGCAGTTCTATACTTACAGAACTGTACCCACAACTCCTCAGGATTTCCCCAATCCTTTTCTAACATTTCTCTATCCCATTTTGGGTTGCCCCAGCCTTCCTGGGCAAACCCTTTCTCTATACCACTAAAATCCATGTCTATCATGACAGGCTTCATGTTGCTGTATGTGAACCAGTAGCACAATCCTGCCGACTACGCCAATTCTGTCAGCCGACGGTCAGGGCAGTGTGTGTGTGTATGTTTCCGAGAAAAGGTTTAACGTCCGTGCCTTTACTGCTAGGACCGGGGTCCCATCGCAGAGGGTGGCCAGCAGGCCAACAGACGCCCCGTTATATAGGAAGAGCTTATTACATCTTAGATTTCAGCTGCTAGAATTTCATAATTCCTTCGCAGCGGGCAGCCTTGAGGAAAGACTGAAAGATGCCCCAGTGGGTCCTGTCACCTGGGAGTGACACAGATCCAAACGCCCAAGCTCTCCCTATATCTGTCCCTTTATGACCGGCTGAAGTTCTTTTAAATTGTGCTTGGTTCTGTTACAGCAACTGAAGGAGGCAGGTTAAAACTTAAACAGTTACAGGTTTATTTGAGGAAGCTTATAAATCATATGGTTACAATGGCTATTGCTCTATTTCTTAACTATTAGCAAAATATAGGTCTTAAAAATGGTTACAAAGAAGATAAAGATAGAAAAATAGAAATAATGGTACCAAGTAACAGCTTACTCTTTCTATGTGTACACTTAAGACAGAGGACCACATCCAGGTACCATTTTTACCCCCTTCTGTGCCTCTCGACTCCAGCATGTCAGGCCAGGGCCGGTCCCTCAATTCCTAGGAAAGACGAAAATACGAGGTGGGCGTCCCCATAGAACCTCGGGAGGTCAAACACCTAACCCGACCAGCAGGTAGAGGGTAGAATGACACTCAAAGTGAGTGTGTGCTGGGCCCAACTTTTATAATCATGGGGTCACGTATTTCTCTTTCTTATCTGTCATGCCAATTGATGCTGGTCTGTCTGCTGTGAGACCAGTTCTTACAAGGGAGTTGTGAACTTAATTTACACTTGTAAGAGAGATTTGAGGTGATTAAATTTTGAAGTACAGGACATTGTTTTCTCAGTGGGAAATTCCTCTTCCTGGGACTGTGTGTGTTCGAATCAAC
Source organism: Pelodiscus sinensis (assembly GCF_052426305.1). Taxonomy (NCBI): domain Eukaryota; kingdom Metazoa; phylum Chordata; order Testudines; family Trionychidae; genus Pelodiscus; species Pelodiscus sinensis. Next base: position 78,657,746 of record NC_143054.1, on the reverse strand, counting down.
ATAGGTGCCAGCCGCAGCCTCGAGGCCAGCTTATTGACTTAGCTGCTCTCTCTCCACATATCTGTGTTTCAGCTTCTCAGGATCAGATGAGCCAGCATAGACTATGCTGATATTATTGCTCCTTCTCTGCCCTGTGCTTCAGAGAGGCAAATAAGATGGATGATATGGAGGCAGGCTGTCTGGCCACAAGTGGAAAGGGCACTGCTGTGGAAGTCTGTGCCTGGCTCTGCTACTGGCCTGCTGGCTGATTGGGGGCAAGTTCCTTCATGTGTCTGGGCCTCTGTCCTCATTTGTCAAATGAGGATAATGATTCTGGCCTCCCTTGGTAAAGCCCTGTGAGCTCTATGGATGGAGAACACCATATAAGAACTAAGGAACTATTGCTGTTTAAATTATTATGAAACTCTCATCCTCAAAGTAACATAGAAGAGACCGAATAAACAGCTGTACAGAAATTTTAAACCCACAAAGGGCATGAAAACCACAATGTTTTCCCTTTCTAGTGTTGTGGATTGTTAAATCTTCTCCTGTCATGCACTGGGAAAGGTGCTCATGGCCATAGCGTATGCTCAAAATAAATGGCTTTTATAACTATCAATAGATTCAGCTTGGCTCCAGTGTTTAATTACCTGCAAAGGCCATTTATTGCCTCATATATTCCTCTACCATGAGCATTATCTCTTAAATGATAAATAAAATATTACTGTCACATTTAAAGGGGGGGAATGAAGGTACTGTGCAAGCTACCCAACTACAACCAAATCTAATATAAAACATTTGCCTAATCTTACCACTCAAGCAGGGAGGGGGTGGATTGACCACAGTGTTTGAAGTAGGGGAAAGAGGAAAGTGTTTGCTTTCTCGGGCTATTTTCTTTCTTTTCACCACCTGAAGCTCTGAAAAGACCCTGCACAACCTCTCCCCATTTGAGAACCGATTGACTGCATTTCAGAATGGGGGGGAGGCTTATGTTACAATGATAAATCATTAATTACCCTTTAGCTATGTGAACTAGAAATTGACCTTTATACATAGATTTACTTTCTGAACATAAAATGTAAGGTGGCAACTCAGTGAAGGAGCAGAGAGCAACACATTTTGAGTAATTTGTTACTTGTCAACTTAGCCCTCAAAAATGCCAAGGAGAGAGAGGAATTCTTGAAAGTGGAAAGGGATGTAATAGGTGACGTTAAGTAACAGAAAATCAAAATGCAGCATCAAGAATAGATTCCCTATAAAATGAGCTGCTAAGTTGTTGTTAGTCTCCCATTGCAAATTCGAAAAGGTCCATTGTCTGGGACCTTTAAAATTAAATTGGACAAAACACTAATAAAGGTATAATGGAATAAATCCATCACTGTAAGGAAAGGGAGAGGTGACCCAGTAGATTAAATTCACCCGGTGTAGATTCACTGAAAACGATGTAGTTCCACCAAAGAGGAACTTGACCCAGAAGATATTTTTTATCTCTAACACCTATGATTGAAAGTTTGCTAACTCAGTGGTGCATTGAGAAGGCTTCCAAAAATTCTTTGGTGATGTTATCAGTATTCAGACACAAATAAATGGACTGCTTTTACTTAATTCAGGAATGGCCAACACTTTCAGTTCTCAGCTATGTTTGGAAATTAAACTCATATGCATGCCCAGAAATAGAGTTATTCCCAATTCCTCTGACCTCCCAAGAAGAAACGTTTCTCATTCTCCTCTGGGTTACAGCATCCATGCTCACTTTGAAAACAAACCATCCCCTCTGAATAAGATCCTTCACAAGTTGAAGGCTGGAGCCTTGTTAACAAGTGCCACTAAAAACAACTGAGGGGGGAACATGAGTGACTTGCATTACTGAACAAATGGTACTTGCAGAGCAATGGCTTGCAGTGAGTGACCTGGTCCAAGTGCAAAACAATTTACAGCAGAATCCAAGTGTTGTTAATGTTGAAATTAGGACATGGAACCAAATATGGAATGGGACTTTCATAAGGGCACTAGCTAAAGCTGTTTTCTAAAATACATAACTCAAAGCGTGTCAACAAAGAATTTGGATGAAATGATTAGAGTAAGTGCCCAGAGCGTGATGGATGAGAGAGCATCCACTATGGATAAAAATACACATGAGACAAGTGTTTTAATTCATGTCTTACATAAATGCAGTCATGCAGAATGAGCATAAAATATACCTAGGGTCCTAGTAAGATGTAGAATTTTATGCTTATGGTTATATTTGTTTCAACTTGTTTGGATTTTTAAGATTTTCTTGGAATTTCTTTTCATTCTTTTGAAGTGGTTTAAATGTGAATTATCACAAGATGAATTACATGTAAGTTAAATATAAATCTTAAAAAACAACTAATAGTCCTGCAGCACCTTAGAGGCTAACAAAAAGTGTAGATGGTATCATGAGCTTTTGTGGGCACAACCCACTTCTTCAGATGGAATATAAATATGAAATATGAAAAATATGAATCTCCCATTCCTAAAACAATGTGTAAACTATTTCATGTTAATTAACAATATGATTCAAAATGTCCATCTTACAGTCCAAACATGTCCAAACAACTGATTTGTTTAAAAATCCCACAGGCAGTAGTCCACTGTTATAAAAAATATCATTTACCCAAGTGACATTTACATTAGTTAGTAATGTACAAAAATTTTCATAGCCATCATGGAAAAAAAAGTCTTCTATAACTTTTATCTCATGCCAGTTTGTGCCTATCTCAGGTTATTCATGTGCTGCCTGCAGTATGATAATACACTTTGTGATACCATGGAGAAGGGCTATGGAATTCATAGAATCATAGAATCCAAGGGCTGGAAGAGACCTCAGGAGGTCATTGAGTCCAGCCCCCTGCCCAAAGCAGAACTAACCCCAACTAAATCAACCCAGCTAGGTCTTTGTCAAGCCGGGACTTAAAACATCTAGAGATGGAGATTCCTCCACCTCCCTAGGTAACCCATTCCACTGCTTCACCACCCTCCCAGTGAAATAGTTTTTCTGAATATCCAACCTAGATCTCCCGCACTGTAACTTGAGACCATTGCTCCTTGTTCTGCCATCCGTCACTACTGAGAACAGCCTCTCTCCAACCTCTTTGGAACCTCCCTTCAGGAAGTTGAAGGCTGCTATCAAATCCCCCCTCACTCTTCTCTTCTGCAGACTAAATAAGCCCAAATCCCTCAGCCTCTCCTCATAGGTCACGTGCTCCAGCTCCCTAATCATTTTGGTTGCCCTCTGCTGGACCCTCTCCAATGTGTCCACATCTTTTCTATAGCAGGGGTCCCAGAACTGGACTCCAGATGTGGCCTCACCAGTGTCCAATAAAGGGGAATAAATTAAATACCGTATTTTCCGGTGTATAAGACGACTTTTTATACTAAAAAACATCCCCCAAAAATCGGGGGTCGTCTTATACGCCGGGTATAAACATACTGTAGCTTCGGCTACATACAGAACGTCCCTGTGCTGATACTGTATGTACCGCGCTGAGCCAATCACGGCAAGCGGTGTCATCTATTAATGCATACAAAGCCTGCTCGGATTGGCTGAGTCAGAGAGGCGGGCTATTACAACCTTTGCCAATCCGAGCAGGCTTTGTATGCATTAATAGAATACACCGCTTGCCGGGATTGGCTCAGCGCGGTACATACAGTATCAGCACAGGGACGTTCTGTATGTAGCCGAAGTTACAGTACTGTATTAGGGCACATCCAGCGGGCTGGTGTTATTAAATGGTGTTGCCTCGGAAGGGGGGGTAGTCTTATACGGCGAGTATAGGCCAAAAACTATGTTTTAACTGGAAAATTAGGGGGTCGTCTTATATGCCCAGTCGCCTTATACGCCGGAAAATACGGTAGCCAGAATGGTGTTTTCCATTGTCCATGGACAGGAAGCCCATGCATTATGAGAATTTGAGCTTATGCAAGGAACAGACTAATAGAGATGGCTAGAGTGAAGTGCAGAGTGCAATGGCATTGTGCAAACTCCTCCTCACAGTTATGCTTTGGCAACATGGTGCTAACACGAAACACTTCTGCTATTCTTGTTTTGAATCTTTTCTGATCAGAGGTTAGTCAGGTGCACTGAGTGTGGCAATACAGACAATGAACATGGGGACATTTGATGGATTTGAAAGGTAGAAAATATAATACTGGAGAGGAAACATTTTTTTCACTCAACATGTTCTTTGGTGCAGAACATCTTGCCATTGGACGGTGTTGAGGCCAAGATACTGGGGGGAAAAGGAACTGGGAATTTAGCTGGAAGTAGCAAATCCGGCATTACAATAATGAATGCTTAAAAAAAAAGTGTGGCATAGAAAATAAACACTCATGAGTCAGGATTTAAACTAATATCTAGGTACTGGGGATTAGGATGAGACCTTCATGGGGTAAGATCTTCCTACTGTGGGATTCTTGAACTGTTCTCTGAAGCATCTGATGCTCGCCAGTGCTGAAGACAGAATACTGGACTGAATAGCCCGTGGGTCTGGACATCTGGCAGTTCTTAAGGACTGATTTCCATTAAGGCAGCATTTGAGCTTGCAACTGTATCAGTAGAGGAATTGCCAAAAAAATGAGTAAAGTTGAAAGTCACTGTCATTCCCTGGTTCCAAAAAAGAAAGATATTTGTTTATGTAAAATTCTTCATGAATTACAAGATTATAGTTTTTCCTCCCCCTCCCCACTGTTTCTCCCTCTTTATTTTATGTCCTTCCCTTTCCTTTTCAATTCTTTTCTGTTTCCATTTGCCTCTAACAAAAGGCAGGGGGGAAGGGGAAGCAAAACGAAAAAAGAAAACACTGCTTCATTTCCATTTTCCAGTTATAGGAAAAAATTTTAAACCATTTTTCTATGTAATTTTCAACTGGTTCTAGTGCAAGGTGAGTGCTTTAACCCATTCTGATACCCAGACTCTGTGTAGTATGCATTTATTAGTAGCGATTGTCTTAGTACCCTAAAGTTTGCTAAGTGATTATACGGATGTCATAGAAACACAGAGCCTGCTTCAGTCAAACTGCACTCAGGAGAAATAATTCTTTAGCAGGTCATCGTTATAGCAGTGCCATGATTTCAATATTCTTAATAAATATAAGCACCAATGGATGGGGGTTCGTTGTGTTTCCCTGGTCCTGCCTTTGGTTTGATTGTTTTAAAATGAGTCTGATCACATATTCCTGTCGATGATGCAACAATTGCCATCCCATAATTAGAAAAATCCAAGCGTGGCTGCAATGAAATGCTCTCATCATGTGCCACATTCTTGCTGCTCACTGGCTGTTTGTGGTTGCCTCAGTGATGTTTTGATTCCTGAGGGAACCATCTCTGTGTCACTTTCTTTCGTTAAGAGTGAGTTGCTTAGCTCTGCTTCCATAAAGCAGATGTGGCTCCTTTAATATTGCCTGACTAAGCTAAGACAGCCCCGGCCTGGTGTGGAGAAGGTACTGTAAAGTTAAATTGCTTCTTTTGAGCTGGCTGTTGTTGGATGTTGAGGGATGTTGGAGTAACTTGTGAGCAGATGCTTTGTTTATAACCAGGGTCATAGATGGTGTTGCCTACAAGACTCACACTTTATTGTGAAGAGCACTTATACATTTTGCTGCTGGAGATAAGGACAGAGATCTCTTCACAGGCTGTGTACAGGGTACATATGTGCATAATACTATGGTGCTGAGATTCTGGAAATGCCACTGCATGAGTGGCATATTCTCATGGAGTTGTATGTCTGGAGAGGGGATGGAGCTGAAAAGAATGGGGGGTGCTGTCACCATAATGTAAATCAGAGTTGGAAAACCCCAATTCATTGTCATCCCCAGATAGACACATGAAATATTAAACAACTGTAGGGGTATAAAGAAGTAATTTGCTCAAACAGAAATGTGTGATTCTGTTTGATGGACACAGAAAATGTTCGTTCATGAGCCTTTCGGCATCTGGGTTAAAATGAAGGTTGTCAGCTCACAACTAATGCATGCCTGGTTAGAAGATATCATTTACTCTGTCTCTTTTTTTTCCAACAGGGTAGATTAAAATGAAATGATGGTATATAAAAGGGGACCATAATGCACCTCTGTTTGATCTTTGTGTATGCCCTATTCTCTTTTTTTCTCATGTAAAGTGTGAGAGCCAGTGCCTGTATCCCTTGTTAATGCAACACGTTTTCACAATGATACCCTCTGTTGTACAGAAAGCCCCTGGTTAGAGAGTGAATGTAGATGTCACTATTTCCACACCCATTCCATCTCTCCAGGGCCTGAGCACAATGTGGGAGTTCCCTGGGGAATTAGTGTTGAAAGGTGGTTTCCAACACCAACATAGTGGAACTTATCTCTCTAGTCAAACCATATGACTGTAATGTGAGAAAGCAATAGGCACTGGGGATCATGGGAAAGCTGTATAGATTAGGTTCTGTTTTGGTTAGGCAGCACCTCTAATGATTTCAGTCAAGAAAGAGAGAGAATGCATTCATAGCAAGAAACAGAATATTTAGCTAGCTAGAGACTCTCTCAACACTAAACACAGGAATGAGAATTTTTCTGTGTCAGATCTTGAGTCTCTTTAGTTTCCTTCTGAAAGTTAGCAAGGAAACCCAGAGTCTGCAAACAGGATGGCAGACCAGTGTTTGTTAGTTTTGTTGCTTCTTCTTTGGACTTTATTCATGAATACTAAGTACCAAATTCAGCCTTGGTGCAAGCAGGGGAAAGCACTTCACTGTGTTACACTCAGGCAGAATTATGTATAAAGTGCTTTTATAGTCTTTCGAAATATCAAATACACGGCTTCCACCAGGATAATATATGGCAATGGACCTCCCACCCAGAGGGAACTCTCACAGTGCATAATAACCACAACCCTTGCTCTGACATGGAGCCTGTAACAACTAGCCTAGCCTCAGTGGATGATGCTGGTTGAGGAAGGAGTGTGGCCAGGAATCTGATTCAACAAATCTTGATAATTGCCTCCAGCCCTTAAGTAGAAACCCAACTGCAAGTGAAAGCTGCTGTTCTTCCAGCCAATCAAGCCAGGGTGGGTGTTGATTCAAACATCCCTTTCCATTCCACAGGGCAAGTCCCTTTCTCACATAGGGACTGTATCAAGCCCAGTGAGTGTACAACACAAAGGAATGTAAGCTGTGTAGGGAGCTTTTGAAAGAGACCTTGAAACCCTGGTTGGTTCCTCTTAATATGTCTGGGTAATGAGAAAACCCCAGCAGATTAACCAAAGTCTTGGCTAGAACAGGAGAGGACAGGAAAGAGGAAGATATGATATCATGCAGCTTAAAATAGTGAGTTCACATCTGGTCAACCTATTATAAGAAAAAATATTGTAGCACTTTAAAAGATACAGGAAAGGGCCCTACGGTTGAGCCCAGGACTAAATGATATGAGCAATGGGAGCCAGGCTAAAAAAAGGAAGAAATCTATATTAGCCGGAAAAAATGTTAATGGGGAATTTAATGGGAGCAAATAAAATGACAAACCAGTATAGATCATGGAACAAGAGGTTATGAAGAGACAGTAAAGAAAAGCAGTATCAGAACAGAAGTCACTGATAAGTTTTACACATGGAATAAAAACAAACACACACCAGTCCTGGGAAGCTACCAGTGTGTTGAAGTCTCTTGTTTAGGCAACTAGTATCTATGTCTCCGATTAACCTCTAAGGGGAATGGGTTTAAGTACCTTCTGTTCTATGTGCACATCCGATACGGCATGAAATATACCAGATTGAAGGCCCTGGAGCTCTTTGACAGGCAGGAACTTAATGTGTAGCCTATAATACTGACAGGGGGATGGAGGAAGAGTTTGCTTTTGAGATTCTCTCTTGGGAATTTTTGGCAAACGTTCCTATATGGGGCGAGGCAATTTGTAGCTGAATAACTGGTGTTGTGGCGACAGAGAGGCAGCTAGTGATGGACTAGTCTAGACACAACTCGTTATATCTAGTGCAAGGTAGCTGTCAGACTTGCTTGCTGTGGTCTCTTTACTGAAGGGTGCGTCTTTTGCATAATGTCTGCAGCGTATAATCCAGAGATGTAACAGTTCCTCTGAGTGGAGGGCTTTCTGTGCCGTGCTGTGAAGTGGGGAGTCAGTATTACTAATCATAGTTTTAAAAAAATGGTACACAATAATACATTTAAATAGCACATTACAAATATAGGCCCTGATCCTGCAATGTGATCCATGCAGATGGACCCCTGACATGGCACAGAGCCCTGCAAATGTCAGTGGGGATCTGACTGCCTGACATAAAAGTTGTCTGCCTGCATGGGCCAGGATAGTTGATTAAGACACTGTTGTGATGCATGGTACATAAATGTACACACAGGGAAGTAGATAGATGCCTTCCTCTTCATAGGAATGTATAATCTAAGGCCACAATCCTGCAAACACTTAGGCTCAAGATGAACTTTCCTTATGTGAGTCATCCCAGTGCGGAAATATTCCTAGGAGCAAGGTTAAGCATGTGCATGTGCAAGATGTGATCCTTAAATAGACAAGCTAAAGCAAGACACGAGAGTTCAGAAAAGGGAGAGCATAGAGAGATTTAAGGGTGAAAAGAATAAAATAGGAATGCTTTTGGGAGGAAATGTGGTTTAAAGGGGATTTGCAGGAGGAAAGAAAGGGCTCTTGGCAGGAAAGAAGAGGGGGATTGTTCCAGGCATGGGAAGGCAGCATGAAAAACAGTACAAAGTAGAGAAGAAGGAAAGAGATGAAGAAAGCAGTAAGGAGAGGTGATTAAGGAGAGTTTAGGGAAGAGGAGGAAATACACCCAGGGATATATGACAGGGTTATGGAGGACTTTGAGTTTTAGGAGAAACTGATGTGGTAAGAGAAAAAAGCAATGGAAGGATTTATATAGGTGATGTAGGTGGAGCAGTAAGAGAAGGAGTTTTGAACCAGCAGGCTGGAGAGGATAACCTTTGAGTGCTGAGGAGGTAGTGGGAGCAAGGTGTATACAAAGGGCCCGACAGAAGTAAGTGAAGTTTTTGATGAAACCTAAAAAGAAGTATGAAACTGATCTGCCTGGAGAAAGAAGGGCTGTCCAGATTCTATCCTCCATGCTCTATGTTCGCTTTCACTGTTAAATGTATAATTTCATGAGGGGATTACATTTCTAAATGTATGCTCTAAAATATATTATTTGAATTTCGGTAGTACCTAGATGCTCCAACTGAAATTAGAGCCCCCTTGTCTAAATGCTGTACATATAGGCTACATCTACCCAGCGGAGCTATTTTGGGATACCAGAAGTATCCCACATCTTTAAAGCAGCCTGTAATTTTGAAATAGATTTCAAAATAATGAGCGTGCTATTCTGGCATCTCTGTAATCCTTGTTCCATGAGGGTTAAGGGATGTTTTGGAATAGCGCTTTATATTTAAATTTGGCCCTGTGTAGACAAATTTAAATAAAGACCTGGACGGTCGGGTTAAGGTACGCAACTCCAGCTGTGTAAAATACATAGCTGGAATTGGCTTACCTTAAGCTAAGTTTGGTGCTGTCTTCACAGAGGGAGGCCAACAGGAATAAACACTCCCATTGGCTTCCCTTACTCCTCACAACTGCAAGGAGTACTGATGCCGACCAGAGCCGCCCTCAGCATTCAATTTAGCAGGTGGATCCAGCCTGCGGAGGCCCTGCTGCTCTCCTGCCCCCAAGCCAATTATGGCTTTGGGGACAGGGGAGCGCATGAAGCCTCCTCCCGCCCTGCCAGGAGCACATGGCACTTTGAAGCGCTATGCGCTGCTTGCGGGGTGGGACGGAGAGCGGAGGACGCTTTGCATGCTCCCCCACCCCCAGGCCAATCAGGGCCTAGGGGGAGGGGAGCTGTATGAAGCTTCCTTCGCCCTGCTTCAGCCCTCCGGGTAGCCCAGAGCACTTCAGAGTGCCACATGCTCCTCACAGGGCGGGAAGAGGCTTCCTGTGCTCCCCTGCCCCCAGGCCCTGATTGGCCTTGGGGGGGGGGGGAGCATGCCAAGCCTCTTCCAGGGCACGGGTGCCTAGAGGGAAGGGGGGGGCAAAGGGGCTCTCCCATCCCCAGACCAATCATGGTCTGCCCTTCCTGTTTAGTCCTGCCCGTCCTGTTTAGGCCCCGACCACAGGGTGACCCGGCGCTACTTCAAAAATATTTGAAGTGACCCCTGGGCAAAAATTATTGCCCACCCCTGCCTTAACTGGACCCACTAAATCGAATGCCAGAAAATCGATCTCTAGCATGGCAAGTGGAGTCATAGTCAAAGAGGGTATGTCTATGCAGCAGCATTATTCCAAAATAACATAGTGCATGTCTATACTACAAGCCTTTCTTTTGAAATAATGTCAATCTGGAGGAATTTTTACTCCGACTCATTTCACAAGGAGTAAGGGAAATTTAAGGAAGAGTGCTCTTTCTTCGACTTCCTGCTGTATAGACAGCGCCAAAAGCCAAATTAAGCTATTTCAACTTAAGCTATGCAGTTGACGCAGCTGAAGCTGTGTAGCTTAGTTCGACTTTAGCCCTGCTGTGTAGACATCCCCAGAGAGAAATAGCTCACCAAATAAATAGGGAAGAGATAAAGGAAGTGCTATTAGTATTATTCCATTATACAGAGAGAGAACTCCCTCTTGCTGGCCAGGAAAAATAAAGAAGCACCTGTTTGCTAGCTTCAGTAACTCAGGGTTTGTCTACACTGATGGTGTTGCAGTGGCACTTAGAGAAGATGCTACCTATGCTGAAGGTAAAGCTTCTCCTGCGTTGTGGAGCTCCTCTTCCCCAAGATCTGGTAGCTCTTCCCCGCCCACTAGCTCCCCTTGCCCTCCCTCAGACTGGGAGTGTGCACCAGAAATTGCACTCTGACATTTCTGGACCCAAGACCCAGGTGAGCTGAGCAAGGGAAAGTGAGGGCGGGGGGGGGCTCACACCCCTGTTCAGGCAAATGAGACCAGAGTACCACCAATGCATATGTTTGTAACCTTGGAAAAGAGCATTCCTCCATGCCCTGGCCCTGATGGGCAGGCAGAGAGGAGCGTGGCAGCTGTGACTTCAGACAAAGCTCAGTGCTGCAGGAGCTATGAACGAGGCAAGCAGACCACCGCAGCTCTTCAGAGAGGTGGAAGAGTCAGCTTCTACAAAGGTCTGCTCTGTGGCTCCAGCAAAGACCGCTGTGTAATCAGGAGACACAAGACAAACCTCTGCTCAGAATGCCTTCAACTATTTATGTGTTTACCAAAGCGTGTCTCCTGTAGCCAGCACATATTTACTATGAAACAAAATAGAGTTTGACAAGACAATGCAATGTTGGATGATAATATTCTGACAGAGCAGCCCCCAGGGGGCTTATCCACTGTAGTGAATACATTGCATCTCATCTATAATAGAAGTAAGTTGTCCTAACAATTACCTTCAGCGTCTTAGAGACGTGTAATTCTTCCCTCATAATTCTAGGATGCACTTAGACAATTAAAACATACAACAAACCAACCACTTAGGTACACAGATGGCGCTAATAGTTTGGGCTGATAGTTAAATAACTATGTGCCCATCTGTGGCATCACCTTTTATCAAATCTGATTCCTACCCCTATACTTTTCAAGTTTTAGTTTCTGTCTGGAAGCAGCCTATGCAAGGGTCTGGGATTTAGTTTGTTCAGCAAGACTCTTTTAATATGCAGTTCATTCTTTTGTATCTTCTTCAGGTAGTAATCATATTAAAAGACCATTTTTTCCTGGAATAAAGATGTAATGATTCACAAGAGGCATAATTATTTCATGTGGTACTAGTGGGTTATTGCAGAAAGCTGTGGTGGGATATTGAAGAAAGAGCTATCCCCTTTATGTATAAAAGACGTTTGTTGCTGGTGTTCTACTCAGTAATTAAATTCCTTTGAAGGAGAAGGCTTGATTGGATTTTCTTTGGTTTAATAGGAAGATTCTGGGATAGTTAGTTCAACTGTTATAGCATTTTGGTATCCCTTGCAGAGTGGAGAAATTTTACTCCATCATGCTCTAGTTTTACACCAGTGCAATTCTATTGAATTCAAAGGAGTTATGTGTGATTTGTATCAGTGTGATATGAAAATCAAGCCCAGAAATTCATAGCAAGAAGCACCAGCAGGACACGTGAACCTAATCTAAAATGATGTACCATATGTACATAGAGCCAACCAACTTGATATCTACCTCCTTTTGGTGATCAGCCTGTACACTGACAAGACAGGTAAAAAACAGCATATGAGCAAGTAATTAAACACTGTGTCGTAATGCATGTACAAGGAGGAATTAAGATTGCTGCAGCCAACATAAGTCTGGTTTCTTCTGAACATTCATGTATTTGACTTGACAGCTTAAGTGACATTCTTCTAATGCAGGTTTTAGATGTGATTTCCTTTTAAAAAAAGGAAAATAAAAAAAATTCCTACAACAGTAACAAGCCCCTCATCGTGCCTCAACTGCAGGGTTTGAATCCTGCAGCTTTAGTGTTGTAGTACACATAGACTTTACTGCTCGACCTGTAGAACTAAATATGTTACCTGGCAGCAGGAGCGAAGGCTGATATCCCAGAGAGGAATAGCTACCATCACTGTGTGCTGGGGGAGGCCCAGTCACAGTTTCTCTCTTTCCCCTGCTCCACTCTCCGGCCGTGTCCAGACTCAGGGGGTTTTTCGGGAAAAGTAACCTTTTCCCGAAAAAACTTCCCCTGCGTCCAGACTCAAGCCGCGTTCTTTCGAAATTATTTCGAAAGAACGCGGCTTTTCTTTCAATGGCGGTAAACCTCGTTTCACGAGGAAGAACGCCTTCTTTCGAAAGTTCCTCTTTCGAAAGAAGGCGTTCTTCAATGTAAAGAGGCCGTCTTCGAAAGAGAGCATCCAGACTCGCTGGGTGCTCTCTTTCGAAAAAGCGGATTTCTCTTTCGAAAGATCCGCCTGCAGTCTAGACGCGATCTTTTGAAAGAGGCTCTTTCGAAAGATGCTTTCGAAAGAGCCTCTTTCGAAAGAAGCCTGCAGTCTAGACATAGCCTCCCTGTTCAGGAGCTGGGGGGATTCTGATCCAGTAGAGTACCTATGAAAACCAGAACGGGCTGCCGAGGTACATGTAAGCTGCTGCAGGGAAGGAACAAAGCCTAGTTGTCCTTCCTCTCCATTGCTAGCAGCTCACAGATCTTGCTAGTGGTGCTACTGCTGCTGCTTTGGGGATGATATGGCCTGTTCCAGTTCTGTTATTATTTTGCCATGCTTGCAAAATGTTCCTGAGGGAATGCAAGCGGAAAAAAGAGAACTGGAAATTTTTAATAGTTTTTATCTCAGTGTAATTTCATGGGGAAAAGTAAAGGCCCTGGACCAGTCCCAGGGCTTTCTCTCAGCCATACATAAAGGCTTGCTTCAAACCATGGAAGTAATAGAGGTTCCTGAATAAAAGCCTTAAGAATTGTATAGACTAGAAAGTGTTAAGCAACCTAAGTATCAGGGAGTACTACCAGTACCCCTATATACACACAATACCAACCATGCTATGCATTTATGCCACTGTCCTTCCCAAATCAAACTCCTACTACTCCATCCACTCCTGCCTCTCCCTGTTGCATCTTGTCTCTTCCGCACTTCTGGCTTCCTGTTCTAGATCCATGCTCCACTCCTTGGGCTTCTCATCCCACTTCCCTTGCTCGGCCAGTCCTAATCTTCCACTTCAGTCTCCTTGTCCAAGTCTCAGTCTCTTCCCACCACCCATCTCTTCTCCTTGCCAGTTCCAATGCCCCTTCCTGGCTCCTCCATATTGAAATATGATGTACTTTTTTCTTTAGGGCCCTAAAATGGAAATTGTCAGGCAAACTTAATAATAAATGGTATCTGCAGTCCTGCTTATTGAATATGCAAAGTTTCATGCACACCAATAGGACTATATAAATAATAATATAATAATATAAACTGATGGCTACGTAGTAAGGGAGAAAAACATTCAGGGTAGTTATTTCAGAAAAGAACAGATTTACAAAACAGGGAAGGGGCACAATCGGGCAAAAACTTCTAAGTGGCTGTATTGCTTGCTTTCATGTTTGCACCTGAAATGTATTTAGAAAGTGGAAAGCTCAATTATCTCTCTCTGCTGGTAATCAAACTTAGGAGTGCTCATGAATTATCTAGTCTTTCTTTCCCTTGGGGAATATCAGACCTGATGTATGTCTGGAGCCGATTATATTTCCTGATTAATTTTAGTAATTGCAGCCAGAACATTTTGGTTTATTATCTTTACTCTCTCTCATTGGCTGACAGGAGTTTTTACCCAATAAATTCCATGCCCCATTGTCCTTCTCTTCCTTCTGACCTTCATGCTCTAAATGCAAGGGAATGAAGGATATATAATCCCGAAAACTCTGTTATTCATATAACACCATTAGGCAAATGAGTACTATGCCTCTCAGCCCATCAGGAACATGCTCCCGCCCTTTCAAATTTAACAGTAAGTGCCCCCGATTCTGAAGAACTATTACTCCAGTGCAAAGCTAACACAACTGAATCAGACTGAGTCACACTCAAACCTGCTGCAAATCCAATGATTTTGGTGGTGTTCACATGTTATTATATAGTACCCGAGGTACAATAGTATTTCTTCGGGTATGAATTTGTCTCATTTCCCATTGTCACTTCTTTTAACAGATGCATTCAGCTGTCTGTACAGGCAGTCCCCGAGTTACGCGGATCCGACTTACGTCGGATTCGCAGTTACGAACGGGGATTTCTCGCCCCGGAGAACTAGAGCAGCGGGACGCCTGGTCCCGCCGCCCGCCTTCTCTGGGGCAAGAAAAGCTGCTCCCCATCAGCTGGAAGCGGCGCGGGTCCTGCCGGGTGCTCCGCCGCTTTGTTCAGCGTCTCTGGAAGCGTCTCTGGAAGCGTCTCCTTTGTTCAGCTGATCTGGAAGCGGCGCGGGTCCAGCCGGGTGCTCTGCCGCTTTGTTCAGCGTCTCCCTGGTCTCCTTGGGAGACGCTGAGCAGAGCGGCGGAGGACCCGGGCCGGACCCGCAGCGCTTTCAGCTGATCTGGAAGCCGCGGGTCCGCCCAGGTCCTCCGCGGCTTTGCTCAGCGGCTCCCTGGTCTGCAGACCAGGGAGACGCTGAGCAAAGCCGCGGAGGACCCGGGCCGGACCGCGGCGCTGATCTGGAAGCGCCACGGTTCAGCCCGGGTCCTCCGCAGCTTTGCTCTACGTCTCCCTGGTCTGCTGGGGGGGGGGGCAGCTAGTGCCCCCCCAGCAGACCAGGGAGACGTGGAGCAAAGCCGGGGGCCTGTGGTAGAGCAGGTGGGGCACTGCCGGTTGGTCCCGCAGCACCGCTCCTTGGCGCTACTGGACCAACCCGGCAGCACCCCAGCTGCTCTGCCCCAGGCGTCCTGATTCAGTTGCTGATCAGTTTCAGCAGTGGCTGAATCAGGATGCCTGGGGCAGAGCAGCTGGGGTGCTGCTGGGTTGGTCCAGTAGCTCCGAGGAGCGGCCGCGCTACTGGACCAAGCCAGCAGCACCCGAGCTGCTCTGCCCTGGGCTTCCTGGAATCAGCTGCTGATCAGTTTCAGCAGCAGCTGACTTGGGGACGCCTGGTGTTCTTACCTTGAATCTGTATATAAGTGGAACTGGTGTCCATATTCAGCGGCTGTTGAAACTGATCAGTTTCAGCAGCGGCTGATGCCAGTTCCGACTTACATACAGATTCAACTGAAGAACAAACCTACAGTCCCTATCTTGTACGTAACCCGGGGACTGCCTGTATAGCAGTCACTGAGGAAATTATTTTTGAAGTTCCCAGCAGCATAAAAGTTACTTTATTCATGCTATGGTTCAGCACAAGCATCCTGTTGAGGGCTCTGGCCAGTCGATTGCAGTTAGCTGTGTGTGATATTGTAAATAGAGTTAAACTAAGTGCACAAAATAACTTTTTAAAAAAGATGTTCAGTGTGTGAATAGAAATTACCTACATTTCATTGATCTGTATTTCTCCTTACTGGCTTCCCACCAAGCAGAAACTGTCATCCCTGAAGATTACCTGGTTGACCCTGTGAACATGAAGCGCTACAATGTTGATCCTTCTGATTCTGCCTTTAATTGTATGGGCTCCCTGTATACTATGAGACAGAGCTCTGGAGATGGACGTCTTGCTGGAGGCTCCTCTTCCTCTTGCAGTCATCGTTCTGGTCAGATGTCCTCCGGGGGACCATCATCTACTGGTTTGAGGCATCAGACATCCAGCCCAACTAGAAATGGAACCTATCTTGAAGGAAACAGAAGTGGTAACATAATATAATTGATTCTGCCTTGATATTAAGAATGTGTGTCATTTTATTCTCCTGAGGCTCAATCCCACAGACTTTACCCACCCCATAATGCACAGTGATGCCAGCTGTGTTTCATGCAAGAGCTGTGGAATGATAAAGCCAGTGGTCAGATCAGAATCACAGTGATTAGAGGAGCTATGACAAACTATGGAGAAGGAGAAATAAATGATGAAAAATGTGTCCATTTGAAAACACGCATGTTTTGGGGGGTGCTCAGAGGTGTTGAATCAAGCTGTACGCCTTGTAGAAACCACTTCAAGCCAAGGAGTGCTATAGCAGCACACCCGACACCTCTAGTTCCAGCACCTATGATGCATGTGACCGAACGGGAGTACAGTAGACTTCCGATAATCTGGAACCTATGAGACCTAGGTGGTGCCGGATTATCAGATATGCCGTACTATCAGGAGGTACTATAAACTGGTTATATATATATATATATATATATATATATATATATATATATATACTGTATACATTATATACTGTATATAAAGTGTTCTTAACCCTTTTTATTGTACATACTGTATACAGTATACTGTAATGTTTTAGGTTTTTTTAAGCCTTTTTACCCTTTTTGCTCAGTTCAGCTGCTGCCACTGTTACCTTGTGACTCATTTTTTGCCGAAGCTCACTCACTAGGCTCTTGCCATTTTGATGCCGGACTATCAGGAGTGCCGGACTATTGGAGTTTTACTGTAATTGGTTTTATGGCTATAAATAATAATATGACTATTATTTATCCCCCAAATTTGATAGCGTTCAAGCATATTTAGGTACCTATCATTTATGTGGTTCCAGAAGTGTACATGGTGCTGTGCAATGCAGATCCCAACACTGGCAAAATAAAGGAATGAATAACTCTCTCAGCAAAAGGGGTTATTTCCTAGCTCTACTTTATAGCCTGCTGCCACTCTTCACCTTCGAATGATATTGAATTTTGTCACAGAAAGTGTGTTGAGAAAAATGTATTGTTTATAAACCCAGGTTGCTTACTGCTCATTGCTCCATTATCTTCTAAAGCTCCCATTAAAATTAATAAGAGTTTTTCTGCTGAAATCAATAGATGTTGGCTGGACCCTATATATTTAATGATTTTTCCACATCTCATTTTTTGCTCCAGTATTTTACATGGGCTTACGATTATGTAGCCTGATCCTTGACCCCATTAACACTGCTTTGTACTGCTCTAGTTATACAAAACAGCCTTTAAAAATCTTCAGATGGCAACCGGACGATTCTCTCAGTGAAGAATTCTCTGATGGCTTAGGGACCATGTCAGTGTATAGATGGGTTAAACAGGCAGCCAGTCGGGGTAAAATAGAGGAGGCCTGTAGGACCAGGTAGAGACCTCTCCAGAAGACAGATGGTCACAGAATCAGGGAAGAATGGGGAAAGGGACACAAAAATAGCTTACTGCTATCTTTCAATGCATCCCTTGAGATTTGTACTGATTGCAGTGTAGGATCAGTCATGGTGCAGTAATTACTAGAATTGTTCTTCTTTCCTTTTTTTGGAAATCAGAATTAATTTACTTCTTTCCCTTTCAGTACCTTCCCAGTTATCCATGATTTTTCAGAAATAACTGTCTGTTTCAGTGTTAACTAATTCTCTTCCTCCATATTTGTGTTCACTTTTTCCAAGTATTCTATTAGTTTCTCTTTACATAAGTGTCATTTTAACAGTGTCTTCCTTCCTTTCTAATTATTCGAGCTCCATTTATATATTTTTCACCTTAAAGAGTTAACAAAGGAATTCAGTGTCTCAGCAATTTTAAGTCATTAATTTCTTTCCCTTCCTCCCTTATTAATGGGACCAATTGTCATTCTAGTATTTTTCACCTTGATGTATTTGCAGGATCATTTCTTATTTCTTTTCACCCCCTTGTCTAGCATTAACTTATAAGGACAGCAAAAAAAGCATAATATGTTCCTTGCAAGCCTTAACTGGCTGTGAGCATTGATGTGTGGTTGCCTCCTAATTACAGATGTCAATAAAATATTATTAACATCAGATCTGTGAATCTTTATGAATCCACACTAAGCGCTAACATATTTCTTGTGTGCTACATTGCATTGAGCTGTAGGCCATTGCTCTTAACTGTAGTGTCTTTTAGGGTTTAACAGCTGCTCGTGCTGTGGCCCCCTCTCCAAGCCAACCCCCAATTTAAAGGGCCAGGGGCTATGGATGCCTCTTCTGCTGAAGTAGCAGTGGCTACTGGGAGCTGCTGGGAGCTCCAGGCTCTTCTGAATTGCTGGGGCCCAAGACAGATGCCCCTTTTGCCCCCCTCCGTCAATGAGCCTGTTTGCCCAGAGTTCCCACAATGCTCATACAGCATGTGCTAAAGCTCATGCCACTGCATCTTCATTGTTATTTTAGCTGTGCTAAGTAAACAAACGCTAGTAAATGTGTGTCTAACAATCAGAGAATCATAGAGCTTGAAGGGACCTCAAGAGACCATCTAGCCCAGTCCCCTGCACTTCTGGCAGCACCAATTGCTCCTTCCAGTTCAGTTCTGTTGTAGTGTAGACACAGACCCAAACACTATCTTATCGTTCTACTCAGTTAGAGCCCACTCGAGTGCCCATTTAAGAGATCCCCTCCATTGACTTTAATGGGTGGTGGAATGGCTCTTGCAGTAGAATCTTTGCCTTTCTGGGAGTCTAGCCTCAAATGCTTAAAAGTTCTCTTGTGCTCAGCCTAGGTTTATGCATCTATGCAGCATATTTCCAGCATCCCATCAGTTTCCATTGGGTTCTCTTTAGTCACATGGGGTATGTCTCCACTATGGGACAAAATCGAATTAAGATACACAACTTCAGCTACGTTAATTGCATAGCTGAAGTCTAAGTAGCTTAACTCGGCTTTTGGCACTGTTTACACTGCAGGAAGCAGGGTTACTGGCATCAACAGGAGCGCCCCTCTCAATTCGAATTAGCTGTCTTAACTCAACCACTAATTTGAACCCTGGAAGATCGACAGTGGCCGCTTCCATCTTTCTCTGCGGTGTAGACGCATCCATGCTGTACAGGGTCTAGACAACACCATTAGCTGCCCAGGAAGCAGTTTATTACAATTTTCACAAGACCCATTGCCTTTGGAACCTGTCTAGCTAAGAAGAACAGCCAGATCTTCCGTAGCAAGTTAGGAACTAAATAAAGCAAGGGGAGAAGGAGAGAGAAAAACATTTAAAAAGTAGATCAGGGCCAGACACTAGAGACATTTGGTTGTTTTGGAGGAGAGTTGGCAGAACTTCTGGCTACCACATAAAGCACAGGGAGATAATGAGTCTCTGCCAAAATCATGTGATACTTTTTCACGTGACATGTGCCAGCAAGACCAACAAAGCTTGGCCAGCCGTAGGCTGCATAGGTATTTTAGCCAAAAGGCAAAGGATGAAGGTTCCATGTAGCTGATATTTGCCATTTGTACATGAAGCTAAAAATTGGCAAATTAATCTGCAGCATAATATAGATTTGCTATGTAGTGTCTATACACACAAGAAGACAAAGACTTTGCCCCCAAACAGCTTACAGTCTCTACAACAATATGAATATTAGTTTCCATGCATGTCTCAGGAATTCTAACATGCTGGACTATAGAAATTAGCTGACTATTGTGCATATGAACCAATGCCAGCTATTTAATCAGAACTGCTCAGCTGTGTGTCAGAGGCTCTGTACTGCTAGCTGAGATTTTCCTTCAGTTGGAGATAGAAGTTGATGCTTTTTGGGGTGGAAATCTGAATTCTGCTACCCAGAATCACTGAGAAGTTTTGAGAGGAGCATAGAGACACCTACAAAGTCATAGGTGGTCACGGTTTTATTACAAAAGATTTAGGGAAATAGTAGCATTCCAATTCACAGTTTTGTTTTTCCTCTAGATACTTATGGTCACATAATTTCTGAGGTACTTCTCCACAATAACACTGAAGTTCTTACCATAGTGTTGGAAAAGTATTGTGCACATTTCCTTAAACGTTGTGTGTTTGTTCACACTGATCAGATCTTTCTACTAACTTGCTGCATTAACCTTCCCTGATACTACTAGACTTCGTTAATAACATATTTTTCTGAGCTGGTTTCAATATAGCAGGAGTGTCATGTATTTATTGCCTTTGCAACACACTCAGCTGCCATATGACTAGACTGCTGCTTTGTGTTTTTCTTCTCTCTAGAACTAGTTTACATGCTGCTCAGTCATAAGCAAACACAGATGAGCAATTGCTGCATGCTGGAATCTGTACTTATCCCTCTCAATTGGCATACTTACAATGCAGCAACAAGAAGGGCTCATTAAACCGAGGAGGCATTAAAAGGGGAACAAATTTAGAAAGACTTTTTTTAAAGCCTCAAGGCAATCTTCCTCCTTATTCACTGATCTTTTTGTAAAAGATCATGCACCATTACTGTAGAGGACACATATATTTTTAAAAAACTACATCTTTCAGACTATATATACTGATGTATAGTAGAACCCATTTTTCAAGTGCAATGCATAGGTTTCAGCCTCAAAGTTCCCATGATGGAATCTGGTAAATGGGAGGCTGGTGGCTACTACAATTACACTAAAAAAATCTCCATATTGTGTCTTTAAGAGGTGTTTCCACATTGCCACCTGCCATGGGTTTCTGCCTTATCTTAGGTCATTGTGCTTCAGCATCTGCCAAGGATGCTTATGGTATTATTCTGCTGTAACCCTGGGAAATCCTCCTTCTTTCTAGAGCTTTAAGTCCGTAGGCAAATCTGCCAGTTTCCCTCTTCACCAGGCTTTCTAATTTCAGTAGTTTTTTCTGTCTCTGACATGCTTCCAGATTTTCTAAATCAATATGGCCAAAGGCTGACTACATGCCACTCACATGCTCTCCAAGGGCATGTCTTCACTACCCATCGGATTGATGGGCAGAAATTGATCCACCATGGGTCAATTTATCACATATAGACATGATAAATTGACTGCCAAGCACTCTCCAGTCAACTTCAGAACTCCACCAGAATGAGAAGAGTAAAGAGAGTCGAAGGGAGAGCACCGCGTAAGTAGATCTAAGTACATCGACTTCAGCTATGTTATTCACATAGCCAAATTTGTGTAACTTAGATTGACAGCCCCCGGTAGTGTAGACTAGGCGTAATGGTGCTCAGACTGTTCCCGTGATCATGATACCAGCTATGGAACAGCTATTGCTCCATTGCAGATTAAGGTGTGAGCAGCTAAATCCAGGGCCTAGTACATAGTTTCATCAAGGTGGGGACCAGGAGCTTATATTACCAGATACAAGGGTCTAAAAGCACCAGTACTGGGGATATACAGTGGTAGCTAGGAACCACTGAGGTGTATAATTTGAACAGCAATGTCAAACACGAGCACTCTTTTCATGGATCTTTGCTGACTGTGCCTTCCTAAACTGGACTGTTCCTTTTAGATGGTTTCTCTGTCCTGTGTGTTTGATGGTTCTGTGCTCCTGCTAGTCTGTCTTTTCCCTTTTTTAAAGTATGTTTAAAGACTTGATTTTACTCCAGTCTAGAATGAAGTTTTAAAAGTGTTTCCATGATATATTGTTGTGAATTCTGAGCCTGCTAGTTTTGTTTACTTTCAGCAGATCTATTTTCCCTTATTATCTGCTCCAGGGCAATGAGAGAGAAGCTTTTAAGATTTCACTCTCACCCCTTTTCTCTGAGGCAAAGAAATCATTTAGGCCTGCAGGAATATTAAGGTTCATCCATCACTCACTTTGCACTCTTATCTGTCAATACTCCTAATTTCTCTTGGACCTGTTTGTTTGCCTTGTATGTATTTAATGAGCACAATATTTATCTTTTCTTCTTTTGCTATTTTTATCTCAGATTCTGCATTATGTTCCTTTACTATGATTTGCCACCAATTTAGTTACTAGGCTTTACACTACTTCAGCATCCTCTTCAAGGTGACTGCAGGCTTGGGAGGAAGCCCTGAAGACTAGAGTCCAAGATAAAGACAAATGGGGCAGAGAACCTTTAAGCTTGGTCATCCCAAGATGGTGCACACCAGCCTGTCCAAAACTCACTGTACTTACAAGGAGTCTTTCCATTGACATCAGTAGGTGTTAGATGCTGTCCATGAGTCTCAGAATTCTTGCTGAAAGCCTCCTTGGCACATACCATTCTGCTTTTCTTCTGCAGCAACTCTTCCCTGTTTCTGATGTATTTTGCATCAGAATCTGTTATTTAACTAGGATCTATTCCTCTTCTTCCACATCATCCAGGTTTAGAAAGAATGGAGAAGCCCTTTCTTCTCCCTCCTCTTCATTGCCTAGCTATCACACATCCCATTCCATTAATCTGATAATTTTTTTGCCACCTGTCAAAACCAGGAAATTAGATTTGACCTAGATTATGATCTCTAAAAATAATTATTCATACTGAGCGTTCGCATCTCTTTGTAATCTGAGTATTCATTAACATCTTGATTAATTCTGATGACAGCATGGCATAAAATACCCTGGAGATATGAGACTTCTTCATTTATCTAAACCCTGTGTTAATTGCAAGTACCTTCAGACACAAAACAGTACAATGCTTATCCTACAACCATCCAACAATTTTGTTTATAATGTAGGATTCATCCAGCAAAATGAGGCTACCATACAGTTTGTATTTTCTGTAATAAAGTCCTGCTGAAATAAAGTTTTTGTAAATGAAGAAGTTTATGGGGTTTTTGATCAATAGACTATGTGGCCAGAGTAAAAAGCCTGAAAAATGTTCTAAGACACATGGCAAACAGATCTTCCTCTACTTGCTTACTAAGACCAGAGTTCAGGATACTGTGCGCAAATTAATGGTATCTCATATTCGACAAGGACCTGTGACTTTAATGCTCACTTATATGAGGCGGCTGAACTGCTGTTATAAATCCTGTAAAATAAATAGAGCTAAATTGGTTCTAAAACAGGACAGATTGTGTCAGCAAATAATCTGTTGGAGGGGACCTGTGATGTAACTAACTCATGTCAGAGAAACATGGAACCCTGGATTTGAGTTGTTGCCAAGAAGTGCAGGGGGAAATGGATTTCAAATATTAATATTTGAAAAAAAGAAAAACAGTTAATTGTTTTAAAATCAATGCTCTGTCACTGAATTGGAATTTGAAAGAGCGATTTTAAACTGGTGGGGCTTTTCAGATCCGCTTGAAGAGTTCTACCAATATGATCTCCTTAAAAGGGTCATTTATATTTTATCTTTAAAACCTTAGGTTCAACGTATTGATTGTTCCATTGTCAGGGGTGAATTAAATTCTCTTGTCATTTCAACTTTCTTTTTTCTCCACCTTCCCCCTTCCTTTTATTAGAGAAATGGCTAATACTGTTAAAGGCTTCCTGCTGTTCCCAGTGGGCCTTCTGTTCTCCTCTGTACTTCCATGGCATCAGCCATGAGTCACTGGGCCACGCTCTGATCTCGTGTACACTGGTGTAAATGTACTGGGGTTCCTTTATATTGACACCAACCAATGTAATAGGAAGCAGAACATTTCCTGAGGTTTTCCTTTTCACACTCATTCAGCACAGGGGAGGCTAGATCACCCTGCAGGAGCAGTATCAAGGTTATTGTCTTCTACAGATTATAGTGTCAGCGTAGAAACTTCCCTCTCAAATTCATTGAAATACATCTGACTCACTGTGCCTCCACCTCAGCATCCTTTTTCTCTAGCCAGATTTGGCTGGAAGCTGATCACCTTCCATTTGAATGGCCAATGGGCGGTTTCTAGGCATCTCCACACACGGCTCGATTAGACTGAAAGCAAGGCTCTCTTTTGATCAAGCAAGGTAGAAAATGATGATGATGCTTTCAGCTAAGATAATGAGAACCTATTTCAGTCTAGCTGAAATTCAGCCTCCAAGACACATCCTGTGTCTTTTGCTTGTCCCTGACAGCGTATCCTATGTTACTGATCATCCGATGGTTGGCAGAGAGTGTACCGTTCGTTTGGCATGCTTTGTCTTCACTGCTTTGTGCCAAAGATTCCAGATGTGCATTGCATTTATTCTGTTAGTGGAACCTTGAGTTGCATGATTCCATATGAGCATGAACACTAGCAGTCTAATTAGAGGACCTGCAGCTACTCTTTGTCCTGTGTATCCAAAAAGGTGACCTAGTAAATCTACTATATATTTGAGAGAGTTTCTCTTTCTGTCTGTTTGTTCGTGTGTTTGCATGTTTGTTCAAGAATGCCTCCTAAATGGTAAGACCTAGAAGCACCAAATTTGGTATGCAGCTTCCTCTTATCGTAACTGAAAGCAAGGAAAGGGGTTGGTTGTGCCAGAAAAATAGGATGCACCTGGAATGGGATTGCTTCTCTTAAAACCAAACAGAAAAGCGACAGAATCATCATGTAGATGAAAGGGGGGCTATTCCCCCCCATCTGGGACTGTCTCAGCCCCGAGTCTCCCACCCTTTAGGTGCCCTGTAGGTAGAGCAAGGAGGGGGGACTGAAACTCCCTCCTCCCCCAGATTTGTGCAGGTACATTTGTGACTGTTTCCCTTCATCAGGGTACCAGGGCAATGTGCAGAGTTTTCTGCATTTCTCACTCTGGCTGGGGAGCGCAGCGGGCAAATGAGCAAAAATGTGCTAGTGAGAATATAATGATCATGATATTTACATCAAATCCCAGTATGAAGCCCCATCAATCAGATTTTCACATTCATAGGATTGCTGCGTATTGGAGAAATATACCTTCATAGCTTCAAAAATATACCTAATTATATCAGCTACTTAGAGTGGCAAAAAAATACCACTATGAACATCATGGACATTATGCAGGGATCTAGCTTGTAGGGGCAGATCCTCCAATGGTGCAAATCAGCAAAGCTCCATTGAAGTCCTTGGGACACCAACTTACACGAGCCGCTGATCCAACCCATTCCATTTGCTCACGTATTATAGTGCTCTCACGGGTCCATGGGATTTTTACAGAGCTGATACATTTTTTCCAAGCTCAGTGTTATTTTGGATATCTTAGATCTTCTCTAATCAGCTGCTTTGAGACTCTCTGATTCCCCTCATGACTATTCGGGGCTTCTCTACTCAATCGTTTTTCAACTCGTTAGGTATTTCTGATCTTCCCCTGCCTGCTCTGTTCTTTTTCTGTTGTGCCTGATCTCTGACTGTTCATACTCGACTCATTAAAAATTGTGTTCTAACAAAGCGAGAAGAGCCAGTTTTGGCAACTAACATTTTACGTCTGCAGGCTTCCTCCAGTGAATGTGAAGTTTGCTTTGGGTAGCTATAAACAAATGTAAACAGGTTTTCTGTGAGCTAATGTAATCACATAGCTTTTGAAATAGTGCAGCAGCATGAGTGAGGGTGGGGAGTGAGGGGGGCAGGTTGCATACATGTGGTGACTGAGATTTATAATTCTGCAGAGACAAGGAATAAAAACATAAATGCACTTTCATTCCAATGTGCCTTTATTGCCTTGATTTAAAGCTGGAACTGGCTGAAGTGACCTTAAATCATCCTGGGCTTATACCATTAAGAAGTCACATGTGCAGCGTTCATCTTTGCACATTTTAGAAGCTCTCCAAATAAGCAATCACTGGGGACCTTCATCTTCACGAGAGCCTGAGATTAGGAGGATAGCAAATAGAAATGCTCCTTTTGGCTGCAGGATAAGTTAAAATATCAGAATGCTAAGAGCAAACAATTTGCTAAATCCCCATTTCAGCCTCCAGCCTTTGCACTGAGCAGCTAATTCCTTTGTTTAGCGCTGTGGTGTTTTATCTCCAGGTGGGAGGGTGGTGCTTTCTTGAGCCAATATCCCTGCTGCCTGCAGATCAGGCAGACCTGGCTGTTCTGTGCGGAGTGTGGCAGCTGGCACATTTTTCCATCCCCAGCAGGAGACTGAGCATTTCATGGTTTTTAACACAGTTCACCAGCTGGGATTGAGTCTCCCCAAACACACCACACACCATACCAGCCCAACATCCAACATTGTAGCAGTCCCATAAAGCAGTCATGCTCCAGAGTTCTCTGAAAACAAGTTAACGGGTATTAAGTTGTAATATGCTATGATGGGCTTTTTCTATCAATAGCCTCAAGTCCTTCTCTGGAGAGACAAGATACAGCTCAGCCATCAAGCAAGAATCCTTCGACCTGGACTGTTGATGATGTGATTTGGTTTGTGAAGGATGCCGATCCTCAAGCATTGGGCCCACATGTGGAGCTTTTCAGAAAACATGTACGTAAGAGGTGGTCCATGACATAACCAGTCTATTTGAGCTAAGGCTACCAGACATTGACTTTACTAAGTGAAAGCTTATCCTATGAGGCAAGTATCATCCTCAGTGCCCATTGGCTGCAGAGGGAGATGCTTGTGCTCGGGTTTACAAGACACAGCTGGTGTTAGCACATAAGTGCTGGAATTTAGCTCTATATTAAAAAGAACTTCCAGGTCCAACCAGGTGATTCGTGCTCCACCTTTCCAAGAGAGAGAGAAGAGTTTGGCTACTAGACCCATCCACTAGCTCTCTGTGCCAGCAGCGGCTGAGAGTAATGTGTGGAGGAATTGCTCTCCAAGCCCATGGAGGGACGCAATGGCTTGTGTCATTTCATAGCTAATTCTCTGGGCTGGGAGCTTCTGGCCGTATCTTTACTAGCTCCAAAACTATCTTTAAATGAAATTCTGGCCAGTAAGGTGCTAACTTAGATTCTTCAACCATTACAGACATGGCTCTCCTGGTAACCATTTTGCAAAAGGATGAACTAAATGAGCAATTG
Organism: Pelodiscus sinensis; assembly: GCF_052426305.1. Lineage (NCBI taxonomy): Eukaryota > Metazoa > Chordata > Testudines > Trionychidae > Pelodiscus > Pelodiscus sinensis. The sequence continues at coordinate 78,630,704 of NC_143054.1, read as the reverse complement.
CAACAACACAATCTCATTTAGCCATCTGCAGATTAAAAGAAAGTTGCCATGACAGGAGGTTTTGAGAAGGGTGGATGATGTAAAGCGTGTGTGAATGTGAGAGGAGATCCCAGAAGCAGGTGCAGACTTCCCTGCTATTCCTCACCCCTGTTCCCAAAAGAAGAATGTTGAGGAATTAAAGTTACAAGTCTGCCTAGTACAAAAGCATCAGGGAAGGGTTTTGGTTTGGTTTGGATGTTGCAAATGGAGCGAATTCTGACATTATATTGTCTTACACAGCATGGGGCCTGGTGCACTGGCCTCTCAAGGGGACCTGTGCTGTAGGGTTCTGCATGGTGCCATAGTCCTACAGTACTGGTGACTAAAGAGACTTGACTGAATGGGCTCTAAAATTTTCCACACCCTCCATTGTGAAGCACCCAGCGCCGATTGTATGTACTTAGTCGGTTTAATTGTAAAAGATGCAATAAGTCTAAGAACTTGGGTGAGGCTATAGCACAACTCAATTCAATTAGGCCTTTGAAATATATATATCCCTGCCATTTCTCAACCTTCAGATCTATGCTGGATTAGCATAGAGACCCCAGAGGTGAGAAACAAGTGATTAGTCCATTAACCTTAGGCATATCTTCCTGTGTGTTAAATCTTTCTGTGAAGCATAATTTACTTTGAAGCACTTAATGTCATTGACAGGCCCAACAAGCACCTGAAATCATTGCTGTAGAAATCAACTAATCTTAGCCATGACACTGGAGTTGTAGCAGGGAGGTACAATTAGCAGAAGGAGGAAAAGGAAATGAGGACAGAGCTATCTCTTTCCCCGTTATATTTAAAGTGGACATCAGGGTTTGGGGATTGACTTAAACTTACTATGCCAAATTTGCCTGAACAGCTATGGGAGAGATAAACCCCTAAGCCAGTCTATGCCCCTATCTCCATCACAGGGAGAGCAGTGCCCTCCCTGGTGTTTTTCCCATATAGGAAGGCAGCTCTCGCTTGTGGCCAAAATTCTGCAGTAACTCTGTCAAAAGTGGCTATGGAGGATATTCACTGAATCTATGAATCCCCCAGTGTCCAGAGATGTTTTCTGCGCTGGACTTTCCTGGGGCAAGTTTCTGCACCTGGAGCCCCTGCAGTAGGCTCCAGGCTGAGAGAAATCTAGCCCAGAATTAAGGGGGTCACTGAAGGGGGCAGAATTGGTCTGAGACCATCAGCTGCTCACCTCTCTTGCAGTAGCATTTCTGGTGCCAAGTGTGAGCTATTTTGCAATGACCTCTTAGCAAGATGAAAGGAGCCAAAGTGATACACAGCAGAGAGAGAAAGAGAGGGAGTTGGGGGGAGGGGAGTGTTAATACATGAGGGAGGAATACAAGGAAAAATTAAGAAGTAGCAAATCAAACCAAGAAGGAGCAAAGCAATGCAACAGTCTGATAGTTTAATTATGGTCAGTTATTGGCAAATGCATATGTAAAGGAGACTAAAACCTATATGTTTAAGGTAATTAAACCTTCAGAGGGGTAGCCGAGTTAATCTGTAACAGGAAAAACTTAAAAAACAACAAATAGTCTGGTAGCACTAACAAAACATGTACAGTCTCTCCCCAGGTTACAGGACCAAACACTTGGCCGTAACTCGAAGTGTTCGTAACTTGGACCCCATTGAATTACATGGCTACCGCACTGTTTGTAAGCGCGGATCACGTTCGTAACTTGGGGACCGCTTTTACGACCGAATCGGTCGTAAATGCGAATGGTTGTAACTCGAATGGTCATCTGAAGAAGTGGGCTATGCCCACGAAAGCTCATGATACCATCTACATGTTTTGTTAGTCTTTAAAGTGCTACCAGACCATTTGTTGTAATTAAACCTGTTCATTCAGAATTATAATCTGCCTCTTCCAGTGATGGATTCTGTAACAGTAAGCACATAGCTTTTTCTACACCATTTTCATATTGAACATTTTGGCTTTGTTCCTGGCAGCTTACCACTCGGCAATATTGCTTGGAGAGGGTGACCTTACTGGGTGGGGAAACTTTTCCAGCTTCTGAAGTGGGACCAAGAAGGGCAGTCTTATTTTCATGATTTAATCTTTTTAGTCACTAATGGCCTGATTCTGCAAACCTTCATTACTGAGTCTTAGCAGTAGCTATTCTGGATAGTGCTAGTGAATCAATCCCACAGGCCTAGTTCCCATTTAGGGACTACTCACCATGCTCTGGAACAAGAGTTTGCAGAGACAGGCCTTAATACAATAACACTTTCTTATTGTATTTGGAAGCTGCCTGCTAACTCCAAATGCTATCGCACGCTTGCTGTACTTGGGAAACCTGAGTTGTTTCCTGCTCCCAATCCCTTATAAAAACACTTCAGTCATTTACCATAATGGTCCAAATTACTGTGGACCAGACCTCAACTCATGTATGTCAACCTAACTCCGTTGACTTCCGTGATTTACACCTGTTAAGGATCTGGTCCTGCCTCTTCTAATAGTGCTATTGCAAAGTTTTAGATCACTACTGTAGAATTCTGCAATACATTTTTATAAGCACGGACACAGTGCAAATAAAGAGAAATCAAGCATACATACTTTTCTACAGAGGGATATACCTATTAAAGGATATTTAATTAAATATGAATGCTCCCTCTGGTACACTCTTGTCATGTAATTTAATTCTAACCCTTACATACCAATCATGTTAAAGGAAAAACAACACCCATATCAACATTTAGAAAAGTCAGATTCATTCTAATTGCTTGTCCATATTTTATTTTACTTCAGGCTATGCTCCAGAAGATTGTTTTTCTTTATGCTAGGCAAATGCAAGTTATACCCATATTTGAATGCTGCATTGATTCTTCCTTTATCTTACCTTCCTAAAATGATAGGAAAAAGAGATAAGGAGCAAGAGGTTTCCAATATTGTGTGTTGGGGCAGGTGGTGGAAACTGATGACCAATTGCTGAGTGAGTAAATCAGAAAGAAGTCTTACTGTGAGTCAGCAGTAAGCACAAGAATGGTCCATGCAAATTAAGATCCATAGTAATCTTCATTAGTATAACATGGATCACACAGACAAGATCTCACCATCACATAGAAATGATTGCAATGCCTGGAAATCATGTTCGTACTTAGCACTGATTTAACTTCAAAGTGCTTTGATGAAACTTTAAAATGGACAAAATTACAGCCAGCTCCACTTACAACGAAGCCATTTGAAGATGCATCAGGAAGATGTGTTACCCTCAATGGAATGTCTTCTCGGGGTATGTCTACACAGCAGCATTATTTCTGAATAACTGATGTTATTTTGAAATAACAAAATGTGCATTTACACTGCAAGCCATTATTTCAAAATAATGTTGAGCTGGAGGATTTCTTACTGCAACCCCTGTAACCCTCATTCCACGAGGAATAAGAGGAGTCAAAAGAAGACTGTTATTCCTTCAACTGCCTGCTGTGTAGACAGCACCAAAAGCCAAATTAAGTTATTTCGACTTCAGCTACGCAAGTGACAGGTTCTACATCTCAATTCTCTCTCTCTCTCTCTCTCTCTCTCTCTTTTAAACCAGGAGATTGATGGCAATGCTTTATTGTTGCTGAAGAGTGACATGATCATGAAATACTTGGGGCTGAAATTGGGACCGGCATTGAAACTTTGTTACCACATCGATAAACTCAAGCAAGCAAAGTTCTGACATTTCCTTCAACAGTGACCCAATCACAACATAATCCAAGAGAGCAGACGAAAGGTAACATGTTGCCTTACAGAAATACATCAATTGTGAATTGTTTTTCCCTCTTTTTTAACAAAGACTTTGTCTTTTTTAATACTTGTGCATCTTCACCTTTTTTTAATCCAATGGGGTCTTTTAGCTGTTCCGTGTTAATAATTTGCCAAAAAGTATATAATTACAGTAATTATTTTATACCATTAATATTGTTATTATGATTATAGTAAGTCCTATTTTTGTAATCAGAAGTGGGAAATCAGAAACAAATACAGCTTTGACACATGCTGAGGATTGATGAGAGACAATAGAAGAGTCACTCATTAGCTACCTGTCTGGGGTATAATTAGTAACTTGCCAACATGGGTGTGTGTGGTCATAATGCAGACCCACGAACAAGAGCATTTTGAGATAAAAGGCCTAGAAAAGGGCCAATTAATGTCATTTGTTTGGTCTGCTATTGTTGTCTTATGGGCACTACCCCACATCTTGCACTATCTGGAAAACTTGAAATTCGTTAGTTAAAATAGAAAGTTTTTTCTAACGACTGAAGGAAGTACCTTTTTTCCTTCTAGAGGGAAAAATCTTATTAAACTTCAGGATTTAGCTGCTGATGACATAGTGGCTTTCAGTAGAGTGTGCTTTAGCCACCTTGATTTTATGTCTAATATACACACATATTAGGAACTGCAGCTCCTAGCATAACTTATCCTTCACTGCTCACAGACAACTAGTTCACCATTTAGTAAATCAAAAATGCAGAAAGTGTTCTTGATAGGATGCCACAAAAATCATTACGTTAAAGAGTGGGTGGCTAACACCCCAGCTAGGTCTACACTGCAGGCTTCTTGCTCAAGAACTGTTTTGTGCAAGTGTTCTTGTGCAATAGGTCTTGCGTAAGAGCACGTTCACACTGCCATGTGCTTTTGTGCAAGAGCATCCATGGCAGTGTGGATGCTCTCTTGCACAAGAAAGCTCTGATGGCCATTTTAGCCATAGGGGTTTCTTGCGCAAGAAACCCTTGTTTCCCATCCATACTGCCTTCTTGCGCAAGAGGGCTTATTCCTCGTGGGGAGAGGAATAACTCTTGTGCAAGAAGTCCTCTTTTCTGATGCTCTACTGTGAATTTACTTGTGCAAGAACACGCGTGCAGTGTAGATGCTCTGCAAGTTTTTGCACAAGAACAGCCATGCAGTGTAGACGTAGCCCAGGGTGTCTGGCATTCTCAGCAGTCTGCCTCCTTCCTTGAAGCCATGCCTATGTGACATATATTTTGTGGCACTCTTTAAAAGAACAAAAGAATGCAATGAAAGTATTCTCCCAAAGGAAGTTGGAAACACAATGCACACTGTACATTTGTAACTGTGTTTATCTAAAAGGTAGATTAATTTCCTTACTGAAGCTGCCATTGTGGATAATCTTGTTAAAATTCAGCACATAGGCAGAGATATTGAGCATTAGGACTTAAGTAGATTCAAAATGTCCTTCTGCACTATAAAGAACCAAAAAAAAAAATTGTTCACATTTTATGTAGCTATGCCAGGATGAGTATATTTTTAAAAATAGTAGATTACTTGTGGGTCAAATATGCTCTTATTTTCTTCTTTTAAAATGAGATTTATCAAAAGGATACCTCCACCCATTCATCTTAAATAGCTTTCTCTTAATGGGTGTCTAGATTTCTTAGCAACTCTTTGAGATATTAGAGCTATATGATAGCCATGCTCAACCTGTCTCCAAGAGGGATGACAGTGATCAGACAGTACTACCCAACTCTGTTTACATAGAATGAAATGTTACCAAAAATATCTTTCAGAATAAAACTCATTTTTATGTGCAACATTATAATAAACCTGCTACCAAGATTCAAATTCAGGGCCTGATCCTGAAAATACATATGAATGTGAGTAATTTTAATCCCTTGAGTAGTTTCATTGAACTCATTGGGGTTATTCACATGAGTAAAGTTAATTGTGTGCTTATATGTTTGCATATAGACTGACCAGTTTTCAAGTAGCCCTGTATGCACATTGAAATGCCTTTGAAATGAACACCTTAATAAATGTGTCAAATGGATTCCTATAATGCTACGTATAAAATAGACTACTATCTAATCACGCTGACTATTAGAACTTTAAACTGAGCTTCATTGCTTTATGTCTATGTTGCACAAAATGAAAATCTACTCCACCAGATGTGTGCAAGAGACATAAAAGCATTCATACCAACATGATGGTTGTACCATTCATTGTTGTATTTTTAAAAGTTGAATCTTTTACCTACAATAATGCTACTTATTTGACCTGCTTTTAAAGTCAGAGCCCCAAAAATATAAAGACTTTAATATATCTGTAATGTCACATTCAAAAAATCCTAGGACAATCTAGTTTGCTTACATGTTTTTTCTTATTAAAAAAAAAGAAGAAAAGAAAAACCTATGATTTTAGTTCCTTCCATCCAAATACTTATTTCACTGTAATATCAATAACTCTAAATGAGAATAGGTCAAAATTTTCCCAGTGGAATTTTTTTTCCATTGCAAAATGCCATTTCCTCACAATCTAAAAATGGGAAAATATTAATTTTGAGAGAACTTTGTTTTGGAAAGCGCCCCAAAACCAACATTTCACTATTATTGAAAAACTTCACTTTTTACATTCATGGGAGGGAGCATTTTGGGAGGTTTGTTTTCAAAACAGCATTGTTATTTGGAAATATATTTCACTGTATATTATATAGAAAGTCTAATTCGAATGAAATGTTTCAATTGACACAAACCATTTTTTAAAATTTCATTTTGCATAATATTTCCAAAGTCAACATTTGGATCTGCTTTGGAGCAAACCAAAATTCCAAATACTGGCGTTTCCCACAGAACAAACATTCTGGTTCCTCACAACTCTTCTCCTCACATGCTTTCTTTCCTCTCCCTTCCCCTCTTTTAGCCATTAAAAGTGAATAGCAGTCAGAAGCCTGAGACAATGTTCACAACATATACAGTATAAACTAGTTAGCAACAATGATACTTTGACATTCAATGTGCTGGAAGAATTTCATACACCATTGTATGAATCTTGTATATATATGCAGTCAGTGGTGCTATTTTTTATATTAAACTTTTATGTATGACAGACTATTGAAGTCAGGATGTTTAATGTTTTGTCCTTGATGTCTTGTTTTCATTAATTGTATTATATAGAAGTACAACATATAGCAAAAACTCCTTTTTGTGTGTTTTGAAATTCAAAGCAATTAGGAGAAAAGCATTATTGTAGACATATTGCAATTATAACTAAGTTTTTCCCTCACAAGTCTTGTCAAAGACCGAAGTTAAACAACTCTGCTGTGTAAAACGGGTCTGGCCATTTCTTCTCAACAAGTACTAAAGAGTTAGAACATACATGTCATTCATTTCCAAATAAGATGTATGTACAATTTACTTTGCTTCTTGTTCCATTGACAGCTTTCACTTCAGACTTTAGCCAATCAAGGCATGTATACATGTGTATATCCTCAGAAGCAGCTGTCAGCCATTTTCTACTTTAAAAGAATCATATCTGGATCAAAAGACATTTGCTTCAAGCAATGTCAACATTTTATGGGTATTCCCTTTAGTAAAGTGATGGAGGAATAATCTAAGAATTTGTGGGAAAGCTGAGTGTGAATTCTTTAGTTACTGCAGTTAAAACTGCAGTTGTAGAAGAGTAGACCTGTGCCCCAAATGTATCTGTTACTGACCTTTTTAAAGTTGTTGGCCAATTCTACCTATTCTGTTGACACAGATCATTCATTTTATCCTGTCACTGACTACTGCTGCTTTCATGGCAGTATCTCCCTCACCAGGAGTGGCTGGCTCCGTATCCCCGGAAGGGGCAGGGCTGAGGCTAGCTTTCTCCAGGGAGCTTCACCACCACCTGGAGTGTGCCAAGTGCTTTGATGTGGGTGGGCAAAGAGGGCAGTTGCTCCAGTGCCCAGTGATTCAAAGGGGCCCAGAGCTTGCGGCTGCCGTCAATGCTACTGCGGCAACAGCGGTGGCCAGAGCCCACGACCCTTTACATTGCTGACAGACTGCCACACGGTGCATTCTGTGCAGCTCTGAGAGGTGGGAGAGGCATTGTGGAGGGCTGGCTGCCCCAGCCCCGCCCCTTCTGTCCAAGGCCCCTCCCATTCTGTGACCACATAGGCAGTCAGCTCCCCTGGCTGTACCTTCCCCCGGAAGCCCTCAGTGCTGCTCAGAGCATAACCACATGGGCTCCAATAGCCATTTAAAGGGTCGTGGGCTCCAGATACTGCTGCAGTAGCACCAGTGGCGGCTGGGAGCCCTGGGCACTTTTGAATCACCGGGCACCAGGGCAGCTGCCTCCTTCCCTTATTCTCATTGACAGGCCCATCCCTCACTGACAAATGCCTTCCTCCAGAGCAAGGGCTACATTAGCTTCATACACTGCCCCTTGGCAATGCAGGGCTTCCAGTCTCCTCTTGGGCTGTGCCTGCTTTGGAACCTGGACCTCTCTTATGTGGCTCTTGATACATTTAAAAGGCAGAAGCATAACAGGGAACCAGGCATGAACCAGGACAGCTGATTCCCAGTTCGCTCCCGGTCCCATTCCCTCTTCCCCTCCCCCGCCCCCCCGCTATGCCTCTGCCTCCTCTGCCCCCCACGGAGATGGTGCTGGGGGGCACCGGCTTTTAAGCTGGCTCCCCCCAGCACTGGCTCCTGCTTCCCGCCCCCTTGCTGCCTCTCTCTAATAAAGGCAGCAAGGGGTGGGGGGAGCGACTAGTCGAGTCACTGCTCATCTATCCCTTAAGCTTACATCTTTAGTGTGAAACAGAGACGCCTCATGTCCCTAGTGCTCTAGTCGAGAGAATTACTGTATATTGTCCATGAAGCATCTATATACTGAGTCTGTTCTACACAGGCATTTTGATCTGTTTTCTCCAATCTCCCCATTGGATGTAATGTTACAAAAATTCTCAGTTGACACATGGCTTCTTCTGCATCAAAGAACTAGAGAGTGTTAGGAAAATAACTCACAATAAGCCTTTTCAGGGGAAAAATGGAGAATTGAGTCCTTTCCCAAAAGCAAACCTCAGTGCAAGCGTTCCAGAATGCAGCACCCAAACACATAAAGGGTCACACTTTTTATGATACGGTAATAGGTCCAGGATTGCAAAAATGGGAAAATCCATACTTACAAAATTGGTTCTAACTCTGCACAGATTTACCAGAAAATGCCAACAAATCACTGCACACTCTGCCTTTCAGTGCTTGCAGTAGTTACATGCTGCTCTCTAATCCACACTCCCTTCATGGACAATTGGAAATGGTTTCTCTTGGAAATCTAAAATTGTACTTGAAAGAGAATCACTTTTATTCATTGCCACGAGTTCAATATTATGGAAACATGTCTGCTAACAATTTGCTTTGTGTAATTTGTACTAATGCTAATAAGCAGCAGCTGTGATGCTTCCTGTTGTAAAGTCTTTTGTGGTTGCAGTGGTATTATCACATATACTTCCCCAATGTGATAGACTGTAGCCAAGCTCTTATTCTGACACTATGCAGCTTGTGCAAATTCCCTCGACACAAAATAAGAACTATGCAAAACTTCATTAAGAGGCTGTGTCTCTCTTTGTTCCCAGTCTCTGAACCACCAGGTGCTTGGGTCTAAGCTGACGGGTGTGTTCACATGATGCATTAGAGATAAGTCACGGCATGTGTAATGTTTTGAACAGGACTGGTTTCAGCATAAGTGCCAGTGGCCGGTTAGGTTACTTGCAGTTTAAGCAATGGGTTTTCAATCTGAGGTTAACCAGTAGAGAAATATTAGAGTAAAATATGTTGGCACTTTAAGGCACAGACTGAAATACAGATGACTTTTCTCGGCCTCAGGCCAAAGTAAAATGGTTCCCTTATCCAGGACTAAATCAAGACTCTTGAGCTGAATCTTGATCCTACTGAGGCCAGTGGTAGAGCTACTATTGATTTCACCAGAACCAGAGCTTGGCTCAGAAAATAGGGTTAGCTTCAGCCAAGTTCTAAAAAGTAAGCAGGACCTAAGAAGATCTATTTCAGCATCCTTTGATCGACGAAGAAATAACAAAAGCCCATCAGCCTACTCTAGCCCCTCTCCCCTACAGCTCCTTCCCTGGTGGTTTATGTACTCTGTTCATAGGCATGGGAAGTAGGGATGTGGCAAGAACTGCAACAACCCTCATATTTTACGCCCCATGCCGGGGTTGTAAGCACCAGCCTGCACCTTGGGGCCCTGCTGCTGTCTGAGGTCCTAGCCACTAGTTCCAGGGGGTCCTGGCTGCCAGCCCTGCTACGTTGAGGGGATCTTGGCCATGGGCTCTATTCTTGGTTCTGGGGTCCCAGGCACCAGGGACTCCAGTGTGGTCCAGGGTCTCAGCCAACAGGCCAAGGGGCTCAGCTGCAGACTCATGGGCCGTAACCATTTATTCCAAGTCCGGGGCTCCACAGCCATCTCCCAGCTGTAGTTCCAGTCTGGTGCAGTGAGTGGTGCAGATGGGGAAAAGCTCAGCACCTGCACCCTAAAAATCATTCCAGCACCACTGCTCATTTCCTGCTGCCAGTGAAGCCTATAGTTATTCCAATAGGGAGCTTTGCTAATCCACCCATTTTTGAGGTTGGGTGGCAATGTGAGAGGGGCAGGTGTTAACCCCTGACTGCCAGAATCCATGTAGGTGTCAGGATCTTTTCAGCCCCATGTAGGAGGGTAACATTGCATAGGGCTGCTATGTGCACATGGAGGTTTGATGAGTTCTCCGTTTTGAAAGGCAGATTAAATTCTAATTCAGAGCTGTTAACTATGGAACTAAGCACGATCTCCCATTGATTTATACATGACTCCAAGGGGAGTTTTCCCAGCACAAGCATTCTGGGATCAGACCCTTAGGGAAACTTAAAAACAAAACTGTTTAAAACCAATCTCAGTGGCCCATGACAATCAGCCACTTTAACTGTGAGGGTACTTGCTAGTACATCAAATGCATCAGTTCTTTGACGATGTTACGTTAAAATAATAAGGCCAGACAGGACAATAGAAAAGAGTCCACCTGCTGTTGAAGGTTCTTTCCCTTCTTGGTTTCTGGAGAGTTGCCAAGAGCAGTGCTTGAACTAGGAGAGGAGAAAGGTGATAGGTATGTGTGTTGCTTAGCGAGGTTGGCTTGGTTATCTAGGCAGGCGGTGAAAGTGTATAAAATAAAAGCAGGGCTCAGCAGCTGAGGAGAGCAGTTTTCAAAGAGAAGGAAGTCCAGTGTTCTCCTGGGGGCCTCTTGCCACGTCTGTGGCTTTCTCCCAGACTAGAATAGAATCTTTCCTGAATGTATCAGGTTGTTTGTTTTTCAGCCCAGAGTTTTCATTGTTATTGTTAAAGGGAAAGATCATGGTACCGTCAGCTCTTAAAAATACAAATACAGATAATCAATTCCTCATTATAAATACTTTATAAAAGAACAGGAATCAGTAAATGTCTGAAAACAAAAGGAAATAATAGTAAGGAGATTTTAGTATGTAATTGGTCTACAACTTTCACTATAGTTGAACTCAGAAGTAAGACAGAAGAAAGAGTAAACCTCTGAATGTGGGTTAATCTAAACCAGCAAAAGATTGATGTTCAATTGTATTCCTTACTTTGATGGTTGCCTGGTCCATAATGCGTTTTTCAACCCTGAATATTTTTGCTGTAATGGCAATATTGAGAATTGATCGACATACCTGAGTTTCAGTGGTACAAAATGACTCTTCCAGATCTACTCTCTCTTCTCTATGATATTTCTAACGTGTTGTATGTAGTAACTAGGAGTGTTTGTACCAGCTTGATTCCAGTTTGTGTTGTACATAAGGAAAACATGCTCTCCTTTTCTTACAGCACAGTAATTCCAAAAGTTCTAAGACCAGGTCCTACCAAATGCTGGAGACCAGATCCTTAGCTGGTATCTATTGGCATCACTACATAGAACTCAATAGAAGTACATTGATTTACACCAGCAGAAGATCTGGTCTGTACATTACATGTACAGTAGAACCTTGGAGTTACAAACAGGCCTAATGACAGCAATTCAGGGCCCCAGGGCAGAAATCAGTCAGCCCCTTGCCCTCCTCCCTAAGTTTGGCCCACAAGCCAGAAAAAACCCAAACATCCCCACCTACCAAAAGAAGCCTGGGCCCCCCTGCCCAAACTTCTCCCACAGCTCCCTTCCCTCATCCCAAACTGCTTACTCTGGAGAAAGCCGTAGCAGTGCCTCTTGATTGAAAAATGCTTTTTATATGCCCCAATGCAGATTCCGGGGCGCAGTAGCCCTTCTCTGGAACCTGCATGGGACATATCAAAAACATCTTTCAATTAAAAGATGATTATCGGCAGAGCTACTGTGACAACCGGGCCCCTGGCAATTGCCCCTTTTGTCGTCGTCCCCCCCCATTTCCCACCAGTTAGTGGGTCTGGTTACAAACATCTGGGGACTAGAGGTTGTTTGTCTGAAATGTCCGTACCGCTGAACAAAATGTTATAGTTCTTTCAAAAGTTTACAAATGAACATTGACAGCTTGGAAACTTTACTGTGCAGAAGGAAATTCTGGCTTTTAAGCATCTTTAATTTAAATGAAACAAGCACAGAAGCAGTTTCCTTATCTTGTCAAGCGTCTTTCTAAAACTTTCCCTTTCTTTTTTTCATAGTTTCCATTTAACACAGCACTGAACTGTGTCTGCTTTATTTTTAAGTCTCTTCTGCTGCCTGATTGTGTATTTGCAGTTCCAAGTGAAATGTGTGGTTGGCTGGTCAGTTTGTGACTCTCATGTTCATAACTCTGAGATTCTACTGTACAATGTAATGGGCAGAAGTTAGGAATTTTCAGTCTGTGTGCCCTTTTTACACCACCAAGCAGAACATCAGGATCCAAACCTTTAGTCCTCTATTCCCTTATTGCACAAAACCTACTGCCTATGATTTATCTATGCACTTTGCAATCCCAGAAGTGGCTATTGGCTCATCCAGTCTTTCCTCCTGTAAGAAGCCAGACCGGATTCCAATATTTCAGTTCCTCAACTGTAAATTCAGTGGCATTACTAAAGATTTACACCAGTGTAACTAAAAGCAGAGGTTGACCCTCCATCTGTTGGTGCTAATGAAGTTCAAACTCAGGATCTCTTGTTTACTATACAGGTGTGCTAGCCAACTATTATTATTAACAATAATTATAATTTGTATTACAGTGGCATTTAGAGATTAAGAGCCCATTACATTAGGCATACTAAGAGATTAGCCCTGCATTTACAAGCTAATTAGACCTGACAGGCAAAGGTTAGAAGAAAGGAAGCATGCCTATTCTTCCTCCTTTGTTGAATATGGGGAATGGAGGTACATAAAGAAAGTGACTTGTCCAAGGTCACACAGGAAGCTGTGGGTAGCGCTGGCTGAAAACAGGGGAAAACTTTCATTAAATGTTTTTGGAAATATTCGTGTGACTTTTTTTACACAAATAAAAAAATCAAATATTTAAAAAAAAAACCTATTGGCCATTCTGTGAGCTAGCCAAAAACTGTATCACCATTTTCTATTGGAATTTCACAAAGCTTAACTTTTGGAAGAGCCTGGTGTTTGAACTCAAGGCTGCCTCCTGAGTTCTAGGCTAGGCCACAAAACATCTCCATCTCGCTAGTCTGCCCTTTCACTAAATGTTGTCCACCGCTAACCTGCTCATCACACAAGCATCTTGTGCATCTTCCTTAGTTCTTCTCCTATTCTCCCTTTGCCTCTTTCCTTCCCACCCTCCTATTTCTTTCTTTACTCATTCCTCTCTGCATCTCCCTTCTCTTTCTCCTTCCTCTGCATCTCATAACCTCTCTTCCTCTTCTCCCAAGTCCTAGCTTGCTACAGTTCCCTTTTCTCTGCCTTCCTCTTACCATTCTTCTCCCGCAGCAAACTCTTTCCTTTCTTATCCACCCCTTTCGTCTCCCTGCACCTACCTATATCTCTCCTGACTGTTCTTCATCTATCTCAACCCTCCCTCCCCCATCCCTTATCTCTGCTTTTCTCTTCTTCTTTTCTAGCCCCTTTTCACCTTTCACTCCTTTCAGGAAAGAGAACACAAAGTGGACTTGTTTGTTCACAGAAGATTCCAGTACAAGTTTTGTTCTGACTAAGGTTACCACTTGCTGATATTTTTGGATTAGAATTATTTTTTTCCCCAACCTCCTCATTATCTTGTCCACAAAATGTTCCTCTGCTTTAATGTGCCAGCATCAAAGGCATTTTTGAAGGAATTTCTCAGATGTCTGGTTAATTATTATTTGTTATATATACCTCATTAGAATCTCAGCAAATTTACACATGGCAAACACAAGTTTTTATGTAATTTCTCTCTGTCTCTGTCTCCGAACATTCCTTTTTGCCTAGACTTTTAAGTTAAAGTTGTTTAAATGCTTATTATTTCTAGCCTATCATCACAAAATAGAGAATAATAGATCATGTCATCCATTGTTCTTTGGAAATCATATGGATGAATCAGGTATGGCATGAGATCTGATCTCATGAGCATACTAGGTCCCACACATTTTATTGTTTCCTTTATAGGATGTGATGGTCAACATGTAGGCATTCAGTCCTGAGCAAGGTCAGTCCCCTGACTGATGCAGCATTAGGCAGGCTCAGAGATCCTCAGAGACAAAGCCATTCAGTTTGCTCCCACAAAATCTGCAGCTCCTAGCAGTGGGGGATAAGGACCCAGGGAGGCAAGACCGAGACGATGGGCAGGAGAAAGAGGAGAACTAATTCAGCAATCAGGCTCTGGTTTGTTGTGACACCTTTAGTAAGGCATGCCATTCTACACTTGTGTGCAAAGCATGACCGTACCATATAGCCCTCCTTACACTGTCTTGAGGATGCCATTTTGTTTGCAAAATGGCATCCTCCATGCACACTATGCAGCCAGTCAAGAAGTCATAGTTATAGCTTCCATTGGTGTACAACACATGTTTGCCTCCATAGATGGCACACCACTGATTCAGGGTGCTAGTGGCACGTGAGGGAGAGCAAGAAGCCAAGAGGAGAGATTTGTGTTCAATAGTACATAAAGTATCCTGTAAATATCCATTTTGTTATTTTCATTACAATATTTGTATGGCCATTGTCATCTTGAAATGTGCAGGCAGATTTGAATTCAGTTACACCAATGTGAATTCAGATATCAAGTGAGCTGAATTTACATATCAAGTGAGTTGTTTTTAGTTCAATGGCACTGCTCCAGCTTTATCCCAGCATTACTGAAATCAGAATTTGGCGTTGTCTCTCTGGTTTCATCCCATGGGAGAGACACATGCAGGAGAGTTTTCATCCAGCTGTGGAAGGTGGCAGTCCTACATCAGGCCTTAAATAGCACAAATCCTGCTTACACTTTTTAACATTGTATTGAGTTCCCTTCTGAATCCCCAGCATTAGATCCCGCAGCCAATGAAGTGTGGATTTTGTTATATATGGGGGCTGGGGTTGGTTGTTAATTGGACTCAAAGTGTGATAGCTTTGATTTTGAATGTACTATATAATTTGATAGCTAAGCTTCAGATTCTGCAGTGACTGGCTAAGCAGGGTTGCTTTCATCACATCCTGCAGATATTGTACAACTTCAGACTTTTAAAAATATAGTATGTATTAACCTTGACCTCATCAAACTGTGAATTGCATCTTCTCCTTCCTGTTACTCTAGAAACCTAGAAATAGCTATTTTGCAAGGACTTTACATATCAAGTGAGTTTGTAGATATTTTTCTTATATTGTTCATGTATGTACAGTATCCAGTAGAAAATTGAATAGAAGACAGTGAAATCTTATTCAAATTCTCAGACATGTGCTGTCTTCTATTCAGTTTTTCCCCATTTGTTATCATCTATACAATTTACTACCAATAAATAAAATGCCACTGCATCACAGATTGTTAAGGGTGAAGTATTACTGGTCTGCTTCAAAATCCACCAAAATCAATGGAGCCTTTCCATTGACTTCCAGAGGTTTTCAATCAGGCCCATGTAAATGGTCTCTAAATGGCTCAATTAGCTTAGATATATTAACTTACTAGGACTCTTCAATAGCAATCTGTATATTGCAAAATAGCTTGTAAATAAATGAGATTTCCTTTTTATTAGAACTGTGTGGTCACGGTACACTGATGGGATTGACTGAAATATTAGGTCTTGTGACTAAATGTAAGGTGTGCATAAGCCTTGTTTATTTTGAAATTATTTGATTCAGGTGTAGCCTGATTACTTTCATGCCTCTGCTTTGCTCTTGCACTCCCATATTGCCCTTTTGGGCTGACCCAGCTTGCTACTATCAGCCTACCTAGGAAAGGCAGCTTGACACATTTCCCCAGCAGGATCGTTTCCGTACAAAACTTTTATCACAGCAAAGAGTGCAACTCAATGGCAGCACCACAATTCAAACCTTCCCTCCTTGTGTTAAGGAAGACCTAAGATCAACCTCTTTCCCAGCATGTCAGCCACCAACAGATGCAGAATCCATTCTCTTTTGTGCTCTTCTTGTCTTTTTTGCATTACAGGCCAATTTACCTGCATGTCTGATTCATGTACTGGCTTTAAAACTTTCAAAGCCTGATTCTTCTCTCACATTGCTATAAATTGGGAGCAATTCCATTGACCTGAGAGGAGAATCAGGCTCACATTTTTCTTGTTTGGCCTTGGCACCAGACTATTTCCTTAAATGAGAGAAAAACTGGCACAGGCTAAGGGTTTGTAAAGGACTTTTTTCAGCAAAGTACTTATGCACATGCATAAGCTCCATTGATTTTAATGGGAGTTAAGCATGTGCTTAGAGTTTATCCCCTGCTTACATGCACTGCTGAATCTGAGTTGAGGCCGTGCAGTTTGTGATGCTGTGAAGCCCCATGGTATGGATTAGGCAATCCATTCATGTACTTGGTGTTCATTCTGCAGTTCTTTTTTTTTTTTAAGTTAATTCAATATTTTAGCATTATATTTCAAATATTTTCTGGGGAATATCAATAAGTTTATGAGTTACAGAGACCATTTCGAGGCCTGTGATTTTTTTTAAAGTATATTTAACTATTACTATTAATAATAATACTAATTAATAATAATAATAATGATTATGAGGCTAATATAATGCAAGTTTTCTTTTATTTCAGACCTGTCATACTTAGTAAGGGCAATCCATAGGGTATATTGTTAAACATGCCAGTGCTACAGTATGGCACTAACATCAGGGAAAAGACATCTTACTCATATTTCTGCTTTCTGGAAATGTGATGCAGCCTTTTTAACACTTTAATGTAAATCTCTCCCAAATGTTCATGTTGAATAACAAGCATTTCACACAAGTGAACAGTGTTTCATATGAAATAGTTCTGCATTCATTTTGCAAATATACAAACAAGAGGAACCTAGCGTAAAAGACAAACATGGAACTTACACGATGTGTGAGACTAATGTAGAGATAAGAAAACTGGACTTCTAGGAATGGCATGGTTATGACAGAGAGCATATTAGTATTATTGGCCTCATAATTAAAGAACTTTGGTTCAACTTGTATGGTGTGTGCACATACATATGTATTACAGATGCATGTGCAAACCCACACCCTGGATATATATATACATACACAGATGCAGCGAAACAAAGATCTTCAGTTTAGCATGTTTTGTATGGGTGGGTCCAATGTATTCATTCTTACTATGTACAGTGTTTTAATACATTTACTATCATGTTACAAACATTGTGTCAAACTGTGCTTTTTTATTTCTTTAAATCATTTTTTTTATTATTTGTAACCCTTCAAGTGGATTCTCTGTCACTATTTAGAGGCATGTGTTAATGTATAGTTGTATACTGACTATTCTGTGTACTGTATGCTACTGTTTGCATCTTAATTAAGCTGGTTATTACTGGCCTTAATGTTCTACGGTTGTTTAAAAACTAAATTTGTCTGGGTTGCAATATTTGATGCAGTATGTTTAAGATGCAGTATATTGGAGGACCAGCTGTGATTAAACAGACAGTTCCCAAACTTTCAAATTTATGTTTCATGCGCAATGCCAGTACTTTCTTTTACTATTATAAAATTATTTCTGTATTTTTAATAAAGAATTGCATTTACTTGGTTCTATGTATGTTTTATCCAATAAACTGTATTTTTTAGATAAATGTCTGATCTCAGTAATATCTTTCTGCATGTATACATGCACACACCTGTGCACTCTCACACAGAGATTTTTTACTAGAACAACACAGCTAGCTTGAAAATGTCTTTGTAGTATTGCACACTTCATGAGCTTGCAGTGCTGTAAATGGTAGAATTAGCACCTAACCTCTCCTGTGAAGAGCTAGGCTCATATTTTTAGTCCCGCTCCTTGGGTACACAAGCAAGAGATGGATACTGTGGTGTCAGCCTATTGATAAATCTCCACTGCAGCACATTAGCATCAAGGATTAGTTGCCGGAAAGGCTGTTTCTCCAGGTTCTGCAATGAATTGGGGTGTTGAAGCTGCAATACACACAGGCTACGTCTAGACTGGCATGATTTTCCAGAAATGCTTTTAACGGAAAAGTTTTCCGTTAAAAGCATTTTCGGAAAAGAGCGTCTAGATTGGCAGGATGCTTTTCCGCAAAAGCCATTTTCTCCATTTTCGCGATCGGGGCTTTTTTGTGTAAAACAAATCTCTGCTGTCTACACTGGCCCTTTTGCACAAAAGTTTTTCAGAAAGACTTTTGCCCAAACGGGAGCAGCATAGTATTTCCGCAAAAGCACCAACATTCTTACATGAGATCGTCAGTGCTTTGCAGAAATTCAAGCAGCCAGTGTAGACAGCTGGCAAGTTTTTCCGCAAAAGCAGATGATTTTGTGGAAAAACTTGCCAGTCTAAACACAGCCCCTGTATCGGGTTCCAAATCCTCTAGGCTGTAGTCATAAGGCTAAATTCTGATGTCAGCTAAGCCAGGGTAAATCAGCAATAACACCACTGAAGACATAACTCCAGTGAAGGTAGACATGCTGCAGGTGAAACATCCCTGCTTTGGCACCCTCGGGACATGAGGGGTCCCGAACCACAGAGTTTGCCAGACCAGGGGAGATCAAGACTCCCCACCCAGCTGTAGGCTCTGCTGCCAGCTAGGGATGGTCTCTCTGTCATCAGCCTGTCTGCCTCCAGCCCTTCACTGCATCAGCTCTAGCCAGGGGGCTGGCTCCACTGCCTCCAGCCCCAGCTGGGGCTGCACTCCCCATGGCACTAGCCCTGGTTGGGGCTGCAATACCTGCTATGCTAGCCCCACTAGGGATGTGCTTCTGAACCTGGCCAGCCAGGGATCTCTGGCCCAGCAATATCTGGATGTTGCCAGACCAAAGAGTCCTGGATGGTAGCGTTCAACCTGTAGTTGCAAGGCAGACGTCACTCTGACCTTGCCCACCCTACTGAGGAAGGACAGTTAGAATCACCTAGCAATGCACTAATAAAGGGCCTGATGAAGCTCCAGAAACTTGGCCAATTGCCCTAAGGGCTCATAGGGTATGTCTACACTACCCCGCTAGTACGAACTAGCGGGGTAATGTATGCATACCGAACGTGCAAATGAAGCCCGGGATTTGAATTTCCCGGGCTTTATTTGCATAAGCCGGCCGGCGCCATTTTTAAATGCCGGCTTGTTCGAACCCCGTGCCGCGCGGCTACACGCGGCACGGGCTAGATAGTTCGGACTAACAAGCTATTCCGAACTATCTGTATGCCAGGTGTACAGATAGTTCGGAATGGCTTGCTAGTCCGAACTATCTAGCCCGTGCCGTGTGTAGCCGCACGGCACGGGGTTCGAACAAGCCGGCATTTAAAAATGGCGCCGGCCGGCTTATGCAAATAAAGCCCGGGAAATTCAAATCCCGGGCTTCATTTGCACGTTCGGTATGCATACATTACCCCGCTAGTTCGCACTAGCGGGGTAGTGTAGACATACCCATATAGACTACATGGAAGATTCGGAAGAGGATATGCAAATTCCATAGGAATTGGCATATCTTCTTCCGATCTCACTTTTGAAAATGGAGCTTTCGAAAGTGACAGTAATAAGATGCGGGTTTTTTTGCAACCCCACCTTTTTTTGAAAAGCCGCGTAAACCTCATTTTTTGAGGAAAAGTGGCTTTTCGAAAAGGAGGGGTTGCCGAAAAAAACCACATCTTGATTACTTTCACTTTTGAAAGCTCCAATTTCAAATGTGAGATAGGAAGCCCCTCATCCTCTTTCAAATCTTCCACATAGTCTAGATGAGCCCTAAGAAATGCTGTCCCTAGAAAATCAGAAATGGTTACACCGCTGCATATGAAGGCATGTGGCTGCCTCCACACTATACCCATGCATTAAAGAAACCAAGTTGCCTCTTCTTTCTCCCTGTATTCTCTTTCCACCTCTATATTGCTACCAACCCGTAGGCATGCTGTCACTTCCATTGCAGTCAATTTGCCATTGACTTGAATGGAAGCAGGCACAGGGCCCTAATTAATAATTCCCAGGTCAGAACAGCTCCTATTTCTCTCTGTACTGTGATGGGAATCATCACAAAGTGTTACAACAAAACAGTTTTACAATTATCAAAATACGTTTCATTCATGTTTCTTCTGGCCTCCTTCTGGGCTCCTGAATTTAAAGTCGATTTTAAAAAAAATGTTTTAATTTTTCTGTTCTTGTTCTTTTCCATGGCCAGACCAGGAGTAACAAACACCTGTAAGGTCCAGTCATCCTAGCTGCACCTGCTTGGATGCTGTTCTCCTCCCAGCTGCAACAGATCAGCTGGAAAGGGTGTGATTGGTCACAGAGTGGTAAGAAGCTGCAGTGCGCGGAACACTGTCCACATCCCAGTCAGAATGGTGGAGCAGCAGGTGTGAAGGTAAAGCAGCTTTAAAGATGTGCTGAGCAGCTAAGCTCCCTAGTCAAGGTCAGCACAAAAGTTCTGTTCCAACACCCACTGACGGCAGCAAGAGTCTTTCCATTGACTCTGCTAGATGCTGGATTGGAGCCAAAATTCCCTGCCACCGCCACTCCTTGTCTGTAGCTCTGGGTCTGTGAATAAAGGCCTCTCATGCCAGGGTTGTAAATGTGACAGCTTTCACAAACACGGAATTTGCAGGCACGAAATGGTTTAGCTGAAGAAGAAAAGCTGTGTGAGATGCCATTTGCTCCACATCAGAGATGGTCTTGTGCTCAGCGGTTATTCTGGAAAATGGTGTTCCACATGGATGCTGCAGTCCCTGTCGTGCCTGAAGTACCACATGGGGTTCCTCCTGCCTTATTTCACTGCAGCTCACCCAGCTCTATGCCTGGAAAAACACTTTTAACATCCCCGTGTGGTGACTGCTCCACTACAGGTTTCTAATCACATTTGAACCCAATCCAAAAAATCCATTCTGAGCTCAGGCTGTACTTTATGTGCGACTAGCCTACCATATATACCGATTTTGCTGCTCTGGCTGTGGAAAACCTCCCTTTCTCCTTGGGCCATACTTTCACCATTAGTCTTCCAAGCTGATGGGAAGGGCTATGTCAAAGAGTATAGATGCATTTGCAATCTAAACTCATTCAGGGACCTGATTTCTCAGAGGAAGGTGCTTAGCTTCTTACGGTGTCAGATCTGTGTATCAATAAAATTCCTAGTCCCTGTGAGCTGAGGGGGTTAAGGATAAGGCCTCGGCTATATAAACATAGGAAGCCACCTTCTTCGGATTCCTGGAAGTCTGGAAGCTAGAGCTAGGACTGGGACTCACGCAATTGAAACAGTGCTTGGAGGTCTTTGGAGGGAAATGCTCTATTATTATTAATTGCTATTATTTCTGCAGTAGGGACTCAGGACCTCGGCCAGGGAGCAGGGCCACATTTTACTAGCCATGCCACACTCATATAGCACAAATAGAACCCCTGCCTCAGAAAGCTCAGACTGTAGGATTTAGACACCATCCAACAGCTGAAAAAAACAAGGCCTGGGTAACAGTAGAGGCATCCACACTCAGATGCACAATTCTATGTATTAGTTGCTCTATAACTATTGGGGATGATTTGTTTCCTTGTACAAGCTACTGGGAGTGAGAGTTTAATTGTAGGCAAAGCTGGTGTACCACCTGCAATTATAGTTGCCTGACATTTCCCAGTACCAGGCTTAAGCTATGTCTATGTTAGCACTTTTGTTGGTAATAGCTAGGGGGTGTGAAAAAACACTTACAGACATACGAGTGTGGACAGTTCTATGTCAGCACAAGACAACATAGCTCCAACTGCTCATTGGGGGTGGCTTAATTTTGCTCTCTCCCCTTGGCATAAAGGGACTCCATGGAAGATCTTACAGCAGTGCTGCTGTAAGCTGTGTAGTGTTGCCTAACAGTTTGCAAAATTCCAGCTATAACGGCTGAAATTTTCCAAGTAAGTGCATCGGATAAGAACAGCCATACTAGGTCAAACCAATGGGCCAGCTAGCCCAGGATCCTGTCCCCTGGCAGTGGCCAATGCCAGGTGCTTCCCAAGAACAGAACAGAATGGAATGTCACCGAATGATTGATCCTCTGTTGCCCACTCCCAGCTGCTGGCAATCAAAGGCTAGGGATACCCAGAGCATGGGCTTACATCCCTGACCATCTTGGACAATAGCCATCAACCAGCCTTCCAGCGGCCGCAGGTGGGCTGGGGACTGCACAGGGAGGGGCAGCAGGTGAGCAGCAGTGAGTGGAGAAGCCTGTCCCCCTCAGCAGCCAGTGCCAGAGAGGGGTGCCCCAGGTAAGCATAGCACCCCCCTGCACCCACTTGTGCATTCCACTCCCTCCAAAGCCTGCACCCTTTTCCTCCACTCTCCCTTCAGTCCCCAAACTTCTGCCCAGAGCCTTCCCCCAGCACCTGCTCCTGCACCCTCACATCCTGCCCCAGACCAGAGCCTGCACCTGACTCCAACCCAGAGCCTGCACCCCTCATCCCTTCCTGCATCCTCATTCCCTGCCAGAGCCTGCACACTGCATCCCGTCTGCACCCCAATCCCTCAACTCCATTCTGGATCCTGTACCCTAGAGCCCCTCCTGCATCCAAAATTCCCCACAGAACCCCCCTCTTCAGCCCTCCTGCATCCAAATTCTCTCTGACAGACTGCAGCCACACCTGTCCCTCCAGTCACCTGCTTCAGCCCTGAGCCTCACCCAGAAGCACTCAAACTCCCTCCTAGAGTCTTAGGCAGGTGGGGGGTATGAGCGCTGGATATTTGGGGCACAACACATTTCTTCAAACCTGCCGCCAACTGCTCTTTGGTACCTAGTCCCTGAAGAGGATGAGAATTTACCACTCCTCCCAGTTACTCCTTTAGTTAATGTGCCAGAGGCTTGGGCTATGGCTCTAAAGGTTCCGTGGGAAAGAATCCTGCTGCCACATGGCAGAATTTGTGTTTTTTCAGTGTCCTTTTTCAAACCATTGGAAATCTCTCTCTCTCGCTCTCTCTCTCTCTCTCTCTCAGACACACACACACACATACACACACACATTAAAAAAAAAAGTTCAGGTTGCCAAGTCAGTCATGCAGAAGTTAGGCAATGCCAGCATTACAGCTGCTTGTGCAGGAACAAAGGAAGTGGCAAAAGTGATTTCAAGCCACTTTTGTACTACCCTAATTCTTAGCCCTGATTGTCAATCAAAGTAAATTAAAGCAACCTCAGAGCTGCTCTAGCACAGATCTTGGCCACACCAGCCCCAAACTTGCAGCAAAGACAAGTTAGGTCCCAGCAAAACTACAGCCATAACCCCATCCTTCAGTCTGCCACTACCCCCATTGAGTGCTGGGGGAGACTCTGGGAGGAAGTTTGGAGGCTGGAGGGGGTGCAGGAGTTTTGGGGGGAAGGAAGAGTGGAGGGAAAGGATGTAGGCTTTGGAGGGAGTGGGGTGCATGAGAGGGTGGCTGGTGAAGATTTATTCCTCTGTCCAGGAAACCTCCTTACATGATAGGACATGCTCTGCCGTCTGCTACTTTTACAGACCCTTTCGACTGCCTAAATCAGACCACAGGAGTGTCTTTCTATTGGTCCTAAACAATGCATCATAGCAGGCCTTTCCTTCAGCTCACCAGGTTCTCTATTGCATTCGTTTTTCTCTCAGAGACTTTTAAAACTAATATTTACTCAAAGGTAAATAAACCATCTTTATAAGTACTATTACTGCCCCCCCTTTGAATGTTTCCCCATGAAAGACTTGATATTCGTCTGGTAGTAGCTCTTAACTAATTGTTAACCTATTAGTAGGTGCCATAAAAATTATTGAAAGGCCAAGGCTAAAGCTGTTTGAATGAGAAATATTTCTATACAATTCCCCGGGGATGAAATAAAAAAGCCCCTGCCGGCAGAGTGGCTGCCAGTTTCAGACTAACACATTTGAAGATGATGTTTTGCTAACAGCAGTTAATCAGTAAATTCCCATTACTAATAAGGCCATCACTCTTGGCTGAAGCTGCAAATTACATGTTATGTTTCTCAGTGCTGAAGAGAAAATGTTCTTTAAATGTTACATCTGCATCTATAACATTTAGTACAAAACACTATATCAGGAAAAACAAGAGGAAAATTGAAAGTGTCATACACATTCAGCATCAATTTGCTTTTCTGTCACTGAAATTATATGTCTTTTTGTTCCAAGTATTTATTATTGGCTTAAAATGTGAATTTATGAAGGGGAAAAGCAAACACAGTGAGGTGGATTCTGATTTTGCTAATGGTTTATTTTCAGAGCAACTCCATTGAAGTCAGATTTAATCGGCTGTTACTGAAATCAGAATCTGGCCCATTCACTAGCACAACATTTTATAAAAGCTTACAATACTTACTTAATACTGACTGTATTTCCTTCATGCAATCAGGGCACTGACAACTTCTGTGAGCCCCAGGGCAAGATGCGGGGCAGCTCTGTGTTTCCAAAAGGGACGGGGCCTCAGGCAGAAGGGGCAGGGCTAGGGCAGCCAGCCCTTCACACCACCCTCCCCAGCCCTCAGAGCTTCACAGAGCAGCACTCCCATGGCAATTTAAAGGGCCTATGGCTCTAGCAACTGCTCCCTCTGCCCTCCTTGTCGGCAGACCTGAATATGTTATGCCAATTAAGGCACAGCTTCTTCTCTCAGTTAAAATAGTGTAAATCTGGAGTAAATCCAGATTTCCACTGGTCCATATCAGTGCAGACTTTAGTCTCAAATGTCCAAAAGGGGTGGGGGAAGGTTTGATCCTTTAAAATGGTTTTAAAATTGTTGGTTAATTTCTGCTCTGTTGCAAGGGAGTAAACCTGTAGTAACTCCACTGACATCAGTTTACAATGGTTTGAGATCAGAATCAAGGCCAATTAATGGGAAACAGAAGAAGGTCAGTACTATTAAGTATAGACCAGAAGGACTTCTACAATATTGGAATGTTCCTTTGCTACACATCCAGCTATAGCTATTAAAAAGTTCATCTTGTTTGGATCTGAATGATTATTAGTGAGAGTCATCAGCCTTGTGTGTTTCATTTCTGCCAGGATCCCAGGGCTTAATTCTGAACATAAGAACATAAGAACATAAGAACAGCCATACTGGGTCAGACCAAAGATCCAGTATCCTGTCTTCTGATGGTGGCCAATGCCAGATGCCCCAGAGGGAGTGAACAGAACAGGTAATCATCAAGTGATCCCTCTCCTGTCATCCATTTCCAGCCTCTGACAAACAGAGGCTAGGGATACCATTCCTACCAATACTGGCTAATAGCCATTGATGGATTTAACCCCCATGAACTGATCTAGTTCTTTTTTGAACCCTGTTAAAGTCCTGGTCTTCACAACATCCTCTGGCAAGGAATTTCACAGATTGACTGTGGGCTGTGTGAATAAAAACTTCCTTTTGTTTGTTTTAAACCTGCTTCCCATTAATTTAATATGGTGACCCCTAGTTCTTATGTTATGGGAACAAGTAAATAACTTTTCCTTATTCATTATTTCCACTCCAGTCATGATTTTATAGACTTCTATTATATTCCCCCCTCTTTTCTATCATGAAAAGTCCCAGTCTTTTTAATTTCTCTTCATATAAGACCCGTTCCAAACCCCAAATCATTTTTTGTTGCCCTTTTCTGAACCTTTTCCAAAGCCAATATATCTGTTTTGAGATGAGGTGACCACTTCTGTAAGCAGTATTCAAGATGTGGACGTACCATGATTTTATATAGAGGCAATAAGATATTTTCTGTTTTATTCTCTAACATCCTATTTGCTTTTTTAACTGCTACTGCACACTGAGTGAATGCTTTCAGAGAACTATCCACAATGACTCCAAGACCTCTCTTGAGGAGTTATAGCTAAATTAGTCCCCATCATATTGTATGCATAGTTGGGAGGATTATTTTATCCAATGTGCATTACTTTACATTTATGAGCATTAAATTTCATTTGCCATTCTGTTGCCCAATCACTTAGTTTTATGAAATCATTTTGAAGCTCTTCACAGTCTGCTTTGATCTTGAGCAGTTTAGTATCATCTGCAAATTTTGCCACCTCACTGTTCACCCCTTTCTCTAAGCCACTAAAAAGTAGGTTGAATAGGATTGGTCCCAGTACAGACCCTTGGGGGACACCTCTTGTTACCTCTCTTCACTCTGAAAACTTACCATTTATTCCTACCCTTTGTTTCCTGTCTTTTAACCAGTTATCAATCCATGAGAGGTCCTTCCCTCTTATCCTATGACAAACTACTTTACTTAACAGTCTTTGGTGAGGGACCTTGTCAAAGGCTTTCTGGAAATCTAAGTACACTATATCCACAGGATCCCCCTTACCCACATGTTTGTTGACTCCCTCAAAGAACTCTAGGGCTACGTCTAGACTGGCATGATTTTGCGGAAATACTTTTAGCGGAAAAGTTTTTCTGTTAAAAGTATTTCTGCAAAAGAGCATCTAGATTGGTCCCAGAGTTATCGTAACAACGACGTGCTTTTGCGCAAAAGCGCGTCTACATTGGCGAGATGCTTTTGCGCAAAAGCAGAAGCCCAGAACAATTTTGAAGAGGGCAAAAGGGCACCCTTTCCTGGGGCAGGGGCTGGAGCTCCTTTGAGACACGTGCTTAAAGGGATCTCCCCGGACAGCTGTTTCTCTCCTGCTGCGTGCTATAGGACCTCTTGCAGGGACTGACAGCCGTAGCAGTTCTATTTGTGGTTGCTTGCTGTCTTTTTGGTCATCACTGCCTTTTGCCTTTTAGTGCCTTTGCCTGGTTTTTTTTCATCATGCTTGTTTTGTCTGCCATGGAGCCAGGGGTGGCCATGTGCCTGCTCTGGCCCCTTTCGGCCATTTTGGAGTGCCTCCAGCTGGTGCTCCAGGCTGCTGCCCTCCTGTTCCAGGACCTGGAGGCGCAGGTCGCTTTGGACTCCCTCACCACGGAGGCCATGGCGTCCCTGTGGCATCCGCACTCCAGCGTGGAGAGGCCACTGTGGAGACTGGACACCAGTACAGACAGGTGGGACCAGCTGGTCCTGGGGCAATGGGACGACCAGCAATGGCTCTGGAACTTCCCCATGCGAAAGCAGACATTCCTGGAGCTGTGTGCCTGGCTCTCCCCTGTGCTCCAAAGAAGCACCACCCGGCTGCAGGCACCCATCCCCATCAACAAGAGGATCGCCATCGCAGTCTGGAAGCTGACCACCCCGGACAGCTACCGATCGGTGGCACACCAGTTCGGGGTGGGCAGATCCACCGTTGATGTCATCGTGATGGAGATAAGTCCCAGGGGGAGTGGGGAGTGGGGTGGGGGGAGGATGCTGCACTCCATGCCCAGGGGCAGCCAAGACTCCAGGTTGGGTCACCCAGGGGTTTGGGCCGTCCCTCCCTTGCACAGGCCTGCTGGTGGAGGGGGGGGGGGCTGTGGGGCGAGGGGGCCCTGGTATGTGTGTGTGCATGAGCACAGAGGGCATCACGGGGGGGGGGCCAAGGGAGCGCACACTCACCCAGGGGCGGATGAGAGTTTTGCAGGGCCCAGGGCAGCACAATATCACGGGGTCCCCCCTTTGGAGAAAAAACACTGATCATATGAGCTACCCCTTCCTCATCCCCTCTCCTAACACCTCCCTCTACACACCTGCCCTCTCTCTCTCCTCTGGTGCTGGTCCCTCCCCTGCAGGTGTCTGCCCTTCTCCTTCACCCCCAGAATCCCCTGGCACCTGCACCTTCCCTTACCCCTGCACCCTCCTGGTGCCTCCCCCTTCCCTTATTGCCCCTGCGCCCTTTGCCCTGTTTTTCTCTGATGCCCACCACCTCACCACCCTCTGCCCCATGCTTTCACACATGCCTTGCCCACCCCTCCTTTCAAGCCTTCTCCCAGCACCTTCCCCTCCCCCCTTTAGCCCTCAATGCCCTTACCCTCTCCTCTCCCAGCACCACCCTGTCCCCCTCTCCCACTGACACCTACCCTCCTGCCCTTTTCCTCATTGTCTCCACTTGGCCCCCTGGCATTTGTCTCTCCTCCCCTTTCTTCTCCTGACCTGCCCCCCTCCCCTCAGCACAAGCTCCTTCCTCTGCCATCCACCTTATGCCTTCCAGTGTGCAGGGTGGCCGTGGCCCAGGTACCAGGCCACGTGCCGAACCATGAGGTGCAACGCTGGGCTGCACAGTTTTGAAGTCCCAGGCTGTGACGTCACGCCACACCCGGGCGACTCCCCTCTCAGCTGTTGCGCGGCATTTCAGCACGCCGCACATGCACTCCCTTGGCCCCACGTGGCCCGTACTGGCCGGCGCGGGGAATTTCAAAAGTGCAGGGCTGAGGCACCCCGCCATAATCCCCCCCCCCCAGCAGCCGCCAGCTGGCCCTTCGGCGGACTGCCCACCAGGAAATTCCCAGTATCCTGCTGAGCCAGTCCACCCCTGGCGCTGGCGCGGGGCCTGTTGAAATGTGGGGCCCTGGGCAGCCGCCCCACTCGCTCTGCCCTATATCCGCCACTGGCAGGGGCAGATGACCATTTCGCGGGGCCCTCCTTTGCCACAGCGCATGCACGGGGCTTCTTGAAGTGCGGGGCCCGGGGCGGCCGCCCCGCTCGCCCTGCCCTATATCCGCCCCTGCATTCACCCCTGCCTTATGTGATGTGTTCCCCTGTGTTTCTCTGCACTCTTCTGCAGGTCGTGCATGCCATCAACGATGTCCTGCTCCCGAGAGTCATCCGCCTCCGCAATGTGGATGCTACAGTGGCTGGCTTCACTGCCCTCGGGTTCCCTAACTGCGGGGGAGCCCTGGACGCAACCCACATCCCCGTCCGGGCCCCGGAGCATCTAGTGGCCCATTTTATGAACAGGAAGGGGTACTGCTTGATTGTACTTCAGGCCCTCATGGACCACAGTGGCCGCTCCCTGGACGTTTATGCGGGCTGGTCCAGCAGGGCACACGACTCCCGCATCCTCTGGAACCCTGGCCTGTTTCACAGGCTGGAGGCGGGTACTTACTTCCCCCAGCGGGAGTTTACTGTCAGGGATGTGCCTATGCCCACCTGTATCGTAGGGGACGCGGCCTATCCCCTGCTGTCCTGGCTAATGCGGCCCTACACGTGGCAGCCGGACCAGAACCAGGCCTGGTTCAATGACCACCTCAACCAGGCCCGGAACCAAGTGGAGTGCGCCTTTGGCCGCTTCAAAGCCTGCTTTCATTGTTTGCTCACTCGTCTCGAGATGGGTGAGTGGAATGTTATGGAAGTAGTGGCCGTGTGCTGCGTGCTCCACAATTTTGTGGAGTGGAGGGGGGAGGCCTTCCTCCCTGCATGGATGACAGGTGAGGGCCAGGCCTATGAACAGCCTGGCACAGCTGCCATCCGCCAGGAGCGCCAGGATGGGGTGCGCATCCAGGAGGCCCTGACGGACATGTTCTCCCAGGCCCCATAGTAGGGTCACCTCGGTCTCCCTTTACAACTCCCTCCCATTCCCTACTCTTCCCCTTACCTCCCAATAAACCACAAACAGTTTTTTCTTGAACACAAAATCTTGTAACTTTTTATTTATAATGGGGAGGGGGGAGATCTAGGATGGGAGGGAGAGGAGACCTTGAACTGGGAGCAGAAGGAGACCTTGAACTGGGAGGGGGAGGAGCTACTCCTGGGAGGGGTGGCCCTTGCTACTGCTCCTGGGGGACTTGCACATGGGGGGCAGGCCGCGTCAGGGCAGGCAGCACGGGGAGGTGGGCAGGAGGGGCAGGGACAGGAGCAGGAGGGGCCATTGCAGGAGGGGGCAGAGGCAGTGCTAGGGGAGGGATGGCAGGTGCATGGGGCAAGGCCATGCCATAATGGACGGCCTGGCCAATGTGTGCAGCGAGGGTGGCGATTGAATCTGCCATACGGACACACTGGGCCTGGAAGGAGCGCTTGACAGCCTGCACATGGTGCTGAAGGAGCTGGTCCTGGTGGCGGAGCCACCGCCATGGTGGTTGGGCAGCTGGGGGTGCTGCTGCTGCCACTGCTGTAGGGCTACAGGGTCCCTGGCTTGTGCTTGGTCCCGCTGCAGGGAAGAGAAGAAAGGATGGGTCAGTCAGGCTGCCCGGCCACTGTCCCAACACCTCATGCCCTCCACCCCTGAGCCCAGGTGACCCCACAGTAGTGTGGCTTGGGCCCACTTGGTTACCTCCCTCCCCCCCGTGTTGTATGTTTGCATACAGGACCGCCCCTGGAGTAGGGTCCTCCTCCATGTATTGTGTCCTGGCCCCTTGGAGGGAGAGAGAGAGAGAGAGAGAGAGAGAGAGTGTGTGTGTGTGTGTGTGTGTGTGTGAGTGAGTGAGTGAGTGTGTTGTGTTAACCTGTGGAACTCCCTGCTGGTGGAGGCTGTGAGCTAATCAATGGTGTTTGACAGGGTGTGAGATGAATCCCCACACAGTGCCTAGGAGCACATCTGGCAGATGTGGTCTGGGCTCTCAGATCCCCATCACGTGGGATGTCTCCTGGATGGATCCAGGAGAGTGACTGGGGAGTGTACCATCCTTGCAGCAAAACTCAGGCAGCCCTAGGGCCGGCCCGAGCGCTTCCCCCCTCCCCCTCCCGCTAGCCCTCACACACGTAGCCCAGAGACATGTGGGGACTTCCCTCGGGGGCCAGCCAAGGCACCAGGAGCAGGCGACGGGCTCAGTGGGGGCCACGCTCACAGGACTGTGATGCTGTGGTTTTCCCAGGAGCAGCTGGCTGTGCCTCACAGCCAGGCATGGGACAGTGTGCCGTTCTGCGTGCTGCACCCTTGCGGAAGTGTGGGCTCTGGCCTGAGCCCCTGGGGATCTGGCTGGTTCCAGCCGGCATCCACGCTTCCCCTCGGTCCCGTCAGATGTGTGTGAGCAGCACAGTCACAGGCGTGCCCTGGAGCTGCCTGCTGCGGCCACATGGTTGTACGTGCTACATACTGCCTAATGCTACACAGCCCATGCAGCTCACGAGGCCTGAGTGACATGCTGTCCCCCCCCCCCCGCCCTTGTGAGTGCAAAGTGCAACACTCACTGGTGGATCCTTCCCTGGCCTCCGAGGACGCACGGGACACGTCAGGGCTGCCAGAGGGGGCCTGCAAGGTGGCAGTGCTGGCTTCGTCCTCCGACCCGCTGCTGCTGTCTCCTTCCCCCGCCTTGGTGGTCCTGGTGACGGGGGGTGCATGCAGGTATCCACAGGGACGTCTGGTCCCTGCAGTGCTGGCTGGCCCAGGATGGTGTGGAGCCGTCGGTAGTGGGGGCAGGTGTTGGCTCCTGCCCCCTGGCCCTCGCTGGCCCGGACATAGCCCAGGCGCAGCTCTTTTACTTTAGCCCAGACTTGCTCCAGGGTCCGGGCTGGATGTCCCTGCTGGGTGAGCACCTGGGCCATGTGGTGAAATATGTCCGCATTCCAGTGCTGGGAGCGGGTGTCATGCAGGGCCTCCTCCTTTTGCCAGAGATCCAGCAGTGCCTCCAGTTCCCCCGAGGACCAGGATGGGGCCCTTCTTTTTCGGCCCCTTGGGGCCTCCTGTGCTGGGGGTGCGGGTGTTTGTTCCCTCCCGGAGCTGCCATCATGGTCTGGGTAGCATTGGGGACAGCAGGGGCCGCGTGGCAGAGCTGTGGCCAGAGGTCCCAGAAGGGCTTCTGCCTCGTGGCCTCAGCAGTCTGGTCTGCCTTTAAGGGGTCTCGGGTTACCAGGAAGTCAGGAGCAGGCTTGCAGCTACGGAACGTCTGAATGGCCACTAGGGCTTTTTTCTGTTTAGCCTGCTTTTCCGCAAAACATCTTAGCTGCCTGTCTACACTGGCCTTCTGCGCAAAATCATTTCCACAAGAGGGCTTTTTCCTGAACGGGAGCATCAAAGTATTTGCACAAGAAGCACTAATTTCGGACAGTAGAACGTCAGTGCTCTTGCGCAAAATCAAGCAGACAGTGTAGACAGCTGGCAATTTTTGTGCAAAAGCGACTCCTTTTTACAAAATCTTGCCAGTCTAGACATACCCTAGTAATTTAGTAAGGCATGGTTTCCCTTTACAGAAACCATGTTGACTTTCCCCCAACAAACTATGTTCATCTATGTGGCTGACAATTTTATCCTTTACTATAATTTCAACTAATTTACCCAGAACTGGCATTAGACTTTCCAATCTGTAATTGCCAGGATCACCTCTAGAGCCCCTTTAAAATATTGGTATTACATTAGTTAACTTCCAGTCATTAGGTATTAGGTACAGAAGCTGATTTAAAGGATAGGTTACAAACCACAGTTAATAATTCCTCAATTTTGCATTTGAGTTATTTCAGAAGTCTTGATGAATGCCATCTGGCCCCAGTGACTTGTTACTGTTAAATTTATCAATTTGTTCCAGAACCTCCTCTAATGACACCTCTATCTGGGGCAATTCCTCAGATTTGTCACCTAAAAAGAATGGCTCAGATTTGGGAATCTCCCAAACATCCTCAGCCATGAAGACCAAAGAAAAAAATTCATGTAGCTTCTTCACAATGATCTTATCATCTCTGAATGCTACCTTAGCATCTCAATTGTCCAGTGGCCCCACTGGTTGTTTAGCCAGCTTCCTGCTTCTGATGTACTTAAAAACATTTTGATATTACTTTTTGAGTTTTTAGCTAGCTGTTCTTCAAACTCCTTTTTGTCTTTTCTTATATTTTTACACTTAATTTGATAGAGTTTATGCTCCTTTCTATTTTCCTCACTAGGTTTTAACTTCTCCTTTTTAAAGATCACTTTTTATCTCTCACTGCTTCTTTAACCTGGTTGTTAAGTCACAGTGACACTTTTTTGGTTCTCTTACTGTGTTTTTTAATTTGGGGTATACATTTAATTTGGGCCTCTATTGTGGTATCTTTGAAAAGTTTCCATGTAGCTTGAAGGGATTTTACTTTTGGCACTGTACCTTTTAATTTCTGTTTATCTGATGTCCTAATTTGTGTGTAGTTTCCCTTTCTTAAATTAAATTCCATCCTCTCCTCCTTACTAGAACATAGAGGATCTCTTTTTATAGACCAACTCCTAAGAGATGTCTCTGTCCAATCCATGTTCTCCACGCCCATCAACTTTCCCCCAACCCTTAATTCAAAAACTGCTCTACAACCTTTTTAATATTAAGTGACAGCAATCTGGTTCCATTTTGGTTTAAGTGAAGCCCATCCTTACTGTATAGGCTCCCCCTATCCCAAAAGTTTCCCTAGTTCCTAAAAAATCTAAACCTCTCCTCTCTGCACCATCGTCTCATTCATGCATTAACACTCTGAAGTTCTGCCTGCCTACCTGGCCCTGCACATGGAACTGAAAGCATTTCAGAGAATGCCACCATAGAGGTCCTAGATTTCAATCTATTTCCCAGAAGCCTAAATTTGGCCTCCAGAACCCCCTTCCTTCCTTTCCCTGTGTCATTGGTACCTACATGTACTACAACCACTGCCTTCTCCCCAGCACTACAATAAGTCTATCTAGATGTCTAGATAGACATCAGGCAGGCAACTCACCATATGGTTCTCCCAGTCATCACAAACCCAGCTGTCTATATTTCTAATGATCTAATCCCCCATTACTAACACCTGCCTTTTCCTAATGGCTGGAGTTCCCTCCCCTGGTGCGAGAGAACGCCACAACATCATCTGGAAGAAGGGTCCCAACTATGGAATGGTTTGCCTCTGCTCCAGTTGAATGTTCTTCTTCCCTGAGTCTTTCACCCTCCTCAACAACACAGGGGCTGGAGGTGGGACAGTTGTATGGTGTCCTGGAAAACTTCATCTTTGTACCTCTCTGCCTCCCTTAGCTCCTCCAATTCAGCCACTCTGTCCTCCAAAGCCCGTACGCGGTCTCTGAGGGCCAGGAGCTCATTGCACATATATGTCACCCATCCATAGTGCTGGTAATCATACATGCTACATTGGGTGCAATAAAAGGATAACCCCCATTCTACTGATGGGCTTCTGCCTGCATTCTCTCCTACAGATAATTAGATTCTTGATAGGGTGTTTATTTAAATGAGGTAGTTTTGGTTTTAGTTTAGTTTAAAAGTTTTAAAGAATGCAGAGTGTATCTAGCCCCTTGTTTACAACATTAGTACAGATGTGAGTGTGAACAGAATTTTGTCCCCTGAAATACAAATTCCATATAGATATTTACAAACACCTGTGGGCCTGCCTCATACCTCAGTGGATTAACTGTTTGGGCATGTCTACACAGCAGCGTTATTCTGAAATAACAGAGTGTGCATCTACACACCAAGCTTATTTTAAAATAATTTCAAAATAACGGGCTTCTTACTCCAACTTCTGTAATCCTCATTTCACGAGGTGTAAGGGACAGCGCCAAAAGCTGAATTAAGGTACTTCGATTTCAGCTACACAAAGTAGCTGAAGTTGTGTATCTTAATTAGACGTTAGCCCACAGTGTAGACATACCCTTTGATGGCCTGGTGTAAACTATGTCACTGAAGGCCTGTGAGTGAAACTGAGCTGAGAATCAGGTGATTACACGCCTGTGGTTATAGCCTGCATTCATAGCGCCCAAGTGTTTCTTAGAGAAAGTGCTTTCCTATATCCATCAACTCCAGCCCCATTCTGGAATATACACAGAACGACTGACCCCTGTGGAAGGAAAGATAGTGTAATGGTGTACAGGCAGCAGACAGGAAATGGTGCGCTTAGGTCCAAGGGAAGCTTACTCACCCAGTGGGATAATTCTGCAAGACAACAGTTGTTTTGGAGAAGAAACATATATGACCCAGGAGAATACAGGGTATGTTCTGCATCTTAAAGCCTCTCTACTAGAGAGAACAGTGTCCGTCACTGGCAGAGGGAGCACAGAACCGGGTCACAATGAAGCTATCCTGGTCAATGACAGCACTGTCTTTAGAATTCCTGGCACGGAAGTTTCTTGGCACTGACTAACCAACCAGAGACATTTTCAGTTCAGATTTTGACCTCATCGCCATGATGTCTTGTGTTTTTTTTCCTGCCTTTTCTTTTCTGTTAACACCCTGGCATTTCTTAGAGCTGCTTACAGTTTCCTGCTGGGTGGGACCGTGTATTTTTTGGCTGTGTTTTTCTTTATATGTTTTATGCAGAATTTTTCCCCGTTTAGTTGCTCCTCTGGTTGTTTTTTTCAGCCCAGTGAGTTTGTTTTTTTAATTATTATTCCCGCCCCCCTCCCCCCCGGCCACCTTAGAACAGTTATGTTCTTCTCTTACATCTTAACATTTTCCACCAGCAAATTTACATCCAAGGAAGTCTTATGACAAGCTCTGTCTGCATTGGTCTCCTGGAAACCAAATATCAGGCAAAAGTTTTCTGAGTCAAACTGGGAAATTGCAACAGACACAAAATACATGTTCCAGGTCTGGAAAGCTAAGAATTCTTAACTATGTCACATGAAGGAAAGTCAAGGAAAGGGAGCAAGAGAGCTGGAGTCAATGTTCTTTGGTCCTTTCCCCAGTGCTGCCAGTCCCTTACTCTACATCTCAGTTTACCTAGCCATAAAAGGGAGTTAATGGTAGTTCTTGTTTACACTATGTATTTTAGCCAGTGGGGTTCAGTTACTGATTTGGTTACACCAATCCCAATCCTAGCTGCTGTAAACTTGAGATCAGGACAAGCTGAACTAGTACAAACAGTGTCCTTGGTTATGTACACTGGGGCTTTGCAGGGATGGCTATTTGATTAGGGCAAAATCCCAGTGGGGATGAGGCCATCGTTTTGTCTTTCAGGGAGGCGTTGTAGGAATGAATTACTGCATGAGCTAGAGATGGGCCTGAACAAAAGTGCTGAATCTGAACCCCTGCAGACCACATCATGAACTCTGTAGCCAGGCCCGTGCTCTAAAAAACCCAAAGCAGACTCCAGAAGCCAAGCACTCCCAATTTAGTTGAGGCTGGAGTCCTGCTTATATGGAACATTGAGATCCATCAATTAAAGGTACTTTGCAGGTATCAATTTCTCTTGGATTTTTTTAGTCACATTTAGCCCACTGTTAAGAAGCAAAATCTGAGCTGGATTCTAACTTATTCCAAAAAGCATGTAGCTACATTGCCTGTGACCTTGGTATCTCATTCCTTAGGCCATTTCCAAGGACATTTATATAGGGCCTTTCATCCATTGGTTCCCACGCATTCAACAAACTAAAGGCCAAATTCTGGCCCATTACAGGATGTTCCCCAAAACACAGGCACATGAAGGATCTGATTCTGTGAGTTGTACTAAGCCCTCCAGGCACCTTTCTTCCTAATGGAAATGCACCTGTTGTCCACATGAAGTTTGCCATTTGTTTGTGTCCCAGAGAACCCTGTTAATTTGCAATAGTTTCATTTGCAACAATGACCAGGGAGGAAAAAAGATTCCAAAGGCTTCTGAATGGTACTCTGGTTTTGGCTTAAATTGCCAGACCAATGGGAGTCTGCCTCTGCAGAGAGAAGCCAAAGGTGGGGAAGAAAAGTCACCAGAGACCTTCAGAAGAAATCCAAAGGGTGCCTTTCCCAGGGAAAGGATGTTATCTGCTAGCATTGTTATCTGTCAATCATTCCCAAACATCTCTTGAAGGCTCATTCTGTAGCCAATTGTCTTTTGGGGGTGCCCACTTGCTTCCAGGCTCATCAATCTGCCAATACTCCAATCCATCCTTATTATGGGTATGCACTGGTGATTATAGATGGCTTCTTTGATGCTGATATATTTCTTTTTACAGTCTGTCTTTTACAGTTTGTCTTCACCCCGCATTCTCCCCCTTTTCTCTTGACCATCTGACTCTAGCGATGACCTTCACACCATATCTCATTCATACAAACAGTCTTTCACAAAATCCTTCAAAAATAAACAGTACTGTTTTATATTAAGCAAAATCAAAATCAAAACAATTCACATCGAAGGCCCAGGCCTTCAATATTTCTAATCTCGTCAATATGAGATCCTGTCTCTTTTACTCACTACACTTTAGAACAAGGAAATATAGGAGATATATACTTAACTAAAGAATATGACTTACTACAATATTAAATATGATTATATATAACCTTACATTACTACATTACTAAACCTAAAATACAAATATAAAAAGAATAAAACTTTCACTTCCAACAAGGAGAAGGAATGGAGTTTGGAGGAGCCAGTATGGAGCAGAGGTTTCAGATCATTGCCTGCAAATACCAGTCGCTGCTACTAACCCAGGGTACCCACATCCCCATAATACTATGGGTGAGACTGCAAGAAAGGTGCTAGATTAGCAACTGGACCCTGAAGCCAGAGCTGAACAAATTCCCTAATCAGGGCCGAGGGGCTGCCTGATCCTACCTTCCTCGACACAACGCTTTCTGGTAATATCCAATAACAATTTAATTAGATTAATCTCCACGGCCTCTTCTGTCCCTAGAAACATTGGGGTTCCTCAGGGATCTCCATCCTATTCCTGTGTCATGCTTCCTCTCTTTAGTCCAGCTATTTTTCATGTCCCCATCTTTGTAGCATCAGTTCATTGTCCACAGGCCATCTGTCATGTGTGCCTTTTCCAAGTGAGTTCCCATTTGCCACAGAGTAGGCAGTAGAGTTAGCTAATGCCTCTGTGGGTTGGGAGATAGCCCTTGTGCAAGGGAGATCCATTCACTGAGGCCGCTGATAGAGTTTTATAGGACTGGCTTTCCATTTACTTCTTCAGTCCTTTTCTGCAATTATTCCAGTCAGTCTCTATTTTTGATTTTCAGTTTCCTGAGGGTGGCCTGTCCATCTCTTGTGTTTTCTCTAAATTTGGGTGCTTATTGACTCCTTAGGTGTGTGTAATAACCCCCCTCTATGGCTTATCAGATGGGATTAAAGCAGAACCTACACAAACAAAGGGACATAGCCACTACCAGTCAAGCTAAAGGAGGAACTGCTAGCTGCTAGCAGTCAGAGGCTCTTGTCTTCCCTGAGGACCAGCCACAAGATGGAAGCATAAGACACCTAGTCATGGTGTTACATATGCAATGCCTCCATTACAGTAAATGGATTCCTCTGGGTTTTCTTTAGTATCTGCTGGCAGAGCTGGCTTAACTTTTCTGGGGGCCCCAGGCTATTAGATTTTGTGGGGACCACTCGGCTCCTGAGTGAATTAAAAAATTAAGGGTTCAGAGTTTTATGGAGCAGCCTGGAGATGAGGTGTTTGGGGCACAGCTTAGGGCTCCAGGCTAGGGCCAAGGGGTTTGATACGTAGGAAGGAGCTCAGGACAGGAGGGTGTGGTGGGAGTGCAGGGTCTGGGCAGGAGTTAGGGTGCACGAGGGAGCTCAGGACTGGGACAGGAGACTGGAGTGCAGGGTAGTTACCTGGGGCATCTTCCTTTTCATGTGGAGGGAAAGCGGGTGATTCAGCTGCACTGGGCTCACTTGCAGGCTCCACCCCAGCAGCTTCCATTGGTCAGGAATCCTGGCCAATGGCAGCTGCTGGGGTGAAACTTGCAGGTGAGGACTCAAGAGCTTGGTAATCCTGCTCCAGCCGTGTGGGAGGGGGAGAACGGCAGCAGGCAGAACCGTCTCTCCACCCTGGCCAGGTAGGACCAGATAAAATGCAGAGGCATTAGTGGATGCAGTCCAGGGCCATGGGCTGAGGGAGCCTTGTGAAAACATCTGTTCTTTGGTATCGCAGAAATCTTTTTGCCGAGTCATCCTTAGCCTGGGGCCATAGGCTGCAACCCTTAAAACCCCACTCAATCCAGCCCTGTCTGCTGGTCACTCGTTGTTCCCCTTGCACAGCCTTGTAAATACAGGTTTGACAGGTGAGCTGGTTTACTGAAGAACCAACAGTAGATTCAGATGGCAGAGTAGATACCTAGAACTGATGCGATTATCTAGCACAAGAACAAGAGATTCTCCAGTTTAAGAAATAAACTAACTTAAGCAGAAATCGGGTGATTTATTGCTGCAGCTCACTTACTTACTCAATTCTCCTCTTTGCATACTTATCAGACCAATGAAGGCACCACACATTTGGCACTAATTAAAGCTCTATTAATGCTAATTAATTTTTACATGGTAGATTTATTATGAAGAGATTAATGCTATGTAGCTATATGGTATAACAATAAACTATTTTTAGATCATCTAAAGTTGCTGCATGGATGCTTGTATTAACACCATGCGCTGGCACTGGCATACCAAGCACTGGCATTTTCTTACTCACCTTGGATAAGGCAACACTGGGGAAAGCTTTTGATTTCATCAAACCCTTTTTTCTTGTATTGTGAAAATGGTAAAGGGAGAATCGGCAGGGGGCCCAGGCCAAGCAGAGGCTGAGTAGAGGCAAAGGGAGCTGATGAGGCATTGCAGGTTGAATGAAGGAGGGGGAGGAGTCAACAAAGACTCCCAGGCCCAGCGGAGAAGGGGCAGAGAATTGGTGAGGAGACTCAGTGGGGGAGGCAAATGGAGTCAATGAGAGGGCTCTGGGCCATCCAAAGGAGGCAGAGAGCAATGGTGCAGGGAGAGTGAAAAAAGCTGGTATGAGGGGGGGCTGATTTGGGCAAAGGGAATTGGGTGACGTGGAGAGGCTTTGGCAGGGGATGCTGGGCTTAGCTGGATGTAGGGAGTCGGCTAAGGGTGTGGTGAAGCAGAGGATGGGGAAGAGCCCAAGGGAGGATTAGTTGAACCTCTTGAAATAAGAACTAGCACAGATGTTTGTCCAAAATACAAAATGTCAGGCTTTTTTTTTTTTTTTTTTGAGGTTCTAAAAGCTTGGTTTGCGTCTATTACATTTTGTTTTCTCAAATTATCTCCTTTCCCTGTGCTAGCTACATGGTCTTACACACAGCTGAACTGTTTGGGGTTTTTTTTATTCTGCTCAAACTTTCCAAATAACCTTCATCATTAGATAGAAAGCAGGCCTGGAAAATTTAAGTCTTTTAGGTGAGACTTTTGAATAGTTATAAGCAATTGAAAACAGGGAGCTATAATCTAATGGAAACACATTGGCAGCTTTACTATAGCTGTCAGTAACACTCCAGCCATAAGGAAAACTTTCCTGAAGCAAGGCTGGGGTGGGCTCATTAACACCAGCAGGATCTTCCAGCACTAATCTCAAGGTAATGCCAGCAATTTAGAAGCCCTTTGGGGCTCTTCATTTTCAGTATTTAGGGCACCTTGACCAGTCTCGTGTTCTTGCTTCAGGCACTTGTTCTGCAGTGTTTTGACTGCAATCTGAAGCACTCTCATATCCTCCTTGGGCACTATGATCGGAGCTTCATGTGCTCAAGATATATTTTCACAGTTGTTGTTTTCTTATGGTAATATCACCTAGAAGGCCCAACTGAGATTGGGGGTCCCTTGTATTGATCTCTGTACAAAGAAACCATTCGTTCCTGCTGCATTCGCATCACAGGCAAAATAGACCAGAGGTGGGAGGGGAAATGCAAGCACAGAGACCAAAAGTGGCTTGTCCAAGGCCACAGCAGGGGCATATGAGGGGTTCTTTCATGCATGTTCCTCAAGAAATCTTGAGCTGGTATTCCCCTAACTCTCTCCCTCGCCCCACATCTTTTCCTATTTATGTGGCTTGATGTAGGATATGGAGTTCACACTAATGTATTCCTCAACCCTTACCAAGATTTACACCAAGATTCTGTGTAAATTAGATATGATTTGCTCTGTTGCTAACTTTTCTAAGCTCAGGGTCCAAATTTGGTTCCTTTTTATTATTAACCCAGCAATCCATATCAAGCATCATTTTTCTGCACTGTTCTCTGATGCATTTACTGCCAACAGGTGAGTTATGATGGTTTTACTATCCCACAAGGGAATATTTGTGCTGCTCCCTTTCATTGTCATGTGCTGCCTATCCTTCACTGAGGATTTACAAATATAAGTGCACTGGACAGTGGAAAGTCTGCAGAGTGCCAACACTGACATAAAGGTCTATTACAGGGTATTGTAAAGATTAAATCAAACTGACCTTACTCACACAAGTAATCTCATTAACTAGTTCCTTTAACATCAGTGGGGTTACTCTGAGATATAGGAATCATTGCATCTGATGATCTCCTCTAGTCCTGTATTCTGTTTCTGCTAGTAGAAAATTCAAAGAAGGTGCAAAGAAATCTTTTAATAGACAATTAAAGAGAAAATATATCAAAACAACTCTTCTTAATCCCTGTCACTTAATGGCTGTCTTGTATCTTGGAAATCTTCACATTAGCCATACAAAAGCCTAAACATTTTAAAAATTCCACTGAGCTCTTGGACCCAATATTTCCTGGTAATGAGTTCCACTGGGATGTGGTCTCAAAGACGGAATGGGGCTGGGGGAGAGCAAGGGTATTTGGGTTTGCATGATTAGACAGTTGGCAACCCTACCAAGCAGGCATGTGGAAGCCCTGGGCACACCAGAAGAGAGCTCCCAGCAGCATGATGGCAGCTCACTGTGCACCAGCAGCACAGCCATCAGCTCACCTACATCAGCCAACAGTGGTGCGGTATGGGCCAAATGTCAGGCAGATCATGTCTATACAGGTATGGCTTGTATGTGTATGAAGGGCCCATTGAATGATCTGTCCTGAGGCCCAGAATTGCTGTGGGCAGGCCTGGAAATTAGATTGGTTTGGCACGATTTGTCTTTGACAAATCCATGTGGCTTTTATTTATCACCCTACTATCCTCTATGTATTAGCAAATCAATTGTTTTATAATTTGTTCCAGTATCTTTTCAAGTGTCAAAGCTAGGCTGATTAGTCTATAATTCTCAGTGTTCTTTTTGTTCCCCTCTTTAAAACCAGTACTATTATTTGCCTTTCTCCAGCTCTGTGAAACCTCACACATCCTCCACAGTTCTCAAAGATGAATGATTCAGCCAGTTCATTAAGTATGCTAAAGAAAATGTCCTTGGACATTGCTGACATGAATGCATCTAATTTACCTAAATGTTTTCTTTAACTTGTTCTTTCTCTCTTGTGGTTGTGTTCCTTTTCCTTTTTTGTTATTGTTGTGGTAAGCATCTAGTCACAATCAACCTTTTTAGTGAAGACTGAAACAAATGGGCAACAAACATTACAGTCTTCTCGGTGCTGTTTGTCATTAGCTGTGTTTCCATACTGAGTGGTGGACTTTCATATTTCTTTTGCTCCTAATGTTTTTTAGAATCTCTTTTCATTGCTTATTATGTCCCTTGTTAAGACTAACTCATTTTGTGCTTTAGCCTTTCTGATTTTGTCCCTCGTGCTTCTGCTATTCTTTTGTGCTTTATCCTTAGCAATTTATCCTTATTTCCACTTTTCTGAAGATTCACTTTTGATTTGCAGGTTATTAAATAGCCCCTGATGCAGCCATATTGGCCTCTTACTAATCTTGCAATCTTTTCTTTGCATTTGGGATAGTTTGCTGCTGCACATTTCATATTATCTCTGAGAAACTGCCAGTTCTCCTGAACTTCTTCCCCTTAGATGTCCTTCCCTAGAACCTTACCTATCAGTTTTGAGTTTATTAAAGTCTACTTTTTTTTAAGTCCAAGCTACTCTCAATCTTTTCCCCTAGAATCATGAAGTCTGTCACTGCATGATAGTTTTCTTCCAAGGGTACGTCTAGACTGCAGAGTTTTTCTGGGATACCAGAGGAATCCCAGAAAAGCTCTGCCGCATCCAAGGAACGCATCTGCTTTTCCAAAAAAAAAAATTCTGAAAAGCAGACGCATTAAACCTTGTTCTACGAAGAAGAACAGATGTTCCGAAAGAGGCTTTTTTCTGACATTTGGCCCAGTGTAGACGGGCCAATTGTCGGAAAAGCCTCTTTTGAAAGAAAAGTAGAAAAAGATAGAACTTTTTCCGATAGAACTTTGTAGTCTAGATGCAGCCCAAGTTGTCTTCAGATTCAGTTGCCTTCAGATTTGTGATCAATTCCTCCTTGTTAATCAGAATCAAGTCCAAAATGGCTCTCCCCCAGGCTTCTTCTCTTACCTTCTCAATAGGCAATGTG
Organism: Pelodiscus sinensis; assembly: GCF_052426305.1. Lineage (NCBI taxonomy): Eukaryota > Metazoa > Chordata > Testudines > Trionychidae > Pelodiscus > Pelodiscus sinensis. Next base: position 78,587,558 of record NC_143054.1, on the reverse strand, counting down.
ATGCTAGGTGATTATATGTGACTCTTTTCAGAGCTTTCTCAGGTGAGGAGCTGAGAGAGTAGATATTTCTTACTTTCCCCAGAAACACAGTAACTGCCTACTAAAGAGCTATTAGTATTCTGACATTTAATTTATCCCATTAAAATGATCTTGTCACCTGAGCCTTTAATGACAACTATAGACATGGGTAGGACATTAATAGTCAGTCCATCAGACCTGCTTTGTTCCATAACCCTGAAGCCATTTCATAGCGCCTGGAAGAAGGTGTCTTATGGATGTGGTGGAGTCCTTTAAATGAGAAGATGAGGGTGAGGTCTGGGAACCTTAAGGGGGAGTTAGAAAGAGAAGCAGGTTGAAAAAACTCCCATCTTGATAAATCTGGCATTCTTTCTCCAGGCTTACTGTGGAACTAATTGCCCTTAGATTGTTCCATTTCATTTCTTGGATTGTTCCATGTCAAAAATACAATAAATGAGACTTTTCCTAAAAGTATTTGTGGTTGATATTTAGCACCTAGCCAACATCTTCCATCTTTAGTGTGCAGCACAAGCTAATTAATTGTAAGAACATTGATATAATTGCATTTTATTAGTTATTTTGTACGTGAGTACAGTTAAATGGGACAATACCATGCCATCACCTTTTACTGAGACTTCCCCAATGAAAATCATGGCAAGTTCTGCTTAAAATTCAATGGCCCCTTTTCATCTTCAGTGATAGGGGTAGGGGACTTTATCTCTTTCTTAAGATGTTACTTACCTGTCTAGAGATTAAAATTCTTATCAACTGGCCCAGTCCTTTGGTGGACCTATGCATATTTATAAACTTTTGAAACATGTTACCTAGGAAATCTAAAGATTGCTTTGTACTTGAAATGGGAAATGTTCTTAGTCAAATACGCACTGTGCATGAACACTCAGGAGGATTAGGCAAAACAGGATACATGGTCTGATCCGGAGCCCATTGATTTCCAAGGTTTTCCATTGATTTCCAGAGGCACGGGATTGGGTTCATAGTACCATCATAGCTCTTAATCTGCCACAGCCTGCATATGAGATTAGCGGTTTATTCTGTGTGTGACAAATCCCAAAGTAAGAGCCAAAGGAAAAACAGTGCAGGAACCATCTTGAAGTTTGGTAGTATTAACAGGTCTGACCCTTCACCTATGTCTATGTTGTAAGGATTCTTTTGCATGGTTAAGTCTGCAGGAGTGTGTATTGTTTTTTATAATCTCAGTTTCTAAAATCAGAGTTTCTGGCTGTATTATTTAGTCCCTTACAACACAGTCGGGAGAAATCCAAGGTCTGTGCACAGCAGATGGAAATTTAGCTCTGAAATAAACTATGTACTTCATAATGAAGAACAGTTGAGAAACATGCATCCTGCTTCTCACATAGGGAGTGAGGAATACTGCTTTGGGATCTGGCATCTACTTTAACATCATAAATAACCATACAGAGCAGAAAAAAAAAGTTTCTCCATTGATTTCCATGAGTTAGGCACGTATCTTAGAAACCAGTAAATCACTCAGTTGTTTCCTGACTCCTACAAATAAAAAGGGATGAGTTTAAAATGTGATATATTTTAGTCTAGATCTTTATCTGGTGTTAATCCTTGTAACTCCATCCATTTTTATGGAACTATACTGATTTATGCCAACTGAGAATCTGGCCCACAGGGTGGGGATTTCAAAAGTAATTAAATGACATAGGAGTCCAAACACCATCTTTTTTTTTTCCCAATAGCATTTGTATTCCTGAATTACTTGAGCCCTTTGGAAAATTCCACCCTTCTTGTGCATCCTGTAATAAGATGCTGTTGTTATTGTTTTTAACTCCTATATTTCATTCATGTCCGGTATTTAAGAAAAGTTGATAAAAAAGAGCACTACAAAGGTACACTGTAAAAATAACCTGTGAAAATAACAGGTGAGAGAGAGAGTGACTAGAACAGTATGCAGATGATCTGGGGACACTGGACATAAATAGACTGGCAAATGGGTTTTTACTGGGGGTAGCCAAGTTAGTCTGTACAGGATAAACTTAAAAAACCAAATGGTCTGGTAGCACTTTATAGACTAACAAAACATGTATCATGAGCTTTTGTGGGCACAGCCCACTTCTTCAGATGACTGGGTTTGACTGAGAATGTGAGCCTTGCCATTTGGCTGACTATGCAGCCTTTCTCCTAGGGAGGATAAGTGGGGGCCACCCCAATCCAGTCCAGGCCATTCAGCTATATATAAGGAAACAAAATGCATATTCCAAGTTTCTCTAGTCTTCATTCTTTCATCAGAATGGGTGTGACTGTGAAGAGGATCAAGGTTCCTACGCAGTGGTCCCTTTTTACCCTTTATTAGCCTCCACAAGACAGACCCACCTGTCCTGCAAAGAAACACAAATGCTCTTAGCGCCAAGCCGCCACCTGTGCGAACAAACAAGGTGTCAGCGAGGAGTCGCCTCCCCCGCGGAAGCCTGGCCGGGCCGCACGTTTTGGGGAAGGCGGGGCAGTCGCTCTTCTCCCGGAGCTGCGCCCTGACAAGCCCACTGCTGACACCTTGTGGCTAAAAGGCAACACTTCTGCCCCTTCGCCGCTCACCGAACAGCGGCGATGACACGTGCACCAGACGCGCTCGGGTTTAGAAAGACAAAAGCCAGAGCGCGCTTAATCCCGAGCTCGCGAGGGGCTGCGGGCTGGTTTTGCTGGCGCTCTGTTTGTCTTCCCGGAGGCAGCCCTCGCCACGGGCAAGGTCCTTCGGGCAGCCGCGCGCAAAGCAGCCCCGCTGGGTGGCGCCCCAGTGCCGAAGGCTTTAGTGCAGCTTCTGAGGCAGCCCGGTGGCGTGGGGTGGGCCCTTCAGCAGGGGTAGGAACTGAACACACAAAGGCTTTGGGCCTTTTTTAACAAGAAGCCCCCTGTTAACACCAAACATTGGTCCCGTTGGTTTCCAGTTGGAAGAAAGAATTGGTGGTTTGACGCCCTGGGCGGGGCACCACCACCCTTGTCCCAGCAATGGCCAGTATTTGTTCATGTTGCTCTAGAGCCTGGAGGCTGGATGCAGCCCCCAGCTTGCCTGGATCCAGCCCCAGATATGGGATCCCCCCCCCCCCCAGCATTAGGGAGCCTAGGCTGGCCCCTGCCATCCCCTAGGGGGGCTGGAGCATACAAAAACTATTTGCCAGGGCTCCCTTAGGCTCTGGTGGGGGGGGGGGGATGTGGGGAGTGTCTTTCCCCTTCTCAGTGGAGGACCACCTCAGTGAGGGTTTGGTTTTTTCTTTTCTTTTTGTGTTTTGCTTCTCACTTGTGTGTGGCCCCCAACTGATTTTTCTGTGGGTCAGCAGCCTCCAACCCAAAAAAGTCTCTCTCTAGAGAGCAGGGCTCGCCTGGCCTGTGATTTCGAGAGTGGCGCACAAAGGGGCGCTGTAAGAAATGAGCTACTTGAGCTCAAACACAGCTGGGAAGATCATTCACTAGTGAGCAGAGCCTGTTTGTGTAGGGAGCCAGTAATCGATAAATCCCCCTGTGCTGCTGTGTACAGTCTCCGGCTAGATGTTCTGTGTGTTCAAGGCCCCTTTATAAATCCGTTGCTCCTAGGTTGTCAGGTCACGCACTGATTCAACTGTGTTTAGATTGCAAGTTTAATATCTGAGCTGCAAATGTGGTCTTTAATAACACCATTCTCTGTTTCTAAAGGCATCCTAAGGTGTAGCTCTTGATCTATCCACTAGTTACTGCCCTGAGGGAGCCACAAAGAAGCCCATTAAGTCCAGATACAGTGAAAAGAAAAGTCTCCATTTTTACCTCTTAAATTATTTTAATTCATAAATGACACAAAGGAAAAACCATTCTGAAAACGAATGTTATCAGCGGTGACACTGATGGCCCATTTGGGGCCATACCGTGCACTTTTGTATACACTGACCACTAATGTCTCCTCCAGTCTTCTTTAAAAGATACTTTAAGGACATTTTAGGCCCATTACCATAGGAATGACTTGGAATTGTGGAAACTGCAGGGATTTAAAGGCATGTTAATCTTAACCCTGAAGAATCTCTGTCACAGGAGATAACATTAGTCTGCTTGTCAAAAGGAAACATGAAATGTGCCATGAAGAAGAACGCTGCATTCTGTACTGGTCCCACCATCTTCTGTTTCTCTGACTTTCCAGAGGGCTGTGAATTCTATTGTCTACTAGAAATATGTCGTAAATAACTAGAAGTATCTTCTCTACTGTGTCACAGTTACAGGATCATTCCTCCTTCCCAGCCATTTAGATTGCAGGTTGTAGTAATGAGAGCAGGCGTTCAGTCCCACTGATCCAGCCAGCGATAAGTGGCAGAACAGCCACATGGCATGCTGGCACACTTAGGGAACATAATGAACTCAGGTGACTGGCAGACTCAAAGGTGAGCTTAGAGAGGGGCCTTATCTGATTGCACTCATGCAGAGTTTCATTAAAGGACTTTGCACACACCAGAATGGTGGGGCATGGGCCAGCATCTTGGCTCTGCAGGCTAATTAGACTCTCAGACCTTCTGCTCCTCTGGAAGCCCCAGCACTGCTGGACAGGACAGTGCTTTGTGTTCCTAGCGTCAAGTGGCCAGGTTCCACATCTGTGGTGCTGGTATTGGGTTGGTCTGTGCAGCTCTCATTTGGCCTGCAAAACGCAAACATCTGCTGGGGTTATGGTCGGCTTGTTGGCAGATTTCAGCGGGGTGGTGACCTGCTGTACTAGGCGATTAGTTCTGGAGGAGCAAATTGGATGCAGTGCGGAGGAGTTTGAGAGAGCAGAAAAATAATTCAGCCAGTGAAAAACTAAACAAAACAAAACATATAAATAGGAAAATGCTGCACTGCCATACTGCAGTCTGGTCTGCTAAATGAGATTAAATCCCACTATTTTCATGCCATTGCACCCACTGTGTGGCATTTCCTGAACATTTCATTTCCTTGCAGGATGGGATATTATCTTCTAATATATGTTGATACCTGAGCAGGTTATTTTATCAATCAAGAGAGACAAACCCCAAATCATTTAAGAGGAAGTAAATTACTCATGCCTACGCCAATAATACTCTTAATTATTTAGTCAGGGAATAGTTTAAGTGATATAAAATTAATTAATACACTGTACAAGAGCTGATGACAATGAAGTCTTTTGCTATTAATGTGGATGTAGTGTGTCTCTCCAGAGAGATGTCACTAACTCAGTAGAGTGAAAAATGAAATGGATCTGATAGGATGCAAATTCTGCTCTTTTCCGTCCCAATGTGAAGCCAAAGCAATTCCACTGACATCACTGTAGTTACTTTGGATTGACACTGATATGAGTGAAAGCAGAATTTTGACCTGATGATGGCCTACATTTTCATGTCCCTGTTATTTTTTAAAAATTCACTTACACTGACCCTGATTTCTCTCTCTCTCTCTCTCTCTCTCTCTGGAGTCAATGGATTTACATCAGGAGAGGGCAGAATCCAGTTATTCGTTGGCAAAATAGTTCTTCCCATGTCAATTCTGTTTCAATGCAATAGTTTGGGCTATAATTTGTAGATGAGAACTACCTCTTTCAGAATTCTGTATACACATTTAGCATGCATATTCCGGACTGCCAAGCAGTAAGTATATAAGAGACTCTGTATGACCCAGTAAATGCAGTGAATTTTAGGCCCAATTGGACCATTCTTTACGGGCAAAACTCTTATTAAAATTAATGTAAGTTTGCCTGACTAAAAACTGCTCGATTTGTTAATTGTTCAATCAGCTGCTTTTGCGCAGCTGCTGAATTCAATTCAAGAAATTGAAAAGTGTTATAGGGAAACCCTTACAATACACAGTGCTTTAAGCAGTAAATATGAAAAGCTACTATTACTGTCCCTCAATCTCCTATAATTTCCCATGAGTGTAGATTGGAAGAGAATCAGCTGTTTAGAACATATTCCCAACCTTTTCAGCTGTACCATTTTTGGATGTCACTCAATGAATTAAATTTGCGAAAACATTTCATGAAATCTTCCCTGAGATTTGCCTTCCTGAAAAATGTTGTGTCAGGCTGGATTATAGCTCAAGTTAACCCAGGTTCTCAGCGACCACTTCTGCCACTAGTGCTATAGCCAGGGGAAGATTTTCAAAGACATGTAGGTTCCCAGGTCTGATGAAATTGGATGGCATTTGAAAGCACCAACTCCCTTAGGCTCATATGAAGATCTCAGCCTGAGCATCTGTTAATGAGCCACACTTGTGAAAAAATCCTATAGCCTTTAATAGGGATAAAACCAGGAAAGTTCTACAAAAATTACTCTGAAAGCTGTAGAATTTAATGGAGAATGAAATCCTGCCTGTTGTTTCTTAGCCACCTATAGCCTTTTTCAGCAGGGAGACAATTTTCGATTAAGTTCTATCTGATGGCAAGCTTATCACTTTCTATTCAATTCTGTGGGACTCTGCTGTAAGGGATGGCAAGTCTGAATGATAATATATGGCAACTGACATAGGGACAATTATCTAATTTATAGTCAGTATGGCAGAAGCCATCAGCAATAGGATAAAATAGTTCTCCATATGGTACTCAGAAGCTTCCAAAAACTGCAGTTATTCCCTCCTGTCCCCCGCATCTCTTGTAACAGAAATCTTTCTAGTGTATATAAAAGAGGGGACTATAGCAAAGGGGTTCATAAGAACTTATTGAAGGGAACAAACTCTTTGATAGTTCTGTATAAATACATAGCATTGATACACAGGATTATGAGTATTAGCTGCATCTTTGTGCTAACAGAGCTCATGTTTTCAAGTACAAGAAAACTCTACAGTTACATTCTGTGGAGGCTTCAGGATAGAGTTTGCCAAATGGAAAAACATTTGGAGGTTTGGAAAAATCTTGCACATAAATTACCAAAGGCACGAAGCGCCTGAAAGATGGATGAAATCAGAAGCCAAGGAAAAGCAGTGTGTATGCCAAAGGGGGGCGGGGGGAGATGCAATGATTTCTTTTAATGACTCTCCTGCAAAATGGAGAGCAAGCTTCCAGGGCATGTCATATTCTCATAAAAGCAGCTTGCTAGATGAGAAATACCTTGTAAGTAGTGAGACCAAACCCCCATTATTCATCCTTTCTGCATGTAGCTCTGCATTGATTATGTTAAGTGCTACCCACTAGTTAAAAACACAGAAACCTCATTGTCTCTGACTGTGGCAAAGGCCAGTTACACACTTGTTATTTTCCTGATTTATGACACCATATAGAAGGAATTGAAAGTGGGCATTTTTTTGAAACTATTAAAACAGAGGCAAATCAGGAAGTTTGTGATAAAGAAAAGCCAGGCTCTTGTCTGACATGTAATCTCTCTTTTGGCTTTAAGTAAAACTGCTCCTTCAGAGCTGTGCCATCAACAGGGTCTGGCTCAAGTTTCACCACTAAATCTTAGTCAACAATCTCTAATCTGGACACTGGGCTCGGGATCCAGGCTCAAGTTGCAGTTGGAAGCAGACAACAGTGGCAAGGGGGTGGAGGGGCAAGGGAGGAAAAAGGCAACCTTTGTCTCACATCTGATTGTCCACGCAGGCCTGAACTGAGGTCGTGTCATTTTTTTTGTCATCAACAAGATAAAAGTTTGTACCACTCTGGCCTTGAAATTGCCTTCTTGACACTTATATTAAGCACAGAAAATATATATGTCCAAAATCAGGGACACAAGTTTGTGGTGCAGGTCAGATTTGGAGTTCTTTTCATCTTTCTGATATGTGATACCCTGCCATAAGCTGCCTGCAGTGGGGTTGCTATGCAGATATACAATTTCTGAAAAGTTACACCAGGAAAACTAAAACCTACTGCTGGATTAGCTTTTCACAAAGAAGTAGGATAAAATGTGTAGCTGATAGACTAAAAAGGTAAATTAAACTTTCATGAAAACAATCTCCCTAAAAAAGGATCAATAAGTATAAAAGTATCTTGTTGCATTCCTGGCCTTTGGACTGATGGCTTAACCCAGCTACTGTATATAATAAAGGAGATACTTTGTGTTTCATGGCAGAAAGTGGGGGACTGAGGGAAATAAAAGCCAACCAAATTTCAGTTCTCTTTTTCATCACTGTTGCTGTCTCCTGAACATTTTAGTTTGAAAAATAAAAACTGGGATAAAAAAATATGTTGTACAAGGCACCAAGCCAAAAATATGCCAGCACTCTCCCTCTTTACCCTGCCCCCAACCTTGTTAGGCCAAAAGCCTTAACAAGAGCTGTTTTCTCTTTGGAAGATCTCTAGGTCCTCCTCTCTCTTCCTAGCCCCTAACACAGAAAATGATTTTACAATTTACATTGTTAAGAACTTCAATTCCCCCCTGCCCCTCTTCTCTGGCTGTCAACCTACAGAAAAGGCCCTGGCCCATCTCCCTTCCTTTCTGACCCTTTTGTGTCAAGCTCCTCTACCTGACCCTGCTTGTAAATCACTCTTTGGACTTGTTCAGGGCTCTGTGGCACTTCTCTTTTGCTCCTGGAGACTGCTCCAGCCAAGCAACTCTCCAAATGCTCTGGCATTCTAAATGACTGGTGTGTGGGTTCATCTTCTCTGCTGGTGGAACATTCCAACATAGAGGAGACAGTTGTTCATTCCTTAAAAAGCTACCTGTACACTAAAAAGAGCATTGTAGCGGGGAAGAGAGGAGCACAAAATCATTTATAATCCATGAATACATATCACTGAGGGGTTTTTTCCAGGGCTCAGACTAATAATAACAATTAGTAGCTAATAATTCTTCACATGAAGCACTTATGGAATACAATTCATTCTCAAAGGTGGGTGACATGGATAAGTTATTTATGCTACCTGAGCCTCACTTGCCATCTTTACACAGTTAAAGTCTTGCTGTGTCTCGGGTAATTATTGCACTTAATTTGTATAAGGTCACACTACTGACTGTGAAGTCATTTTTCATTCGGTGCTCAGACTGAAGACAATGATGTTTTGTCGGCAGAGGCCAGGAAATTAAAGATTGGGAAATTGAGAAGCAGAGATGTGACATGACCTGTCCAAGGTCACACAGCAAGTCAGTGGCAAACCTGTTGTTAAACCCCAGTTCTCATGACTCTGTGTCCAATGTTCTACCCATTGGAAAGCATTGCCTCTCTTTCAGGCCTGACTACCACTGAAGATTTGAAACCCTGCTGTATTACTTCACTGAGTTACTCCCATGTAAAATTGGACTAAACACTGTGATGTATCAAGCGCAGAGATTTTCTATTGACTTTATTATCCAGGCTAGATGCAAAATACCTACAGGCTCAAGAGCACATCCTTATGACAGTGATTATAGCAATTACTCAAAGTTCTGCCTTACTTTGCTACTATTGTATCCTACAACTCTTGTAAGTGGTTGTATTTTAGACCATACCTTTAGAATAATGGATAGTATTATTATTTAAATGTGATTTAGTATATCCTCTTCTTCAGGGTCAAAGTTCTGGAAGCACTCAGAGTAACTTTGCATTTCTCTCACCTATGCCATACACAAGCCAACACAGTTCTATCAATGAGGAGGCACCAATGGCATGTCATAAATGTGTACTTGTTATACCACACTTCAAAATACTCTATCAAGGGACATCTTCCATCTGCTCAGATAAGACAACTTGTAGGGCTGGTGTCTCTTCTGGCTTATATCAGCATAACTCAGATCGATCCAGTTTGAGAGAGTTGCTCCTGTTTTGCACCAGTGCAATTTAGATCTAACTCAAGCCCTCATCATATAGGCTGTATGTTCAGAACAGTGTCTTTGGATGCACAGAACCCAAATGTACTGTCAGATTTGATCAGGATGTGATGGCGCAAATGGCAGCATCAGCAGGGGTGCTGGAACAATTTGTATAGTGAGGGTGCTGAGAGCCATTGGACCAAACTGTAAACCCAATATACAATGCAAACTCCTTCAAACTGGGGGGTGCTGCAGCACCCCTTACACCTATAGTTCCAGTGCCTATGACTGTCAGTTACACCTCTATAAATCCAGAATCACTCTATTTAAAGCAACATTTATCTGAATTTGACCCTTCATTCGCACACAAATAGATTGACATAATTGTTATTAAATGAAGCCTTCTGGTTGTCTCACCCCATATTCTGAGCCCATTTTTTAAAGTACGGCATCAAAGTTTGGGCAACCACTTCCCCAGATGGGCACTCCAAATGGCAGTGAAAAGCCTAATGTGTGTTTGGGCAAGTGTTAAATTGGATGTCTAAACAAGGCCTTGGGAATGAGATATCCTATGTAGATAATTATGCTGGTAAATTTTGCCCTCAGTGACTATTTGAATAAAGCAAATTCCTTTCAAACATTTAGCAAGAGGAAAACTCATGAAATACTTCCATTTGATAGGACATTTTACTTCACAAAAGTTGAGTAAATATTTTTACATTTTTTATTTTGTTCTGAACCTCCCTCCCACCAATCAGCACAGAAGGTAATTAACTGAAGATATTTACAGGACTCTGCCTGTTTTATTATTTGTTTGCTTGTTTGTTTGTTTTGTTGTGCTCAAGAGCAAAATTCTCAACGTCTTCTATGAAAGCAGGAACAAACTTTTATTCAATGAAAGCATATGCTGCTTTCTCACAAAAAATCCCTCGTTAACTTGAGTTGCAGCCTCTCAGAAGAAAGCTGGCTTGGTCATTGTGGCTTATACAGTGTGTAATAAATAATAGTGAGCAAGCATAATGGTGTGCTATTTTGCTTAGATCCCATTAATCACAAAGGAACAAATGTATCCCTTGGTAATTCCACTTATTTTGTTGGGTTTTTACCAGGAATTAATTTGTCCTTTAAAAAAAAAAAAGCCTTTTTTCCCCCTGATATATCAACCTTTGGTTTATAGTTGGTTGAAGTTTCATGTGAACTCAGACACTTCTTCACTGGAGTGCACACAGATGGTAAACAGTGAACCAATCAGACTACCCAAACTCTGGTTCAGAATTTGGGATGTTTGGTAAGTATAATGTAGGCAAATTTTCATAATTCCAAAGTTTTCATGTAGCCAGCATTCAATTTGTATTTCTTTCTGTATCTTTTGGTTATCTTATTATTTTTTAATTATTTTATTTCTGGAAAAAGTAATTACAAAGAAAGAGAGAGAGAGATTGTAATCTTGAAAACGAAAGGGCCTATTGTTTTCAGAAGGGTCGAACTGTGTGCTAACAATCCTGGAGAACTGACAAAAGCAAAATCAATAGACACAGCCATCCTGTTATGGCCAAGTACAAATCATTAAATAATTAAAGATACCGGAAGTTGCTTACTAGGGATGCAAGCTTTGGTGCACAAGTCTTTCAGAGCTGGCATTCACAGGACCTTGCTTGTTCCATGTCTCCAAAAGCAACAGAGCTCACCAGACATTTCAAAGTCATTTAACAGTGAGGAACTGGCATTTGTGAATCCATAGGATAATACTTGAAAGGTGAACACCTCTGTATTTTAGTATTCAGAGCCTAATACTTCGGAATGTTTGTATATATTATAGAGACTTAGGGCTCATCTAGACTACGCTGAAGTTTTGAAAGAGGCTACGCAGAGCTTTCAAAAGTGAAAGTAGTCTGGACGTGGTTTTTTCGGCAACCACCCCTTTTTGAAAAGCAGCGTAAACCTCATTTTTTGAGGAAGAGCAGCTTTTTGAAAAGGGGGGGGTTGCCAAAAAAACGTGTCCAGACTACTTTCACTTTTGAAAGCTCCACTTTAGAAAGAGAGATCGGAAAAAGATATGCAAATTCCCAGGGAATTTGCATATCCTCTTTTGAAACTTCAGCGTAATCTAGACATAGCCTTAGATGAGAATTCAGTCTGGAAGACCTTAGACCCGTGTCCTTACAGAAAATGGAAGAAATGAGCTGAGGTCTCAATCCTGCAGTGAACTCAGTATAGTCAGACTTGCACAAAGCTCCATCTAAGTCAGTGATACTCAGACTGAGGCTTGTGAACCACAAGTGGCTCTTTAATGTGTCTCCTGAGGCTCTTTACAGCACATGCTATTAAAACACTGTAATTTAATTATTAACCAATTTGCATGTTTTTACTATATTACTGACCACTTACTAATTTTCACTAGCCATTCCAGAGGTTTTTACTACAGTTGTGTTACCTTGCTCACAAAGAGCTGTTGAACAGTAAATGAATTTAAACTATGGTGGTTCTTTTGGGTAATGTCGATCAGTAATTTGGCTCTTGAACCACTGAAGTCTGAGTATCACTGATTTCAGGCAGTGAGGCTCTGCCCAGTGAAATGGCCCACCCATATGGTGCTCTTTGTAAAATCAGGACCTAAATCAACATTTTGAAGTGCTTCCCAGCTCTACACCCCACCCCTCTATGATCACTATGGAAACTGAGAAATCATCAGAGAGGAAATAGAATGAACATAGATTTCTGTCTGTCTCCAATGGCTGTTTCTTAGGGTACGTCTAGACTACATGCCTCTGTCGCCAGAGGCATGTAGATTAGGCTACCAGACATAGTAAAATGAAGCGGCGATTTAAATAATCGCCGCTTCATTTAAATTTACATGGCTGTAGCGCTGAGCCGACAAACAGTTAATCAGCTGTTTGTCGGCTCAGTGCGATAGTCTGGACGCGCGGGTGGCGACATCAAAGGTATTTGTCGACCACCCAGGTATGCCTCATTCCAGGCATACCTGGGTGGTCGACAAATACCTTTGATGTCGCCACCCGCGCGTCCAGACTATCGCGCTGAGCCGACAAACAGCTGATCAGCTGTTTGTCAGCTCAGCGCTGCAGCCATGTAAATTTAAATGAAGCGGCAATTATTTAAATCGCCGCTTCATTTTCCTATGTCTGGTAGCCTAATCTACATGCCTCTGGTGACAGAGGCATGTAGTCTAGACGTACCCTTAGTTTATATCTAAATTACAAGCTTTTGGGCTGGGGATTGACTTTTAGTTTTGTATTTGTACAGTGCCTGGCTGGTTACTGTTTGTGACTGGGGCTCCCAGGCAGTTACCGTATTACAACTAATAATAAAAATAACACTTGTCAGGGTGTTTTTGGTTTTTAGATTTCAGATTGAATTTTGTTTGATTTGTGATCAGTCAGGGAAAAAAGAACAACTATGTGTGCATAGGAAAAAATAATAAAACAACAGCACATTTAAGTGCATTTTTTGGGTGATTTATTTTCTTTTAATAAATCTGACACCAGTCAGGGAGAGAGACAAGTGCTGTGAGCCTAGAAAGAAAGTGAGCACACTGAAAGTGCTTCATGTTCTTGTTTTCTTGGAGATGTTTCTCTGGCAGTAACTGCTCCTAGGCTCAGGAGATTTTAAAAAAAAAATAATTTTTTTTAAAGCGAGCTTGCTCGCCTGGTGTGTTTTCCAAGCTTTTTCACAGCTCTAATAAATAAGGAGCACCTGTAAAACAGTAGCTTGAGCTGTTAAGTGACTTTGTACAAAGGAAAAAATAGAAATACAGTATATACATAATGTTCATAGTGCACCATCACTACAAGGCTCTGGCATGATTGGCTATGATATCCTGCTCCCAACTCCATTGAGACTAAAAAGGGACAGTGTTTTTGCAAACTGCTTCTTGGTTCCTAATAGCAGCCTTATAGAAGAGGTGTACTCTGAACACTTGAGAGTGAACAATTGCTTTATTCAAGTTAGTAAACAGTTACACTGAATCACAAGGTGATTTTATTTTTTTTTCTTTTTGTATTTGTCAGAATGGGATACTCCACAACTGTCTTACCAATTCAGTGCCAGTATACATGCTCTAGTGTACTTTTGGACTCTTGGCTACAACTGTACAAGTGCACACAAGTTAAATTCTACCCTGTTATCCTCCACCCACTGATTGAGGATCAAATTGCACATTTCTCTTAACCATGACAGGAGAAAGCAAACAGTGAAACAGAATCATGGGGGATCTTTCTCATTTTACCCCTTGTTTTCCTTGGTTTGTCCATACCATTCTAATTATCAGGAAAGGGCTATGCATATGGAGAGATTGTCACACTGGCTTCCTGGAGCACTGAAAACCATCAGGGTTGAAATTTCATCCAAGTCTTTCGTGACGCCCAGCAAATATTCCCCTCAGATTCTTTTACACCTTGAGGGAATTTTGGTCTTTAGTTCAACACTCTTGCTCTGTTCCCAAATGGGGCGCTATTTAGGGGAATTTAAAGAGAAAGCTGAGAAGAATAAACATTTACTGAGTTCTCTTGGCATTCAGGCTCTGAAAAACCCACAGTATAAACTATTCATGCTGCTTCTTACATCTGTCAAATCAAAAATTAAAAGCCATAAGTGTAACACTGAAAATATGGCATTAAAAAGGATAAAGGTGGCCTTTGTAAAAATAACAAGGAAAGTATATTAGCCAATAAAATATTCTAACTCTTCCTTTAAAAGTGCATCATGGGTCGGACGGAGATGACTCTGAAGTGTTTCTACTCCAGTATAACCCCTTTCCCCCATCAAAATGTGAATAGGTCCAAAACCATACAATGCAAATCACGATTCTTAGTGTAGCAGCAAAACCACAGCAGTTTTTGGAAAAACAAACAAACAAACAAAAGCTCCATATCATTGTCCAGTCTCAAATATCTGAACCTGGAAGTCAGAGAGGGAAAAGTACCTACATTGGTCCGGATGGTTTTTGAAACCAGAGGGAAAAATCCCCCAGCAAGAAACCAAGAGGAAAACATGTTCCTCCAAGGAGAAGAGGAGGTGGCAGTGGGAATGAGGAGCACACTGCGTAGGTCCATCATAGGCTGTCTTCTGAGCCAAAGGCACCCATGGGACTGAGGCTTTCTCCGAGATGAAATGACAGGAAGCTGCTTTAGTTGCTTGACTTTTAGCCACAAGGGGTGGTGAACGGCCCAGCTGGCGTCATTCAGTAAAATAACATGGTTTGCTCTGCTCCCTTTCTCCATGCAAGGTACCCTGTCAGTGAGCAATCCTGTAAAATAGACAAGAGGAGCTGGTCAGAAAGTGTTGGGGACGGCTCGTTGTAGGTAATGTGCACACAAGCATGGGCTTGGGAATACAAGGACAGCTTATGTAAGGACACCGCTTTCACTGCTTCCTCCTCAGGTATGTCTGCCTGATACTACCAGGGCTATGAGCATATGGTGAAGTCAATGAAACTTCCTTTGCAGAAAAATTGGTGGAAGCATATTAGAACAGGGAGGAAATTTGCTTAGAACAAGATGGAGAGAGATACTACAGGTTGTACCTCCCTTAACTGGGACTCTCTAGTCCGGCAACCTCCATGGTTTGGCACGACCATGGATATTCCTGGATCACAGAGCCCAGGAATAGGGAGGTCTGGAGTCAGGGCAGGAGCACGATAGGGGGGAACCAGAGACTCAGCTGGAAGCCCAGTGTCAGGGAGGAGGAGCGGTGGCATGGCGGGGAATTATAGCCCCAGCGGTTGGGGAGCTCTGGCTGCAGTCAGGGAGCTGTGACACCAGGAGTGGCCATGAAGCTCTGGCCCCAGTGTCAGATGGGGCCTGTGGAGTCCCAGTTGCAAAGCCAAGCAGCTGCAGAGCTCCAGCCCTGGCTGCGGAGCTCTGGCCATGCTGCTCTGGCCCCAGCAGCAAAGGAGCCAGCGGCAGCTAGAAACCCCCAGGGAGCTGGGGCAGCAGCGGGGATGGGCTGGAGCCCATGTCCCATGGCAGCATGGGCAACAAGGAGAGAGACCTCCCCTGGTACGGCAAATTCCCTCGTTTGGGATCAGTCAGGTCATGAGGGTGCTGGACAAGGGAGGTCCAAACTGCATCATAATTAATAATGTTTGCCCTCTTCTTTTTAGCCTAGCAGATCAAAGGTGAGTAATAATCTCTTGCAGTTGCCCAGTGCTCTTCACTCATGGATCTCAAAGTACTTTACAAAGATGAATGTAACTTTATCTCCATTGAACAGACAGAAGGACTGAGGAACAGAGGATATTTGATTTGCCCAGGTTCCCACAGTGCTAGGAATAATGGTAGCATTGGGAATAAAGCACATATATCTGCTTGTTTTAACTTCAGCAAAACCTCACAGTTATGAACACCAGTGTTACAAACTGACTGGTCAACCACACTTCTCATTTGGAACCTGAGGTACACACAAATACACTATAGTAAGTAAGCCAAGAAAATAAAGGGGGGGGGGGAGATTTGACAAGCTAAGTAACCTGTCTCTATGTCTGTTTCTTTTAAATTAAGATGGTCAAAAACAGCATTGTTTTTCTGCCTAGTAAAATTTCAAAGCTGTATTAACTCACTAGTCAGTTGTAAACTTTTGAAAGAACAACCATAGTGGTCTGTTCGGTAACAAACATTACAGAATTATGAACAACCTTCATTCCTGTAATGGTGAAATTTAACTGTACAACTAGTTACCTCTAAGTATTATCCCTCTTCCCCTTTTTTAAGCTATCATAATTAAAAGAAAAAAACAATTTGGTTGAACACAATGCTTAGCTACAGCAGAGGTGGCCAACCCACGGCTCGCAAGCCGCATGCGGCTCTTCAAAACAAAAAATTGTAGCTCTCCTACCCGCGCCCACAGCTCGTGACTCTTGAAGGAGCAGCGTGGTGAGTGAAAGCAAGGGTTCTGCAAAGAGTTGACCCTTCC
Organism: Pelodiscus sinensis; assembly: GCF_052426305.1. Taxonomy (NCBI): domain Eukaryota; kingdom Metazoa; phylum Chordata; order Testudines; family Trionychidae; genus Pelodiscus; species Pelodiscus sinensis. The sequence continues at coordinate 78,570,945 of NC_143054.1, read as the reverse complement.
CCACCCCTTCTGAAAGAGACAGAGGTGGAGTCGCAGCATCCCATGCAGACTTCAAAATGGCCTCCTTAAAAGGGCAAGCTGTTCTTTTTTTCTTTTTCTTGAACAAACACAGGGGCCGGGGCTTTTGGTTTTTGGTCTCAACAACTTTTTTCCCTCTGCTCTTTGCACTGTATCCACCACTATTTTGGTTCTTCATCTGTAATGGGTTGGCCACTCCTGAGCTACAGCATATTAAAATCACAGGTCATATTATCCTCCCTCTGAGAGACAGAGGGTTTGGGTGTATTCTGCAGCCTAAGAGAAAGAGTGTTAAATTGCCAAACCTTCATTTAGATTCCTAACTAAGAAATGGGGCTTTCTCTTAAACCTTTTTTTTTTTCTCCAGAGTGAAATATTGTGCTTACTGTGGAGAACTAGGCCCAGCAGTGATATCTGAACAACTCGCCTTGGATACCAGTATTAGAGTTTGGTTGTTTATTCATGTAATTAGGCTTACTGGGCACTTGTACTCTAAGCACATTAGGGATTTTTAAAACCCACACCTTAATAAGGAATATTAGAGGAAATTTAACAAATCTGCACCATCCCCAGCCCTGCTTCCATCATACCCTGTGGGGCAGACTTCTTGATGACCCCTCACTCCAGTTCCTATCTCAGTCTTCCCAGAAGAGTGCCTGACTGTGTGTTCTAAAGGTCAGCAACTCTAGGCTCTGATGAACAGGCAGAAGAGAGGGCCCGAGCCCAGGCCCTTCACCAAGAATGCTCTTCTACTAACCAGTAGTTATACTATTATATAAACAGGGCTAGCTTAGCAAATGCAGGGTCCCTTGTAAAGCCATGTGATTGCTCACAGCGGAAAGCCCCACAATGCAGTGTGCAACTTTCTCTCCTGGGCCTAACCCCATCCCATGCAAATACTATGCCAACTGAGGATGAAGTGGATTAATTTCCATGAGAGAAGGATGGAGGCATGGAATAGGGGAGCAACCTGTATATTCAGAAGTTCAGAACTACATTTATGGAAGGAATTAGGGCAGGGCTGGACAAAATATGCCCTGTGGATCAGATCCAACCTGCCAAGCCACCAGATCCAGACTGCAGGCCAGCAGGGAGCCAAAGGCAGGCTCCTTGTCTGCCCCACCCCCGTTCAGAAAACCAGCTTTTGGGCCCTGTTTGTCTTTGAACAGCAGCAAACCTGTGGGAGAGATTTCATGCACTGCACCTGGCCCCAGCACTATTCTATTTAAAGTGCAGCAGGGGAGGTTTAGATTGGACATTAGGAAAACATTCCTAACTGTCAGGGTGGTCAAATATTGGAATAAATTGCCAAGGGAGGTGGTGGAATCTCCCTCTCTGGAGATATTTAAGAACAGGTTGGATAGACATCTGTCAGGGATGGTGTAGACGGAGCTTGATCCTGCCTTGAGGGCGGGGGGCTGGACTCGATGACCTCTCGAGGTCCCTTCCAGTCCTATTATTCTATGATTCTATTGGCCAGGTTCCGGCCAATGGGAACTACCTGTGTGAAGAACAAGCAGCACACAAAGTACTTCTCCTCTCTCCCCTCATGTTTGTAGCTGTTCACAGATGCATGTGGCTCATGTAGCCTGTGTAGGGACATGGAAGGCAGGAAGCCTGCCTGAGAAACCTGATGGCTGGGAGCTTCCCAGGCAAGTCTCCCATCCAGAGCCTACCTCTGGCATCCCAGTCTGTTCTTTCCCCCATCCCTCTGCATCCCTACCACACATAACCCAAATCTTCTGCCCCACCTTCTACACCCATGCACACTCCCAAATCGTGCACTCGAATCCCTGCCCTAGGTCACAACCCAAACCCTGGCATCCCCTCCAAGACCCCGCACCACAGTCCCATGCACCAAGTCACAACCCCCTCCTGTCTTAGGCCACAACCAAAACCCCTGCACCCCAGTCCCCTGCCCCAGGTCACAATCACCTCCTTTGCCCAAACTTTCTCCCAGACCCCACATCCTCTTCTGCATCCCAATACCTTACTCCAAGCTCCCTTCTGTAGCCAGCTTCAATCCCAGACCCCACACCTCCATTAATATAATGGAAGAGTGCAGCCCTTAACCACTTTTCAAATTCTTGGAGAGCTCTCCCCCCACAAATTAGGAGACGAATGGGTCAAGATTACCTATTAAACAGAAGGGCAGGGAGCAGTTATGTACCTCATGGGTGCATCAAACAGGGCGATACCTCTTATTTCCCAAGGGGCTTCAGTTACCATCACAAAGATTGCTAGCTGCTGCTCATTCTCCCGGCAATGTAATATGCATTAAACGTATTAAACCTCACCCTAGCTGTAGTGTCCCCATGACCTGGGCAGCTCCGTTGGCATCATTCTTTGAGCCAGCCCTGAGCATATTTTACAGTTCTTCCATTCTTTGCCATGAGGACAACAGAAAGCTCTGCATGGCACATGAGTGCAGAGACACCGGGTATCAGAGAAATTCACATTGCAGGTAAGAGAACAACATTGCAGGCTGAGGGGGGAAATATTGCCAGTGCACAAACTGAGACTGACAGTATGCTTCAGGATTTCCCTCTAAGGTTTTAGAGAATAGTGGAGTCCAAGCCTTAAGAAATGTGCACCCAAAGCACAGGGACTGAGTTACAAAATTAAGAAAATACACATTAGCTTATTCACCATTATAGTCTTTGAGATGAAGTTACAGGTAGAGAACAGGAAAGGTAGAAAATACAGCTTCTTACATAATACTGTGATCCACGCTAGCAGAGAGAGGCATTTGTCCCTTACAGTGGCCAATCCACATAAGAGATGAATGGATCATCTACTGCCTCTAAGTAATGAAGCTGTATAGCCTTTTACCTCAAGCAGTAAAGGCTCATGCTTTGAGCAGAAAGGTCAGTTACAACAGTGTTTGTGATTATCTTAGACACTAGAGCTGCGAGCTCTGTGTATAAAAAACTACACCCCCTCCCCTCTCTCTCTCTCTCTCTCTCTATATATATATATATATATATATATATATATATAAATACCTCTCAGTATTAGCTCTCCTCCACTGTTTTATGCTATCACAATTTAAAAAAAAATAATTTGGCTGACCACAATGTTGAGCTTCAGCATATTAAAGTCACAGGTCATGCCAAATGTATGTATCTTTCCATATCTTCGTGTGTGTGTGTGTTTTATACACAGAATTTGCAGCTCAAATGTTTAAAATATAGATATGAGAGAATGTGTAAACACACTAAAGGAAAACAATTTTGCCATTCTTACTCTTTTCAGTCTCCAACTCCAACCACAGCATCAAATTGTTCAGAAAAAACATGGCGACTGAGCATTAGGTTTAGTTTCAGATGCTCATTGATGTGGGCTGGCAGAGCTTTCCATTTTTAACACAGTACTTAATTCCACCAGGCAATGAACATGAAAGCTGTTGATGCGCCAGAAGATGCCTGGTTCATAAATGGCCCTAGAGCGAAGGCAAGCCCATAATTTTCTCAGGGAGGCTCTGCTGAGGTCATAAACCACAAGAGTGCAGCTGAAGCAGGCATAGGAGCATGTTCAGCCCTGTAAACACTCTAGGGTCATCTGTTATTGGTAATAGTTCTGTGCTTTTTAGCAACTCTTAAAGTAGTTCAAGCTTTACCATTAAAACCTGCCACTTTGGATGGTTAGTGATTTATCTTTCCTCTCCATGAAATTACAGAAAAGACACCACATCACTACAACTGGGGGAAGCAATTTCTGCAGACAGCTATGGCATTTTATTTCAGAGGGGACCTAAATTTGGGAAGAAAGTCAACTGGGCTCAAATTCAAAGTTCCTTACCCAGTCCTTACCACAACAAACTCTCATGAACTTCAAAGGGATTTTTTTCTTATTTGCATCTTGCAAGTTCTGGGTCTTTTGTTAACAATGGTCAGATATGCAGCCCCTTGCAGCTGAAACCTGTATAGACTTTAAAAATCCAAGCAGGGTTGCTTGGGACATCCTCCACTTTATAACTCTGTGTAGCCTAATAAGGGCTAGAGATAATATTGTCCTAAGGTGACTGTGTTATTGAGTTGTCATAAAAACACATTGGAGTTTGTGTGGATAATGCAATAGTTTCTGTCCACTTTATATTTAGCCAAGGGCTTTCTGGAAAAAACTAGAAAAGAATAGGACAAAGGATGCCAACCACTAACTACTGCTTCTCTGCGTAAATTCTTCACCTGTCCTAGAAAAGGCTTCAGTGAAATTGCAACAGGTCCAAATCTGGACCCTCTTCTCTAACCTAATTTAGTCTATCCATTTAGACTAGGCTGTGCTATGAAATTAGCTAAGGGAACTGACTGCTGCCATCTGACAAGGCTATTAGCCTGACCCTTGACTAGTGATTAGAGCCAGCAAATACAACAGAGACTTTTATTACTAGCATTCCCCTACATCACAGGTCAACTAAATCACTGGCAAAAATAGAGAAAATGTAAACTACCAAGTCCCTCAGTCTACACAGGAACTTGGGAATTAACAGGAGGTGGTGCTTGCAGTGCTTCCAGATTTACCAGAAGCAAGTCCTATGGAAGAGCAATGGAGAGAAATCCCACCTGCTGAACCCACTTAGCCAAACCACTAAGGGAGAGCATTGGTCACTCTTAAGACCATTCCTGGGCTTCACACCTTTCATATAGGTACTACAGTCCAAGTGTAAGGAGGAGACATTCCTACCAAACAAAAGGGGGAAAGAGAGAGCAGATAAAATCTGAAACACAACAGGTAAGGGAGTGGGAAGAAATAAAAGAATCTTCTGCCAAAAAAAGGCACACATGTTGTTCTGTGAAAAGAAAAAAGTCTGGAAAGCAGGTGCAGGATGAAAAACAGCATCTTGCTCTGAGCCCCTCACTCCACCCAAAGACAGAATTGAAAAGCAAGCTACAAAAATGGAGGCACGCAAAATCTGTGGCAACTTTTGAAAATTTGCCAACCTAGCAATAACCCTTGCTATCCATTTTATTGCTTTGGTGTTTGTTCTGATCCTTTCTGATCACGTTCTAATGAGCAGCTGTGACCACTGCAGCACAAAGACAGACAGGACCACACTGTATGCATATTATATACATGGCTCCCAGCTCCAGGTGAAGTAAGGGAACATAAGGAAAGGATAAATGGGCTCTCTTCTCCTCTTCTATTCCACACACACACACACAGCCCCAAGTACAATAGGATCTTCATCAATATTCCACCCTGAATGCATATGCACCTCTCCCTTAAAGCCAATGAGAATGGATTCATGTCTGTGCATCAGAGAGCCAAAATTGGCCTGGTTTTAGTTCCATGGAGTGGGGATTGGGAACGGTGTGACTGTCACGCTATATAACATGCAAAGGGTCAGCGTTAAGTGGGTTTTTTTTTCATTTGTTCCACATCCCTAGGGCAGGGCATTTCTGTTCCCTAATTGGGGCTGCATTTTGTTTCCTAAAACTACTGAGATTGGGTCCATTGGGTCCATTGGGCAACAGAGCTCCCTGTAAGCTAAGCACTTTGGCAGCCACCCAGAGAGATTCAGGTGCTGTCCAGCTGATTAGCAGAGCACCCACAGCTGGTAGCATGTGTTTCTAATGGTGGTGCACATCTGCACATGCCTTGGAGTGCATAACAAAATGTATTCCGCTCATGGATGGAAAAAGTTAGAGGGAAGAACTGCTGGCAAGAGCAATTATTTTTTAAATTTTAACATTTTTAACAACAGGGATCAGCTTCTTGCCTGTTATTGCTGAAGTGCATTTTTTTCACTGCTGTGCTCCCTCGTGTTTTGTGTTGCTAAGATCAGGAGGGCAGACACACAGATGTCAGTCAATATTCATAGATTCTAAGGACATATGTGATTATTATGATCAAGTAGTCTGAACTTTTCTATAACGCACGTCATAGAACTTCCCCCCAAAAAACTCCTAAACCAGATTTTTCAGAAAAACACCCAATCCTGATTTAAAAATGTACCGTGACACTTGGTAAATTGTTCCAATTGTTCATTACTCTCACCGGTAAAAACACTATGGTTTTTTTGGTCTGATTTTGTCTGATTTCAGCTTCCAGATGGCAATTAAGTTACCTCTTAGCCCTCTTTGTTCAGCTAATCAGATCAAGTTCTTTGAGTCTATCAGTGTAAGTCAGGCTTTTAGTGCTTTAATTATTCTTGTGGCTCTTCTTTGAACCCTTTCCAGTTTAGTACCATCCTTCTTGAATTCTGGTCACCAGAACTGGAAACAGTATTCCAGTAGAAGTAATACCAGTGCCAAATACTGAGATTAGAATGGCTTCTTTACTGCTACTCAAGATTCCCCTGTTTATGCATCCAAGGATTGCATTATCCCTGTTGGCCACAGTATCACACTGGGAGTTCATTTTCAGCGGAGTATCCACCACAACCCCAGATCTTTTTTACAGTCAGTTTCCCAGGATGGAGTCCCCCACTGTATGAGTATGGCCTATGTTCTTTGTTGCTAGATTTATACATTTACATTTAGCCATGTTAAAATGCATATTGTTTGCTTGCTCACAGCTTACCAAATTATTCAGATTGCTCTGTACCAGTGACCTGCTCTCCAAATCATTTATCATTTCTCCAATTTTTGTGTCATCTGCAAACTTGATTACTGATTATTTTATTTTTTTCTTCTCGGTCATTAATAAATGTTAAATGTCATAGGGCCAAGAAGTGATCCCACGGGCTCCCCAGAAACATGCAAATTCAGTGATGATTCCTGACTTACAATTATATGTTGAGACCTATTGTTTAGCCAGCTATTAATCCAATTAATGTCATCTTTGTTCTATATCTTTCTAGTTTTTAAAATCAAAATGGCACACAGTACCAAATTAAATGACTTAAAGATCTCTATTATACAACTCTATTACCTTTATCAACCAAACTTTTAATTTCATCAAAAAAGATATCAAGTTAGTTGCTGATCAGCATTAATTATATTACCCTCCTTTAATTCTTTATGAATCAAGTCCCATATCAGCTGCTCTTTTATGTTTCCTGGGATCATCAGCCTCCCAGGCCTATAATTATCTAAATCATGCATTTACCCTTTTTAAATATTGGCACAACATTAACTTCCAGTCTTCTGGAACTTCCCCAGTGCTCCAAACTTACTAAAAATCAACATTAATGGTCAGTGAGCTCATCGGCCAGCTTTTTTTTCAAATTCTGGATGGAAGTTAACTTCAACTGCAAACTTTAAAATGTCTAATTTTAGTAGTTTCTGTTTAATATCCTTCTGAGATACTAGCAGAATGGAAAGTGTTACCATATGATATGAATTATTAGCTTTTCTTTTACAGAACTGAAATATTGATTGAACACTTCTGCCTTTTCTGTATTATTATTAATAATCCTATCATTTCCCCCTGGAGCAATACTATTATTAGGACTATTATTTCCCTAATATTCTTTAAAAACTCCTCAATTTCCTGGTCATAGATTTATCCTTATGTCCCCTTTGTTGCCCTTATTCAATTTTCTACAGTCCGTAACTTCTGATTTATATTCATTACTATCTACTTTTATCAATTCAGATGAACTATCGCTAGTTCAAAAATTATCGGTGCTTATATCAGATGTCCTTCCCCCCCACTCCCAGCCCCTTGCTACAGTTATTCATTTCTTGGTACTCTGCTGGAGTAAAATTTATCCCATTCCTGTGTCTCACTTAAATCCTTAAAACAGAATTTAACAGTGTGTAGAGTCCTGCATAAGTTCTTTGTGCTGAGGCAAATACACCTCACAGGACAATTGTGCATTCCCACCCCCTCACATTAATAATCCTGTCTCCTACAAAGAAGCAAAATCTTTCCTCTTACCAACTGGCATTTAATATAATTTTTGTGTAATTTCACACACACTTTAAAGTTTTTCTGATTTTCACCCTCTCCAGTTAATGATCAAAAGATTAATAAAGCTCCACAATTTCAGTTTTAGTTTTTTTTAAAAATCAGCCTTTGTGGCCTCTCCATTCCCCCATGGCACCATCTCCCACTGATATCACTGAAAATTGTTTTATACTCTGGGGACATTTAGAGACACACAAACCAGTGCACACCAAAACCAGGGCCATGGTACGAATAGGGGAATTCTGCACTTCTATTCTCTCTCCTGAGACTGACTCATTTTAGGGCCTACAGGAAGACACCTACCCTGTGTGGGCCAGAGTCTGTTCTCGTTTGCACTGATGATGTCAAAGCTCTGAAGAGAGATTGCCAAGTATCACGCTGCTCCCCCAACCCTGACACATTTGGCAGCCATGTTGGCCATTCCCCCCCAGTGCTGCTGCAAGCTTCTGAGTTCAGCAGGCCTGTTATCGCCAGTTTGGGCCTCCAGGAGCTGCTATGGTGCCAGAGGCTGAGCATACTGACTCTCCACCTTCCTTCAGGCTGCTTTCTCCACCGGAGACAGGTGGGAAAGGAGCAAAGGGAAGCAGCTGGCAGCAGCCATAAGAGGAAGCAGTAGGCAGAAGGGGAAGGGTAAAGCATGCCCCAGCTGCCCCCCTACTCTAGCACCCACTTATACACCCACACTAGCTACACTTTATGCATGCAGTGACCTGCCTCGTGCTCAGGTCTCAGTATGTTGACCGTAAACTGAAGTTTAGGGTCATAAGTAAATTATTTGCAAATATGTTAGCTGCCTCTACTTCCTGGGCATAAAATATCACACATGGAGGGGCACAGAAGCTGGGAGTGAAGTCAGCCAAGTTACAGAAGTGTAAATGAAATCAGAACCGGTCCCCTTTGCTTCAGAATCCCTGTCTGTAAAATGGGGGCAGCAAACTGAGGCATCTTGCAGGACTGTTGTGAGGTTTCCTTAGTTAATGTTTGAAAAGTCCTGCAGAAGTGCTCTGTACGCATTGATTTGTTTACTGCATTCTGACTCCATTTACACAAATTGCATGATCCGGAGTTATATTAAAACAGATATTTTAAAAACTAATGTTTTGGATTTCTTAATATTAAATACACAAATCAAAATACAGCAGCTACAACAAAAACTGTTACATCCTGATACTCTTGTCACACTGAAGCCAATGGGACCTCCCGTCTGTGTAAGGATCACTCCCCCAGGTTGCCACCATGGGGCATGATTCTGAATTCTCTGAGGGTTTTACACTGACTGTAGTGGAGTTGTTCCTGATTTACGTTAATGTAACGGCCCAGTTTATCTCCCGCCAATATTGGTAAACCTCTGATTCAGTTCAATCATGCAGGATCAAAACCTGAGAGCACAAGTAGACTTATTAAGTTTAATGGGTACAGGACAGGGTGTCAAGTGGCCAAAATGCCTGGTAGATTATGTTGGACAAGAGGACAACAATCAAGTATGTATGGAGCAAATAACGAGCAAATAACTTGCAACTGGAGCCTTTCATATGTGTAGTGAGTAGTGTTCGAGTGTCCCTTGTGACTACCAGTAACAGTTTAAACTAGCAATAATTGCTCCAGAGTTTGCCACTGTTTAAGACTTTTTGTAAATATAGAGACAGTATTTTTACCACTGGGTCAACAGTAATTGTGAAACTACCCCCATATAATGCAAAATCTGCATCTTAACTCAGAAAGTTGTGGACTGCATTCAAATCTGCAGTAACCTCATCATAGTATCTCTTCTTCTTTATCACTATTTGAACAATACTAGATTACAGAATTCCTGTGGGACAGGATTTTTTTTTTTGAAAAAGTACTTAAAAAAGCAGCTCTAGTGGATCATAAAAGCTTATAAATATTTCAGGGATGAGCATGCAACAGATCATAATAATATAAAGATTTACATTTAGCCAGAAGGGCTCCAAATAAATAGCTAAAAATTGCTGTAAACAATTTGCAAATACCAATATGATGTTGATAGGCTGCAGAACTTTGCAAAGAAATCTGCACTAGACAGTTGTTTCCTTTTACACCACCCAATCTCCACAGTTTAAAAAAAAATTGTACTTCCATAGAGGATGATTGTATTACACATTTTGAATGGCCAAAACAAGGATTGGAAGATGAAACATAGTGGAGAGGAGGGGCGGGTGTTTTTCCAACAAATGTAGTTCAGCCACTTTGTGTCTAGATAATTTGTTATTGTAGGTTGGATCAAATTTAAGACAGTAACATTTTAGAAACACTTGGAAAACTAAGCCAGCTGCAGGGAGGATATTATTACAAATTGTGACACATGTTGTACAGGAATACCATTCTTCTCAAATACCAAAAATATGTCTGGGGAACAAATCCATGCTAATGAGACCGAGATGGGGCCTACTCCTGTAAACTGCTGAGCACCCTCAATTCTCATGGGAGGCAGTGGGAGTTCAGGATGCTCAGCCTCGTACAGGATGGGGTCCACAGATTTAATACGCATTTTTTAAGCAAATGGTTTATATTCCTGGCTCTGTACAGATTCAGTGTTTACTTGATTTGTTCCTTTCATGGGATCAGGAAATGCATGTTAAGTATAACATAATTCACTATCAAAAGAACACAACTGACCTGAGGTAGAGTGAGGAGCTCAACAGAGCAGCCAGACTTTGAACCAATAAAGCAGTTAAGAATGTGTTTAACTTTAATGCTTTTCTGGATGGGGCCTAAAATAGATAAGGACAGAGTCACCCAGCAGTTTAGATGTAAATGGGACTTTGTCACAACTAGTACAATACCTTCCATGCCAGGAATCAGGAAAGACATTATTAGTACTTTACTTGAATTTTCTATTTGCTTTTTATGTGCATTTGCATTTTAAAATGGACTTTCCTAAACCCTAGCACTCCCTGTTTAATCATGTCCATATCTTGCATAACAAGTTCTTCTGGTTTTCAACCCAAGTTCAAGATTTTTTGGTGAGGCACTCCTAATAATGTGAGCACAGTGGTCAGTTGTCCCCAGAGGTGAGGGCTTTTGCATAGACATTTTTAATAGTTGGTTTTGTCTCTCCCCCAGCATGTGAAGGCAGTAATAACTGCATCATTTTTTATGATGTTTCTGCAAGCACCTTTGGTTGCTGTGGAAAAAAATTCATAAATGTATTGCAGAACAGCTGCCTGGTCTGATTTCTGCATTTGAACATAAGCTGTGATTCTTTTCCAGCGTTCCCTGTAACACACAAACCTTGTAGCCAAACAGCACAAGAGTAAATAACACAATGAAGATCCTCCTCTTCCTTTCATACTCATTTTACACCAGCTCCAGTGACTGGAATTCCATCTGCTTTACAATGATATATGTGGGAGGATGATCAGGTCCTAAATATCTGAAAATATTTAATTCTTTGAGGCCTGATATCATAATTATTATATGAGTAACCCCATTGCTTCCAATGCATCTGAATGAGAACTACTTACATGAGCAAGGGCCTGCAGACTTGAGTCACTGGTTTTCTCTTTCCTAAAAAGAAAAGTGTGGATTTTCTTTTCTTTTCATGGGTCACACACATTTCCCATGTGGTGCGTATCGGGTCTTAGCAACTTACTGCACACTTTGGATGAGGTGTTTGTTTAGCTTTTTATAAAATAAGCTCCTTCTCACAAAGGCCACAGAGGACAATTACATCTGTAGGGGCCAAAGTAGTATTTGGTAACTCTGTTGAAGTCAATGGTCCCAATAATGAAATATTTGAAGATCACAAGTGGTCTTAAATCTTCATGGCTCAGAACCTCTGCTTGTGTTAATTGTTCTAGCTCAGTTGGAGCTATGACAATTTATACCAGCTGAGGTCCCATATAGTTTGTATGAAAGGAGGTTCAGGTGCTTAGCACCTTTGCAAATCAGGACATTTTTACATTGGTGGCTAAATACGGCTCCAGGAGTAAGGATTTATGTTTGAATATTGTGGCCTATAGCAGTAAATTTTGTAAAAGAGTAAAAGGGCCAGATCCTCAGCGGGTATAAGTCAGCATAGGTCATTTGACTTCAGCAGATCTATGCTGATTTACAACTACTGAGGGTATGGATGGTGGACTGCTACTTTACTCCCATGCAGGCTGAATGTAGTGCATTCAATACCAGACAATCTAAGATGTGGGAACTGAAATCTAGTACTAACCACGACATTTTGCTCTCCACTACTCAGAAAATCATTTCTGTGGGAAACCCTTCTTTAGTTGAACATATGTGAATGCTAGTCACACTAGTGATTTGGACAGGTAAGATCACTTGGGTAGCATTAGGCATTTCATGAGGACTGAATTTCAGTTCCAGGCAAATGCGTGTTCGTAATGTTAAAGGTCTCCCCTAGAATGACTGGCAAAAATCAGTTTAATAAGATGTCAGATATAGGAGTTATTTTGGGGACAATTTTCACCTAAGTTAAATATAACCGGCCAGTTTCTAAACCAATGTAAGTCACTATAGCTCCATTGACACCAGGGGAGATACACCAGTTTATCCCAGCTGTGAAACTGGCCTATCATGCAGTGTCAACAAGGATAACTAGCAGGGATCATGTAAATACATAAAATATAGTTTTGTTTATACAAATCCTATCAAGGTCAGTGCAAGGACAGCAGAACAGGATGCAGGTAGATATACTACTGTGATGGTGTTGTACAAAACTGTCAGACAGAAGAAAGGTTAATAGATATGGTCTCTGCTTCAGAAATCCCACCGCCCAGAGCAGGATTTCTTTTGTGCTGGGCCAGTGAGGGGAATTCACAGTGGGATACATATGACTTCAGTTCTGAAAAGAAGTATTCTACAACTTGTGTGTTGTTGTGACCGCAACATATGAACTAGCCAGCTGCAGTTGTAAGTATGTTACCTACTCAGCAGAGTATGAGCCCAGAGGGCAATGATGCATGGGCCAGCGCAGTAGTTTGCCTGCTCTTAGCACTTTCTATAGTGCAACAAAGCTCTTCTGCTTGTAGGCAGTAAGAAGCCCCCACCTCAGCTTCACCCAGCTCCTGCACCTGCATATACATATACACACACAGCACAAGCAAAGGTAGGAGCTAGTTCTGAGCTTAGCCATGTGTACCATGTAATTTTATAGTTCAATTTACTTGAAGTATTATATGAAAGCCAAATGGTCTATCGCATTTTAAGTTGTTTACCTTAAACCCCACCTACACTGTAACTATTGCGTTAAAATGTACCATGTGCAGGAGGCCAACACTAACACTGCTAATTTTAGAAAGCTCGCACCATTCAAACTTGAAACACTTACACCCAACAAAATATTCCTCTTACAGGCTGCATGCCTTTATCACACTCTGGAGCTGGTGCTGAGGGGTTTTTAGCTAGTTGCTTGAAATGGCACCAAGTTTGACCAGCTCAATGGTCTAAATCTTAATGGAGAGGCTAAACTTTAACATGGAGGATTATGTTGCTGATTAGCATTTCCAATAATCAAGCAATTGGCGCATTACAATTATCTAGTGTCTGGCTACTTGCCCCAAAAGGTCACACTTGCATAGATTACTTTTTACAGATAATCATGTTGCTATGAACTCTAGCAGAGATGTGTCTGGATCATTTCCCTCAGTTAATACAACTTGATAGGAAACCAAATTCAGGAAAAGTTACATATTATGTCACATATGTTCAGATTTCCCTGTGAGGAGATCCAGAAGGAGAGAGAGCTCTCAGGATTGTTTCTTCTATCAAGATAATAAGATTCTTGGACTAGTAGGGTAACTAAACTGCCAGGGCCCACAGATCATAAAAAATGAGGGACCAAATTCTCCTCTGTATAGATGATTCCTTCACTGGGACTTGGAAGCTCCATGTGTTCAGGAGTCTCTACATGTGAAATTTCCTCATCCCATTGCCAAGGGATTTTATCTCTACCCTCACCATGGAACTCATAGGAGAACTTGGCAAAAAAGCTGATGACTATGATCATCAGCCCAGAGACAATGTGCCTCAGAATTGTCTTCTGTTCACACCCACAGACACCTATCAGAACAAAGCTCAAGAAGTTATTTGCAAATATATTCAAGGCCTAGTCTCCTTTTATATCCAACAGTGTAATCAAAGTTCAACCATAGCTGTGAAAGTGTGTCCTCCAGGCCTTTGATAGAATGCTGTCTGCAGGAGCTGGGCTGCCCTGGCCAGCCTCAGTCCCACTGTCATCTGTTGCTGGAGATTAGGGATTCATAGTGAGGAAGAACTAAGGTAAAGTTGATAGTTTCAACAGTAACATGTTTAGAGATTACCTGAGGGGCAAGGGGGTGGAAGGCTGGGCAACCAGGTTTTGTATTTCCATGCTCAACTACTCTGTACCCACAGAACATCACTTCTGTGGAAGGGTCATAGAGGGGCTTCTTGAAACTGGAGAATGAAGGGAGATGAGGAGCTGCCATACACCTGGCATCACCCCATAGACCTGGATTGCTGTCTCTTTATTTGCAGTGGCAGAGGAGAATTTTGCTCCATCATTGAGTTCTATGTGGCTAAGGCCATATCTTCGTTATGAGGAATATCGACGCTGCCACAATCAATCTTACAGAGTTTGATTACTGAGTCTAGTAAAGACCCACTAAGTCGAACTCAGAGGGCACTCCATCAGCAGCAGTACTCCTGATTCTCGCAAGGAGTAAGGGAAGTCAATGGGAGCATTTGCTTCTGTTGATCTCATGCTGTGGAGTCCGCACAGAAACTTGAATTAAGGTATGTCGATTCCAGCTATGTAATTAACATAGCTGGACTTGCATATCTTAATTCTATCTTCTATGTAAGTATATACAAGACTTCAGTAATTACATCATTTGAAGGGCTCATCTCAAATCAATACCAGGTTTGCCTGGGTTGGCTGTATATGCTTAAAGAAACATTGCATCCACTGGCATTTCACTGGGACTGTAGCATCATTCGGAGTGAGGTGACTATTGACATAATTATCTTCTATAGGGCATTTTGGGGCTGGGGCTGAGGCTGGGGCTGGGACTAGGGCTAGGGATGTAAAAGGGTAACCGGTTAATTGGTTACCTGGTAAGCACTGCCTTACTGGCATGCGTACCAGGGTAATTGGTTAATTGTCACTTGGTCCGGCTGGAGCAGGCCCAGTAAGGAGGAGGTCACCTATGAATAAATTGTTAGTTGGTAGTCTTACTGATGTTAAACTAACATGAACTGGGCTTAGTTATAAACGCAGTGTAGACACCGTGGATTGAGATAAATGGGATTAATGCCACAGGCATGGATTAATCTGATATCAATAGGGAGATAGCCAAATGGCAGCATTCCCTATAGATCAAACACTGTTCCGGTGTAAAGCATAGTTGTGTGTATGACTATACAGTTTGGCTCGACTAATCTTTTAGTATGAGAGGAGCTCTGAGCATAGCATTGCAGTGTTTGCATGAAAGAACTTGATGCTTTAATAGCAAGGTAATATAATATGCATACTGCAAGATTCGTCTGTTTTCCCTGTCTGAGAGGGACTGGAAGATCTTAAACATGTTTTCAACTTCTGGATTATTATGTATGTTAATTATTGGTGCAAGAAACTTACAGGTATAGTCTATTTAATATATGTATTTTTAAATGTCAGTGTGTGCCTGGAGCATAGAATAGAGGTTCAATTCCACTGAATGAGTGTGGATATTAAACTAAGTATATAAGTACTGTGTGTAAGCAAAGGGAGAGCTCATTCTGTATTTAAGGGTGTAAAATCAAGAACAGTATTGGTCCCCTCATAAAAAGTCAGCATTTATTACATCCCAGGTTCTGCGATTGTGCATTTATTCTCTACCATCAGCACAGAGGAATATTGTAGTATCCCAGAGACCACAATATGTAAATTGTTAATGGATACTGAGCCGTTAAAGGCAACTTCTGTGAGTCACTATTGCACTTCAATGGACAGCACAAAATATGCTTTACTGGAGGGTATGGGATACTACAGATTATAATAAAATTTGGCATGTCACCAAGCCACATCCGGCAAATAATTGATATTTGATTTCTGAATGAGTTTTTATAAAACCCACCACCCTTCCTTTTTCTTAAAAAAAAACTTCTCCAATCTCATGTATCTAAAGGAAACACAATTACATCTTGCATACACGATTGAAGCAAGAATAGATCTATATTAAAGTAATAGTTTTATAAAGGTGCTGTTTTATCATCAGGTCTCACTGAGTTGGGAGTTGTAGGGAATGAGTTGCAGAATGTTTCAATCTCTGCATCATTATTTCATCGCAGGGGAGGTGGAGTTGAATTATTATTAATTATTTATATTGCAGTAGAGTCCTCTGGCCTCAATAAGGGATCACAGTAAAAATATAACATCGAAAAAAAAAGTTCTAAAGTCCTTTTAGAAGTGAGAGCGATGGACTGAGACAGGCATCTGGAGTGTAAGGGAGTGGAGTTCCACATCCTAGAACTCACCAGGACATAAACATCTCTGCCTATTAACCTGAGACTAGATGGTAAGATCCCTACTGGGAGATGGTCTAAGACCAGCTATCCACTGGAGCAAAGCTCAAGAAAAAATTATTTAACATAGCCAGGGCCTACACTGCTTTTACTTCCATTAGTACCAGCTATAAGTCAGCGTATTACTCTGAATGCAGGTTGGAGTAATATGACTTGGTCGACCAAACCAGTGAGTAAATATGTGCTGAACTAGCATCAAGTAATGGAGCTGGCCTGCTCTGCTGAGAGGGAATTACTGTAATTAAAGTTGTGGTCATGAGAATATGAGTTGCTGTTACCCTTTTGGGTGAAATATTTACATCCAGGTTGACTGCCCACGTCTGGAACTTTTGATAGGCACAGATCCACTAGTTTGGTCATGCACAACACAATAACTTCACGGCCAGCACCATAACAGAATGTTCTGTGAGCACAAAGCTGAAGACACCGCCGATGGGTGGAGATCGACAGATACAAAGATGATACAAGACAAAGACGATATTAAAAACATAAATAATAATATTTTCTCTTTTTGATTAATAAATCAGAATCTCTATCTTTGTTTTACAAAGGCCATATCCATTTGAATTTACTCATTACCTGGAAACACTGATATTCATTCTATTCACACAGAAGGCAGTAGTGGTTACACAAACCTTTACTTATTCTGATTTCGAATTCGGAGACACCTCCTTTTCAATGGTGGCTCCAGATCCTCTGGCCCTGTGCTGAGTATTGGCGTTGAGATTATACACGGTGCTATAGCAGTCTTTTCTGCTGGTTTTGGCACAGGTTGGATCACACAACCTGTCTTAGGCAGCATCCTCAAAGCATATGCATGGTCCTCATCTGCAGGGTTGTTAAGGTTGGGGTCTTGCTTGTCTCCCCCTGTCAGGGGCTCTTCCCCAATCTTCTTGACAGCCTCTCCCTCTAGGTGGCAGTTTGATGCACAGTTATTCTCCTTAACAGATTCCAACTCACTCACTGCTGGCTCCTCTTGCAGTGGAGGCTTTTTCTGCTCTGGGGATGGTTCCAAGCTCTTAGACCCCTCTGTGCTCTTTGTGCCATTCACAATGACATTGCACACTGCTGCACTAGTTTCTAGTCCTGACGCACTAGAGGCCAATGAGACAGGACCGCAGTGAGCTGGGTCGCTACAAGGTAACATTTTTGTTTCAACTGGGCTGCAATTGTCCCTGCAGTTGCTGCAGTTCCTTTTATCTGAGCTATTAAAAGCCAAATTTACAATACTGTTAGGTTCACGTTCAACTTTAACTTGAGCATGTAAAGCCCTGTGGATAACATTGTGTAACCTCGACCTGTGCCCCACAGTTAGGTCTATCACACCATCCTGTGGACCCTGTAGTACGCTGGAAAAACTAAATTTACTGTTCATTGGACTACTAGGTCTGACAGTCAAATCAACAACTTCATTTCTGCTATGCTCCTGAACCACTTGACCTTGATTTAAGGACTGGCCCGAACAACTAGGTGACGAGTCGGAGGATTTAGAAGGCCCTTGCTTTGAATCTCTAGGGGACGCAGAATTATTTGTTGGCTTTGCCCCAGCTGCATCACTGGAGGTACTTGGAATGAAGTTTTCACCATTGCTGGAGAAGCCATTGGGGGGCTTGGAATCATTGATGTGAGGGATGGGAATGGGAATAGGGATAGGTACAGGCAAAGGAACTATGACAGGATATGGCACTAAAAGGGTTGGGGGTGGCACCAGTGGGGCAAGAGATGGCAATCCAAAGTTCATCATCTGTGGCATAGGCATAGGACCATTTGGCATCATGCTGACTGGGGGAAAGGGAAGGCTAGGTAAAGGAGCTCCTGGAGGGGGAGGTGGTAGTAACCCTGGAGGATTTCCAGGCATGGTAGGTGTTGTTGGGGGGTGAATATGAGGGGATAGCATTGGCCTGTGCATGGGGCTGGAGGTGGGACCCATATTTCTGGGACCACCTGGTGGTGGACCAATTCCAGGAATCATTGCATTAGACAAAGGGCTGTTAGGATTCGAGGCATGATGAGGCGGCCCTCGAATAAATGGTGGACGGATTTGCTGCATAATTTGCTGTTCCATGAATATGGGCAGAGGAACTGGCCCCCGGTTTGTCATCACCATGGGAGGACTTCGAGGTGGGACACCAATTGGAGGCACAATGCTAGCAGGTGGCTGAACAGAAACTGGCGGAATATTTGGATTCTCGTTGATGGGCATAGGTTTGGGAACTGGCGTGGGGATTTTAGTGACAGAGCAGTTGGCAGTGTCAGACGGAGAGGCAGTGGTAGACGCTGATGGTCCAGGGCCTTGAATTTGGCCAGCTGCAGACACTGGGGATGGGGCCTTTCTCCGAGCATCTGCTAGCGGTATATTCCAAGAATCTGGAGTCAGCAGCTGTACCCCTGTGCCTTCTGCTTTATTTTCGACTGGAGGATGTAATGTGCTGCACAGTCCAGCTGGAAGATTGGCCTGTGTCTCTTTGTAGAAAATGTCCATTTTGTACTGATTGAGACATTTTGCACTGCAGAACTGAAGCCTTCGTTCCCCGTCCCCAAAATCCAGATACTCTTTTGTGTGTCTTATGTGCTTACACCAGTCACATACCTACAACACAGTAACAAAACCAAAACAGGTAAGAAAAGTGATCTTCTCTTTTTGCTGTAATTTTAAAAGTCAATGTTCAGTGCTTTCTAAATATCTGATTTATTTCTCTTACTGGGGCAAATTAGAAACATGTGAAAATTACATACTTTTTTTTTTTTTTACATTGGAATGTAACTGACCTAAATGTCCCAAACTTCTATGGCCCTCCTATTCTTAAATCTGTCTTATACAGTACATTAAATATTATATATACACATACTGTGGAGGAGATCTTCATCTACCGTAAATTGGCATAGCTTGACTTCTTAGACATAGCTTCTTAGATATAGCTTCTATGACAACTTAAACTAGATGAAGATCTGCCTGTGTGTGTGTGTGTGTGTGTGTGTGTGTGTGTGTATCATAACCTACATGTTTTTTGACATGTTGAGTTGCTATACAATAAATACGATTAAGAAACAATTTGAAAAGTATCCCAGAAAGTTCCACAAAAATGACTGAAAACGACGTCTGTTAAGCTACAGCACCTTGTAACATTTTACATTATTAACTGTGTTAGATAATAAGTTGGAAAGGGAGACATATTTTAAATGGTATCAAAAAGCAAAAGCACTATACATCATTTGCCATGTGTTCCAAGTAGAAACTTGGAAATAATCATGAAATTTGTATAAGGTTCAGATATTCCCAACTTGTGATGTTTCAGCAAGCTAGAATTATTTTCTGAGCTGTTTGCCCACTCTCGTTCACTAGTCACTTTGTGTAAAACTTCCTGGCAGAAAAAGCCTTATTTAGCAACTTTTCAAATACTATAGCAAAAAGTTAGTATTACAGGCTCCCCCCGCTTTTTTTTCCATTTTATTCTTTTCTGCACTATGACTGGTGTGGTGAAAGCACAGCCAATTTTTTTTAAAGAAAGGCTGCAGAACTAATTAAGCTGTGAAAGGCTTTCCCAGTTGTAAACCACTAGACACCAAAGTTCAAAAAATAGTCATTCTAGGCTTCAGAATCCATTACTTCAGAGAAATTATTGTGATTTCATTAACACATTAATTTTGTAACACCAACAGCTCTCACAGATGGTGAAGACATGATCTACAATTCAAATATGACTCTTGTTTGCACAAATGCCTTTCCTTCATATGGCATTTTAAACAAGAATTAATATGAGTAATCTTACCACAGCTATAAACAGATAAACAGATGTCAGATTTTTCAGTGCCTTACTTTTTGACAGAATTTTACATACACAACCCCTCCCATCATTTTTTGTCCTTTACTTGAGTTCTCAAAATATTCCATAGACAGAGATTTTAGCGCTCTCTTATAATCAGTATGTTGAGCCTCTGACCATGTCAGAATGCAGCACTGTATTGGGTGTATTCTTGCTTTTCCAAACAGCTTTTTAAGATGGCTTTTTTGTATAAAGACATTCGTCTTAAAAAAGCTGTTTGAAAAAGCAAGAATACACCTAATACAGTGCTGTATTCTGACATGGTCAGAGACTCAACATAATGATATATGTAAAAGAAAAGAATATGATTGTCAAATAGCAGCTTTAAAAGGATAATTAATTTTAATAACTATTGGCCACATAAACAATTCAAAACAACATATGTCGGGCACTTGATTACTCATCTCATTTAACTCTCAGCTTTCTTTCAATATAAACAGTGGTGACATTTTAGAGTATAAATATATATAATCTCCTGTTATACTATTTTTTAACTGTGCAACTATTTGGTTATCTCTTTCTGGTCACTATTTTTCTCTCTTTCTGTCTCTCTCAAACACTTACACACTCACTTTTTATTCATTCTTGAGGTTTTCATCCTGACTCAAAGATTTTAAAAGTATTAAACTAAATGCTCCTTGGACTACTAAGTCATCCCTAAAGTCTGGAAATCAAAAGGCCAGATTGTCAGCCAGTATAAAACAGTGCAGCTCTATAGAAATCAAAAAATGCAACACTGACATATACCAACTGAGAACCTGGCTGTCTTGTGATGCTCAATGTATTCTGCATTATCATTGCCACTGCGTTGACCCAGACAAGAAAAAGAATTTCACTGCAAATTACAAACATTACAAAAGTGGCAGTCCCGTCAGAGATGGAAAAAGAAAAATGTAATGTCCTATAAGTGAAAAACAGATTGGTACACTCATAACAAAAGCACCAAGATAAAGCTGCAAAGATGCACACAAACCTTAGTGGAACTGCAAAATGATGTGAACTCACAAGGTATGTCTACACTACCACCCTAGTTCGAACTAGGGTGGTTAATGTAGTCATTCGAAGTTGCAAATGAAGCCCGGGATTTAAATATCCCGGGCTTCATTTGCATCTTGCCGGGCGCCACCATTTTTAAATCCCCGTTAGTGCGGACTCCGTGCCCGCGACTACACGCGGCACGGAGTAGGTAGTTCGAATTAGGCTTTCTAATTCAAACTACCATTACTCCTCGTTCCATGCTTTTGGGTCTCTTAGAACCTCGTTCCTTGTTCCACGAGGAGTAACGGTAGTTCGAATTAGAAAGCCTAATTCGAACTACCTACTCCGTGCTGCATTTAGCCGCGGACATGGAGTCCGCACTAACGGGGATTTAAAAATGGCGGCGCCCGGCAAGATGCAAATGAAGCCCGGGATATTTAAATCCCGGGCTTCATTTGCAACTTCGAATGACTAAATTAACCACCCTAGTTCGAACTAGGGTGGTAGTGTAGACATACCCACAGTGAATACTGCAGAAGCCCATTCTACTGTAGAGGAAGTATTAAAGGATTAGAAGTAAATTAAGCATAGTCGGTTTTTATTAACTATAATAAGAAGTAGTGAAATGCTGCCCATCTCTGGGTCACATTTTGCCTTCTTTACATTCCCACAGAGGACATCTACAAAATGGGGCAATTTTCTGAAGCAGGAAGAAAGGTGGGTACAAGCAATAATATCCTCCCAACTCCAGAAATCCCTTGTACAGAATAGAGAGCTGTGGTTACTGGGAAGGGGGCAGATGGCTATAAAGGGAGCTAAGGGATGGACTCAGCATAGGTCATTGTCTCCTTTTCCTTAGACCAGCTGGGGTTCCTACAGTGTTCTGATTCCTTTGCTGGGATGGTAGTTCCCTACTCCCAAATGGGAGCGCTGCCATGGAAAAGCATATCAAAGGGAACTATAGTGCCAAATGGGCAAAAAGGGCCTGGGAAGTAGTGCCGTGTATTGGTCACGTGCTCTAGTGCTCAAAGCTTTTGGGTCTCTTAGAACCTATGGGTTTGTAAGGCAATCTCCCATTGCCTCCTTGTGACCAAACACTGTTCCCCAAAAGGATGCTCCAGGGAACACCTCACAAGCTGAACTTGAGGCTTACCTTTCATGGTTCTTCAGGAAGAAGGGAGGATTTGGCTCTGAATCTGCACTTTGAGCTAACAGGAGTTAGTAGGGCAAGATTTCACCCAAAGTAATTTTTTATGTGGAATTAGCCAAAATTCAAAGTTCATTTATGGAACTAGGGGTAGGAGATTAAGGTTCTTCCTTATTCTCCAGGGTAGGCTACGCTCCCAGGGGATGTCTACTCTACAGAGAAGATTGAAGCTGATCTTCCAGGGTTCAAATTAGTGGGAGGTGCTACTCCCTCTCCTGTCCAGGCATGCAAGGAGAAGACAGGATGGGACTGGCCATGAAAAGAATATTGACTCTGCCTCTACTCCCAACACTCTTCTCAGCAGTGCTGATCTCATAAAGAGGGCTTGTAATCTGTTAGGGCATGTCTATGCTAGGAAATTATTTTAAAATAACTTATTTTGAAATAACTCCCAAAATTACTATTTCAAAATAGTGTGCCCACAATAAAGGAAAGCCTCAAAATAAGTTGAGGCAGGCTCCTCCCTTAAGACGGATGTGCTACATCCACTTAGAGCCTCAGAAAGCACTGGGGGGGAAATTACTTTGAATGACTCGGGGGAGTAGTTATTTCGAAATAGCAGCAGTAGAGTATTCAACTAATGCTATTTCAAAATAACTATTTAGAAATAAGTGTTATTCCTCATAGGAAGCAGGAGTTATTATTTCGAAATAACCAGCCCCCTATTTCAAAATAAGAGGCTTGGTAGTGTGGATGCTCCGCTTGTTATTTCAAAGTAAGGGGAGTTATTTCAAAATAACTCCCTAGTGTAGAACAGGGCTTACTGAATAAGTCAAGAAGAAGAATACTTCTATCTTTATCTACTGGAACAAAGGAGAAAACAGGATTCCACATCACACCTCCCTCTCTGGTCCATTTCTGGGAAAGTGCTATCCCTTATTCAGGGCACCCTGTAAAACAATCTACTCCTAAAGTCTTCAAAACTGTAGGCAAAGAAATTATAGAAAAAAACAGGAAAGTGTAAAAATGCTTCTTGATCTTTCCACTGAAAAACTCAGTGGCTATGTCTACACTGCACCCCTTTTCCGGAAAAGAATTGCTTATCTTATTTCAAGTAGGAATAAGAAATCCTCCGGAAAAGGGCTTATTTTCCGGAGAATCGCGTCTAGACTGGTGCTTTTCTCCAGCTTATCCCCAAGCCGAAAAAAAGAGGCAGCCATGTAAATGCAAATGCCGCGGGGGATATTTAAATCCCCCGCGGATTTGCAATTCCGACTGGTCTAATCTGCATCCCTTTTCCGGAAAAAGGGTGCAGTGTAGACACAGCCAGTGGCTTTAGCTAAACAGATTAAAAGGAAAAATAGAGAACTCCTGGCACCTTTCTAATCATTTAATTTTATTGGTTATTAGTTGAAGAGTTCACTGAAATATTTCAGTGTTTTATTGCTGTACTGATTTGTCTCCAATGGGTTTCTATGGTACCTACAGCTAAACAAATACTTTATCTTCCCTTCTAAAATATTTAGAAATTCTGCTTTGAAATTTTCTTTTGATTTCTCCTGTTTTCAGTCATTCATTGAGATGCAAGAAATGTTCAACCCAGTCTGCCTCACCCATACATTGATCACAGCCCATTCAGTATATTTTATCATTGGATAAAATCAAAGACACAAAAGTTAAGATGCAATATTTTTGTTCCTGTGAATGTCTTGGATGGACGGATATCTAATAATGATCTAACTGATTATATATATCATTCCAAAGTGTTTAGGTTAAGGTAACTGATCCCTGCATGTTTGAAATACTTTGTGGGGAGGAGGAAAGGTGTGTGTGACCTCTTGGTAAAATTACATCCTAGAATATCATGCTAAAAATGGGGAAAAACAATCCTTCAAAAGGGGGAAGGGGAAATTACTGGAGGAGAAAAATGTCACTTAAGAATTAATGTATCAAGCCCGTCTTACAGGATCGATCATTTAAGATGAGGTCAATGAATTTATGATACTAATAGCTATATCTCTCAGGGTAATAAAATAGAGCAATATAATTCATTTTACATCTAACTAATGACATGCTCAAAGTAATTACACATTTCTTCAAAGAGCCAGTGCTGATTACTTAAGATGTGATAGTTAGATGAAACATATATCTTTCAGTTCAATAAAATAACATTTTCCTATCTGTGAAATATACAGTAAGTGTAATGTTTTTTTTTTTAAAGGAGTGTGCATTATGGATTGATCCTCTGTGTTAATTTTTACAAGCTGCCTGAAATCTTTGCACCCTCTTTGCATTGTATTTTCTAAATGCATGGTCAAGTGAGGAGTTAAATTGCTATAGAATGTTTTTTAACATCTGTGTAAAATGCTGCAATTCTTATATATGTGAATAGTCCCACAGTCCTCAGTGGGATTGCTCATGTGATTTAATGCTGCAGGATCAAGTTCTTACAGTCAGATTCAATGCCATAGAACATCATGTAAAAACTCCCATTTACTTCAATGAGCTTTAAATCAGGCCCTCAGTGCTAGCCTCTGCTTGCAAGGAAATCAACAGGAGTTTTGCCATTGATTTTAGTAGGGTCAGAAGCAGGGCCAGAATATTTTCTAAGTAGCTGCAAGTGCTCTACAGATATAAAATTCAGTTCATCAGGATAACATAAGCAAGCACAAAGCAAAATGCTAAAATGATCTTATAGCTAACATTTCCCAACCAAGCTCTACAAACAACCATTTCCAGGTGCCTTTTCTATTTGCAAATTTCTAATAAAAAAGGATGTGGGACCAACACATTAGTGCCTAATGAATAATGTGTGATAATGAAAAATACGGTGATGCATAGGCACTCTTGCAAGGCACTCACTGCCTCTTGAGCGCCTTCATCTCCCTTTGAATATCCTTCCAGCATCAACCCCTAGATCCAGAACATTTCATATCTCAAATGCCATAATATAAAAATTGAATGACAGAAAGATCAGAAACGAGATAAATGTGTATCTCATTCAACTGTAACACAGCAATCCTCAGGAAGATTAAATTTACCTTACTGGGGCATGTCCAATTCTAAACAACAGAATGAACATTTCCTTTAGTACACTTAATGTATTTATATTTTAGTGGCAGGGTGCCAACATACTACTTATCAGCTCAATGGCTTGATATCATTCACCCTTTTCCTGTGAAATGTGTGCCATTCTACACCACTAGACCATTTGGAAGACACTGCATCAGCAGAAATATTACTCTCTCTTGGTATGGGAACACCAAAAAACCCAGAGCTGTGAGATCCTGTAACTCTTTCCATCTTGTATTTCTCCAGAACAAAAAGAAAGCTATTCATGTTGGCAGTCAAGCCTTTATTTTGATAGAAACATCCAAAGTGGAGTCCAAAATTTGCCATGAGGTTTCCCACACAGACACAATGTACACATTCTGTTGTTCTTAAACAACAGAATAATTAATACTTTAATCAGCTGTCAATGCAGGAACAAAGTTTATCTATTAGTGTAGCCCACCACTAACCTCTGGGCAATAATCTAGTACCAGACACCACTACGTTAAAAAACACATTTGCTAAAACCTCTGTCTGTGGAGATATTGGCAGCAGCCTAAGAGAAAACACACATTTGTAAAACTCAAACAACCCAGCCACAATTAAACAAGAGTATCCAGGCCTTATACCATGCTTTCACAGTGTTTTGCATCAATGGCAGCTCCATTGTGAAACTTAAAGAGACAGAAGAAAGGAATCATAAGGGCAAAGATTCTGACAGTGAGTAACAAAACTTACTTCTTTGTTCAGGGAAATCCATATACTGACTTCAGTGCCTGTCTAAGTAAGACCCTCAGGATTGGGGCCTTACCAGTCATGGCAACAACAAAAGGCAGCAGCCTATCAAAGTATGATATTTTGGAATAAAATCATACATTTAACTACATTTACAGGTTACCTTGTGTTCCCCCTGAATCTTTGTTGTATGCAACGAGGATAAAATCCTAGTTCCACGGATGTCAACAGCAAAACTCCCCCTGATACCAGTGAAGCCAGGATTTTACTCAGATTGTAAGCCCTTTGGGGTACTGTATTTATGTTATTAGAATTACCTGGCATTGCTTAAGTCATTGAGGGGAGGGGGCTGGGAGTGTGGTGGGTGCAGGGCAAAAGGTTGGGGACTAGCGGGGGCGGGGAGGGGTTGCAAGAATCCGAGTTGGGGTGAAAAGATGCTTAGGGCAGGGGGTTGTGGGTGTGGCAGGGTGCAGGAGTCAGGGTAGGGGGGTGAGCAGGGGCTCAGGGTGGAGGTTGAAGAAGTCAGAGCAGGGGATGGGAGGCTCTGGGCATGAGGTGATGGTGCAGGAGTCAGGACAGGGACGTGGGGGGGGGGGTTCAGGACAGGGAATGGGGGTGGCCACTGTCTTTTCCCTGAAGCCAGCCTAGGGTGGGCTAGGGGGGGCTGTGCACTGCACAGAGCAGCTGTTCCCTGGGGGTAGGGGGCCTGTCCTTCTCAGGGCCAGCTCAGGGTGAATGGGGATGCATGACCCCACCACATACTGGCTTCTCCCCAGAGCAGCTGTGTGGGCCAGCCAGTGGCTGCTCCCTGATGCAGGTCAGGGCTCTCAGGGGCTGTGCTGCCAGCGAGCAGCTGCTCCTTGTGGCTGGGTCACTTGTTGCTTTCCTGTGGTCATTCTGGGATATAACTGTCCCCGCTATCATATCCCTCCCTTTCTTTTTGATGGGAAACAATCACATTCTTTGCACATCCCATTGTCCTGGCATAACCAAACCCTCACCTTGCTTTAACTTATGATAAGAGGAATCAAATTTGGTGGTCCTAGCTGTTACCATTTAGGAGGAGTTCTTGAACAGACTCATGAATTGATGGACAGACAGACAGATGCACAAAGTTCCTAAAAGATATACTAATATATGTATATAGTTCCTAATACAACAGTACCCCAATCTACAACCAGGGCCTTCAGAGGACTATTGCATTAAAAAGAATAAATATCAATAGTAACAGTTAAAGCCCATTTCAGCAGGCTCTATTGACCTCCATGAGTCTGAGGCCACATAACTGGCTACAAAATAGGCCAGCTGGGTAGGCGCCTATAACATCTCTACACAGCCACACAAATCCTGCATTGGAACCTGTTAATTTCCTTCTAGTCAGGCACTATGATGTGCCCCGTCTACCTCTTCCTCCTATTCACAGGAAGGTTCTAGATGTTTCCTTTGAACATGCCCCAAACTATATAAGATTGCCTCAGTTATGAGATGCAGCCACCCCAGTCACCCAGGTAGCTGGGCTTCTGACAGGAATTCTACAGGCCAATTTTCTCTCTCCCTTTAAGTTACTAAATAATCTTTCTGAAAGCTGAACTTGCCAGCCTGCTCCAGTTATATGTACCCTGCAGACTTTCTAAACCACCACTGGCCCAGTCCACTCTCCTCAACACTCTCAAAGAACATGCAAAGAGAGGAGGCAGAAGCCTCCCTCATCCTTTCACAGTAGCTAGAAGGAATACCGCCCTCTCACACATGCCTTTCCAGCAACCAAAAGGGAGTCTGGTCATATGTTTTTCAACAAGGCCCCCAGGTTTTGCATTCTGCCAATACTGGATCCTGTAGCAACCTAAAAGGTAGGAGGTGGCTTGAAATGCACAGAGAACTGGTCACATAAAGAAGTCTCTAGCCAATATTCGAATGAATCACACAGGCCGGCCGACAGGAGAATGGGCAAAGGGGGCAGTTGCCCTGGGGCTCGGCAATTCAAAGGGGCCCGGGGCTCTTAGCTGCCACTGCTGCAACAACAGCTGAGGCCAGCACCCCAGGCCCTTCAAATCATTGCCGGAGCACTGCTCTGAATGGCTCTAAAGGCTGGGGGAAGCGCACAAGCACTGGGCTCCAGGTGGTGCTGAGGGCTGGCTGCCCCAGCCCCACTCTTTCCAGGAGCACAGAGCTGCCCCACCTCACCTTGCTCAGGGGCCTATTTCCCTGTGCACAGCATAGCAATATACCGCAAAACCAGTGATTGTGCTGCATAAATTGGGGAATCTTGCCACATTAGGTACAACATGCCAGAGAATACACAAGGCCCTGGGCAGTGTCTGGTGCCTTCACAGCAGGCTCTGGCGGAGACAAATTGGCTCTCTCTGATAGACAAAAAGCAGCCCTGCTCACCCAGGGGTGATGGAGCAATTGCAGACAAAGTGCCTTGCACAGTTCAAAAGGAAAAGCACATAGGCCTGTGGGGTGAAGCCTATTTTGCATTGAAGTGTATCTTAGCTGTTCACCATAATCAGCAGTAAAACAGTCTCTAATCCCCAACCAGAGAAAAGTGTTGGGGTTCCATTGAGGTCGTAAAGATCATCACTGCTCAAAGAGAAGGCTCTTCTACTCCCCATCACCATGGGTTTTGGAGGAGTGGAATGGCTAAAGTCTTTACTAGCCCAAGCCCTTTAAGTTTTTGCTATGGAGCTGCCAGCCAAGACAATATCACTTGGCCTAGTGCCCTTTAAAAATTCTTCCACAGCTGACTGAACTCTGGCTCATGTTGATACACATTCCCAAAGTTATTCCCATGAGCCTGACTGCCACAGAAGGAAAGTTTAAAAAAGGAAGTAACTTCTTCTTATGGTACCACACATAAGGCATTTGGTGCTGGATGCTGCATGTGCCTGCAACCAGATAAATACACTTGCATGACCCAGCCTTTAGATTATGCACTCCTTGGACGAGGGACTATCTTTTCATTCTGTGTGAATACTGCAGCTAACACAAAAGACGACCAAGTCTCTCATCAGGTGCTATCAGACAGTCTCACAAAGCAAATAACAATGTTGGATTTTGTGCTGGCTCTTCATTTATGATTTTAAGGAATCTCACTAGAGATTTCCAATTTAAGGCTCCATTTGCGGTAGCCAACTTTAGTGAACAAGCATGCAACAGTTAGACTGATAGAAAGATCATGCCAGCACACTAGAATTCCCATTCAGGGTTTGTCTATACTACAAAGTACAAACTTGAGGAACAGCCACACTGCAATTATGTTCTTCCGCAAGAAAATTGAAAGAACAGAGGAGTTTTTCCAGCATTGGTAATCCTCATTCTATGAGGAAGAAGCTCTTTTGCGAAAAGGCATATGTAGACAGGGAAGAGGGAGTTCTTTCAGAAGAAGAGGAAAGAAGTAAAAGCACACGTGCCCTAGTGGCCATTCTATCCATAGCAATCACAGGTTACATGCGAGAGAGAGTCCATTCAGTCTGGACGCTCTATTTCAAAAAAGCAGATCGCTTTTTCAGTGCACTTTTGCAGTGTGGATGCTCTCTTTTGGAAGAAGTTTTTTTGGAAGATCTCTTCCGAAAAAAGCTTCTTCCGAAAGAAATCTGCAGTCTAGACGCAGCCGCAGCATTTTTTGATTCCAATGAAAGATAAGTATCAAGCAGCACAAACTAGGGTACTTAACTATTTGTCAGTTGCTGTTTGTGTAGCTTATCCTATGTTGCTTCAGAACTGGAGGTGCAAACCTCAACTAAAGGAAGCAACTGTAGAAGAAAGTTCAGAGCTACTGTGAAAGGGAGAAAGTTCAGGGCTACTGTAAAAGGGCAGTACCCAGTCAGCTTTTGAAGGGGGAGACTCAGGAGGGTGTGTGTGTGTGTGTGTGTGTGTGTGTGTGTGTGTGTGTGTGTGTGTGTGTGTGTGTGTGTGTGTGTGTGTGTGTGTGTGTGTGTGTGTGTGTGTGTGTGTGTGTGTGTGTGTGTGTGTGTGTGTGTGTGTGAGAGAGACAGAGAGAGAGAGCGCTCTAGTGGAGCTATGCCAATTTATGCTCGCTGACAATCTAATCCATATTGTCTGTTTAATATAATAAAGTGGTTATGTGTCTTTGTGCACGTTTTTAAAAGGATATCACTGCTGTAATGTTATTTCAGCTATTTTTCTACTGTTGTCTACCAAATAACATGAATTATTTTATTATAAGAATCTGAATGTGTAGCTTATCTCAATGTTGGTCTGTAACTGAAAAATTCCCATAGGGTAGCTTAGGCACTGTGTACATTACAATTACTGCCAATTCACAGAACCTGGTTTCAGCATGGGTGTAACCAAGACTTCTGATTCAGCTGTAATTAAAGTGAGATATGGCCTGAAGTCCTGTCAATACTATAGCTTGAATAGTGAAGGTAACAGGCTTATTCTAAAGCAGCAATTCATCAGTTCTCCATGCTTGACCATCATGGTGATTGCAAGAAAGATTGTAACAGGGTATCCCTGTCCAGTGAGGTCAGGGATATTTTTTTAAATATCCTTTTCACTGAAATGTTACCATAAAAGAATCCTAAGACAAGTTCTAGCAGGTTTAGGAATGTAGTTATCAGACTGTTTGTAATTATATTAGCTGTGAATGCAAACATGTTATTACATTATTTGTAGCTTTTCATGAAAGCAATTTACAAGACAGAGCACTGCAGTGGCCCTGGAATTTAAAATTGTCCTATGACAATTTTAAAGTATATGTACTATACAATACTACTACACTGCCATACATGTTAAAGGAGAAGAATATGAAGTTTTTTTTTCTTTCTCCTCATTTTATTTGACTCTCTTGATGATGGGATTCTGCTCACTGTCTTCCCTTCAAATCTTTACCACAATTTTCTGAGATTTACATGAGACACAAATTCTGTCTCCATTTTTCATTCTGATTAGGCAAAAGTCTACACTACATGAAGCATAAGGAGAGAATAGAGCTACTTGGTAATTAATAGCTAATGATAAATTGATTTCATTTTTGAGTGACTGTTTGTGGCATTTAAAACATACTGGGTGTGTCTAGACTGCATCCCTTTTCCGTAAAAGGGGTGCAAATTAGACACATTGCAATTGCAAATGAAGCGGGGATTTAAATCCTTCCCGCTTCATTTGCATAAACATGGCTGCAGCTTTTTTCCGGCTGAGAGCTTTGCCGGAAAAAAGCACCAGTCTAGACGCGGATCTTTCGGAAAATAAAGCCTTTTCTGAAAGATCCCCTATTCTGTATTTTAAGAGGCTCTGCATGTTGCAGAGTGCTGTTGCAGAGTGCTGTGGTGAGGGCAACCAGAGCATGCAGATACAAACTGCTTTGCTGTCCCTCATTGAGGTAGGCAACCAAGCAGGGAAAGCAGAGAACCGGCTGTCCGGAGGAGAGGGGGGTGTCCCTTTAAGCACAGGTCTCAGATAGCCTCAGGCAGCAGCCACACAAAGTAACTCCTGACCTGATGCCCTGCCAGCAGGGCTGGACGGAGGCATGGGCGAGCTGGGCAGCTGCACAGGGCGCCAACCCACGGGGGCACCTGATGGCAGCAGTAAGGGGCGCACGACGTCCCTTGCAGCTGCCATCAGAAGCTATGCGCCCGGCTCCCGCAGCGCCGGCCCCACAGCGCCGGACAGCAGCACCCTTGCCTCTATGGCTGCAGTGCCATGTGCGGCCCAGTGCGTGTGCTAGCAGCGCTGGCCGGGCCAGGCTGGGCAGTGTATGTGCCCCGGGGGCAGGCCCCGGGCTGTGTGCCAGCGGCCATGGCCGGCACGCGCATGCACCCGGGGGGGGGAGGGGCCCGCGCCCCACGGATGGACCTGCGAATGCACCCTGCGCCCGGGGGCGGTAACACACGCCCGGGCCCAGGGCGCCAAAAGGGCTCGGGCCGGCCCTGCCTGCCAGGCCTGGTTCCAGCCGTCCTTAAATGCGATTCAGCGGCTACTCAGTGTGGATGCGCTATTTCAAAACAGCCAAATGCTATTTCGAAATGCATTTTGTGTGTAGATGCGTTATTTTGAAATATCTGATTTCACAATAACTATTTCGAAATTAGATATTTTGAAATAACGCTGTAGTGTAGACGTACCCTTCGCCAGTTGTACAGGTGCAGCTCTCAGACTAGCTTGGCACAGTGTATGCAATTTACATCACTCTTCTTTGACTCCTGGCTGCTAATCCTTTAAACTGTACTGTGGATCAAAATGCACATCACAGGATTATTCATCTTTGTAACTGGCCTCATTGCTGGATGGTTCCCGAGGATCTGTGTGGACGGAATCTGCCCCCTAGACTGTGGATGAGCAGAGGAGTCACTCCATAGTTTCTCCTGTAGTAGCCCCAATGGCTTTTGCACTTCTTTCCTCAAGGAGACTTGACCAATAGGACTTCTTACCTGTAACTCTATAGGCCTGGCCTGTCCTCTGAGGGGCAGGTTACAGGCAGATCTTGCAGAACCCAGTTTTCTACTGCATAGAGGAGGTCAGGGCCCTGATAAGCTCCTGGCATCCTTGCAAGGGACAACACAGAGTTTCCCCCTCTGAGAAACAGACCTGGCAGCTAGCCACTTACACACT
Organism: Pelodiscus sinensis; assembly: GCF_052426305.1. Lineage (NCBI taxonomy): Eukaryota > Metazoa > Chordata > Testudines > Trionychidae > Pelodiscus > Pelodiscus sinensis. The sequence continues at coordinate 78,538,242 of NC_143054.1, read as the reverse complement.
CACATTAAAATTTATTTTGGAAACACTCTAAAGAAATGATCTTCCCACTGTCGGATCTGACATGTTTATAATATGAGAGGCTACATATGGCATAAAAAGAGTAAGGGGAGAAAGAGAGACAGACCTGTGGGGGTCACGCTGATTATCAATTTCTGTGATTCAGACACTCGCCCACAAGGAGCTTGATTGAGGGTAGATTTTTCAAAAGTACCTAAATGACATAAGCTCCTAAGTCCAACTAAAGTTAATGAGACTAAGGCTCCTGGATCATTCAGGCACTTTTGAAAATATTACCCTCCAGCCTTCAACTTAATTCATGTGGGTCATGGAGTCCAACAAAACTGGGGACAAGACCACTGTTCCCTTTAATTTTTCTATCCATGTGCAGAATACATTTTCTTATGTGCACTGAGGCACTGTGGGTGCTCTGCTAGCTAATCAGCTGGGTGGCATTTGAATCTCTCCTGGGTGGCCACCCAAGTACTCAGCTTACAAGGAACACTGGACTCAAGATCTTTCATTTTGTGAGTTATTAAAGTTTCCTTTATCAAAACATTCATACTCAGCCTCATGAAATTTAGCAGGGAAAAGCTAAGAGACTAGAAACAACAGTTAAATTACATAGGTGTAAAGCTTTCCGTGTTTCTGAACTGCTGTAACAACTTCCTAAAACTGGTGATTTTCCTTTCTGATATCTAAGCCCTTCACACCACAAGGAGACTATTGTTTCCTCATGAAAACAGCATGAACTTTTGCCTCAAACTACAGCTACTGCAGCCTTTCAAAATATCAAAAGTGAGGAAAAATTTAAGCACCTTGAGAACATGACAAAAATTGTCGACTTTGAATATACAGGAAATAAAATGAAGGAAGGTCACAAAGTAACAGCTGGAAAAACATTTCTGGAGTCTATAAAGCACTCCTCTACCATGTGCAGGCCTGCAACTGCTTTGGTGCAGGCTAAGAAAGGCACACCAAGACAAATCCATAGAAGATAATGTAAAATCATTTCTTTATTCAGGATGAAGTTCACAGAGATGCCCAGGTAAAGCCATCTAAAACATGTGTATATCTCTACTGCTCTTCTACAGGAGTCAGCATGGGTGGGTGGATGGCTGTGCAAATGTATTTCTTCATTTTCTAGGTACTGAAAAAGAAGGGTTCATATCAGCTCTGGTTTGGAGCAGCTGTTGGGGCCATCCACAGGTGAGGCAACTGATCTTCACTTATGTGGCTCCAGAAGCCCTAAACTCCTACAGACAGGGCCTGGAGACTTAGCAGCTGCTATGGCTGATAATAGGATTGAATATCAGCTACAGAAGATCTGTACTGCAGCCCAAGAGTTGCCTAGCAAGTTGGAGTGGATTCTGTATTTGTTACTCCTTGTAGAATACCCTGCACCAAGCCCCAGTAATCAGGAAGGGGAAGTGAATTTCACCCAGGCAGTAATTAGTGCTGGAAATGTATTAGATCATTTAGAGAATTTGGAACATTGCTAAAAATTGAGAAACTGAAAGGTGAAAGGGGAAGCAGTCAATTTCTTAACTCCAGATTGTTTAATGGATGGCTGAAATATCACCACAGGACAAACATTCAAACCTAACAGTTTTGTACTGTCAAGTTTTAAGATAACTTTAGAATGCTGATAAAAGTTTTAATCTTGTAATTAATTTATTCCTTTAGGGTACGTCTCCACAGCAGTGTTATTTTGGAATAACTGACATTTCGAAATAACAACAAAGTGCATGTCTACATAGCAAGCCATTATTTCAAAATAATTTTGAGATGGCGGATTCCTGAAACCCTCATTTTACAAGGAGTAAGGGAAGTCTCAAAGCAAGATAGCGGAAAAAAGCCAAATCAAGCTATTTCGACTTCAGCCAAGCAATTGACGTAGCTGAAGTTGCTTATCTTAATTCGACTTTTGCTCTGTAGTGTAGACGTGCCACAAGTTAGCACCTAAATAAACATGTTCTCCCCTCTTTCAGAATAAAACGTTACTCTGGTCCGATAGCAATATAACATTTTGAGATGGAAAAAAACCCACAAGGCTTATCTGTCTAGAACAGAGGTGGGGAACCTTTTTTGGATTGGGAGCTGCTGACCCACAGAAAAATCAGTTGGGAGCCTCACAAAGTGAGAAAAAACAAAAACCAACAAACAAACCTGATGTGGCCCCCAAACTGAGGAGAAAGGCAGTCCTCACATGCCCCTTACACACCAGGGCCTATGGGGGTGGTCTAGGCTAATAGATTGTGTGCTCCAGCCCCACAGGGGATGGTGGGTGGGCTGGAGCACCAGGGCAGGCTCCCCAAAGCTTGGGAGCCCTGAGCCTTGGGGGCCAGATTCAGGCAAGCCCGCCCTTAGGTTCCTTACCCTGGTCTAGAATGTATATTTCGTAATATCTTTTTCCTCTACATATTTTCTTTTTTATTTCCAAGTGAATATAAAAATAATAGTCCCTTCTCCAGAATGTTTTCAATATCCCGTGAGATGGCTGACAGGAATATAAATGAAATAATGAGGTGGTTTGAGGGGCAGGTTAATGTTTTTTTCTCTCACATGATGCTTTTAGCCTTAGGCTTTGCTTCAGGCTAATACCACTTTGTCTGGGCCAAAATCACCAATGAACACCTATTAAATCACTCAAACTTAACTGTACTATTTACCTAGTGTGGTGAATAACACTGTATCTAAGTTTGAAATATTATAGGTCCATAGGATACTAAGTGGAAATGTAAGTGAGTCCTTGATAAATCTTCATGATTTATCTGTAATGAAGAATTCTAGGCCTAATTATTCCTCAACAGGTTTATATTGATGTAATTCTCTTTGACTTTACTTCTGATTTATCCCAGTGCAAGTGAAAAGTGTGTGGACAATAAACTCTGGGTACTACTAACTGTAGTTCCATTTAAGTGAGGGGATCTTCAAAACTCATTAATATTACTTAATATTTTAACTGCAGTAGTATCTAGAAACCAGGACTAGACATGGTACAAGCAGGCAACATTTTCATAGTGTGGACTACAATTCAAGAGAGTCTCATTCATCTCCACACCAGCACAGACTACATCCCCTCTCATACCAATCATACAACATCTTGGGGGGAACTATAGCAGTTGCATTTGTGTAAAATTAATATTCGGAAGTTAATGTATTTTTAGTAAAGCTGACTGAAAGCTGTTGACATTTTTCATGACCAAGCTTTGCTATTATTTAACCCGTTAATAGAGTAGTTCAGTTCTTTCCCAAATTGGACCATCAAGAATATACATTGTGAGAATTTCTGATCTACATTTTTACAAATGGTTCCCATCTCTATGTTGCCTTAGAACCAACTACAAAGCACAAAGAGATAGCCTGAGCTTCAAGGCCCTGTTTAATTTTAACAAGTGACCTGATCCGAAGTCCATTCAAATCAATGGAAAGGCTTCCATTGGTTTGAATGGGCTTTAGATCAAGCCTCAGAACTCTCACAGTGTCTTGTATGATTGGATAGAAAGTGGGGACTAATACACTTGACTTGTGTCCCATATTTTGAGGCTGCATGTGCATATAAAAGGCTGTAAATCAGAAAAATGGCTTTGATCAGCCCAGAGGAGGCATTCTGGACCTCTGCAGCTTCTCTTGCATGGCATTCCTTAGCATAACTGTGATAGTTCCTAACCAATCTAGACTGATTATCACAAGCAGAAGTACGTGTATAAACTCTTACACGTTAAGGTCAGCAGGGAATATTGTGATCATCTACACACTGCAGGCCACAGAACCTCACCCACGCACTTCTATAAATGCACTAAACCCTGACACTCTGACTGGGCAGAACTGAATAATCACTTATGAAGCTGTGCTGCTGCACAACGTAGAGGGAACACTGCCCCTACCCTCCTGCTGAGTTACTGAAGTCCTCAAATCATAATTTAAAGATGTCACGTTATAGAGAATCTACCACTTACACTAGTTAAAACCTGCAAGTGACCCATGTCCCATGCTGCAAAGTAGGGATGTTAAAATGCCTTTATTCAAATAAACATGTTACACACAGGGGGAGGAGAGGCAGGCAGCTCCCACTTGATACAGAGGCAGCAGTGTGGGGGGAGGCAAGGAGCTGCGTGTTAATTGATGAGCCCAGGCTCATCTGTTATCTAGGTACACAGTTACACTTCACATCCCTACTGCAGAGAAAGGTAAAATACCCTTAAGGTTTTTGTCAATCAGACCTGGTGGGAAATTCCTTCCTAACCCCAAATATGGCAATCATATAGAGTCCCTCTAGCGCCTTCCCAATCAATTAGCATACAATCAGCATTTGAGACAGGCCTAGTCTGTAAATGGACTATCCTCATGTTTGGACTCTTTTCTAAGTGAATAATTCATACTGTAGAGTAGGTAATTATAAAACATGAGAAAGGGAGCAGAGAAAAGCTGGGGGAAAGGGAATAAGTTATATACCAGGGCAGAGTATGGCTATGTCTAGACTAAATTTCTCTGTCGAAAGAGGAATGTAAATGAGGCAAATTGAAAGTGCAAATGAAGCGCGTATTTAAATATCCCACGCTTCATTTGCATAACGCATCCGAGCACTTTTTTGAAAAAGGGTTTTTCGAAAGTGAAAGTGAAGTCTAGATGTGGTTCTTTCAAAAAAAAAACCCTCCTCTTTTTCGAAAGAACCGCGTCTATATACTGTGCTTTCACTTTCGAAAAAGTGCTCGGATGAGAATATACAAATGAAGCACAGGATATTTAAATCCATGCTTCATTTGCACTTTTGATTTTCCTCATTTATATTCCTCTTTCGACAGAGGAATGTAGTTTAGACATGCCTTACATGTCCCTTGCCCAAGCAGTATACTTTCAAATTAGAGAGAAAAATATAAGGGAACAAGGAAACAAAAATAAAAGAATAAAACCCTCCTTGAAGTTCTCTGCTGTAGGGAGGATGACTATGATAGGTCCTAACTGAGCTGACCACTAAAAAATCCCCTTTTAACAAATGTACTGAATGTATAAAATGAGTGATTATGAAGATGAAGGGCTGATCATTTCCTCATACGACATAAGCACTGGGGTAGTTACTGTGGAAGCACTTCAGTAAGGAAAAAAATTAACACATTTAAGCCCTAATCCTGCAACTGGATCCACTCTCAGGCAGACTGTTGTAGAGTTTCCTTGAAGTCAAAAAAGCTCCAGAGATACAAGGATCTGCTTTCGAAGTTCTGGTTGCAGGATTGATACTGTATTTTGTAAGTATATGTTCCACAGGCCTTGTCTACACTAGGGATGAAAAAGAGTAGTCGATTAGTCAACTACCTGATAAGCCTAAGCTTATCGGGTAGTTGAGTCAACTACTCACATTCTTTCTACCCCTACCTGCTGCTGCTGTAACAGAGGCAGCAGGGGGGGGGGGGGGGGGGGGGGGAATATTAGCCAGTGCTGGGCCCTGTCTCTGTGGTGCCTCCTGGCCACCCCCCTTGCTGCCTCTCTCAGAGGCAGTGGGGGATGGGTGGTAGGGGAGGCTGCTGTAAAGGGGCAGAGGCTGCTCCAGCAACAGCCCGTTTGAGGCTTGTGCCAGACCGGGGCTGCTGCGGCACTGCATGTTAAATGTAGTAAAAACCACCCACCTCTTACTACTTTTAAAATGTAGAGATGCAGCGGTCCTGGGTCTGTAGGACCTACCCCCACTACTCCTCTGCAGTTTAATGTAGTAGGAACTGAGCTGCCTGAACACTGGCTCCTACCACATTTAAACTGCAGAGCTTTATCAACTAATTGCGTAGTCGATACAAATTGTATCGACTACACAATTAGTCAATTACCTGCCTCTTAACATCCTTAGTCCACATTAGCTCTCATCATCATTCTAATTTATGTGACTTCGGCTGTGCAAATAGTGTAGCAGAAGTCCATGTACTTATTGCGGCATCTTCTATGTGGTGGTCGGCAAGGGCTGTTCTCCTGTTGCCTCCAGCTAGTCTTCCTGTCCTAGAGGACTACCGGAGTCAACAGGAGAGTGCTTGGAGATCGTTTTATCGAGTATAAGTAGACATGATAAATCGACGGCCAGTGGCTCAATTGCTGCAGTATCGATCCACCACGCAGTAGAGACAAGCCCACGAGGCAGAATTTTAATTGAACTATACTGATTTGAACTATCCAAGGATCTGGTCCTTGAGTCAAAGATCAATAGTTACTATATACAAAGACTTCTAATCAGATATTTGTCCCATGTAACTAAAGATCTATAAAATATTTTACTAACTGACAGTCAAATCAGGGTAAAGAGATCATCATTCAGTAATTCACAGAAAGTAAAGAAAAAGATGATTCTATAGTTAAAGTATGGAGGTTAAATTCCCTACTCTACAACAGAATTCTTGTGTGACTTTGGGCAAGTTACTCAATCTCGCTGTGTCTCAGATGAGACAGACAAGGAATTATTACTCATATTTTACAGACAGGAAACTATTTAGGTTGCAAATAGGGACTGGCTTTTTCTTTGTTTATGAACAGGGCCACAGTCAGGCATCAAGTTCAGATGGTGCCTCTAACCACTATACAAATAGTACAAAATATTATAATTGTCCCTCCATTATAATTGTCCTGAGCAGTTAGCAGGAGTTTTTGGTCCATGATGTATATGTATACACACAGACACAAACTTGTTACATAACACATATTTCCTGACATGAGTAATTAGAGAAGCAAGATAATAACTAATGGGGAAAAAGAAAAGTCATTTAAGGAAAACATGTTTACCAGGGCACATGATTGAGGACATTGTACTTCACATTTACATGGGGGATGGTTAGGAGGTGGGGGGCATGCTAGTTAACCTCAGGCATTTGTCCAAGCACCACGAGAGATCTGAGAGATGAGTTAGGGTTGAAATTCCATTATAGGTTTTAAATAATTAAACACTACATGTTTGGAAGCTCATTTCTTCCTATTACTTTTTAAATAATTAATCTGTATTTACATCTATTGAACTTCATGGAGCTATACACATAACAAACTTGAATCTAGTGGAGGGGAAGCTTTTCCTGTCTGATAACAGTAAGAATTTTTTGTCATATACACTAACAGAAACTTGCCTATATTGAAACATTCAAATTACAGATCAGCTAGATGATGTAGATCACAGACACACATGTAAGTAGTTTTGTATCACATTAATCAAGAATCATTAATCAAAACAATAAAATAAGCGGCAAATCCCTAAAGAAAAATTGTGCTTCTAATATCTTATTACTGCAAATAATGATAAAACTTAGAGTAAATGAAAAACTCCAGGGACAGATCTTATTCTTCTCATTATTTTCAGTCTAATGTTACTACTTCCACTCAGCTTGCTGTTTCTTGCTTCAGTTCATTACATTTTGAAGACAGTGAGCCAGCCAATCTGAATGGCACAAAAATGCAGTAGAACCTCACAGTTACAAACACCTCAGAAATGGAGGCTGTTCATAACTCTGAAATGTTCTGAACTTTGAACAAAACTTGATTGGTTGTTCTTCCAGAAGTTTAAAACTCAGCACTGATTTGATACCGCTTTGACACTTTATTATGAAGAAGAAAAATGTTGCTTTCCCTTTATTTTTTTAGTAGTTTACGTTTATTTAACACAGTACTATACTATATTTGCTTTTTGGAGGTGGGATCTCCTCTGCTGCTACCTTATCATGTTCTTCTGGTTCCAAATGAGGAGTGTGGCTGACTGGTCAGATAGTAACTCTTGTGCTCTTAACTCTCAAGTTCTACTGTATTTCCATGTAGAGTAGTTCTCCTCCTATGGGTACATTATTTATTTCCTTATATTCCCAGTTCCTTCTAGCTAAATGCCTGTTGAATTACACATGTTCAAGAGCAAAGCGTGCAAATACAATTTCTTGTTCATAAAATTTCCTATACAATAAAATTCTAAAACAGTCCCTTAACTGTGCTATTTTGCTTTGAAAAGTGATTTAGGTTCTATATTGTACATGTGCCTTCCAGCTCAAATGAGCACTCTTTACCACATAAAAAGATACACATGCACACAGACACACTCTTCTAGCTGGTAGCCCCGCAAATTCAGTATGAAAATCAATCTGCGTTCTTTATTTCTCATGTCCTATTTCTACTAATAGAAATTCTCAGTTACACTCATACAACACCACTGTCTTAGAATGAAGCTCTCAGTTACATCTATGCTGGTATATTGAAGTCTAATTGGACTACATAGGTATAACAGAGGACTTAATTTGGCCTGAGTGAGCCTTAGTACCAGCGATGACATAATGGGAGAGACGGGGGAATCAGCTTGATTTTTAGACCCCAGTCTGACTTTACAGTTAGTCAATTAAAACATCTTTGATCTGAGATGAAGTAAGTTTATATTGAAAACTATAGGAAAATGGTAAATCAGGAATCTTGATGTCAATTTTAGAATCACATTTCAGGATAGAACACCTCTTAAAACTTCTTTTCATTTTCTTTTTATTATTACTAAAAGAAACAATATAAACATCAGAGGACAGGCTTCAGATCTAACCATGACAACTTTCCCATTTGCTCCATTGACCTGTGCGGCTCTAATTCAGAGTCCTGAGGGTAGAAACTAAACATCTCCAAACACTAGAATGCAAACACTGCTGCACCAGGAGAGAGCATGAGGTCAGATTTCAGTGGAATACAGGATTCTATGCCAGGTATTGAGATCAAGGACTGACTAACTCAAAGCACAGGAAGAACTAACTCTTCAGATGTCAGCTGTTTCAAGGATTATAGACCCTACTGTTTCTGGAGTCAAGGTAATAATCAGAATGTATGTATTAGGCTCCGTGCAGAGACAGCCAAAAGAACAGCCTTCTACTCAGACTGAGTTTTGGGATTTTGTTTCCTTTTTGGACAAAGCTAACAGTGCAAAGTATACACATTTCAAGGCTGTTTTAAGGATCAAAACCCATCTTAATAAAAAGAGTTATATGACTCAAAGTGGAAAATTATATGGGAACTACATATACATTAGAAAGAGACAGGATTCTGTGACTTTACATCAGGGTTATCTTTATGGCGACTACATTCACTGACAGCTTTCTAAGTAATCCCCCTTCCTCCCCCCAGTATTCATGGTTTCATATAAATCCAGATTTTGGCATACTGCTTTATTGCGGAGACATCTTCTATGTGCTGAATGGCTTATGCAAATTAACCAAATGTCCTAGAAATTAATCTTGAAATACCTTGGGATAATGAGCTTATCTCATGGTGTTAAAGTAGTATACAGCATTCCATGGTGGACTATTTACAGTTTGAGAAAGCAGCAGAACATTCTAGATGTTCTGAAGCTGAACGGCCAGATAAGATATTCTCCTGATACCGTATTTCTCAGACCTGAATGCAGAACTGATTGACTAGAATTTGGAAAACATACTAGGGGATTCCTACCTAAAACATAAGCAAAATAACAATTATCTGGTAGAAAGAGATGTGTGCTTGTTAGCCAAATGTTCATCTGTCCATAGTTCAGTTTGTCAGCACATTTAAACTCAATGAAGTTTTCTCAACATAGTTATTTTCATTTCTATGTTTTCCCAATTACTAATATATATATATTGTATTCAGTGTACATTTGTGGCTATATAAATGCATAATATATACAAATATAGAAATAGGGCAGCCAACATTTTGCTGGCAATTAAGTTTAGAAGAGCGTTGTCTGTTTGAATGCCTATTTTGAGCATTAGAAAACCAGCTTAAGAAAGACAATGTGATACTTCTGTGCAGTACTATAAAATTCAATTGATTCCTTACCACAACTGATATTTTCCTTGTATTTCTAACCAAAATTCCCATATGCATTTTGAAAATACATGTCAGCTGTTTTCTAGTGACGTTCTTGATTTCTGAAGCACGTACAGTTGATCTGCATTCCTGACTTAAGGAATGCTCCATTTGAAGTACAGTAAGTAAACCTCCGGAAATATGTTTTTCTACTTACTGACATTTAGAATATAATAATTAAATCTAAATTAAATTTTGTGTGTGGGCACCTTCATTTGAAGCATTACAATAATTAAATGACATTAGCACTCTGATGTATGTATCTCACAACAGCAAAGAGCTATTAGCATTACTTAGCAACAGTAAGAACCTGAAAGGTCAATTTTACCTCTGGTTCTTTCTTTTATTTCTTTGTTACTGTTCCAAAGTGGTGGAGGTAGGGAGAGGGGAGGAGAAGAGAGGAAAAATAGAGATAAATTACAAACTGAAGTAATTGGACTGTCTCATTAGCTATCTAAGTACTTCCAAGGCCCCATCACCATTGTCTGTTAAGGGCTGCATGCAATGAACAGCTAGAAGAAACCATTTACATTGCACAAGTTTTAGCTGTTCTACAAAAATTGGGAATTATGCTATATGTTCTTGAGTGCCAACAATTGGCACTTTATCCAACAGCTATTTATGTGGAACGTTCCTGTAACAGATCACCACACACACTTTAATAAATCTGAATATCTGTTGCACTGCATCTTGTACCACTATCTTAACGTTACACAGACAGTGAAGACCAGAAAAGTTAGCACCATGTGCTGGGCCAGTTGGTGCAAAAACCAACTTTCCTGTGGCAAAAGACTGCCATTCTGGTTTGGTATCACGTGATATACCTAGATGTCTGCAGAAGAACTTGGACTTGATCTTTGACTCATTTAATCCCAGCCCTCAACCACAAGCCCGTTCTTCCTCTTCATCAGAAAATGGAGTTTTAGGTTGAGTTAGGTTGTGATAGCCACACAAGGGCTATCATTTTGGCTATATTAGGGGAATGACCTGTACATGATGGCAGGAAAGCCTGCTTCTTAAAATGGACAAAGACCATCTTCAGCAGGAGCTATATATTTTTACATAAATGTGTAACACCTAGCTAAAGCAATAGTTAATAAATCATAATAATAGTAATAATGATGATGATTATTATGATAATAATAATAATAATAATAAAGAAAAAGGAGGAGTCGGAGCCAAGGAAGCTTAAACCCCAGGGGAGAAAGGACTGGAAGGCCCCAGAGCATATGTAACAGCATTCTCTCTTGGACCTGGGAAAAAGGAAGAGGAAGAGCAGGAGGAGTTAAACTGACACAAAGGAAGATATCTGGAGGAGAGGGAGAGAGATAGATACAGAACCAGAGAAGAGATCTGTGGAGAAAAATAGTGGAAAGGAAAAGAACCTAAAATGACAAAGAAAATAATGAAAAATGGAATATCAAACTCACAATCTATAGGACAGTAAATGCTTACTGAGGCTATGTCTCCATTGAAGGAAAAAGTCAGAAAAAGATACATATCTTTACATGGGTATGTTTTTCTGCTTTTCCGACATTTGGCCTGTCTACACGGGGCCAAAGGATGGAAAAAAACCCTCTTTCAGAACATCCCTTTTTCCTTGTAGAACAAGGTTTACAGGGATGCCAGAAAAAAAGCGTCTGCTTTTCCGAAATTTTTTTCGGAAAAGCAGACGCATTCTTTGGACGTGACAGAGCTTTTCTCCAGTATCCCAGAAAAGCTCTGCAGTGTAGACAGCCTGATTGAGGTGTCACAAGGAACATCCTCACCTATGGATCATTGGTATTTCAGATAACTTTCAGTTTCTATGTGAATTTTAGACTGTTTCTTTTATGTATAGCCAAGAAAATAAAAAGAAAACAAAGAAGAAAATCCAGGTAATGCACAGCAATCATGCTCCTCAGGGTTCTCTCCCACCTTTATTCAGACCCATTTGTCATTTGTGGTAGGCATAACCTTAGCAGCAGCTTATTTCATTAACATCTAAAACTTTCCTGCCCTCCTTTTCAGAGCCCTAGCCTGCAGATTCAACCCCCTAGACATTCACAAGCAATTATTTTCTAATGATGCTAGAAGCAGAGCTTCTGGTCTGTAGCTTTAAAAGACCTTGTGTGCCAGTACACTGCTACTGACCTTTTCAAGACATATATATGAGACACATAGAGATATAATAATTGGCTGAATTCATCCTTGGTGTAGCTCCAATGAAGTCTCTGGAACTGCACAGGGGATGATTTTGCTTTGTAATCAGCAGCCCAAATGGCAAGAATTTCATCTTTTTACATTTACAGGTTCTGCAATAAATTCAATGGCTTGCTTGATACTCTCTTAATTTTGTCATTTAATATATTTTTATTTATGAGTATTTGAATATATGAGTGTATGAACTTAGCAGTACCTCTTATTTCCCACTGGAGGTGTGTTGTTGTGTATTATCTGTTATTTTCACCTGGGCAGAATACATCTCCTATTTCCATTGTGCAATAACAGCCTACCACATAGAATAAGATGAAAACATTTTGTGGCAATATAGGTAAACTAACTAGAAAGGCAATCCATCATCCTGCTTCAGTGTTACCACCAATCTGAAGGGATGAGGAATGAAGCTGATATCTTCCACACGGCAAACAACTAAACAAACAAAAAGAGTTTGCTCATTTCAATTTGAAAAGCTGATGTGTTTAAATATGAATATGTTGCTTATAGCCAGATTTTTTAGTGACAGCAGGCCCATGGCATTTATCACTGTTTGCACTTTTACTAAAAATAGACAAATTGTCTCTGGATTCTTTCAGCTTCCACATCTGCAGGAAGTCCCCCACCCCTCTCTATACAGCCACTGCAGTTACACACACACACACACACACACACACACACACACACACACACTCCCCCACCCCTCTCTATACAGCCACTGCAGTTACACACACACACACACACACACACACACACACACACACACTCACATTTCGGAAGGTGCTAAACTCGCAAGGCTTATATAATAATACAAAAGCCTGAAATTACCTCTCTGTCTTTATTAGATCTCTCTATGTGTGTGTGTGCATGAATGTGTGTCTCCTTTGTGATTACAGTCAAGGGGACTGGGCACAGCTACAAAATATTTCCCCGTTTTCATTAAAGAATGAACTGGGCTACAAGATAGCAGGCAGAAGTTAGACTGGAGCAGTTTCCCTCAGACTAGGTAAAGTAACTTGCTGCTGCTCTTCATGTGTAGAAAATAAGCAGTGCTTCACAATGTATTGTTGGCATACTTTAGAATTCAGGCTCTGGCAGGAAGGTGGAGGAGGAGCTCCTGGGTCTTTTCCATGTCTTGTTTCTATTATACATGAAAGTACAGCCATACACTGATTTGATTGTTCTCAGGGGGAAAAAATGTCTACTCCAAGCTCTAGGTGACCTGCCATCAAAAACTGTCTAATCACAACAAGCAGCAAATCCTACCCAGCAAACAGCATGCAGTTAGGGAACACATACTGCTGGTCACAAATTCCTCACCCCCTCAAATCCCTAAAAGAAACCCCACATCTAGGTTCTCCCCAAATGACTTTTCAGAAGTCTGAGATGTGCAGCTTTCCCTGAGTATTTTGGATCTCCCTTTCAGATCCCATCCCATACTATCCTAAAAACTCTACTGATTTCCGTGTAAGCCCAAAGAGTCGTCCCAAATAGGTTTCAGTGCAGGGTTTGGGACCCTGTATACAAAGTGAGCTCCACTTCAAGTGCATCCACTGGCCCCAACTGTGGCAGCATGACACATCGTGAGCAGTAGCCTGTCCAGCAAGTTCTAAGACTATTAAGATTTTGTAGGTCACATCAATTTAACTCCATCCAGCAGCTATTAGGCAGCCAGTGCAGATCCTAGGTTACTTGCCAATCAAGCTTAATTTGGGAAACTTAATAAAAACACTCCCCCACTCCGTGCTAGCACTGTTCCTGTCCCAGTGGGAGCCCTAGTACAGACAAGCTTTCACAGCCAGATCTATATTTTCCATTGTGTCGATTAGATTTGCTTTCAGCAGGTTTAACTAAAATGGGGCTGGGAAGTGAATGTGTCCTGCCTTGTCTATACCTCAGCTCCAACCAGGGCTAGCCATCATCTGTAAAAGCACCAGTGTATTTATGTAAATTTCTGCAGGTTAGGTACAGCAGTTATATTTAGGTAAGCAGGCTGCTGCAGGCTGCCATTAGCTTTAGCATGAACTGAAGGTGGTGCACTTGCATAAGTGATGAAGGCTATACAAATGACAGTAATAAGGTTGGCATCCTGGTCAAGTGCAGACAGAAAAATGCCAACTTGGTCACTGCTGGTATTAGATCATTTAAAAGCAGTTGGGAATTAAAATAGACACCCACCCCACTGGTCACAAATGATGGCTCAACATCCTCAGACAAGTAGGAGAATTAAACATCAGCCAGATCCTTCAGTTGCTTCTTTAAACTCCTTATGGTCATTTTAGGCTAATCCAGGTTGAGTCTTGGACAGATTGCTCATTTCCATATCCCAGCCTTATGGCAAGACAGCCCTGCCATGTGGGCAAAAGGAGATGGAAATATAAAAGATGGGCTTTCAGGACTGTCAAAACTCTTCAGCCATGTCTTCTCATTAACTCTTAACGGACGCACATGCATGCTGAACAAAAGAGGTGACAGCACACAACCCTAAAGCACCAGACATTAGAGAACCCTTGTGAGAGAAAAGCATTTGTCCAAAACAGCTTTTGGCATCCCTGAGGCTACGTCTAGACTTACAGGCTTCTTTCGGAAGAAGCTTTTTTCAGAAGAGATCTTCCGAAAAAATTTCTTCCAAAAGAGAGTGTCCACATTGCAAAAGTGCCTCGAAAAAGGGATCTGCTTTATCAAAAGAGAGCGTCCAGACTGAATGGATGCTCTCTCACTCGTAAGCTGTGATTGCTATGGACGGAATGATCACCAGGGCACCTGTGCTTTTTTCCTCTTTCCTCTTCTTCAGAAAGAACTCCCTCTTCCCCATCCTTTTTCACAAAAAGGCTTCTTCCTTGTAGAATGAGGATTATCAATGCTGGAAAAACCCCACTGTTCTTTCGATTTTCTTGTGGAAGAATGCAATTGCAGTGTGAAAGTTCCTCAAGTTTTGTCAGAAAAACGGCCGTTTTCCCAGAAAAACGGCCATTTTCCTGACAAAACTCTATAGTGTAGATCAGTGTTTCTCAATCTTTTTTATAAAGTACCCTTTTTAAAAAAAAATTATAAGTACCTCCTTTAAAAAAAAATATACGTACCCACAGTACCTACAGTTTTCAGACACACAGGTTTTTTTTCTACCACTGCGACACATTTGTTTAAACAACTTAATCATAGCCAGGTGGGCAATGACATCTTTGGGTGTAAAAAGTACAAAAACAATAAAGCGCTGTAAAATTTAAAACAAAAATTCAGTTTTCTCCAAATTTCAGTTGTATTGACATACCCCCCAGACACCTCTCGAGTACCCCTAAGGGTACTTATATCACTGCTTCAGAAACATTGGTGTAGACATACCCTGAGAAAGGAAGAAATAAGATATGAGTATTAGCAAACTGGCCCTAGTTTCAAACCCTTTCACAATAAGTGCTCTTGCAGAAATGTGCATGCTCCTGTCATGCTCATAGGTTCTCCTGGTGGCATTCACACAAATCAGAAAAATGCATGTGAATGTCATCTGTTTGCATATGAACCTCTGAGCAACTCCATCCACAACTGAATATGGATTTTTCCATGTGCATTTACATTGATGTTAGAAAATAATATTGTTCTGAAATATCTGGTCTAACAAGATTTATATAAAATATAATACGATAGATGTATTGATACAATTAAATATAACTAATAAGGAACAATTTAATGTTTCTCTGTATCTATTCTGTTAGTTTTTTTAATTTAACTTGTAGCATTTATCACTCCATATGCCTTAGTGCTGGACCAGCTGTAATCAGATATATCAGTGCAATAATTCTAACTATATTTTGCTGTGTTAGATAGAAAACTATTAGGGGCACACTGTCATTAACAGTAAGGTCCCTTTATACCATTCTGGTACATTGCGTTAAGGCCTTTTTACACTGCCAAAGGGCCTTTTGTTTAATGTCTTTAACAAATTAGAAAGCTGTTATTACAATCCAAAAGTTCAAGCAAGGGTAAGTAATTGAGCAATCTCCAAATGCTTGTTTATTTAGCAGTCCTGGACCCAGATTGTTAGACAAGTGAAAATGTATCAAAACATATCATGGTGAAACAAAAATCTCTTAGAAAATGAAAATGATTGCCCCCTTGACTAAAGAAACATTAATTTTAGTAGCATGTACAGTGAGGTTATATGGATATTGGGCACAGGTGGACAGTTATTTTTCTGGCTGTCTACAAGAAGTATGTTTATTCCTCATATAAAAAGTATTAGTACAATTCAGTGTTTATTGCTCAATTAGGAATGTGACACACAAGACTTATAACTTCTTGTAGGGATTTTCTTTAGCAGCATCAAATGACTCCCAGTTCCACTCCCCATCCTATACTAAAAAACAATCCAACTTTAAAGCCCATTAATAGGTTGCTTAGGACCCATGTTTGACTTGCTTTTCAAGTTGTTTATTACAGTAGAGAATGTAACATTTTTTCCATTTTAATTGATCTGTCAGGCACAGATTTAAAAATCAAGCTTTTACATTAACTGCTTTGCTTGTTTTTGTTACTAGGCATTGCTTTGGGAAGTCACATTATTTTTAAATTCATGAAAGTGGAACAAGGAATAGGTTTTCTACTGAAATGTGTAGTAATAATTCATAATATACGCACCCCTCTCCAAACACTTAGGCTGCAGCATAACATCATAAAAACAATTTATAATACAATAAAAAAATTAAGGATTCATCCTTAGTGTTTATTTATATAATATTTTTCTCCAAGGATCTCAAAGCACTTTACTGAAGTGATTAGTATCATCCCTATTTTAAAGATGGGGAAAATGAAGAACAAAGCTTTAAAACCCCAGTCTACAGGATACATAATTATAGATGTAAAAAATAAATACCGTATTTTCCGGCGTATAAGGCTACTGGGCGTATAAGACAACCCCCTAATTTTTTAGTTAAAAGATAGAGTTTCGTCTTATACCCCAGCGCCCCTCCGCCTCCCCGGCTTTGCTCCCGGTGTCCCTGGTCTGCTGGAGACGGTCCCCAGCAGACCAGAGGCACCGGGAGCAAAGCCGCAGCAGCGGCGGGGTCCCGCGCCTCTGAGGCTTTGCCGCTTCGGCTTTGCTCCCGGTGCCTCTGGTCTGCTGGGGACCGTCTCCAGCAGACCAGGGCCACCGAGAGCAAAGCCTCTGAGGACGCCCCGGCAGCGGGACAGCCCCGGCGCCTGGGATGCCCCGCCTGGGATGCCCCGCCGCCGGCTTCCCCCGAGGCTTTGCAAAGCCGCAAAGCTGTATACCCGACGTATAAGACGACCCCCGATTTTTGGGAGATGTTTTTTAACATCAAAAGTCGTCTTATACGCCGGAAAATACGGTACAAATATTAACCATGTAACCGATCAAAATTCTATTGGTTATACACAGTTAACCATGGGGCTGCCGGCTCACAAACCCATAGGGCTGCTGGCTCCCAGGACTCCTAGCGTTATGGGGCTGCCAATGTTGCTGGGGCTGCCATCCTTGCAAGACTGCTGACTGCTAGCCCATGCAGAGTTTAATCATTAATGGTAACTGATAAGCATTAGCTTATTGGTTACATTTTTCCATCCCTATACTTAAGCATATGCATAACTGTAAGCATGTGAATAGTTCCATTGTCATCCATAGGTTTACATGCATAGTTACAATTAGGAACATACTCAATTATTTTGTAGAATCAGGACTTAAGTGACTTGTTGAGGTCATACAGTGATTGTATGGCAGAGTTGGGAATAAAAACCACAGTGAAATCTGACTCTACTGAAGTTATCAGCAAAACTCCCACTGGCTTCAATGGGCCAGGATTTCATCCCAGGATCTCTGACTTCTAGTATCATTCCCTATCCATTGGACAACAACCCTTCTCTAAAGCTTTGCCATGTAAAACTTGTAGAAAGAATTGCCAGTGAGGAATAAGTTAATCTTTGGCATAAAAATGTTTCAAGCTGTTTTATAAATGGGAAGAAGGTAGGTACGACAGACTGCTGGTGTCTGCTTTATTAATTTGCTTATTTATATCTTATCATTAAACAACAAATCTTTAAATGACTCTGAACCATCAACGTATGTGTGATGTAATGACATGTTCATATCATTATTGTACTAATACGAATGGAAAAAATGTAAACATTACGTGTTCCCATTTTTAAGCCACTTGGGCTAACATCCGCTCTTGTTTATTCATGTGCATCTTTGCTGAAGCCCACTGGGATAATTGGTGGGTGGGATATGACCTATTGAGTGCCATAGGAATGTCGCTATTATGGGATATCTTTCATAAAGACATCTACGTGGTCCAAAGGACCCAGAAATCTGTGGTAATGGGGAGTATGTTGAAGACTTCACACAAGAATGTGTGGCTAGTTTGTCTCAAAGAGGTGTGGAAAATTCAGCATGGAAAAGGACTCAGATTACTACTATGAATGAAAGAAACTCCATTTCCCAAAAAAGAATGCCTGCTGTATGCTGCATCTTACGTGCTTAATATGCATGATCGTCCATTCATAATCTATCTATTTTACTTTTCAGGACAGTTGTAGATATGATAATTTATATATGGGGGGGAAAAAAGGGATTATTTCCCCCTTAAAGAGATACCCCGAGATATCAAAGTCAGATGGTGTAAGACAACATTAATAAAAATGTTGACATATCTTACTGTGTTTGACTTATGTAGCCATCAAAAGCTCACTTTCACAGAGCATTTTTGGACATCTTAGTTGGCTGAATCATCGATTTAGTATCTGTCAGACCTCATTATGTGGCTTACAAGGCTTTTCTTAGTGCCATTTGTTATGCATTAATAAGAAAGCAATAGTGAATGTATCCTCAAGTACAACCAAAACTATTGCGCAATTACATAGTAAATTTTGTTCTTTCTAGCATTTAAAAAACCTCACAACGACAACACAGCTTAGTTGCTATGCAAAGACTTAGAGCTACTGCATAAGGATCAGTTCCAGAGTTTGGTTTGATTTGAACCAAGCCAAGTAAATTATGCCTGGATGTGATTTGACAAGATTTTCTTGCTTGCCTGTTTCTCTCATCTGGAAAAAGAGAAAGGCAAATCAGAGTGTGTGCTCAATTTAGATTGGCCCTGATTCCCCCAGCATTTTGTATGATTCAGATCTATATTTACTGCCTTTCACGATCATAAATAGAGCAGTTTGAGACACAGTGCAGTTAAAAGGCTCGATATCAAAAGGCAGATTTATTATGAATGCTGGTAGGGACTTTTTTCTCTCTCATTGACTAGATGTGACTCAAAAAGTTAATGGTAATTGCTCTCATCTTCATTTAGCAAAGAGAAAGTGAGCAATTTGCAGAGCTGAGAACAGGTCATTACAGGTGTGTTATATTAGTATATTCATGAGCCCCCAGGGACAGGCATGCTGAGATATCCAATAACTTTCTTAATGTGTAATTACACGTCATTGGGCTATAACAGATTAATTGAAAAGAAAATGTAGGCAGATGCTAGGCCAAGGCTTCTGCTGATCATTAAATGAATATGTCCTTGCTTCTTTTTAATAAGTTAAGTGAACTACTCAAAAGCAATTAAGTCAGAACTTAAATTCATTAAATTTTAAGTAATTATTGGCATTAACTTGTACAATAAAAAAAAGGTCTTATGAGGATTTTTTTCTTTCTAATGGAAATACAATAGTTCAATATATCACAATTTAAAAAGAAAAAGAAAAAGAAAGATATTTAAATAAAAAAAGAAAGATATTCATGTACAGAAGGAGGTTAACAATGAAATATACAGGTAATCTTTGGTATTCCCTAAAATACCCACATAACTATTAGCCTAGCTGATCTACTACACTGGGACCTCATTCCTAGAAACCCATATTTTTCTCCTTTCTTTTCATTACTATCTGGATCTTAATTTTTGGAAAATAATATAAACTCTGTTTTTTCCAATAACAAAAAGTACAGAAATCTATACTTGTTTCATTCCTTTTCATAGTAGCAAACCCACATCGTTTTAAACTGTTTTTAAGGTAATGTTTGGGTCCACCTCATAGTTGTTATTGGGTATATCCTAACTATTTTTACAAAACCTGTGCACTGGATTCAATGGGACTTCCATATATAGGGTGTTACCTCAAACCTTTCTTTACAGGGCTTTCTGACTGGCATATATCCTTTACATGAGAGATCGAAGGTAATATTTTCAAAAATGTGTAAGTGACTTAGGAACTTAATTCCTGTTTTGAGAAGTAGCTTGGTTGCTTAGGAATCTAAAGCACAATTACAATTAAAATTACA
Source organism: Pelodiscus sinensis (assembly GCF_052426305.1). NCBI lineage: Eukaryota > Metazoa > Chordata > Testudines > Trionychidae > Pelodiscus > Pelodiscus sinensis. The sequence goes on along the minus strand of NC_143054.1, from coordinate 78,517,940 downwards.
ACATTTCAATGGGATTTAGATTCCTAAGTGTTTGAAGGCATGGGCTGCCATTAAGTGTCTAGGTCTCTCTTGAAAATGGAATTAGGATACTAACTCATCTAGGGACTGATTCTGCAAAACCTAACATAGCTGCTTAACTTAACTACTAAAGTAATCCAGGCCTTAGACAACATGAAAATATTACACTATCTATTGTATATTTTGAAGAGTTTGTTTGCTTGTGGATTAGTTTGTGCAAAATAAAGTCATACTTTACGATTACCTACAGATATCAAATTTTGCATAAACAATCCTGCCACTTAAATTAGCTGAATGCACTACTTTTTACATTGAAATATGCTGGGTGAAAGTTTTAAATAATTATATTTGTTTTTAATCAGAAAAAAGTCATGACTATTATGATTAGAGTTCATGAAAAATACTTGCTAACAAAATTAAAATAGTCACCTGTTCAACTGTCATTTTAGTGCAAAGAAAATGTTTACTGTTACAAATCACAAAATAATTCAAATTAGTTATGGAAAGAGTAATGGAAACTTCACGAGTTTCTGATTCAAATTTACTATGTATGGTAATTATTCAATAAAAGGAATAATGTTTGAAGTTGAAATCCTACAAATTTAAAACTGTTCTTTTACTTCCCTTTTGCCAGCACATTAATAAAAAATTCTATTACATATATTTAATTTCTTGAACTTTTCTGTAAGTGTAATATATAGAAAATGACTTTGCCCAGTCAATGATGAGCTTCACCTGCTAGTTTATAATAAAAATGTTAATGGATAATATCTCACCATTTCATTTTACACACAGTAGAACATGTAATAATTTTCAACATGTAGTCGTTACTGTTGAAAACAGTTTGAATTTCACTAGCCTTGGATATGACTAGGAATAGTTCAAATATGAAAAATTAATTAGGGGGAAAATGTCCAATTTCAAAACAGAAGGATTCAAAACACTATTTTTTTAAAAGACTATATTTGTTTATATTCTTTTTTTATCAAGGTATTATTGAAATAGTGATCAGAATTTTTGGTTATAATGAAATGGATTTTCAGTAAACACAAGATCTTGATTATTACTTCACTAATATTCCTGATAACTTTTCAATAATCATAACATTTCTAAATTTCTAAAAATAAAAAGCCATCTTTTGGTTGGAATTTTATATAAAAAAAACATATTTCCAGTACAATTTTGTTATTTCAACCACCTTTAGATATAACTCAATCCAAAAAGTAAATCAAACAGTGAAGAATAAGACTAGATAAACAGAACGAAGCATATGTATGAGTACTTGATGTATGTATCTTGAAGTTAGGTGAGTAATTTAGAAGTTACTCATAAGCAGATGGTTGCTGCTTGTTTGTAAGAATTTTTACTGCTTCTACTGGAGAGATAGGTGATAGAATTAGGTCTTGTAATAGATTTTGAATTTTTTCCAATTTTTTAAATAAATTTTGCTCTTGATTAAAAAAAATTAATGGTGATACATGGAAAAATGGTAATATTCCTTCTACCCACAAAACATATTAGGCTCAGAAAGTATCGCTCTCCTAAACACAAGAAAGAGGGCACAGACCTCCTAAAAGCATCCATAGCTACACAAAATAACAATCTGGCATAATTCTGGGATGATCTGGTGGCTATTTATAGCATTTACAGGAAAGAGTGTTGCAAAAGAGGAGCAGTGTATTGCTCTGAACTGATTGTGTTTTGTGTGTCCTAGTAGCTACAGTGGCAGTTGTCATCCTCTCAAGTTCAACACAGTAACCTCTTTCCATCTTGTCATACTTCTAGTCCCTCTGATTCTGATTTTTTACAATCTTTCTCCTTTTTGCTTTCTCTGTTGACTTAGTGTTTCTTAATTTGGCTCATTGTTCATGGGACTGAATGTGTGGCTTATGTCAGAATACTAAGAGCGCCGATCTGCTTCTTGATGAAATGTATATCGCGAACTGCGGCATCTCTTTGTTTCTTACTTGTTTGGATCTGGTTTGTTTTATACGTTGTCAGACACTCTCATAACAATATTGCCCTCCGCCCCAAGGGACGAGCTATCCCCACTGGTATCGTCGTTCACCAGCAGATGTCTCAAGTTTCTCAAAAAGCAAAACTGAGGCATACAGGGGAATACTCTTGTTCTGAAAAAGCTCTCCAGAGCTTTTAGAAATCTCTTCTAAAGCAATGTCAAATTGTCAATCAGGAGCAGCCCTATCGATAGTAACAGGAAAAAAGTTCTCAGCAAATACACTTATCCTCATTATTGCCTTACATAGATAATCACATTGTGAACAATTACATCAGAATAGAGAGGAGGAAAATCTCTCATTCTTTTAAATGTGGCAAATCAGAGATACTTTCTTACCCACAACATAAAAAGACATGGTCTTTTGGATCTCATTTCCACTAAAAATACTATACTTGACTATCTAAATAAATCTGTTAGCCCTTCAGAATAGATTATATTTTCTAAAACTTTCTACAGCTGGTCTCTAAAGCATAATACAGCATCCTTCAAATTAAATATTGTTCTAAAAACCATTGTTTGCTGTAGTGTTTAAATTACTTGTAAGTTCACATATAACAAATTTTGGTCACAAAAACCAAAAGAAAATATATCAATCAGTCTTTCTCTACTCTTTATGGTGCCGTTTTCTCCCTCCTATCACACCCATATCCTAGTCCAACGCGCATTTAAACAATGGAAAGGCTCTCCCTGAATACATTGGGCTTAGAATCAAAAGCTTAAGAGTCTAAACTTGGTTTGAATGAGGCATAAATCAAAGTAAATTTTAATAGTAGGGTAAATATTATTATTGCTGCTTTATAGATTGAGAAACTGAGGCATTGAAAGATTTAGTGACTTGTTGAAGGTCATGTAGAAAGTCTGTTGTTCACCAGGGCTGGGCAAAATACGGCTCAGAGGCCAGATCTGGCCCACCAAGCCACCGGATCCGGCCTGTGGATCACCTTCCGGGACCCTCAGGTACACAGCTTTTGTGGTTTAAAGGGCAGTCCATGAGCCTCTCCGCTCTGCAGGGAGGGAGAGGCTTTGTGTTATCTCCCTGCCCCCTGCCAATCTCTCAGCTCCTATTGGCTGGAAACAACCTCTTACCACTCCCTGAGCTGAAAGCCACATGGAGGGAATAGCCTGAAGTTTAAAGTGATCTGGGGCTGCAGCAGGGAGGGAGCCCAGCTTGCCTTGGGGGTGCTGTATGGCTACTGGCTGGGAGACACTTAGTTAAGTGCCTCCCATCCAAAGCCTGCTTCTGGCACCCTACCTCTCCTGCTCCCCAACTCCTTCCCCCAGATCACCATCCAAACCCTCTGCACCCCCCTGCCCCAGGTCACAACTCCCTCCCAGACCCCGTACTCCCTCCTACATCCCTCCCTCAGGCCAGAATCCTCTCCTGCACTCATACTCTCCCCCTGACCCTACACCCCAATTCCTTGACCCAGGACACCCCCCTAATCCTCTGCAGTCTGCACCCCTTTTTCTCCTTCTCCCAGGTCACAATTCCCTCCCAGAATTTGCACCTTTTCCCAGAGCCCTTCCCCCAGGCCAGAATCCTCTCCTACACCCATACTCCCTTACCCTACACCCCAATCCCTGACCCCGGTAACAACTTCCTCCTTCACCCAAACTCCCTGTCAGACTTCACACTATCTCCTGCAACCTAGTCCCCTACTCCTGCACTCCAGTCCCTTACCCCGTGTGCTCTTCTGCACCCACCTCCATCCTAAATCCCACATCTCCTCCACAGAAAATAGCAGCCTTTGACCACTTTCCAAAATCTTGGAGTGGCCCCCCCACCAAAAATTATTGCCCACCCCTGTTGTAGACCCAACTCCTTACTAGTGCTACTAGAAAAAGACCATCCTTCCACTTCACTATACTGTAGAAAAAACATAATAATAATAAAAGGCCACTGTCTCATGTGGCAGTGGACATTTTTGTTCTGAAATTATAGGCTGTTCTAATTTAGAGTGGTGTGAAGACCGTCATATAGCATATAATTTTCTGTGAACAGCATATCAGATTGGTTGGGGTTCTTGTTGTCCTTGTTCTTTATTTGGCTGTATTATTAACATTGTTAGCTTTCTGCTGACTGTACCTGCTGAGTTAGTCATCATATTTGTGTTTACCAACATGTCTTGGAAGTCCACTGTGGGTCAGAACAGCCAGTGGCTTAGCCACTCAAGAGTTTCTTCTTATAACCACTTAATATGGTTATGGATATCAGCATTATATTCTGTCTCGGAACTTTGCTTACAAGGAGTGTGTAGCTCTTGTTCTAAATGTGTGCCCTTAAACTCTAATGGACTTGAAGGGTCACTGAATGTGAGCAATGTGAACAGAATATATCCCACAAAGTTAGCCTGGCAGCAATGCTTTAAAAAAAAAAAAAAAAAAAAAAAAGATTTAAAATCAAGACCCACCAAGTTTCCTGAGATTTAAGGAACAGCAACATAACATCTCTGTGGTAATTACTTTTCCCTAAGGGTACATCTATATTGCATGCTTATTTCAAAATAAGCTATTCCGGAATAGTTATATTTCGAAATAGCACATCTACACTGCAGGGAAACCTCAAAATTAGTCCGAGAGGGGAGGGGAATTGAGTTGGAAGTATGTCCCTGTGACGGGTCTGCCGGGACCCTCACTGCGTCCGGCGAGGGGGGGTCGCCAAGGAATGGCGTGGTGAGCAGCGAACCCTCCACTGCTTTGCAGGGAGGCAGGGGAAGCCCTGCACAGCCACTGGTAATGGGCCGGCTAGGGAAATCGTGTTATTCCTGGGACGGTTGTGTAATGCAAAAAACGTTCCCTAAAAAAAATCGTGCTATCACGAAAACGTGTTAAGCGGGAATGTGTTAAATGAGGAATTACTGTACTACAATGCTATTTTGCAGCAACTGAAATATATTGAAAAAGAAACAGTAGTTCTCAGGAAACGGGCGTTAACCCATCAGGGGACAGCAGATACCTGCTGAAAACTAATTGGCAGATAGAGAATTAGAAAAGCACTGCACCCTGGCAATTACAAAAGTTTTGAGTAAGATTGTGTCTAGTCCCTGCATGGATGTAACCCCCATCTGTGCACCTGAGAAGAAAGCTGCAGCAATAAGACACTATGCTCTGGAAGCAAACACTCCTTTTGCTCTTGGCTATGATAGTACTTCTCACTTGTCTGGAGAAGATAGGAGAGGAGTGGACTAGGGAATGGTGCGTGCAGAGAGGGAGGGGGAAGATGCTGCACTCTTTTCAATGTTGACACATCAACCCTGCATCTTGGGAGCTCTGGGAAGCACTGTGTCTGCCTGAGGTGCCAAGGCTCCCATGGCTTCCACTGCACAGATCCCAACGTGAGGCTGTGCTTTAATGACATGATAGAATACCTCAACCACAAAATCTGTTAGAAGTATAGTTGACTTAGATCACACAGTCTTATTCAAGCTCACTGATAGCAGACACTGTGTATAACTATCCCTCCCTAGACAGGAACTGGAAGTTACTCTCCCTCTCCCTCTGCTGGCTTGAATGTAGAAGTGAGAAAGAAAACCAACGAAAGATAAAGGGAGCAAACTAGACAAAGAAGATGGGCACAAAGAAAAGAAAAAGCAGGCGACAGAAACTCAAAAAGGCAAAAGAAGAAAAGACAATAGTGATGGGTACAAAAATATCTCTTTCCCCAGCTTAATTCTTCCCCATCCCATAATTGCTGCACCGAATATAATGTAGGATACCAGGTATTTGAGTGCACTGACAAAAATTGCCTTTTGTTTATGCTGAAGTGATTGTTGGGGCAGATTGGTTTTTGTTGTGGTTCGGTTTTTGTTTTTATTGTTTTGTTTTGGTAGCAGGACATGGTAATTTGTTCTGATGAACTTTAAAAATAAAAAGCACCAAGAACATCTCTCTTATAAGATAGACAATCAGCCGAATACCTGTAATAGTCAATCAACTTAAACATAAGAGTGAATTCTGGTATTTTTTGTACTAAGAAGGCCTTAAGAGTTTTTCAGAAAACATGTTGGGGTCTGTCTGTAATTTGGGTCGAAAACTCTGATACATAAAACATTTTTAAGAGTGTAATACTAAGAGTGTGATATAAACTAGCTAGGGAAGGACATCCAAAGTTAAATTTGACGTCCTCTTTAATGCTGCTACAATGTCTACGTGTCACATGAAAGCCATATTTTCGGATCGTCTATAAAATCAATGCTACATTAGTGCACAATGGCACAAATTAAAGCAGAGCATCAGCCGCCATAACTTTAGTTTTTGTGAGACTGTCATAACCTTAGAAGTCTTTCATTCCAGGGTGGAATTTTTCAGGTATCATACTTAAATCTATTTATATGTGTGGTTTTTTATAGTTTCCCTTTCCCCTTTTGCTAAAGATTAATGATATGTGTGTGATCACTAATTTGCATGTGCAGAGTTTTGTGTAACAGCTGATGACAGGGTATGGTTTATTTTGTATTTAAATAAGGTCTTTTGCCCAACTAGCCTATCTTTTAACTAATTGTGTAGTAGAGTAATGATGCAGAATTTATCATACCACAGCAATATAGTGCTATTCCAGTTAAAATTCTTGACGGTGTAATTTTTATAGAATTCTTTAGGTGTACAAGGTGCTTACTTTATCTCCATAAAAAGTGACCTGGGAAAGCAGCCCAGGATTTCATTTCCTTATCCCACCAAAATAATCACTTGCTCATAAAGCAACATACCAATTCTAAAACTGCACTGAATATTGTAAGTGGCAAGAGAAAATAAGAACAAAGTGTTATTTTTTTCTTTTCTATTTTTGTAAAGGGGCAGCCTGGTATGAGCTCTCCCTTGCTCTGACTAATCTTGGTATGAGACTAGAAGGACTTGTATTTTCTCTAGGCAATGACTCAGGAATTTGGGCTGCTTATAGGAGGAATTGTAGGCTTTCCGCCAGTCCTTTCATTCTAGCCCATCATTTTTCACTCTTTAATCCCATCTTTTCCCCAACATCCAGCACTAGCTGAACTGCATTGCTAGCTGACAATGAGCTTCCAGGGAACTATGTGCTGCCCTTTCCTTCTGGACACAAAGAGATGTGCCTGTATAAAAGCTCCCAGCTGCTGAGAAATTTAAGTCCTGATACAAGGAACCCTGGCAGTGGATTGCACTTCCAGCCAAGCCAGCATGCTGGCCTTATTCTTTATAAAAAAAATATTTGCATTATGTAGCTCCCAAGATTTTATCATGTACTGAAAACCTTAAGAAAACTTAAATTTTCCAAATTAATAAAAGTTCACAAGGAAAATTCTATATCCGCATGGAGTTTAATATATGTGTGTGTGTGTGTGTGTGTGTGTGTGTGTGTGTGTGTGTGTGTGTGTGTGTGTGTGTGTGTGTGTGTGTGTGTGTGTTCTGCATTAACTGTGATGGCACATATCACATTTTGGATTTACAGTGGGAAATCGATACCATAATCCTAGAACTGAACAATGGATTTTTACACCAACCAAATCTTTGTTCCTTCTTTCTTAATATACAGAGCTATGGTATGCACTCAGAGGTTTACTTTTTGTTAAATAATAACTGATTCTTCCTTCTACTTACTATCTAGCTGGTTTTTGTTTTTTAAATAGCTGGGGGTTTTTAAATAGCAAACTAGCCCAAATATTTCTCTCACAAGCAAATAAATAAGCAAAGACGAAAGCATGCAATTTGCAATAGCATACGTTATTATTATGCTTAGAAATCTATCCAAGTATTTAGGGGTTAAGTCTTTCAATGAGCATCTGTGACCCAGGATATTAACAGTCTAACCATGTACTCTTGTTCTTGTGGGAGTGCACAAGCATACAGAACCCATCAGTGCTTGATCCCCTAGATCCATCCTGGCAGCACCCCCGGAGCACAAGCATTTCCCAAACAGTACAGACTTTACTTTCTGCAGCAAACCATACTGCAAAATGGCAACTGAACCCTAAAGCTAAGAAAGCACTTATGAGCCTCAGATTCCAATTTCATGTGACAGGCTTACTCTAAAACTTACTCTAAACTGCACTAAGAAAACTCCAAGGATTTATAGATTCTCAAAAGAATAAACAAATTGTAATTTCTCTTTCATTTAAAATCTTAATTCTTCACTGCTTTACAAAAAGCAAAAAACCAACATCTGCCTCTCAGTGTTAATAACTGGTTAAGTTTTTTCCATTGGGAAACAATCTTCCTGTCATTTTGTTTTTGTTTTTAACTTCTACTTTCTATTTTTTTCCTCTTGTGCAGCAGAAAATTGCTCACAATTAATATAGAAATATTGACTAGCTTTTCATACAGACACACTATCCCCCCTTAACTTGCAATTTATTTTCAGCTATATTTTAACACAACACAGGTTTTAAATCAATGGAAATATATAAATAAAATGACTACCTAATTATAAAACATTTAGCATCCTATCCAAGTCCTAGAAATACTAATTCCATCATCTCCAATGGCTAGCACCAACATATTTTCAAAGAGGGATAATAAGTATATCCTTAATGATAGAAGAAGTGCATATTCATAACTTTTGCCCTTTTCCTTTCATGCAGATTGACTCCAGGCAGCATCCCTGCCAATTACTTTTTCCAATAGCATCGGAAAAGTAAAACTATGACAAATTACTTTTATTACTTCCTTAAAAAAGAACTGAAACCTGTCCAAAAAGCACGCAGAGGACAAAATACTAAGTAGTGTGACTCAGAGCTTTTGCTGAGTACAATGAGTTATTGTACAATATTTTATCCACAAACTGATAGGGAAAATATAGCTGTATATTAAAACAATGCTTGGAGTGGACATTAGTTACTCCAGTGATCTATTTTAAAAGAAAAGCAAAGTTTCATTGGAATAATAACTGAATTATTTCATGGCTCACAGAGTGTTAATGTGTTGTCTCAGACTCTATCCTGTATTCCTGGTACATCAAAACTCCCGCTGACTTCAGTAAGAGTTACACACGTGTTGGGAAAGTACAGTATCAGGCCCGAGGAGACTAGTGCTCTTGTAATTGGGTGTGGTCATTAAGGAATGAAACTCTCTTTCTTTAGTAGACTGAATATATAATGTTAGGGGAATAATTATAAAGTTGGCTCAATTTTCCTACTTTTTGGCCACATACTTATCTCCAAACAATCAAGGGAATTTGGCAATGGATTTCAGTGGGAGCACAATCAGCTCCTGAGGCCCAGATTCTTGCCTGGTGAAACAACTTTTAGTTCAAATGTCATTCCACGAGGGACTAATCTGGCCCTTTTGGGTGATAGAAACAGCACAAAGCAAAACATCTTAGCCAGCTGATGGAGATCTCTTTAGTAAAGGGTATCTTTGGGTGACTATAGCTACCACTGTGGCTCTCAGCCAGCCCCTGTCCTGGTCCTGATGTAGGGGGCATTCCCAGTAAATAGGAGCATGACCACAAGGGCACTATTTTGGGAGAGCAGGGGGGACAGCAGCTGTGCGTACCGTACCGAGACACGGCTTGCTTTTCTTCCCATTCCCCTGTCAGGGAGCGAGGGGAAAGTACATGGCTTCTGTGCATGCGCCTCACTCCTGGATGGTGAAGGGAGGGATCAGAAGAGTAATTCACAGAATACATACTTCCCCCTCACTCCGTGATAGGGGGACTGGAGGAAAAGCAAGCTGTGTCCTGGTACGCATGGCTGCTGTCCCCCACCCCTGCTCTCCCGAAACAGCACCCTTGCCTGGTCAGTGTGTGTATCTGTGCTTTGGCTATTCCCAGTTATTGGAAGGAGCCTCAGGGAGCTTGCATTGCTGTGGCTTATGCTGGATACTGGACGGATCCCAGGCTGATCCTAAGATTGTGAAGAAAACAAAGGTGACAGAAAGTCACCTTAGTTCCCCATTTCCCTGTCCTATGACAGCTCAACTGGACTGCAGAATCCAGCCCTTTGCTTTTAAACCACAGATGTGAGAATGAATCCCAGGGACCAATTTCTGCAGTTAGTTACTTGAGAGTGTTGCACTTCTGGAACTGAGGGCACACTCTGGGTATGTCTAGACTACATGGCTCCGTCAACAGAGCCATATAAAGTAGTTTACCCGACAGAGTCAATGAAGCGGGGATTTAAATAATCCCCGCTTCATTAAAATAAAAATGGCCGCTGCACTGTGCCGACAATCAGTTGCCGCGCACAGCGCGGCAGTCTAGACGTGTATCGGTCGACAAGGGAAGCCTTTGTTGACCGCTCCCTTATGCCTTGTCGGCACAGCTCAGGGGCCATTTTTATTTTAATGAAGCGGGGATTATTTAAATCCCCTCTTCATTGACTATGTTGGGTAAACTACTTTACATGGCTCCGTTGACGGAGCTATGTAGTCGAGACACACCCTCAGGCCCTACATCTTCTCTAGAAGGGATTTGCTGAGGCTGAAGAGTTGCATGCAGTGTCCCACCTCTCCTTTTTATATATGTATAATCAGAAAAAAGTCTGTACATTTCTTCAAAATAAAACTGAGTGTTCTCTTTTCCCCCCAATATTTCTCCCTAGCCAAATGAAGTATTCACTTAGCGGTGCTGGGGAAAAAGGAAATGTAGGGAAAAGTTCTATAAACTCAGCAAAAGCTCCATTTTCAAAGGCAATGTGTGAATCTCTTTTTAAATAAATGACAATTCATTCTTTGTTTACTTGAGGTGAACAGAAAAATTCATTGTGGAGCACTAATTTTCGCAAGCTAATCAGGAATATTAGGTCTCAACAGACTCATTTAATAGAAATATAATAGGCATTCCTGCTTGCTTTTAATCTTGCCTAGTTGCAAATGCTAAAATGAACATCAAATTAACCCTGCCTTGGAACAGAGATCCTTTCACAGCTGATATCATCTCTCTTACGACTTGTAAACATTCCAGGCTCCTTGTCACTGCTTAGCTGGCTTTCCCTCCTTCCCCACAGAAGAGAAGAGGGGGAAAGTGCCTGACTACATTTCACTAAAAAAATTGAGGAAGAGTTGAATTCTAAAGGGAGTACTGCGTGTCAGCTCTGCTGTGTTTCCTAGCAGAACAAAATATTACAGTAGTGCCTGAAACAATGTAGAGCTAAGATTCGGGCAGAGGGTCATTTGCAGCTTGAGAGGCTAGTAGGGTTTGTTTTGTTTTACTTTGTGCTTTACTAGCCATTCCCTTCATGGCTCCTTATGAACTACTGTACAAGACAAGATAGTAAGACAAGGCCATTAAAGTTCTATAATCAGATATAAAATATTTGCAAGCAATTTGAGATCTTAAAATTGTTCATTGATATCAGAACTAGCATTAGAACTCTATACAGGAAAAAAGCTGTAATATTTCATAACGTATGTAATAATGAACAAAAGCCTTTTAAAAAACTATTTTCACTGTGCTAAAGTAACAATCTAGACTTGTTGTAAGTATGTTATTCTTACAAGTAGTTCGCAGTTATTCTTGAAGGCAAGCCTTGGAGTTTCCTTAGCATAGTGCTGCTGGGGAAAATTTTCAGCATGTCCATCTTCATCTCTAGCCTGAAGGGAAATATAATGGCCTATTTAGGGACTTATAAATAATGGAAGAAAAAAATAGCTAAAAGCATAACAGCTCAGATCATTAAAACAAACGGGAATCCCAAAATACAACATTATTAAGAAGTTTGTTTAAATACGCAGTACACCTTTTAGATATGCGAACTTGGGATGCTGATAGTTACATAGTTTAGGCTGAACATGCAAATTCATTGTGGTGTAATAATTAAAACAGCAAAAGACAAACCCGAAGTGACATATCTGAGCTGGAAATTGTGAGCACTTATGGGGTTAAATTTACTTCATTGCATTTTTCAGGATTACATTACTTGTTTAAACTTTTTTTTTTTACATGCTTAAGCAATTCCTAGATAACGTACCTCTATTTTCATTTTAACAGCAAGGCCATTGCAAATAGGTTTTCATACTCATAATTTACATGTAATACTATTAGAGATAAGTGGATTCTCCCTCCATTTTTAAGTAAAGCTCTGAAAAGAGCAATCATCTAACAAGAACAAAGATTCTTCAATCAAATGTGGTAAAATATTTAATTAAGAAAGTGCATTAAAAGTTACTGGTTATTTTTATCTACACTGTAAATTGAGAAAGCTGAAGTTTAAATAGAGACTTTAACAGAGCCCATTAGCAATATTGCTTGTATATAGTATTTTCCTTCTAATCTACAACATTTTCTGGTTTAGAGTTAAAGCAAAAGGGAGTAGTAGGTGAAAGGAGGAGTGTCAGGAACATACTCATTACACCGTTCATTTGGGTGACACTTGCACTCTGTTCTGCTTTCATCTCATCTAATCCCTGACTGTTCACTCTCTCTCAGCCTCCTAAAATTCACAGCTGAGCTGTCTTCTTCACATATGGCTTGCATATAATTATGCATATTCCATTTTACACTGCATTAAAATGATGAGCTGCTGGCTTCATGCCAGCTTATTTAAATAGGCCCCAGTGAACTAGGGGAAAAAAAAGAGGAACACAGGCAAGCCATACAGTGAGCAGCAGGTAGTTCGGTCTTCTGTCTCTTTAGATAAAACGTATGTCTGTTGCAAAGGGAACAGCTGAGAACTACCTGTTGTATTGTATGGACTGGAGAGGGATAGTGGGGGGAGAGAAAAACAATGAACACACATTTATGAAGCTATGACAGAACATACATATTGTTCTTCCTTAATGTAGTGTGAACTGTCTATTTTCATGTGTCATATTCAGAGCTCTGAGAAATTTTTCTTTTTAGTGTTGGCATTTTGAAGGATATTTACACCTTGTAAATTCTATAACTTATTGCTTGCCTTCAAATAAGCTTCTGTCCCTCTTTTGTGGAGTTGGAAGGTGTTTGAGGTGTGAAAGGGGAATAATAGGGTTAATAATATTGAAGTTTAAAAAAAAATCTATATCTGATCAAAAACACACAGACTGCAATGGTTTCTGAATCAGGCCCTAACTGTGTTGTGGATATTAACAGACTTCACTTCACAAGGATGCTATCAATTTAAAATTCACTCATGGGTCTGAAAATATTTTACAAATCATATCTAAAGGGCATGTCTACAGTAGGAAATTATTTCAAAATAACTTATTTCAAAATAACTTCCAAAATAATAATTTTGAAATAGCAGGTACACATTACAGGGAAGCCTCAAAATTAGTTCAAGGCAGACTCTGTTAATGTGGATGTGCTACCTCCACGTAGAGCCCCAATAAGCACTGGGGAATAGTTATTTTAAATAGCATCACGGGGAGCATCCACACTACCACTATTTCAAAATAACTATTTCAAAATTAGACTTATTCCTTGTGGAAAGCAGGAGTTATTTCAAAATCACCATCCCCTTATTTGGAAATAATGGGGTTGGTAGTGTGGATGTTCCGCTTGTTGTTTAGAAATAACTTCCACGTGTAGACCAGGGATAAGATAACTCTGGCATAGCTGTCATTTACATTTTGCACACTTTTGTCTAATCTATTGATAAGTTTCCCCTTTTGTGTGTGAAGATCTCTCATAGACCAGTTAAGGAGAGAGAATTTTATACATTTGTTTTTAAGGAAAATTTGATTGTAAAAGCACAAAAAATTGACAGGGGACTTAAGCAGGCGAAATACCATACCAGAAATGACTTTGAACTCATTTTTAACTGACTAGAAGTAAGCTTACTGTGTCTCTTAACTCTTCACTTTAAGAATGAACCCCACCCTCTGTGTCGCAAAAGTACCCATGCTGCCTTGTAGAACACTAAACATATCCAGGATAGACTGTGTTGTGCACCCTTGCCTTTTCCCTTGTTGAAGTCATGGGCTGTCCTTCCCTTGACTTTCCCCTCCTCAGAGGAAGGAGGATTTAACTAAGGGCTTCTTGCAAGCCTTATGCTCATGCCACTCTTCCAAATAACCTCAAGTGCAGCTGGGAGACAAGCAGGGGTGAAAGAAACTTACATTTCTTATAGGTGCTGTCCTATCACAACCTGCCTCCCTGCCAGCTTTTTAAATAGCTGCCTGCTGGTTTTTGCCAGAGCTGCACACCTGGGTGAACCCCCTTACTTTTACCTCTGGAGAAAAGTATTGATATAAAAGCCTTTCTGAGTGGAGTTTGAGTTTGTCAGCTTTGTGTCCTAAAGCAGCAGTAAAAGATACTGAGTCATTAGATTTCCACCCACTCTATCAAAAAAGAAAACTTATAATACCCAAATGAGAGAGAGAGAGAGAGAGAGAGAGATCTACAGGGACAGGACAGATATCATAGAAGTCCAAGTTCTATGTGGCTTCAACTGAACACAAGTTATACTGTACCTAAAGATACTGCTTTTTAACAACCTGTATGTGATAGCATACATACAGCCCTACAAATCTCCGGATATCTGCTTTATATCAACGGGTATCCGCATCTGCGGATATTTACAGTTCATTTTTGTGCATATGAATGTGGATTAAAAATTTTTATCTAGAAGTCTGCAAATCTGTGTATAGCTGCTTTATTTCTCTGGGTATCACATATGTGGATGTCAGTGCAGATATCTGTGGCTCATTTTTGCAGATACAAATTGTATATCCATGCAGGGCTCTAAGCATACACATTCTAACTTGTCAGTGACCTTCTCTAGACATGTAGTGCTGTGATCTATATATTCAAATACACACCTTATAAAACTAAACAGAGATTTAGGATGGGGGTGATATTGCATGTGTGCATGTGTCAAAATATATACCCTATTTCACTATGGTCACCTAACCAAAATTGCCATTTTTACAGAGGTCATTCACAGACACTGATGCAAAGCACTGTCTCCCCAACTTTTCCAAACTTTGTTTTATCCAATATCAAATGTCTCTGACAACTGCTTGGGGCAAAATCTACATGTACCTATACTCACAACAGTTTAGCTACATGGTGATTATGGTAAAAGTAAAATTCAATAGTCTAAGTCCATATTTAAAAATTCTTATTCATAATGGTCAGAGCTATTTCTTCATACCCAACTATAGTGCATTAATTCACTTGTAGGTTTTATCAGTTGCAAATTACTTTTAAAGGACTACACTAATATTTAATGGGGGTTTTTTTAAATAAAAAAAAAGTGACACTAAGATTCTTTTTTGTGCCTTTCACTCACTTGCAGTAGGAACTCTTTGACTAGGGATGTTAAACCATTCAACCAGTTAACCATTTTAAATTAGAAACTATTGCCCTTCCTGCCACCTTGCCCTGCTGCAGCTTCAGTGTCCACAGCCGTGAGGTCCTGCAGGCCCCTCTGCAGCTGGGACTGCTCAGGCCGTTACAGTTGACTACAACTGGAATTCACCGGTAAGGGCCAGTTAACCCGTAAGCATACTGGTAAGCCTCATACTTACTGGTATGTGGATGTTTAATATCCATACCTTTGACAATCACCCATGACAACCAATCTGACAAAACAGTGAAAGAAAGCCAATATTTCTCAATCACCTTTCTCAAACATATGCTTGTGAGTTAGGCATAGACAGTAGAGTGTGTGTAGGCAAACACAGAATATCAAAAACAGAGGTATTCTCCAAGTGATCCTTTGAGATCTCTGCTCCTAATTGTTCTTCTCTTACTCCTCTATCATCAGCCTCAAAGGCAGAACTTCATGCTGAGCTAACAGCGAAGCCAGCTCCACTGAGCTAGCCATATAGTCCTGAGGAGGCATTGAGTGCCACTCCAAACTTCATGAGGCAATTGTTCTCCCAAGTGACTAGGGGAAATGCCTTTGCAGTCCTCCTAGTCTGTGTCTAGGCTGGGGATTTTGTGTTTATTAAAAGCTCCCAGGGGACTTGGCACTGCACTGCCACCACATAGTTAGGATAGCCTATCAGAATTCATATGAATAACAAAAGGAAGGCTTGCGGCCTCTATAGAGCCCTGGAATCTTTAATTTCCACTTCAGAAAGTTCCAAAGGATGTGAACCCATAGTAACACTAGTCACTGCAGTATCCCTATGCAGCCCTGATAGCACCCACATCCCGGAATAAGAGCTCTTAAGACTACTGTTCCAGAACCAAATGTGCAATAAGAGAAGCCATATTGCTATATACAGTACCCAACAGTCATGCACTGTGTGCAATGCGTTAACTTGCATTGTCTGAAATGGGTATCTCTTGAAGTCTTTAACAGCTTAATAGTGTTTTTAAAATTCAGGACACAACCAGTTTTTATTTTTTTTAAATTGAGAGTGCGGGGTGATTTTCTTAGTTCTATGTGGTATCCATTCAAGTGTTGTGCAAGTTGTCTAGGAAAAGAAGTAGCTGGAAGCACTATTCTTTCAGGCCCAAGGAAAAGAAACCATAGAACTCACTCAAGGATGTGTCTCTTAACAAGCAGGAACAGCAGCAGCCTATAGAGCAGTGCTTCTTAAACTATGTTCCGTGGAAAACTGGTGTTCCATGAGCAACTCACAGGTGTGCCGCAATCTCTTCATTGTTTTTGTTATTTCTTTGGTTTTGTCTTTTTTTGTCTGACAACAATTTCTTTTTTTGGAAGAAAATTTTCATAGGTGTTCCACAAAAAATAGTATTATTGTTTGGTGTTCCATGATCTCAAAAAGTTTAAGAAACACTGCTATAGAGGAACTTCTTCCTCCCCAAACTAGTGGAATTTCTGCATGGATATTTGTTTCTACTTGACCTTATTCTTAGGCAAAATTCTCTCTTTGTTCCATAAAACAGAGTTCATAGCCATAGCATTGGGGGCTTTTTGCATACTCCCTTAGTCTTCAGAAAGGAAATTTATCCTTACCCTAATTGTTTTGTATTTAAAGTGGCTAATCACTAGATGCTCGTCAATGGTATAGGTGCTTTTTTTTGACATTTTTACCCATAAATATAATAGGGAACAAGGCAACTCATGCTGAATTATTTATTAAACTGAGTTTATTAAAATTAATGGCCTTCTCTAAAGTGGGACATAGCTTTTAAGAAAAATGCACAGAAATCGCACAAGCTAGTCCATGAAAGTCCAGCACTAGCTAGCTAAATATGCTTCAAACACCTGGTTGCTAAGGACAACAATAGTAAATATCTCAGTAATCCAAACTCATTGAATATTTAACTACAGTTGAGCCATCCCAATATGACACATTATAGATGCTCATGACTAGATGGTTCTGGTATGATAAACCAGCTGGAAAAAGTTTAACCATGCTGCTGTTAAAGTTGCCATGATTAGGTTTCAAAATTAACATTCTTTAAGATGTACTTCTTGTGTTCACCTCCCTCTGGATGTTGTTTCAGTCAGCATGGCTACAGATGCAAAAGACAACCATGTTTCCATTTTCATTGTTAAATTTATCTTTTTGCCAGAGAGGCACTGCTCTCTTTTTCCCCTACAAAGTGTATCTTATATGAAGAATGCACCATAACTTGCTGGAAATCCATGGTTAGATTCTAATCCATGACATTTTATGGACCTCTGGATTTCTACTGTCCCACTAAATCAGTTGTTGTTATGGTTCTTTTACTCACTTCCACCAGCAATGTTAAAAATAGTCCTCCACTTTTACCTATGCATATTCACTCCCTAAATACATTAGTACACTGATTAACTTAATTGGAGTCTTGCCATAAGCCTTGAGCAAGGCATAGACCTAGGAGCAGACCGGGGACCACAGAATATATTCCTTTATTTCTGTAATCATGGAGCAAATGGACAGGGAAAACTCTCACTGATGCTTATGGATCTTTTGCCTCAATATAGCTCCTGGATTTGGCCTAAACCACAGAATGAGACAATAAACCACATTTAATTTTTTTTTTTTTAATCTTTGGCCTTCTCACCTGTACTTTGCCCATAAATCCATCTCTGGTGGTACTATTTCTAGCATTCCAAACTCTCAGCACCTTTCAGATAGCAAGTGTATTTTTAAATAGGCCACAAAATTGTTTAATAAATTCTCCTAGAAGTCAGACTAGTGAAAAGCAGAGGTTGCAAATCACAGTTTTAATAGTCAGTCCTGGACTAGTTCACAGGCCTGTTTTCTTATGACCATGCCAGGCTAAAAATGAAGGGCCTATTAAATAATTCCAAAATTGTAGTCTGAGTGCCACCAGTGGTCCTCTTACCAACTGCTGGTGGGCTGTGGATAACTGACTGGTCACATGACATTAACTCCCCTTTTTTCCAGCTGCTGAAATGCATTAAAGGCAGCTGAAAATGTATTAGTCTTCTAATGTTATATTTTTCCATGTAAGCAACTACTGCGGTGGCCACAGGAATGTTATTTGGTCACCATGGGGAGAAGCAGTCCAAGAGACAATCGCTCTACTAGAAGTGACTTGCAAAGGAAAATAAAAATTGAGTCTTTGCACCCTTTTTTAACTTCTTTGTGATGCATTAAGAGGACAGAAGCCAGAAATGATTCTGCTGATTTTCTTCCCCCACCCCACTCACACTTTCTGCTTATTTTTGATATTATAAACTCATATGATGACACTGAGGGAATACTAAAATGTTTGGAGACATGTCTCCCCCTGTGATTTGTGCCTATGCAGCTGGAGAGAACCTAAACACACACCAGTTTCCTGTGCACTAGGAACAGCCTACTTCAATTTCACTGGCATGCATGGTACCTGGGGCAGCACAATGGGCTCCACACCTGGGGAGGGCTTTCTGATCATGTAGGAAGTAGGAACCACGTGGTCACCAGGGAGGCATTCGATGCCCCATCAAGATTCAGTTCAACTTTGCAGCTGCAGAGTCCAAGCAAATAGTACTATGGCAAAACTTCAGTCTATCAGTAAAATCTGTTTAATGTTTTAGGATCATTTGATAAATAATGTTTTATAAACATCACTGCTTAGTAGAGATGGACCGAAATAGTTGAGAGAGAGGGATAATTGCCTCCCGAAACTGCAAATTTCAAGCAGGTGCAGAATTCCGCTGCTTTCACCCTCCTCCCCCCACTCATGTGCAGCCCCATTGGCCTGACTGGAGCTGCCCCCATAAATATAGAAGTTAAATGATGCCTATCATCAAAACCCTAAAACCATCTCAGCTCTTAGTTTGTTTCCACAATAGCCACAAGCAAATACCCAAACTGAGCTTACTCTTAGGAGAATCTGGGTTCAGGAATGGATTTAAAACCCCTACGTTGGGGAGTTCTGGAGCATAATAGTTTTGGTGAGGATACAGGTTAAGGAACCAGAGTACTGGTGGGAGGTTATTATTAGTAAGAAACTGGAGAAGTACATCATTAGGAACTTTCCTTTCCATTATGTCAACATAGGAAATACCAATTTTGAAAAATAAATAAAGACGCTGTGTGTTAAACAGGCAGCTCTGCAGACAAACAAAGCCTCGGGAAAATAAAATATTGTGTAACAAAGGAGACAAGGCAATCCTGAGAAATAATAGGATACAAACTGTTTCTGAAGTAATCCCAGTCAGAGTGATCTCAGTTATTAAAGAGCATAACATTCATTTTCTGACACAGCTTGAGAACATTTGTTTGCTCTGTGCTTGAAAATCTAATAAACAGTTAATTTGGTTTATATGATCAATAAATACAGATGCCCTGCAAAGCTTGTGGCTCATAATGATATCATAGTGTTTGTTAAATTCTTTTCTTCATATTTTTCTAGTACGATATTGCCATAAGCCTATATTTAAAATGCAAGTTCTAAGCCCCATGGTAATGCAAGCAACACTATAACTGAATCAGGTAAGAAGTGGTAACAGCCAACCACTCTAGTGTGCCCTGAAATCATACCTTTCATTGCACTACACTTTAAAAAGCCAGTCAAAATAGTCCTCCAGTTTCACCTATGTATAGTCCCTTCCTAAATACATTAGTACACTGACTAACTTAATTGGGCCCTTGACAATAAATGAAGGACTCAACCCTCTGGATTCATTACTTTTTTGTCAAGTCTGTTTCACATATGGCATACATAAGCAATTACACTCCACAGGTTTTTGACTCAGGATTTCTTTTTATAAACTATTTATAACCCTATACACTAACAGAACCTTCCAACTGAAAATCTAGAAGCCCTTTATGAACATCTTTAGTCTCACAACATACCAGTAAAGCAGGGGTCTCAAACTCCTAGCACACACAGCCAGCGTAATTGCACAATCCAGCCCAGGAATCCCAGTGGGCCGCTGCAGAGAGCCTGACTGCATCACAGCAGGACTCCCCGTGATTCCCAAAGCCATGTCCTCGGGGAACAGGGAAGTCATGGGGAGGAGAGGGCAGGATGTGGTGGGAAGGAAAAGGGTTTTGGGAATGGGAACGGAACCCTCCCCCAGCCTGCCAAGACTCCCAGACCAGATTGCACAATTGCAGCCAAGTCCTGAAAGGCATTGAGCATTTACTACTCTGATGCTTAACCTGTTTTGAGTTTTGTCCCCCTTAATCTAATTTTATTGATGGGAAAACTAAAGCACTGACAGGTTAAATACCCTGTATTCACAAGCAAATCAAGGCAGAGCCAGGACTAGAACCCAGGCTATCATACTGCCAGTCCAGTGCTTAACTGTGAAAGTCCCTTTAATGGTCTCAAATGAAAATCCTCTGTTAATGAAGTAAACCTGGAGAAACCCATTTCCCCTTTAAAATCCAGGCATATCCCATCTTTTTCCTATGTCTACTGAAGATTAAATAAGCATTTTTGCTGTTCCTGACTTCTCTAGCGCTGTGCTAACTCTGTCCTGACAGCTCACAATTCAGTGATATAGGAGAAATGTTCAGGTGGCTGACACAAACGTTGTTTTTTCAAGCCACTCAAACCTTGACACACATAAATCCAATGTGGAATCTTCAAAGAATACATATTAAAACAACTGTATAACATTGGGATAATCTGGAATAAACTTTGCTTATTGTCCTTCTGATTATTTCTTGGTCAAGTCACAGCTGCATGGAATTTTAATAAATGTGAGGCTATTTTGCTGATCTGATCTCTGATGAATGATAGGCCCCATTGAGAGATGGTAATGGACTGTGCCTGACAGTTATTGCAGCATATTCACTGCTGGCCTAAAATACAGCTAGAACAGAAATGAAAATATACTACATGCTTCCTGGCAGATGCCATCTTTGTAATGACTAGCTAACTCCAGTGTAGCCAAATGTGCCTGAGAATCTCTCTCGCTTTCTCTCTCTTTTTTGTGTGTTTCTTTTTTATTTTAATTTATGAGAGAAAAACTTTCTTGAATTTATTTTGTGTGGTTCATTGTCAGGGAACTTGAGTATTCCTTCCCGTTGATCCCATCAATACAAGGATTCCAGAATACAGATAAGATGCTCATGTACAGATAAAGCAAACATTTCCAATTAGCCAACCAGGCTACAGCTACATTGCCGGGGGGCGGGGGGGGGTTCGGAAGAAGATATGCAAATCCCGCTCGCATTTGCATATCTTCTTCCTATTCTTTTTGCAGAAGAGGTTTTTTTAATATTTGGCCCCACGTAGACGGGGCCAAATGTCGGGGGGAAAACCCTCTTTCGCAAGACACTGTAAACCTTGATTTACAGGGCCAAATATCAGAAAAACCTCTTCCACAAAAAGAATCAGAAGAAGATATGCAAATACAAGCGCAATTTGCATATCTGCTTCCGAAAAAAAATGGTAGGGTAGCCGTAGCTCCAGAGAAAAGGGGGGTATGCCATAAAACAACAAGGGGGGGGGAAGTCCCTCAGATGCTGGTTATGGTTGGCTGAGGCCCATGAACCAAACAAATCACTGTCTCTAATGAATTTGTTTCAATAAATAAGCTTCTCCCAGGACTGTAAATATTGAGCTAGCAACAAACAGCTTCTCTGATCGTGATGTCACATACAATATTAATCAACTTGACTTGGAGCTTTTTTTAAGCAATCCCTGACTAGTTTAATGTACTCTTCTGGCTTTTAAAGACTAGCTATGATCAAGGTACCATTACATTAAAACTTCTCCTCCTCCCTGACAGCTCATCTTATTAGCCTCCCAACAGTCAATATCCAATTAAGGGGTACCAAAGTTGATCAATGGAGAACATAAGGATGAGCCTTAAAGACTCAGTGGCCTTTTTTAATTCCAATCTTTTGTATTACACAAACATTTCCATGTTCTAAGCAGACCTGGAGAGGGAAAGAAAAGGCCAAATCTGGGTGGTGAAGCCCTTCCCTAAGTCTGTTGTTCCTGCAGACTACTACTGTACATAATAAACCTGAGATTAATGCTATGTGCATGTGAATGAGGGAGCTAGGCAAGGAGAGGCATTAAGTCTTCCATATCTTCCATGGTCTTTCATTCAAAGTGTGACAATGTGAAGCTGTGTTTAAATAAGAAAAAACTTCTGATACAATTTACGGGTGACACAGTACTTGGTCCATTAATGCATTCAAATCTAGGGACTATAACTAGGGCCCTACCAAATTCACAGTCCATTTCGGTCCATTTCATAGTCATGGGATTTTGAAAATTGTAACTTTCATGATTTCAGCTATTTAAATCTGAAATTTCAGTGTTGTAATTGTAGAGGTCCTGACTCAAGAAGGAGTTGAGGGGAGGTTGCTATGTTATTTTAAGGGGAATTGCAATATTGCTATGTCAGTGCTGCTGACAATGATGCTGCCTTCAGTGCTAGGCAGCTGGACAGCAGGAGCTGCTGGCCAGTATTCCTTGTAAGCTGTTCATTTGTGCGGCTGTTCAGGAGAGATTCAAATGCTGCCTACATGATAAGCAGAACACCCACAGCTCAATTTTTGTTTCTACTAGTGGTATACGTTCAGCCATGCTTTGGTGCACATAACATTATTCCTCACATGGATGGAAAAAAACTTGCATGTGGATGGGAAAGATTAGAGGGAATATAGCTGCTGGCTGCGGTTCCAGCTCTGAAGACAGAGCCACCACCAACAGCAGCACAGAAGGATGGCCTGGTATGATATAGCCAACCTTACTTCTGCTCTGTTGCTAGGACACTGCCTTCAAAGCTGGGCACCCAGTTAATAGCCACCACTATCCAGCCACCCAGCACTGAAGGCAGTGCAGAAATAAGGATGGCAATACAGTGACCTCCCTGCAACTCCCATTTCGGTCAGGATCCCTAATTTGAGAAACACCAGTTTCCCCAGTGAAATCTATACAATACAGGGTAACAGCGCGCGCACACACACACACACACACACACACACACACACACACACACAAAGAGATTTCACAAGAGGGGACCAGATTTCATGGTCCATGATGCATTTTTCATGGCCGTGAAGTTGGTAAGGCCCTAGCTATAACATTAAATAAATAAATAATAATAATGTTAAGATCTCTATGAAGGGCTGAACATTCTGTTGGGGGGAGGGGGAAGGAACGTAAAAGTCAAGGAGCTTCGTTGGCGGGATAGAGGGAAAAAGCTTCAGTCAGTCTTTCTGAAGATGATGAATGGCTGTAATAAAAGGTGAGACAGTGGCAGTTATAAGCAGCAGAAAAGTAAAATGTGATTGGAACTGAGGGACATTAATTACAATGTCTGACAGTTGAACGGGAGGTGAAGGACAGGGGTCATCATCATCAACACTTGCTTTGATTATGCATCTTGAGATTACAATTCGTTTTCGGTCCCTTCACTCTGAGTTATAGCTTTAAAAGCAGTGATGGTTGGCACAGCAGAAATAAGGTAACCTGTCTTGCCAACTTTCCCTATCTTCCAACTTTCCCTATCTTCCTTAAAGTATTAGTTATTGCCATATTCTGCATTCACACTAACAAACAGGATGTAACTAACAAACAGGATGTAACTTAACATGTACTAGAACCATGCAGAAATTCAATTCTAAATCAGGAGTAGCGCACCTATGCTTTCTACTATTCTCAGCCACCACAATGTGCAATGCTATGACACAATTTTACCTGTAGGATGATGCCAGCAACATATATAAAGCCCAAAAAACCTAGGAGAGTGGCCATCCAAACCCATGAGGAGGTAGATAGCACACTTCTCTTCCCAAACAGTGAGTGGCCAGTGACTGTCAACTTTTATCTTCTGATTATGTCATGGGATTTGAAAAATCCAGTTCTGGCTATTCTTTTTGTTGAACGTGAATTAATTTTGCCTGCCTGCCACTAAGGTAAGCCTCTTTAGTTACCACTTTGCATGTGTAACAGTCACAGGTAAATCTTAGGATGGATTTCTTTACCCACAGGCAACTATTTACTATTATTTTCAGTACTTTGCATACTAAAATCTATTGGTCAAGGATTAATGTTTTCAATGCTGTGTACTGGTACTATAGAAAAAACAAAAACAAAACCCTTTATCAATCTAATTCTCAAAGATGTGCTTGCAGATGGAAATGCTTTTATTGGACTAAAGGTTCAACCACAAACCCATCTACTTTCTCCCTCCTTGACTCTACCCTTTTTATTTGCCTCCACTCTCTGTTTCCTGAACTTTCCTTCCCATCTGCTTGAGTAATGTGCATTCCTTATCTGTGGGCTCACCAAATGCTAATAATGTTCACAAATCTGCTGTCCCTCATGCGTACAAATAAATGTGCCCATATCACCCCTACCTCAGGTTCCTCATCCATTTTAAGGTCCATTTTAAAATGGCATTTTCTATTTGTGAAGGCCTCCAGGGGCTTCTTCCAGCCTATCACTCATCTGTACTTACTGGCTGCCCTGCCCTCCTTGGTTGTCTAACATTGGCTACCGTTCAGTCCTTTCCTACACATTATTACCAGTGGTGCAATAGCCTTACCCTCTGCAGCTCCTGCACTCTCCAGCTTCTCCCTCTTCAAATTTAGTCTTATAACAGACTTACTTTCTCCCCTAGCCCACACTTGTCATTGCCCCGCTCTCCTACTGTCCTAATGTCTTAATGTAGTCATTGAATGGGACAGGGCAGGTCTAAGATATCTGGAACAATGGCAGATAGTTTTATGGTGCAAGGGTCTCTATAGGCCCAAAGAAAGGAATCAGCTTGTCTTCTTCACCACAGGCCATGCAACAGCTGAGAACTATTTGGTGGCCCATTGGTGCTGTCCTCACATTACTTCCACTCCTGGTGTGCAGGAGATAATGGCTGCAGGACTCACATAACAACTGGTCCACTGACCTCAATCCTGTTCCCCAATGTGGTGAGTACTGGCTTTTTCAGGGAAGGTAACAGGTGTTGCTTCTTGTTGCTTTGGAGCACTTCTTAAAGCCAGGGGCTAAAACAACTGTAAAGTGAATGAAGCCTCTCTTCTCCCACTGAGTAACCTTCAGTAATTCCACGGTTTGGCAAAGTCTGATCCAGCAAGATAATCAATCACAGGGCTAATGAGACATATTCACCTGGACATCTGAAAGTTCTAGCTGACACCGGAATTGGCCCACACATCCCTAAGCTAGCATTCATAGGACTGCTGCTGGAATGATGTTAACCATCAGTACGGGTTGGTAAGAAGGGATGGATGTTACAGAATACGTCTGCTTTCCCTCCTGAGAATGGCTATGTCTAGATTACAGAGTTTTGTCGGAAAAACAAAACGTGAGTTACGTCCACACTGCAAGCACATTCTTTTGACAGTAAATCGAAAGAACAGAGGACTTTTTGTGCAATTGGTAATCCTCACTGTACAAGGAACAAGCCTTTTTGCGAAATAACTCTTTTGCAAAAAGGCGTGTGTGGACGGGGAAGATCTCTTCCAAAAAAAGCTTCTTGCGCAAGAAGCCTGTAGTCTAGACGTAGCCAAGGAGAGCTCTGGTGGTCGCATTATAATCTAAATAAATACCATCAGATTATGCCATTGACACTGCCAGTTTGTCATTATTATTCTAGTGATCCAGTCTGTGTAATGCAACCTTACTGGCATTTGGGGGGGGGGGGGGGGGAAGAGAAGAAACAATTATTTGCCTCCCTTGCACTCCTTCACATATTGTTAGTAATATTATTCCCATTATGCTAATTATGTTTATTTTCATCTTTACGTTCTGCCTAGATGAAACCATTATTACACAGAACATCCTATTGTGCCTCGTGGTTTAAAATGCTGATTCTCTGATTTTGGAGATGGTGGAAGTAGACTGCATGTGAGGGAGAAGGTGAAAGATGTGGGGGACCACTAGCTATGGAAAAGGAAAATGCAGGTGCCTCTGCAACAACTGAGACACTTCACAGAATGCAATGGCAAAAAATCTTTTGCAGTGAATGCAAGGCTTTAAAATCAGTCCCTGTAATCCTTTGAAAGCAGCCAGGGTCTCTTTTGAAGGTCTAGGTCACATACCTGGCATTGCCTCATCTGATGTGTCTCTTTTGCCATTTGTTTATTTGCTTCTGGCAGTTTTGGCAGTAAAATATCAGAGTGAAATGCACACCAAGCTGTACATATGGTGGGAAGAATCTAGTGCATCAGTTGAATGCATACTGTACTGTATACACATTCTGTTTTATCTCTGAGCACAGCTGTGCTGTAAAGGCTTACAAAATGTGAAGCCTTCTGTGCAGTAAAAACATCAACTGGAGAAGCTGGCCTATAACTTATTAGGCTGCAACACAAGCCAAAAAAAGCCAGAGTTAAAGCTGACAACTCCTGGTATTGTGATTAAAAAATACAATGGCTTGAGTTAAAGAATGGGTGTCAGCCTTAACTTTGTGTTTTGGGCTTTTGCTGGTTTGGGTCACAAATGTTAGATTATTCTGTTCCAAAAAAACAACGCACAAGCCCCGCACTTAGCTTCCTACTAGAGATGTGCAAACAAATATGCAAATTATTCCCCAAGTGCGGAGCCTGAATTGCCAGCTGCGTGCACTGGGAGGAGGGGGTTTCAACGAGCAGGTGGGGGGATGGAATCTTCCCCACAAGGCCAAAAAACAGCAATGAATCGGTTTCATTTCTGCTACTGTAGCTCTGACACTCCCAGGGCTCCTGCTACCTGGGCTGAAGTCGGTGGGAACATATAGTGAGAAACAATCCTAAACTGAGTAGACTTTTTCCCATCTATGTCATGTCAGTGAACTTCCAGCAAAAGCAATGTATATTAGTTTGTGTAGCACGTTAATATTAACATTTAACACATCTGTTAACTTTTGCAAAATAGTCCCAATTTCACAGAGTGGGAGTGATCTTAAAATACATGGTAAACATTGTGTTTGTGCTAGACATTGACTATGACTTGCAGGATCAGGATAAAGACACTCATGTCTCCAGCACAGGTTAGCTTGTTGCTTCCCTTGTTCAAGGAAAGCTCAGTATTTGGAGGTTTTCAAAAGGTGTGGGCTCTTGCCACTTAGTTGTCAACTAACATCACAGCTGTTTCTGTTTTGAGAAAGTTCATTAAAACTTACAGCTTGTCTTCTCTACCATTTCTGTCAGTATAACTTCTCCAAGCCTCTTTAGATGACAAAAATGTATTTGCATCACCTGACTCGCTGTCCTCACAAAATCTCTCCGCTACAATGGTGACCAGTCTGGTATAGATATACTCCATAATATACGCTCTCATTCTCTACTCCATTTTTTTCTGCCTGTTTTTTCTTCCTTTTAGAGGGAGCAGATCCAACTCTAATTCTGATCGCAATTAAAACTAGTTTCATTAGCTACAGTATTAGTATTTAATTGCATTAGTTCAGTCTTAGCTCTATTTTGATGGCTTTTGTGAAATCACAATGTCCATAATTGCAAACCGCTATCAATAACAAGTTGTGACAAGTGGAATGAGTAAAATGTACACAGTATTAGAGCTATAGAAATGGGAATATGGTAATGAAAGGGAATAAAAACTTATGCTTCATAAACATATATAATTTCTCTCCTTAATGGGCACAGGGGAGAGGATATGATGGGGAGGGAGAGTTTGTTCAATTGTTACAGATAATTGTTTGGGAAACTGAATAATCTTTTAACTGGTTAAAATGGGGGTAGAGTTTCTTCAAGAGAGGGTGAAGCGGCTCAACTTAGATGAGGTTGATCAAATGCTCCGACAACTCATGAAAGCCTAGATGTTTTGAATCCTCTTCTGAAAGCTTTGTTAAAGCCAAATTGGATGAAAAATTGTTTAAGTGCTGCTGCTGCAGCAGGATCCCCGTGGCAAGTATAAGAATGCCTAAGAACAAAGCTAAAAAGAGACTCTTTAAACCACACTTATTAGATCTGCCTAGATCAGACCAGATGCCATCTTTTCACTTTCTTCCTCACCTTCACACTCACCAGCTACCCAGCAGAGATCTGGTCTATTCATACTCCCACTATAAAGGAGGCCGGATTTGTAGTCCTCTGCAGAAGTCAAAATTTTTTAAAACATTTGCTAACAAACCTGACAGGCTTCCTGGATGAAGAGAGAGAGATGAGTAACAGCTGGAATCTGCTAAGTTTAAAGTCACTTCCTGTGAAAAAGCCCATCAGGAAGACACTTTTATGGCTTGTATGTACAGTAAACTTCCGATAATCCAGCACCTTTAGGACCCAGGGGGTGCTGGATTGCCAGATATGCCAGACTATCAGAAGGGGGGGGCTATAAAGGGTCTGGGGGGAGGGGAGATGAGCGAGGTGTCACTATGGGACCAACCCGGCAACACCCCAGCTGCTCTGCCCCAGGCGTCCCCAAGTCAGCCGCTGCTGAAACTGACCAGTGGCTGACTCCGGGATGCCCGGGGCAGAGCAGCTCCAATTGTCCGGCTAACTGGAGCACTTCTGGATTCCAGGTGGTGCTGGACTATCAGGAGTGCTGGACCACTGGTTGCCGGACAACTGGAGTTTTACTGTAATTAAGTTTTGCAAGATTGAATCATAGAATTGTAGGGCTGGAAGAGACCTCAGGAGGTCATCGAGTCCCAGGGGCAGATGACCGTTTTGCGGGGCCCAGGGCAGCATAATTCAGCGGGGCCCCCCTTTGCCACAGCGCATGCGCAGTGACGTCATGCGCATGCACAGCAGCGTCACGGCGCATGCGCGGGGCTTTCTGAAGCACGGGGTCCGGGGCGGCCGCTCTGTTCGCCCTGCCCTATATCCGCCCCTGTCGAGTCCAATCCCCTTTCCAAAACAGGACCAACCCCAACTAAATCATCGCAGCCAGGGCTTTGTCAAGCCGAGACTTAAAAACCTCTAGGGATGGAGATTCCACCACTTCCCTAGGTAACCTATTTCAGTATTTCACCCTCCTAGTGAAATAGTTTTTGCTACTATCCAATCTAGATCTCTCCCACTGTAACTTGAATCCATTGCTCCTTTTTCTGCCATTCATCACTACTGTGAACAGCCTTTTTCATCCTCTCTGAAACCTCCCTTCAGGAAGCTGAAGGCTGCTATCAAATCCCCCCTCACTCTTCTCTTCTGCAGACTAAATAAGCCCAGATCCCTTAGACACTCCTCGTACGTCAAGTGCTCCAGCCCCCTAATCATTTTGGTTGCCCTCTGCTGGACCCTCTCCAGTGTATCCACATCCTTTCTGTAGTGGGGGGCCCAGAACTGGACACAATACTCCAGATATGGCCTCACTAGTGCCAAATAAAGGGGAATAATCACTTCTCTAGATCTGCTGGCAATGCTCCTCCTAATGCACCCTATTATGCCATTAGCCTTCTTGGCTACAAAGGCACACTGTTGACTGATTGAGAGAAGGCTGGGAAACCAAGTATAGTACATGTTAAAAATAATCAGGTTCCAGATTTCCCCTCTAGAGCAGAAGCATAGATCCTATGGAATTTGTCAACAGGCTCATCTAGCAATTTTTGGCTATGAATATTGGCTAAACAACCAATATTTCTGGGTGACAGCTACCCCTTTAGAATTCCTATGAGGAGATCCATTAGTGATGATAAAAGGGCTGCTGACTGACAGGGAGATGAGGGGCAGATTTTTAAAAGCTGCTACACTAAAATAAAGGAACAGAATGTTTGTTAGTGATGCAAACTTAAGCCAAAGGGAAGAATGTAGTAAGCAAAAGAGCCTCCATTCCAAAGAATACCAGAATACAGAGGTAGTGGTTGTCTTAACAAACCTACCCAGCTTTAATATTTTAGGATGAGGTCTGTGCAGAGAAATTCCATGAGACGGGAGGACAAGGAGGCATGTCCTACACTCCGAAAGCAAAGTATGAAACAACTAATTGGAACCATCAAAAGTCTCTCAAGAAGAAATTTTAAATGTTGACAGTTTACAATGTCAGTATCTGAGACAAATCAATTACACTAGCTAAGATTCTAAGCATATAATTATTAAAAATAGTCCTGGGTGTACTGGAATAGGACTACTCATATATACTTCTGGGCTCACCATTGACTACCTATAAAGGGAAAACATTTAGTCTGAAGTGGCCCTGCTGATTTTTTTTTAAACCCTGAATGGTAAAGAACATGGCTACATAAAGGTAGGACAGACTAAATAATCATAATGGCTCAGTCTGGCCTTGAAAAATCAGTGAATAAGAGGTATTCTCATTAATCCCTATACTGCTAGGTATGGTTTATATGCTCCACTACAAACCATTTTATATTGGATTTCATGATCACACTGTCAGTGGGTGATACAGGTTTAGCTAGGTGTAAAATTCTGTCTCACTTCTCTGTCTCACTTTACTTCAATTTACCCCAGTCCTTCACTTCCCCCTTTATTTTTAAGGTGTTTTCATTCTTCAGCACTGTTTACTTTGTTGATCTGTTTCATCTATTATTGCAGTTGTAGCCTAATAACATCTAGGATGTTTCATATGCTCTTAACTCAAGAGGATCACACAGGGTGTAAGTTAGCACAGAATATGAACCTAATTATTCAAATGAATTGAGGTATTATCTTTCTATTATTTATTTGATTTTGTTGGCCTAACTGCACTACTTAGCTAACTGGATAAACAGTAAAAAATGAGCACAACAGTGGAATTCCCATCCTGAAGAAAATTCTGATATTTTGACTTTTTCCATCCAGAATTGGGCAAGAGTTCTGGAACAATTTTTATAGTAGGGATGCTACTGAACCAAACTGGAAACCACTTCAAGCCAGGGGGTGCATTGAAAAGTTTGAAATATTCTTTTTTTTTTTTTTTCAGAATGAAATTTTCAAAAATATTCAATTTGGAACTGTCTTATGATTCCCATGATGCTTCATGTGCCTCAGTCAGACGGGAGACTGTAGTGTATTGTAGCAGATGTAATTTAGTTAAGGAGCTCAGCCAACACGGGAGGATGATAGTATGAAACACCCAAACTACAACTCCTATTAGGTAATGCAGACTCATAGAAAAATGAAGGTTAGGTTGAATTTACTTGAAACAAAAAATTTCAGTTCAACAAATAAAAATATTTTGTTTTTTTAGTCAAACGAACCTGAAACAAAATGTTCTTTCAGGAAAATAAGTACATTTACAACCTTTTTTCCTGCAGAAAATCATAATTTTACACAAGCTGCATTTTCTGTAAAATAATTTCACTGGAAAAATCCCCAACCACTTCCAGTGAACAAAGAGTAAGGTGTGTCTGTATGTACATAGTAGCTCTGGAGCTGAGATTCCTAGCACTTCATTAAGCCTGGAAGACTTGGGCTGGGATTTTCAAGCTAACTGGACTTAGTCACCCAATGCTCTTTCATTTTCTATTGGAGCTGGTCACCTAACTCCTTTAGTCCTTTTTTTTTTTTTTTTTTTTTTTTAACCTCTGCCTTGGCAAGGGAAACCCAGCTCTTGCTGTCTTACAGGCTGTGATGATCCACTAAGATTAATGGAAACAGGATCATGCCATTAATGAGCATCTCAAAGTTTTTCATTGTGTGTACTGCATCTTCGAGATTGTGCCTGTGTACTCCTCCTCCTCTTCCCATCAATCATTCCTATGGCAATGACAGACACTGGTTACATGAAAAAAATACAATTAGGAAAGACCTTTAATGTATTTTTAGCTTTGTTTAGCGCAATTTAGCAGCTGGAAAGCAGAAGGATTGTTTCACGTGAAGTGCCTGCTTTCAGCAGACTACCAACAAGTGCACCATGTTTCACCAGTCATCCACAGGCCACAGGTCAAGAGTCACAGCCTTAAACCAATATATCTATGCAGCATTCCTGGTATCTGTCAAGCTATAGCTATCAACTGAGAAAATATTCTGTAAAACAGACACTGTGGGTCTTAAATTCTCTTTTGATGGTTGCTGAATCAAATGTGCTCTATTTATAAGGGGCTTTGTTTTTGTTTTTTAAATTTTTGTGCCAGCACTGCAAACTCAGTCTGGGCTCCAAAAAAATCAAATTATATACATGGTTATCAGACCAGTAATAAACTTTTTTAATAATTCTGTTGATGATGCATAAGGCAGGAAACAATCCAGATCATTCTTGCCTAGTAGGGTTGCCAGATGGTTTCAACAAAAATACTGGACACGTTTGACATTACATCACAATCTACATTACATCTTATGTAGAAAATACCAGACATTTATATTTTCTCATTTATATTTTTTCAATTTGTTTCCCGAACAGAAAGCTCAAATACTGGACTGCCCGGTTCAAAACCGGACACCTGGCAACCATATTCCCTAGCTGCAATGACTCTGCATTACCCACAGTACTAAAATGTGCTTTGGTCACGAAAGTAAATATGTGTGACACCCAGAAAGAAGATATGTTAAGTAAAAAAATGAAGGTGCGTGAGATAATATCTTTTATTGGATCAACCTCTGATGGTGAAAGATACAAGCTTTCTCTAATATGCTGGTACCAACACAGCTACAACGACACTGCAAGTAAGAAAGTGCCATTGTTGCTTAGTCACCTCTCTGGGTACAAATTCGTTTTAAACAGAAGTAACTTTGTCTCTTTCCTCCTTGGAGGAAAAGTACTGAGATAGATGAGCATCAGGAAGGATAAGGTATAAAACCAGGGATGAAAGAGGGAATATTTAGGAAATTAGGAGGTATGTAACTCTCAGAACATACTCACACTCACAAAACAAAAACCTGCCATTCAGATCTTGAAATCTGAGACTCCTGGTATGAATTTGAGCTC
Source organism: Pelodiscus sinensis (assembly GCF_052426305.1). NCBI lineage: Eukaryota > Metazoa > Chordata > Testudines > Trionychidae > Pelodiscus > Pelodiscus sinensis. The sequence continues at coordinate 78,484,986 of NC_143054.1, read as the reverse complement.
TGTCAAACCAATCTGGTCTGCCATAACTCTAAAATGGAATTCTGTACAACAGCCGATATAAACAGGTGGTGCGTGTCCAGTTCAAATTTGTAAGCAGAGGACCATTTTAAAATTCTCATCTTTCCACCCCCACATGTAAGAATTTGTGTGTCAGAAGAAAATGGGCACCTAAGAAAAAATTAACACCTCCATTTTTAATTAGCATAGCTAAGGAGTACACATCTATAAATATTTGTAAGAACATAATACATAGTAAACAAATACAAAAGCATTGTCTTAAACATGTAGTATTTGCTGTTCTGCTATCAAAACAGAACTGTAGTTTATATAAATAACCTGCAATATTGCATCTGCTGCTTTTCTCACTTAGTTCACTTTTACAGCAGTATAACTTTGACTTCATTGCCGTTACTCCACATTTATTCCAGTGTACAAGTGAAGAATCAGGCACACTCTCTTTTGAAGAACTGATTTGTTTTATTAAATTCTGTTTTTCTATCCTGACATTGCTGGTATTGTGTACTTAGATGAAATCATTAAGAAACAAGTCAAAGAGACTAGCTAATAATTTATATTTGAAAGAGAGGTGTTTTTCCACAGGTATTTCTTACACACTCTAATGCACTAGCAAAAGCATTAGAAAACTATGCTACACTACCCATTGCTATTCAGAGTTTTATTGTTTTTATTTAAAGAAATAATCCTCACAAATTGTAATATGTACTCAGTCCAAGCAGCCCAAAACAAAGGACACGGTTTTTAGACAGCAGTCAGGACTCAATCTTCCAAAAGCTTTGATCTTACTGAAACTCATTAAGGAATGAAATTAACAGAAAATATCATTATTTGTCTTGTTTCAGAAAGCTAAATGGAAACAAAGGGGTTTTTAACCTGACAATTTGGCCAGTCAAAACTCCATTATTTCACTAAGTTTTACCCATTGAGTAAATGCATCTTAAGCTGTTTGTTGCAGCTACATACAGTTTGGTGTATTAACATGCAAATATTAAAGAAGGCTATGGTAGAATAGCAGAACTGAGCAGCCTGTCTCCTAGAATCTGCTCGCTGGGTGCTTCTACAAACATGTGCAAGTGTTCAAGGTAATCAATGTGTAATCTGTAAATGTTACAGGCTAATGAAAGATGAAGGGTAATACTCACTCTACGGAAACGATCTTACAGATAGATCATGACAACTGGTTTTTTGTTGTTGTTCTGACAGTCTCCAAGAGAATTTTTAAAAACCCCACACATCTTTTCAAGTACATGTTAGGTATCTATGTTATCTCTGATTACCTGCCCAGAAACACACCAAGAAACGTTTTACTGTGGTTTTGAATCTGTGTGGAATTGACAGGAGCATTCTGTGATGTAAGTTGCTCAGAAAAAGCAAAGATAAAACTGACATATCTCTCTATATTATCTACAGTGTGCTCCTTGCACTAGATGGATTGCTGCTTCTAACGTTCGTTGCATTTCAGATGGTCTGGGGAAGCTTTACTGATACAAAACACAGTTTGTCTGCATGACTGTTGTACCCTTGCAAAGTCTGTGATCTCAAAGGGGGAGTCATGGTCTTGTCCCACCCCACCTCCATCTCTAACACCTCTGTCTTCTCCTGTATTTGTTCAAAGTGGACACCTGGGCTCAAATCCTGGCCCTATGTAGCCAGCAGCAAAATACTCATTAACTTCAGCCCAGGTGTTTCTTGGAAGGAGTAGCTAGGGAGAGGCAGGCGCAGTGAAAGGGAACAGAAGGTATGTTTAGAGCCTCTGAGGGAATATACAGAAGGACCAGAAAAGGTGACAGGATTCATCATAGAAAAATTTACAGATGGAGGAAGAAGGGTACTGGCATCCATTGACAGAATTTGCAGGCTGAAATTTTCACAGAAATCATTCTGTAATCCCCATAGGTAGCTCTAAAACCAAGTGGGCATGAAAAGTGCTTGGTTCTGTTTATTCAAGAATTTGTTTTTATGCTAATGTTGATGTTAAGTGGTAGCTGGTAAACATGGCAAATAATTAAAACAAAAAATTAAGGGTGATTAAATAATGTAAATAAACCGCATTTTTTATTTCAATTAGACTGTAATTTAAGTACAACAAACAATCAGTAAATCTGTAAATTAGCTCTATATCGATTATTAATAGTATTAAGCCCCTTGCCCTCCCAAATATAGAAATTAAACTACACCTATACTAAAACCATAACATTGTGCACTTCTGGGAAATGTTTGCATTTTAGTCACACGGAATTTACAGAAAGCATTTTCACTTCTTGGTTTTGACTGTGACCACCGGGGTCAGTAAAAGGAGCAACAGGAAAAGTGTCAAGTAAGTGGGTTATGTGAGAAGGAGCGATGTGAATATGCAGGATGTTGAGAGCTATAGGTGTAGCGTGATGTGCAAGAGAGACATGGCCTGTGAAAAAGATGTTGAAAAAGTAGGAAAGGCAGCGAAGAATGCAAAAGCCTTCATGCAAAGAAAGTGAACAGAATCAAGACTTTAAAAACAAAACAAAACTCTCATCCAAACCAATTCTTGTATAATAATACAGGTCACCTAGAACATGGTTTTCAGAAATGGATTTTATCGAAACTATCTTAAAGTCAGAAAAAGCTATGCCTGTCTTATCTGGAACCAACCATTGCTTCTTTTTCTACTATCACATCTCACTGGAAAATGGTCTCTACCTGTGAGTTGGACAGATCCCTCCTGACATTTATCACATATCGTTGTTCAGAGTTTCCAATCAAGAGTACACACAGCACGGTGCTTCAAAATTATAGATACTCCAGACTCATGCCCAAAGCAGCAGGCCTGACTGTGATCTCAGCTGCACCAACATAAATCAGAAGTCAGTCCATTAAAGTCACTGTAGGACTCCCCATCAGAATGAGCAGGATCAGGTACCTGTAATCTCGTGTTGCATGTGGGACAAACTAGGAATGTCAGCTTTGCCTGAACAACAGAAGCCTTTTGCTCACACTGCTATCTCAGGCAGGTTAGTAGACAGCTGAACTTCAATAGGCTGGGGGAAGCTTTTGGTTTCTCCTGTACCCAACTGCCTCTTGCCTCACAGTCTTTCAGACTGTATATATACACACAGTAATTCCTCATTTAACACTATACGTTTCTGAAAATGTTCATACTAAGCGAAAATGTGCTATGCGGGGTCAATTTTCCCATTAAAAATAATGGAAAATGTGGGGGTTGCATTTCAGGTGGTGGTGGCAAAGTCAATTTTTTGTTGGTGCTCGGTCATCAACATCAACATTAGATATCTAGCAACACAAGTCACCGCGGTTTGTTAAAACATGAAGATAAACACGTGAGTGAGCAGAGGAGCGCTGTGATCATGTGTGTTCATCCGCTCATGCGTATTACCACTGTTTTCATCAACTTATACCACCGCACAAAGTAATCCACCACTTGATTATCTTTGTGTTATTTCGGGGACAGTCGTGTAATTTGAAAAAGTTCCCTAAAAAAAAATTGTGCTATTGCGAAAACGTGTTAAGTGGATACGTGTTAAATGAGTAATTACTATATTATGTCCTTTTGTGCGGTAAAGCCTGTGAGCAGCTAGATTAGGAATAAATTACAGAAACCTGCTGCTGTGTAAGGAAATGGATCAGATAACCCACTAGTAGCTCTTTCTATCCTAAATAATTATATGAGAGAGCCAGATGATGAGACATTTAGGAGTAGACGAAGATTCAAAATACATCTACTACAGGTTCATTGAGTTGGCAGCAGTGACATAGTTGTAAGGATCAAGCCAGGGAAATAACTTGCCTCTCCCATATATACTCCCTGCTCCTGGAGACTAAGCAGATGGTAACTTTTCTGTGACAGGTACTATCACTTGGTGAACATATTACATCATGCAGTTTATTTCAGCTTACAAGAATGTTATGTGGCTCTTCTGCCTCACAAGAATTTCACAAGTAAATCACTACTAAGCACCTTGTATTTTTTATCACCCACATCTATGTTTTTCCCAACCTTTGGACCAAATACTAATAGCTTTATTTTGGTTTCACTCAAACCCTACTGAGACAAACCTTGTGTGGAGTTCAGTCTGCCTGTTCCAGTTAGGAATAAAATCAAATGGCATGTGTTTTAATGGTGCCGAATATATAGAGGTCTCCATACAATCAGTGGGAGCTCACAAGTTCCATAAATCAAATCATGAGTTAAACTTTCAGGATTTGGCCTCATGCAAGCTACTACTGATGCTGCAATTGGTCCCCCAAATAATCATCTACATTCCTTCACTCTCTGGCCTTACTTACATTTATTCTCCTTTATTCTAATGTGTGACACCAATGCACATAGTTTTGTAAAACTTATAATCTGTGCTCATTTAAGATCTGCATGTACATCACTGAGTTCCCCTTCTCTTTTTTCCCCCTTTTAAGAAGTACAAACTTAATTTAGCCAACTTTTCATGAATAGGTGTAGAAACCAATGGAGATGTGGACTTCACCCACGATCTTCAAATGCCAGTATCATTTTTATTCTGTTATTCCCTGTATGCGCTTCCAAAGTGTCCATCACTGTTGCATGTAGGTGCTTTTCTATAAATTTATTCCATTACAAAGAATGCTGCTATGGGAAGCTATGTACAGCACCCTAAGCCTCGGTCAATGATACACAGGCTTGTGGATGCAGTGTGGCTATGCCAAACTGCAATGTAAGCCTGGACTGTAGTCCAGCCTCAAGGCTAACTTCACTTGCCTCCACACTGCAATTGCACTGAGCCAGTGTCCCCGAACCTTGCAGGGTCTAAGCCCTATTGCTTTGCAATGTAGATATAGCCTCACTTGACTCAGGTCTTGGTAGTCAGGAAGAAGTATCCTGCAATTCCATGGGATAATTTCCTTAGTCCTCACCAACCCAACAATCTGTAAACACTCTACTGGAAACAGAAGCCACCTCCCCATTTGCAAACGGCAGCAGCTTAGGTCAGCGTTAACCCATTTACTCCTGATCTCCAATTAGCAAGCAAACCGTAGGAGAGCTTACTGGGTTTGCAATGGAGTGTGAACCGATCATGCCTGTTGCAGTGAGCTGCTTCTTGGTAATGTGCTAGGTGGGCAATATAAAGTTTTCCCACAGTGTACCCCATCTTTGGACTGGAGCAGCCACATTATACACGGGCATTAGAGACTTATGATACTTTGACTGGAGTCTGCACACTGCAGTGTGGACAGAACCTTAAGTTTGAGCGTGAATTAGAGAAGCCTTAAAGAAGGGTTAAAATACAATGTGAATACTCTAGCTCAGGGTTCCCTAACTTGGATCATCTGACTTGAGTCCGACTAAACCTGGGTTTACATTGCAGTGCAGACATACCCAGTGTTTCTAACCCTGCACTTGAGCATCCACATTGGATTGTCAATCTGCAAAATGACAGGGGTTAGATCCAAGTCATAGCAGGACTCGGTCTCTGACCAGTCCCCTAGCAGGGTCCTAGTCTCTGAGCCCTGAGTGCTTGTTGACCCAAGTCTGACTGGATGGTATGTGGACTGAAGATGCTATTTGGCTCAAATCAGAGTCACAGCAGTGTGCAGTCTAGCCATACCCTATAAAACTCCATAGCTCTATTACCTTTTCTCCTTCATCGCATGTCAGGGTCAGACTCCAGGTGGAGTTACAGACCCCAGCTGTTCTTCTGGAAAATGACTATGCCAGAGATGCATCAAGAATATAGGTTACACATACCGCTGAAATCATTCCTTCACTATTTATACTGGATCTCTCTGACGGGCATCTCAGAATTCTGTATCACTTTGATAGCGCCCCACCACTGGCAGTTACTGTCGCTTCCAAACTTTGTCGTCAGCCATGTTAGTTTTGTATGAGAAAGGTGGCATGACACGAACATGTACATGTGGTCAGAACTTCAGATTTCTCTAATGTGAAATAACAGCTTTAGCCATAACTGATGGGACATCTCCGATAATTTAGTATGCTGGTCAATTAATTTACGTTTAAGCACTTTAAGTAAATATGAAATGAGAATCATCTTTCCCATCATCATTTGTACGACTAAACTTAGGGCCTTTTTTACTTTAACTTTTTTTAAAAAAAATGTGCTATTGCATTTAAATTATTTGGGTCAGATTCTCCTAAAGGTTACTTTAGTTTTATGCAGATGTAGCTATTGGTTTTCCATGGAATTACTTCCACTTTACACGGGTGTAATCTGGTGGAGACACAGATCCTTCAACCTTTCTATTTCTGCTGTGAAAAATAGCTGGATCAGATATCCTAGGAACGGGTGTCTATCGCATACCATAATAGGTGCAATACTCAAAAAACACAAACACAGTCTCCTTTCTGTCAGTGTTACCACAAATGTCGGGTAAGTCTATTGTGCCCCTCTACTATGAAAGCCAGTAGTGTTGGCCAAAAGTACTTGTAAAGCAGGGGTCTCAAACTCAATTTACCAGCAGGCCATGCCAGTCCTCAAATCCTCCAAGCAGGCCAGAGAGTCCCCCCTGCACATTCCCCAGATGATTTAAAACCTGCTGGGGGAGTGGGGGGGGGCCACCACCACTGGCAGGACTCTAGGACTAGCGTGGCTTCTGACTGCTCACACCATGCTGCTGCCAGCACGAACACATACCTGTGGCCCAATGGAAGTGTGTGCAGAGCCATCCCGTCCATAGGTGTAAGATGTGATATTACTCACTCATTTTGTGAAATTAATTAGATATCAGTGATGTCAACTCTCCTGATATGATCACAAGCCTCCTGATAATTGGTGCTTTTTTTTTTTTCTGGAAAGCCTAAGCCACATTATTAGAATTAAGCCAGTTCTGGGAAATTTAACTACTTGATGCCTCATACACCACTACCAACTGTGATCACTCTGACTTAGTAGATTATTCTTGTTTGTTGGTGCCTGGTATTGCAAGAGAATCCCAGCCTTCTCTTGCTGACTTTTTTTTTTTTTTTTTTTTTTTTTTTTAGGAAGACTTTAGGTCTCATGGTTTGTGGAGAAAAGCTAGAAAACTTGGTTTGTGGAGAAAGGTTGGTGCCCAAGTTCAGCCAAAGGCCCCAAACAGATAGAGGTCTACAAAATCACGACTGGAGTGGAAAAAGTGAATAAGGAAAAGTTATGTACTTATTCCCACAATATAAGAACTAGGGGTCAGAAAATGAAATTAATGGGCAGCAAGTTTAAAACAAACAAAGTTTTTCTTCACTCAGCGTACAGTCAACCCGTGGAACTCCTTGTTAGAGGATGTTGTGAAGACTATGACTTTAATAGGGTTCAAAAAGGAGCTAGATAGATTCATGGAGGTTGGGTCCATCAATGGCTATTAGCCAGGATGGTAGGAATGGTGTCCCTAGTCTCTGTCTGGAAATGGATGACAGGAGAGGGATCACGTGATGATTACCTGCTGTGTTCCCTCTCTCTGGGGCATCTGGTATTGACCACTGTCAGAAGATAGGATACTGGGTTAGATGGACCTTTGGCCTGACCCAGCATGGCCGTTCTTATGTAACACCGGATGCCAAATAAAAAGATCACCAAGTGGTTTCTCAGACTTGAGTGGTACCCTCTGCAGCCAGGACTATGTAGGTATCGGGGACCTGGACACTGCTGGAAGCTGTGTGCATGCCATGTGAGTTCCTGCATGCCATCTGTCCACCCCACCCCCAGGTCGGTAGCCATGTAGGCCTGATTAAATAACATTTTCCAAATAATTTGCTGGCCACATTGTGGAAGTGCTCAGGCTGTAGACAGCCACAGGTCCTGGAGTTTGAGACCCTTACTGTAAAGTCTCATAGCTACAGAATGCCTACCAGAAGTTTTCTTTCAATTCAAGGCAAGTTAGAGGCTCTAATGGAGGCTCACTTTGTCACAGCTTTTAGTGTGGTGAGCAGCGACTCAGTAACATGACTAGATTCTATCTTATACTGGTGCACCAGCATTGCCAGGTATGTGCATCCTTTCTGATGGCTAATCAATTAGTTAAGTCTAGCAAATATGTTTATGCATAGTGTTTCAGCAGTTTGGGGAACACTAATTCTACAAGCTTTATTCCAAAATATCTGCAAATTCTGTAACAGTTTATTATTTATATATTAACCCTCCGTTCACATTTCCTCCAAATCATAACTATCCATTGTAGGTGTAATGTTACTGCTACTTGCTCTGTTAGGCATGAAATGTACCATACCACTCTTTTACTCCATGGACAGAAATGTACATGTGGGGGGGAAGGGGGAAGTGTGCAAAATACATGACTCTGGTGCATTAATTTGTGCCTGCCCAATAGAACAAATGGCAACAACATAATGGACCTGCCTTTGGTGCCATGCATCAAGGTAACTAGAGCAGTCAACAGCAAATCTTTGATGTGATAGAAATAGCACAGTTCTGTGTTTTATGAGATTGCAGGTAAAGTTGATTTGTGTGCATATAGGAAAACTATGACACTATTATAATAGAAAAACCTTTGACTACATGGATATTTTCCAGATACCATTAAAAGGACATCTCAAGAATCAAGGACAAAAGACTGATTTACGAAGTTAGGATCAGATTGTACATTTCTACTGTTTTAAAAATGACAGACTACTAAACTGTGAGACAGTATTTACTAAGACAGTATTACACTGCAGGCACTTGTGCCACTTAAACATGTTGGACTGCAATAACTATTATTTGAGAAACAAAGACACAACATACAGCCTTTTCACAGAATTTCAGAATTCTCAGGTCAAGTGCTAATTCATATTAGAGAGCTCTCTCAGGCAAGTACTATTAATGCTGTCATTAAAGACCTCAAAGTCTTAACTGTGTGATGAAAAATATTTTCAAATCCTCTTATCCCAAACATAACAAATCCCACTGTTAAATCTGATGTTTTGTGAATTTGATACTACATGGCTTACTGGGGAAGAAGGGTGAAGAGTTTTTGTGGCGTAACACAGATCTTCAGAAAGGGAAAAATCAAGAGCACCTCTTGTCTTCACATTGTACAATTCCAGGATTAGAAAGCACAACAATAATGCTAACCAATTTCAGCTCTGTCTAGGTCATGTTGCTATCTGTAGCAGAAAGAAACAAGATGGCAGATACCCTGGGTTATTTTAATTAATTTAATCATGTGACTAATTGGTCTCTGCTGGGTTTCTGTGGTAACTGCTTCCTAAGTGCTGATGGGCACTTGTGTTAAATGTAGCTTGGAAACTGCACGTAGGGTGCAGTGCCTTCTAGAGAGAAAGGGAATTGTACAGCTGTGCTTGGAAGGTGCTCCTGCTGAGGCCCTGATTATCTAAGAGCAGAATGTTTTCTTCTTTGTAAAAAAGATTTTATATCAGCTTTTTAAAAGAATTTGCTTACAATGTAGAATAGATGGGGTTTCTCTTCTGTGCGTGTAAACAGATTATAGAAATATAGCTAGATACTGTGCAAATACAAATGCACGGAGAATATATATCCTTAGAAACAAAGGATATCTCGCTATATAGAGCACTATGTATTTAAAACTAAGACTACTTTAATGTGCGCAATATGAGGTCCCAGAAACTATAATCTTTTAAGTATTAGTGTCTGTATTCTCAGTTAAACCCATATCTGAATTTCGATAGAAAGAGCATGTGAAGATGCTTTCTACAACTGCTCTTATGTTTGTTGGATATAGTCAGGAATAATTCTTCATCCACACAGGTCACACTTAGCAGGGAGTTCTGCAGTATGATACAGAACATTGTATAAAACTAGCAAACAAGAAAATGACTTGTACAAGTCATTCCTTGCTTTTTGTGTTGAATCTTGTATCACCAAGAATAAGATGTTGTCAGCCTACTGGGTCCATACTTAAGCTCACTTCTGCTTCTATGATTAATGTAAAAGTAAGAATGGGAAAATGATTCATAATAGCAACCTACATTTGCATAATCTCAGTTGCTCATAAGAAATGACTGTTTAATGGATGCTGGGAGTTAAGCTATGTTAAGGACACACACAGGAATCTGCTGAAAACCTTAATGGTATCTTCCAAGAAAATCTAGGCAAATGTACGTAAGGCAAAATGATGTCTTCCTACAAATACAAAATTTTACAAAAATAGTATCGTCATACTGAAGCCTAACTTTGGCATTGCAAATGATCAATTAGGAGCTGTAAAAAAGGGTGGCATACAAGGGTTGGAAGTTTGGTAACTACTTTTTGAAGGATGCAGGTGTTGCAATAAGTAAAGTGGAAAAGGGTTGCTGGAATGGTAGAAGAGGAAAGATATGTCTCTTAGCTTCCTTCTGTGACTTATTTAGGACCTTGGGCAACTTGCAGAGTAAGGCTATGTCTAGACTGCACGCCTTCTTTCGAAAAAGAACATCTAGACTACAATCAGTACTTTTGAAAAAGAGCACTTTCGAAAACAGGCGTTATTCCTCACAAAATGAGGTTTTCTTCGCTCGACAAAACCACCGCGTTCTTTCGATTTACTGTAGACAGAACACGGCAGCAGTCTAGATGCAGGTAAAGATTTTTTTTTTTTTTTAAAAGGCCACTATTTTCAAAAAATCCCTGTAGTCTAGACACACCCTAAGAGACTACTCAATATCGGTAAGAGTTGTGGAATATGGCCCTTTTTTATAAACTTAAATGAAGTTTAAATGTCTTGTTTTCCTTTTTGCTGTTGAAACTGTGTAATGTGAAGACCACACAGTGCACAACAACACCCTTATCTGTCAGTCTTCACTGATGACACAAGTCTTTCAGTGGAATCCTGGTCCCATTGAAGCCAATGTGAGTTTTGCTAAGTTGCCTTGAAGGACTGGGATTTCACTTTTTGAGTTGACTCTAATTATTACTGATATGCGAATGAACATTTTTATTTACAATTTAAATTTAGCAAAATTAACTGCAAATGTTCAAATGTAAATGTTGCAAAGAAACATAGCTAAAGCAAATACATTAACAATTAGTTGACTTTGAAACCACACTGTGCAAAGTCTAAAAATACTGCTGGCGATGACATTTTATGAAGTTTATTTGTGTGGACAGACTTTTTTAATATTAAGCAAATAGCTGAAATTCCTGATGCCATAATTTATAAGCTATACTATATTCTTAAATGATAGGCATACTGGAAAAGCCTGCAAATCACAGGGGCCTTACAGTAGACATTACGTTTGTGCTCAAGTATCTAGACATGATAAGATAAAGTGAGTAGAAAATAATGCCTCCTCCTTAAAACTGGTTTTAACTACTTTTGATACTTGAGTTCATTCCCAAATATTGTAATTTCCTTTTGTTTTATTTTAACCAACGTGCATATATATGTATGTGTGTGTTTAAATTTAATACATACACACACACACACACACACACAAACACACCTTTATATTAGAAAAGTCTTTTAAAAGAACATTGGAACAATATTTATTCAATTCAGTGCACAGAATTCTTGTGGGCCATTTACCTAGGACTAGAAATTATATGAAATAGATTCATTTAAACAACAAAACAACAACAAATAAAAATAAACTTTTCACTGACATTGTGTTAGGTCTACTGTTCCTCCAAAGTCAATGCAAAGTAAATGGAGCAATTACAAATTCACACAGTGGGCCAAAATCACAGGTGGTAAAAGCAGGCACAACTCCACTGCACTGACTTGAAGAGCTATGTCTTCTTATACCAGCTGTGACTTTGGCCCACTGAATAAGATACTCCTGTTGACATTTGGATTATGTGCACAAAGTCCTTCATGCTTGATATGCCATCAGTGCAACTGTTCTGATTAAAACATAGGATTCATCATACTGATCAGATCATTTGTCCATTTCATGTGGCATATTGCCTCAGACAGCGGGCAACACCTGATTTTTCAGAGGAAGGTGAAAAAATGCTCTATAATCTATTCAATTTATTTGTGGATGATCCTGGCAGGCAATAACGCCAATGGATGAGATCTGGTTCCTATTATTGTCTTAACTAGCCTAGCTATAAATTATGTTAATGGCCATCAATTTATTCCACCAAATTTTAGAGTCAATCTCACTAACTAATTTAGTGCCTAATCCAACTCCCATTCAACTCAATGCAATATTTCCATTTAATTCTATGGCTTGTGGATCAGGTCTCTCACAAGGACATATGGCAGTGAACTCCTCATGTATATCTTACAGTCTGGTGTCATACTTTTCCCTTTTAGCTTGTCATATACTACCCCTTTAATTTTCAGTGCAGCCTAGAAGTCAGACACAGAAAATACGATATACTTAATTTCCTACCAGTACAACACTGTTTACTAAAGTAGATTATACTGTTTGGTCCATTCCAGTTTTTACACATCCCAACTGGTGGGACTTCCTTTGGCACATTAACATGTGTTAATAGGTCCAATCCCAACACTGCAAAATGGCAAAAAGATGAACTCCTCATCTTTAATCTTCACCACTCTCCTCCTCTATCACCACTGATCCCGATTCTACCATCCTTCTTGTCATTAACCAACTTACCAACCTTGAAATCGTTTCTGACCCTTCCATCTTTCACTCTGCACATTCAGTCTGCCACCAAGACGTACTAGTGCTTTCTCTATACCTATTGAAATAGCCACCATCCCTTCCTCAGTTTTCTACATAGTAATTCCTCGCTTAACATGTGCCCGCTTAACACATTTTTCGCGATAGCACGATTTTTTTGGGAACATTTTTTGAACAATACAACCCGTCCACGCAATAACACGATTTCCCCTAGGGCTGGCCAGTGGCCGGCAGCTGCACGAGGCTTTCCTTGTAAAGCAGCAGAGATTCTCCACTCGCCGTGCTGTTCCCCAGCACCCCCTCTGGCCAGATGCTTCACTCCTCCTCCTCCGCCCCCCACTTGTAGCCAGCAGCTGGGTTAACCCATCACCGGCAGCTGTGCGGGGCTGACCCTGCCTCCAGAGGTTCTCCGCTCGCTGCGCCATTCCCCGGCGACCCTCTCTGGCCGGATGCCTCGCTCCCTATCCTCTGCCCCCCACTTGCAGCTGGTGGCTCGGTTTCCCCAGCTCGCTGGTCACCGGCAGCTGCGCGGGGCTTCGTCTGCCTCCTTACAAAGCAGCGGAGGTTCTCCGCTCACTGTGCAGTTCCCCAAAAATGATTTTTATTAAATGATTTTTTTCCCCAAAAAGTGTCTGTTGTCTGTAGAAAATATTACTTTTTTGTCAAAAGACCAAATACTCAAAAACTGAAATATTTTGGCCAAAACCTAAAATATTTTGGATTTTAACTGTTTTTGGCACTTGAATTTTTGCCAAAAAAAATCTGAATTTTCTATGAAAAAGCAGAAAATTTATTTTCCCACATTTTCTTCAAAATGTTATGCCATGGAAAGGATAAAACATTTTTCAACTAGCTCTAGACTCAGTAACTCTAGAAATCAAGGACTTTTTTAAAATGTTGAATCTGTGTTTAGATACCCAATTTAAAGCACCCATTTGTAAAATGTTTTTTTTGCATACATGCAGTAATGCAGCCACTCCTTGTATGGAGGATATCAGCCAACAGGTACCCAACTCCTAGAACTGGAAGGGACCTCGAAAGGTCATCGAGTCCAGTCCCCTGTCCTCACAGCAGTTCCAAGTACCATCCCAACAGTACATAGCATGCTGTTTCTCAGTATGCTCGTTTATGAAGGATTTCAGCAAATGCTTTCCAAAAATCTAAATAAGCTATGTCCACTTATTCACCCTTTTCTACAATATTATTACATTTTATTCACCCTTTTCTACAATATTATTACATTTTAAAGAACTCTAACAAGTTAAAATCCCAATTTCCATTACAGAAGCAATGATGTAGAGCCTGGCTAGTTATACCTAACCAAAAGCTGTACTATTCTGTCATGATATAAAATAAAAATTAGACTCTCAACTGGATTTCCTACAACCCAGATGAATCTCACCAACCTATAATTCCTTCTTCTTCTTCTTTTTTTTTTTTAAAGAGGTAGGCACCACACAAACAACTTTCAAATTTTCAGAAACAGTTGCTTGTTATAACAATATATTGCATATCCTTGTCAATATCTCTGAAATTTCACACTTTTATTTCCTTAGGAACACTCAGATGAATACCATCTGGTCCGGGTGATTTACTGCACTTGAGTTTCTGAAGTTGCTCCATAACTTCCTCCTTAGAGACTTCAATTTCTGTTAAGGCCACATTCTGATTTCCTGTGAAAAGTGCCCTTGGAACAGGAATTTTCTCATAATCTTTTACAGCAAAGGCTGATGCAGAAAATTAATTTCATTTTTCTGCTCCTTCACAATTTCTGACTGCCTTATTGGTCAAGAGGAGCTAGTCTCTCTCTGTCTCTCTCACCTTTCTTGTTTCTAATGTGATTTTCTTCATAGTCTAGATATCTTTGTATATTTGCCCTTTAAATTATTTTTGTTCTCTTTATGTCTAATGTGTGCTTCATCAGAAATATTAGTGTTCTAATTGACTTATTGTTGCTTATGTAGAATGTCCACTTTCGTGAAGGATGTCTTTTTTGCCTTAAATATGCAAAAATGTGGTATCTCTAGTACAAATGCCCCAGGGTCCTTTTAAGCCTATTTTAAAAAGCAAATGTTTCTCTCCTCTCTTGCTATGTGAAAGGCCCACCCAAACCAACATGCAAACTGACTGACTCCAGGCAAAATAAGGAAACTACTCAAAATACTTTCAAACATACAAAGGACCTGATCCAAAGCTCATTAAATTCAGTAGAAAGTCTTCTATTTGCTCCAATGGGCTTTTCATGAGGCCCAAAGTAAGTAAACTGAAAAGCAGAAAACAATTTTTTCTCCATTCTCTTGTTACACTAATCATAGGTGTTATTTATGACAGTAGTAGGTAACAAATTTTCTGAAAGGTGTGATTTTTAAGTTGATGGTGTCCTTTAAGCTTATGTACTTTGCTTAACCATGCCAGATTTACTCTTTCCTTTTTACTTTTTCTTTACTCAGAGGTATATGTACCATCTGTGCCTCTAATATGGTGTTCTTAAATAGCCTCCAGAGTGATTCAGTGTTTCTTATTTTTTTAACTTTCTTACTGTTAACCCTTTTCTTCACCTCTGTGGTTGAAAAGCAGCCTATTATTCTATTGATAATTTACTTCTTCAGACCACCGTGTCCCATTAAATCATTTAACACTGACTAGTTAAAATTAACTATTATTATTGCCCTATAAGATTTCACAATTTCTTTAATTTCTTTCAATATACTGACTTTTATCTTGCAATAGGGCATGGAGCCCCAAGGACAGAAACCCAGAGGGGCAGCCAGTAGGGGAGCACTGACCTCCCATGGTCAGGCAAATTCTCTGGACCAGGACAGCTCAGGTCCCCAGGATGCCAGATCAGGGAGGGTCAAACTGTAGCTAAAGAGATTTTACCCCATGGTCATCTCTGCTTTGCAGTGATCTCTTAACAGTGGTCTCTTTTTTGATAACTTTAAATTAATCCTTTAGCCTAAATTCCATGACTTCTCTTCCATGTCATTAGTACAGATGCACACCACAAATATGAAGTCCTGGTCTTGGAAACTCAGCTAAGATTGAAAGGGCTCATCTAAACTGTCTCCACTTCCTACACTCAAAATCCGTGGTGTCCAACATGCTGGTCATTTGCACATGCGGCTATCTGGCCAGTTGAGTGTGACTAGTTCACTATAGTGGCTACTGCTTCAGAACTGGTTGAACATCACAGCTCTAGAGCCTACATCAGGGTTAAGATCCAGACTAGCTGTTACATGGGTTTCTCCTAAATTGCTCATGAAAGGGCCAGACACAATTCTAGCCCCTATAACAGTCCCTGCTCTACCTCGTAAAATAAATGGTGAAGAAGCTATAGTTCCACTCTCTCAATTAGCATGCCCCAGCCAACACAACTGGCCTTCACCTGAGTAATTTTGTCAGTTTAAATGGAATTTCATGGATACATATCATAGTAGAATTAGTCCTGACATTTTTAATTGGGGAATAAAATGAATACAAAGTATCTGAAACCACACACAACAAAAATATTTTTTATGACTCTAAAAATTATTAAACAGATGAGTGTCTTTACTTTAGACACAAAATTGTATCCAGGCTGATTACTTAAAGCATATGTTTACTTTCAGTCCAATTTAAATTTAAATCAATGAGTTATAAATGCTTGAGTTTGTAATAGAGAACATCCTGTAGCACAACTTAACTAGCCAGCAAACACTCTTCTACAACTAAGGGACTGATTTTCCAGAACTAACATAGCTGACATTTTTGAAGCTTTTGCTATATAAATCTTTCTGTGCTTCCCCATCAGGTTTTACGCTTATAGATCTTACAGTTTGATTTTATAGGGGTTGGCCTACTTTAACTCACACCTTCCTGTACTTGATTTTTCTGTTATACCCCTCAGCATGTCAATTACCCACTCGGACTCCTTACACTCATTGGGTCAAATTCTGGGCTGATGTGTAAAGGCCCCCATAATTTCACTGTAATACCTGTAGTCTGAGGCTAAGGAAGTATAACTTCCACAAATAAGGGGCCATATCATTTGTTCCTTTAACTCCACTGAAGAGTTTCATCTGAATATGGCCCAAGGATCACTAAGAAAACATACATCTTAGTTTCTAGGTTTAAAAAAAGGTTTTAAAAACAGAATTAAAATCAAGGGCCAGATCCTCTGCTGATATTAACTGGCACAGCTCCCTTCACTTCTAACTCTCCAGCAAAAATTGCTACCGGAAATTGGTATGATTTTAAGTAATGGAGATAGTATTGAAGTATCAATGTGTGCCAATTAAAATACATTAAACATTGGAAAAAAATCCACTTTAAAATCGGAAAGGACTTCCATCTTCATCTGAGTTCAAAAGTTTTAAATCACTTTTCTTCTTAGGGTTTTATGCTCAGCACTACAAGAGCAGGAGGCTACATAAGTCCCTCTTAACTCACAAACTCAGTAAACGGCAATATCTCAAGCATTTCCAGAATGCGTAATTTACAGTGGGTTCTAAGCACATTATGGCTAGTTCAGCAACAGTTTTCAAAAAATGTATTTGTTGAATGTTTTTCAATAACTATAATTAAACTATTTTGTGTCAATATTTGTCCAACTTAATGAGCTGAGTGACAAGTTAACTCATAAATTAATCTGATCTGAGTCAAATTGCATGATACTTATAAAATAGAGTATTTCATTTAATATTTTCTGCATTATTAACCAGCTCTTATCAATACTAATGATAAATGTGTACATTAAGAATGGAGAAAAACTGCATCAAATATACTCAGATTTAAATGTTTGTAGATCCATTCTAAGTTTTCATCATAGTAAATAGTATTTTTTATATTGAGCTTAAGCTGACAAAGTGGAAACAGTTGAATACCGAAGTCCTGTATTATATCATAGGATACTATGGTAACTTAGACTAATCTGAGCTGATGTGAGTCAAGATACTGGAACAACGGAGGAAAGCAAAGTTTTATTGAACAGCTGTCTTTGTCTAGGTGAAATATAATTGATCCAAAGAAGTCCAGAGGTAAAGAGAGGCTTTTTGAGTCATCTGGACTTTGAAATCAAACATCCCATGAGGTGATAAAATAAACATTCTGGACACAAACCGTAAAGCGCATCTTGCCAAGCTTCCTAATGCAGTAAAACATACATCTGTCACCCCCCACAAATTCCACCTCCATACACCTCCATTCTTCTCGAGAGGTTTAAAATACTTCAAGTAAGCATCTTAATAAAATTAAAACAACAGGAAGGAGAAGCAGTGTTTCTTTCTCAGTCACTGAAAGAATGTAGACAATAAACAACAGCTTCTTCCGTGTCTTAATCTTCATTACTAACACACCGTCGTACCCCCATATTTAAATCTGACCCAGCTGCTAAAAACCACAGTGACCGAGTGTATGACAATGATAAACACTTATCCAGTCATGTTATAATGAAATTGCTTTGTTGTTACATGTGTATATAAACAAAACCTAATACTAGCAATACAAGCACTTTAGCTGTTCAGAAGTGACATGAAGACACCTCAGATAAACTAGTCCATTCATTTGAATCAAACGCCCATTGTCCAAGAGACAGTATATCTTGAACTCATAATTAATACATTCATCTCTATATAACCAAAGTAGCCAGATTACAATATGACCCGAGATAATGTGACATAGTGGTTAAAATGAAATGCAAACACGGCTTTTAATTGGATTGCATACCTTCTAGTAATTCAGACAAAGGGAACCGGATTCAAATTTATGATATTAAACGGGAGATGGACAGTAAAATGTTCATTATTTGCAAACTGAGGGGCACACTCTGGTTTGCCAACTACTTCCATTTAGCCTTTGGTGGCCTCAGTCTGGTGCATTTCCTTATTAAAGATGCCAACATATGTTGATGTGCATGGGGAGATAGTGACTGATGGTTCCAATGGGTTAATTTAGGATTTCAATCCCTTCTCTAAATCACAAGTAAAATCTTATCCCCCAGGGAAAGATTTTTTTATTACTTCTAATCTTGTCAATTTAATAAATACAAAAATACCTAAAAATGAGACCAAGAGGGAAATCATCTCCACCCATCTCAATGATCCACACATCTCTTGTTGAGACAGGAATTGTCTCATACCTTAGTAATTTATCTACATTTGTGGGACGCACTGTTCCAGATCCTTGGTCCCTATCCTGTGGAGTCTTCTACACGCCCACAGGCTCTTAATCTGTTCAGCTCGTGACAGTTTTGTTCTCCCTCTCGCCAGATATTTCATCAAAAAGCTTGCAGTCATGCCCCACAATTTAAAATATTTCCTCTCCAAACCCAGTTTCCTATCTGTATTTGTTCATCGGTATTATATTATACCCCAACGTAGCAATGGAGAGTGGTTTGGTTCCCCAGAGCCTTAGGAAGAATCCTTTGTTTCCTATAATGAGCTGGAAACCCTGCTCTCTCTCACTCTCTCGGTAAAGCAGCACCCCCAGCAGAAGCAAGCCTGTGAACTGCTTCTTAAATTACACTTCTCTACAAAATCTGTAAAGCCAAGCAAAGGCAATTCCATGCTAACTGGGCAGCCCACCTGCACTACTGTGACCTTTCTCAGTTCCTAATTAAAACAAGGTGAATCGGCAGGAAAAATATTGATTTTCTGTTCATATTCCCAAGGGTTTCAAAGCTTATGTTACAAAAGGAAACTTAAAATGTAAAACCTGAGCTTTTTAATGTCAGGGGACATTAATTGCATTAAATCTATTGAAACAATTTCCAAAATTTTCATGAATGACAGTCACTTGCAAATTAAATTTTGCAGATGTCTGTGGAAAAAAGGAAGCAGATAATTTTGTCTTTATTCTTTGACTTGATAGGAAGATTGTTACATATTTCTAATGCGGTGTAAGGCTGCATAATTATAAGCCTGAAATCAAAAGAACTTTTTCTGACAATTTTCAGTATTAGTTTAGGAGCAAACAATAGCCTACATTTACTCACACTTCTGCCTATGTCTAGAGGTATCCCGGAAAAATTCTGCCGTGTCCAGGGGACACGTCTGCTCTTCCAACATTTTTTGTGGAAGAGCAGATGAGCTCTTTCAAAAGCCCTGTCTTCCTCATTTCACGAGGAAGAAGGGCTCTTCTGAAAGAGGAATTTTTTCCCGAAATTTGGTCCAGTGTAGACACAACAGAATCAGAAAAAACAATCAGAAAAAGGTACGCAAATTGTGGAGTGCAATTTGCATACCTTTTTCTGAAAAAAACCCTGTAGTGAAGGCATAGCCTGTGTATGTGTGTTTTAATCATATGGTAGTATATGTTAATTAGCCAACACAACTGGAAAGTGAAAAGAATTATCTAATGTAATATTACTCAGCACTAAATAAATATGTATTATTTTGAGAGCCCCAATTGTTTTGCTGACACTAATTCTCACTATAGAACTAAGTCAAAAATTCTCATAGTACAAAAAGCATCATCTTCACATTTCATTCCAATGCTACAGTGAAAATAGTACTTTCTGTTCTTTCCACCTTGAAGTGGCAGGAGTAAATCTGGATTCCCTCTTTTAGAATGATGCCATGTTTGCATGAGGGCTGTCTGTCTTTTAAATGTGTTGCAGTCCTCCAGGTTGGAAAAGGGAAATGTATTTTTAATGCCGTATCAGCCTCACCAAGTCAAGTTATCTGGCTACCTGGACTACTGGTTCATTTCAATCATTGTAGATCAGTATTCCACACAAGGAGAGAAGATGATAATCAGTCACATTTCCTTACATGATGAACAGCAATTTATTTTAGTTTTTTGTTATTGTTTGTGGAAGCAAGATTTGATTATGTGGTAAACAAAAAAATGTATCACTTTTTTTTACCCTCCTGATTGTAAGGCAGTGCAGACCAACAAGGTCAAACATAATAAACTGCCTTACAATTTTGCACTCACTTTCTCTCCAGGACCCTAGTAAAACCTGTATGAATTCATCTTCATTCTAGGGAGAGCTATTGGGTCATAATAAATTTGTTTTCTGATCCATTGAGTCAATAAACTAATTTTAAAAATTAATCTTCTCAGGCTTCAGACTCAGTGGCCCAATTATGAATTCAATATTTCCTTTAAATTTAATATCCTGAAACTTGTGGACCAGTGGATTTGCTATGTGCTTCTGTGATTCTTGGATTTACATTGGCTGGTTTACAGAATGAAATCTATAAAGGAAGGGAGCGTTGGAATAGCTTTAAATCTAAATTTGTTCATTTACAAACATTAGTATGAAAAACTCCCTTTCTTGCAACATTGCTTTTAATTGGTATTATTATGCACAACAGGTTATCATTATGCACTAGTTCATTATGTACATTTGACTATGAATAGCAGACAAAACAGGAACAGTGCAGAAACAATCTAAACATTTAATCTCTATCTAAAGGGGTTGAAAAAAATAATGGAACTTACTTTTTATTGATATATTACTAGTAATTTAGACAAGAGTTGTACAGATAGGACCTCTTTAGTCCAGGACACTCTGGTCCGGCACAATCACAGATGTTGCCGGACCAGAGAGGGAGCAGGGGCTGGCTAGCAGTCTGGCAACCAGGAGCGGGGGCTGTGGCTGGCAGCAGACCTGGAGAGCACGGATGGGGACGGGTCAAGAAGAACAGATGGAGGCTGGGGTGAGTGGCAGGACTGGGGAGTGTGACTGGTGCCGGGACCAGATAGTGCAGCCAACGGCAGGACGGGAGTGCAGCTAGGGCTGGGGAGCACGGTTGTGGCTGGCAGCAGAACAAGCTGCATAGCTGGGGCTGGGGCCGGGGCCAGTGGCAGTGCTGGGAACGTGGCCAGTGGCTGGGGCCAGCAGCAAGGCCAGGGAGCGCAGCTAGAGGTTGAGGATGGAAGTGGTGTTGTAATGTATATGCAGCTATGCACCTCCAACATACAGCTGCACGTTAATGTTACTTTTATAGAGTTTGTGTACTCCTCTAATGGGTGCTTTAAGCTGGTTTCTTCCCAGAATTTAACCCAATTGGGACTTTGTAAAGAAAGAATCATAACAGAGCCTGCATTTTTGCCAAATGTATTGGAGAGGATTTTTGTTTTATTTAAATGTTGAGAAAATCAAATTCTATGTGGCAATTGGTATTAAGATGTTTATAATTTCCATCATTTTTATAATGTTTTGAGACATGAATGATTTATTCTTTATAGTTTGAACAGTCCTATTGTTTAAAGCAAATGCTTATTACAGCAGTTCTTACCTAGGATGGGAGGGGGGCAAACTGCTTAATACAATCCATTAGGAAATTCAAGCCTTAAATGAAATGACCACAAAGTCCTATCAGCTCACTGAAATACAGCAGCTGTACATATTTATTGTAATACAACACTATATTGTTGTAAAGATATGCTGTTTAAAACATGCATAAGGCAGGTGAAATGTGACCATTTTACTCCTGTTTGAAAAACGAGAAGCTGTAGAATGGTGTAACTTTTCAAATACATAAATAAACATTAGCCTCGTGTAAAGAAAGGTACATGGCTAGTCTAGTAATAAGAGTGTAAAGGTCATTGGATATACCTGAAACTTTTGCAACCTTGTTACTTGTAAATACTGGAGAAGGTGAAGAGCTATTTAACTAAAGGACAATGTTGGCACAAGAGCAAATTGATATAAACTGAGCAGGAACAAATTTAGGCCAGAAATTAGATGAAGGATTCTAACCATCAGAGGAGTGAAGGTCTCTCAATAAGAATTCTGGGGGCAAACAATGCAGTTAGTTTAAAGGAAAGGGTGACAAATTTATAAATGAGATATCATGATGGGAGTGCCTGTGATGTGGAGGGGGAAGAATTCAACAGCCCTGGGAGTCCCTTCCAGTTTATGTCTTATGGCAGGGCTTGAGCCAGTCACCTGCAGGAGTCAGGAAAGGATGTTCTTCCCTGCAATGTATTCTTGGGTGGGGGAGGGTGGTAGTTGGTCTCTTTCCTCTGAAGCATGAGGGATGCCCAATGGATACAGACAGATACTGGCCAGGATGGGACAATGGTCTCAGTGAGCATTCTCTCTCTCAGTTGCTCAGCTGTCTGGCTGCTACTTCCATGCTCAGCATCTAACTGATCACCACAAGTGGCACCAGGAAGGACTTTTCCCCTAGGCCAGCTTGGCAATGACCTTACAGTTTTTCAGCTTCTTCTAAAGCATGTAATTCAAGCAAGAGGCCAGCACTAATTGCGGATACCTCATTTAATCAATTCCCTGCCACTGCAGGGGCCTTGGCTGCTGGTCCATCTCAGTCCCTCATAATCTCTGCCCGTGGCACACAAGAATATTTAGTCTTCTGTGGCCTGTGATCCTTTGATTTAATTTAGTTTAGTCAGGGGTGCTGAGTGATACTGGAGTGAGGGGGGGGGAGGGAGGGGAGGGGAGAGGAAAGCTCATAGCAGTGCTTAATTTGTAGTGAAAGAGATGCCAGGACTCAAACAATTGGTTGCCAGGGCTCAAGCAAAAATATATATTTAAACTTTCATAACTAATGTGGCAAACCCAAAGGTGCCAGGGCTATGAACTGCCAAATCTTGAGGTACCAGGGCTCAAGCACCCACACAAATTAAGCTGTGGCTCATAATATGCATGAGGTCACACTAGGGGAATACTGGAACGGTTGACAAAGGCTTCCTTTGTCGACCGCGGTGCGTCCAGACTGCCCACAGTGCCGGATCAGCTGATCATCGACACAGCGCGGTGGCCATTTTGATATAAATGAAGACATTTTCTATGTCTAGTAAACGCATCTACATGGCTCTGTCGATGGAGCCATGTAGTCTAGTCATACCCTGATGATCTGGTGGGCCCCTTCTGGCTTTAAACTTGATGACTTGTTCTAGCACCATGTTTCTCAAAATCCTACTCAATTAGCTACAGAAAGAATGCAATATAATAAGTGTCTGCTGAACTTTACTATTCTGCCTAACTTCAATAGTGGCATTAAAGTTCACTGAGTATTGCACCCTGTGCTTGTTCATATTGAACACCACGAATATAGAGATGATTGGAAGTTTTAGTTTGAAAATAATGTATGGGCCAGGTTCAGGTCTGTAACTGAGGATGGAATTTGGTCCTCTCTCTTAAAGGAGGCTTTTATGCCATGATCCAAATGGTCTCAACCAGTGTTTCTTAAACTTTTGAAGACCGAGGAACACCAAACAATATTTTTTTTTTTTTTTATGAGGAACACTAAGGATTTTTTGTTGAGCAAAAAAAAGGTCACCTATCCCTTTAAGGGTGGCCATTTTGAACTCTGTTGTTCTCTGCGGCACACCTCCGACTGCCTTGCAGCACACCAGTGTGCCACGGAACACAGTTTAAGAAACAGTGCTCTCAACTGTGTTGCCTTCCATGTCTTAATTCTTCAAGGCACATGGTAAAGTAGGACTCGTGATGATCCTTAATATTGCAAAAGAAAACCAATTACTGTTGTGATCTAACTGAAAGAAGTATACAGCAATTTATTGTGGTGCAATGTGCATTTAAAAGAATAAGAATTTCTGTTGGTTTTCAGACCTTTTGTTTTTGAGAGGTAAGAAGAGGTTTCTGTCTGAGTACAGATTCAACATTTTTTGGACTGTTTAGTTTAATGAGACAAACAAGTGATATGATAAACATTTGAGACAAAGAATGAACAGTACAAATAAGAGTAAAGTGAAGTTCCCAATTTACCTTTCTTGTAATACATGAACAAGAGGACAGCCAACAAAACTGATAGGCAACAAATTTAAAACTGGTAAAGGGAATATTTACCAGTTATTAGTTGTAACAGGATGCCACATTTATATGGACAATGACGATATCCACAATTACACTGAGTAGAATCTTTTAAACAAGTTTTTAGATGGGTTATAATCCCCCTGCTTTGGAATAAACCAAATTTGAAAATGTGGGAGTTAAGCCCCACTGTGGATTGGTAATTCCATAATTGTGCTCTATGGGATTTCTGTAGATTTCAGGACAGGATTTCAGACATACTATATTGGTGTAGCTGGATAACTGGCAATTCCTATTTTCCTGTGTGCTGCCTTACTTAAGTAATCCTGCCACTGGAAGACATGGGAGTTGCAGCTGAATAAGGAGTTCAGGACTGAATCCTTCTTTATCCCAGATATCTTACAGCATGCACACGTGTGCACAAGAGTGTGTACACATGAGTACTCGCACACACATGGGCACTTCTTTATCCATGATCTGAACATCTAATTCCATAAATCATCTTACGTGAAAAATTTACTATTTTCCTGTAAAAATGTGGAGTATCTTAGGTCCAGTTCTAGCTACCCACCCCACATCCTCTAAATAAAATCAGAAAAACACTGCAGCTCACAGAAGCTTCCACATGACTGTTTAACTTGCCTATCTGCTCCAGTAAACATTATGAGGTTGATTCTCAAAGACTGCCACTAAAATTCCACTCTACTGATTTTTGCAACCTAATTCGTTAGGCTTTTAGGGAGCGAAGCAGGGGCAGAATGATGTGACCCAAATTTATAAAGCGGGGTAATTTGCAACTACAGTGTTTCTTGCATCTAAAATCCATTTTTAACTATAGATTGCAAGTATCAGATGGGGGCAAATTATTCTTATATAGACTTCAAATGTTCTGCACCATCAGAGTAAAATATGCAGATTTAATAAACAAAAATGTGAAGAATTTTATGAATAGTAAAGTTTTCTATCAATAAGTCTCACCCGAGGACTCATCTATCAAGCTTCTATAGCTATTTCTGTAACAATTAAAAATTGGTGTGTTTTGCAAGGATGTTCACTTTTTGTTTTTAAGAACAGACATGCCCTATATTCTGCTGCACAAACCAGTTACTAGAATAAACTACAGGGCACCTTCAGTCACTGCACTTTTGACATTAGAACAGTTATTGTGGCCATTTCACTTTGGGAAACCAAGCCAACATTAGAATTGCATTTTAACTTCAGATCAAATGATATTTCCAATTATTATAAACGTGCTCATGCAATGTATTTTTGACACTGCTTTTGTGTCTGAGTATTTTTAAAACAATAACTACATAAATGATTATGATTTAGGACAAACTTAAAAATATGAAACTAACTCATGATCCAAAGCTCACTAAACTCAATGGAAAGACTCCCATTGCCTTCACTGCACTTTGGATTAGTCGCTAACTGCATAAGCCAATGATCCTGCTGCCGCTGAAATCAATGACCAAACTTCTCTTGACTTCAGCTGCTCAAGATATAGCCACCTAACAAAAGTAAGAATTGTATGTCTGCCTCCCTGTGCATGGGTATAAAGATACCTGCCTGACCACACAAAGCAAATATAATAAGATTCTGAAGCAGAACCATGACTCTTATTTTATAGTGCATTATTAGTATCATCTAATTAAATTCGTCCACCCTCACAGAACTCAGACATCTATCTGAGGGAAACTGCAAATACACAATAGTAAGGGGTTGATAATCAAACAGACAATGCATATGGAAAGGTAAAGGGAAAAGGCAAAACGGAAAGAATCAAAATATATTTTCTTTTTTGTTAGCTATGAAATGAACCTGGAGCTAGGCCTGTGTAGGGTTACATCTTTCTTTGACTCTCTTACCTTGTTTCTCTTGAAGTATGCTCTTCGGCAAGCTGCAAAGCACTTCTCACTGCAGAAGCATTTCACTTCACTTCCCATACTCAGGGAATAGCGCTTGATTCCCACTTTCTGGCACCAGGCACACATTATTTGTACATTTGACACATCATCTTCTACAACAAAAATATAAAAATTATGTTTATATCAGATGGAAACACCCAACCAGACATCTACACACTCAACCTCAGAACCCTGTTACAGTGACTGTCTTCCTCGCTTTTTGTGAGCAGAGCTAAGCATGCCTGTGATTAACTACTTGGTTCCTTAGATAGCTGGCAGCCTGTGCCAATCAGGCCAGAAGAATGGCAGAACTTCTGAGATGGATGGAAAAGATTAACTTAAAAAATGGGGTATCACTGAAAAACTCTGGAGGTCCTTAAGGCTTTTTAGCATGTTTAAGAAAGTGCATAGTTGTATGTATTAAATGAGTAACAAATACTAGCGACTGATGTGACTAATGCTGTGACATTCCCAATACTTAAAATCCATTATCAAGAGCCTCAGAGATATTCTGCTCAGCAGCTAGATGATAAATTACACATGGAAAATACCGTATCAGAGCAATGTAATGAGGCCCTTTATGAAACAGGATTCTAAATGGGATGAGAGGAAGGAAAAGGAAATGCCCCCATTTGGATGTTGATTCCAAATAATGGATAGAAAAGAATGGGAGAAGGTTTCCCCAGAGTAAGAGAGACACAAAAATACATATTTGAGTAAGAAGGGAGATGCCTAATTTTGATACTAAAATCTGCAAAGTGATTCCTCTCATGACTGAGTATAATTTAATTCACCAAGAGTTTTCTCACCCTGTTTTGCATTTTTCTGACATGTAAGTGGAGTTTCAACTTTTTAATGTTTACATTCATTTTGGTGTAATTTCCCTGAAATTTAGGGTGATAATTTCTCACATTCATAAGAAAGTGAGTGCAGCTTTCCCCGCCATTTTCCACACCTTAGTCCTCATTCTCTTTCCAGAATTCCTCATGTCCCTATTCTAATTTGACACACATTTTTGAGCAACCGCCTTATACCAATGTAATCATTTCTGTTCTCTAGACCCTCCAACTTCTTTCCCCATTATATTCTTTGGTACTAGCTCTTTGTGCTGTTACCTGTAGTTGCTCCTATCTATCTAGACAAATTCCAAGACTATTGCTTTTATTGGATTCAAGTTCAAGAAAATTCCCTATTAGACTTAAATAGCACTTTCCACCTTCAAATCCTGGCAACCCTACCGTGAGGTCAGTATATTCTTATCACCATTTTATTGAAGGGGAAACTGAACAGTTAAGTAACTTGTACAAAGCAATACAATAAATCAATGGCAAAACTATGATTTAGGACTAAGGATTCTGTTCTTATACCCAGTCCATTAGACAACATGACTGTTCTGTCACTGATATTAACTATTGTTTGATTTCACTGGGAAAGGGGAGAGAAATCCCCAAAAGACTAATTGTTAAAGCAATTTGCAGTGCAAGAATGGTGAGAAGTTCATGGTTCAGAGAGTCTGCCATACAGTCATCCCATTTCCCTATAAAAGATTTGTTTTGAAGCAACACTGTCATCATTCTGCAAAATTATTGGCAAACTAATTTTAGTAGAGTGATTTGTCTCCTTCCCCTGGCTATCATAAGTCGGAAATATGTGCTGCATTTTATTCACCTTAGCAGAATAAATACTGCCAGTTTAATAACTTTTTTCCTGCCACAAATTGTGTTGTGATTTATAGTTACAAATACAATTGTACAACGTAAAAAACTTGACCTTTTCGTTTGACTCACACTGTACACCTTTAAAGCTATATTTAAGGCCAAGCCATAATTTAGATTTGTGTTTAATGTACTATAATTATGACATTTTAGCACTTACTCTTTAGAGTGGAATTTGCCAAAATCTCGTAAATGTTCTAATGTATCTGACATCGAAAGAAATCAAAATACTTTGGGCCAAATTATAGCCAACCATGCCTGGGTTCAAGAAGCTCAAGCTGGGAGCAGTTATAATTTTGGCTGCAAGATGCTTTTGAGTGCAAACTGGCAAAAGGAGCTGTCTAGTGTTGTCACGGCCCAAGTCCTGTCCTGTGAACCAGAAGAGCTGTATTGGCAACAGTACTAAGCACACATATTCAAATGTGAATCAAGGAGCTCCTTCTGTCATGTTCCCCCAGAGCCACTGAAGGAAGTGTGCCTTTAAAAGGGCATTGTTTCTGGGACAGTCCAACTCCTTTCCCACGTTGGTGAACCTGTTTGTTTTAAAGGGCATAATTTTGTCCCATCGAATTAATCTGGCAAGGGAAGAGCTGGAAAAGTAATAAAAACAAAAACCTGTCGCACTTGAAAACAGCAGAATGCAGCCTTAAAATCACTGCTTTTGATATTTTCCTCTACCAATTAGGAGTATTAACTCTTAGATGGTTCTACAAGGCCTGAAGACAGAAGAGATGCAGATGCTCCCTGTTGCAACAACTTTGGTCAATGCTAAGAAGAGCTGAAAGGGGGAACTCACCAGCAGAGCTTGCTTTCAAAGTGCTACTTGCTGAGAGGAGCACTCACTTCCAAAGTAGACAGGTTCTATAACAATGTTGACTTAAAGAATGAGCACAAACCAAAAGAGGGGGTTGAAACTATTCCATAGAGTAGGCCACATCTTTATAGAGAGAACGTCTCTTGAACCATGGACCACTCACCTACCTGTTTGTGAACAAGCATTCACTCGCTGATGATCACGAAGATCACAGATCCAAACATTTACAATCACATAACATCCTGGTGGCAACAACAGCAATTGCTTCCATGAGAACAGTAATGCTGGGGTGGATCAGCTGTACTCTGTTTTTCTCCAGCCATGCAATTGGAGTAATGTTCCCTCATACCTCCTTCTGGAGCCATGTAAGGCTTTGCATCCAGCTCGTGGCATCTATGCTATTGTCTTCTGTCCTAAACAAATCTCACCAAAACTAGCTAGGTACAAGATGAGGGTATAAGCTTCATCCCATAAGATTGTGGTAAAATACTCCCAGGTCTGAAACAGCAGTGATGAAACTGTGCCCCAAGGATATCTGAGGCATGCCCAAGGCCGTACCTAGGATTGCCAGATGGTCTCCCAAAAAACACCGGACACCTCCTCGCCCCTGCCAGGCTTCTGTGCAATCACAGGCTCCCAGGGCCAATGGCGGCCCCACCTCCCAGCCTGGGACTCCCAGCCACTGGCCCGGCCCCAACTAGGTTTCTGAAGCACCCAGAGCAGCAATTGCGGCCCCGCCTACCAGCTGGCACTCCCCACCTGGTAGCGCTCTGGATGCTTCAGAAGCCTTGAGAGGGCGGGGGGAGTGGCTGGGACTTCCAGCCACTCCCCTTGCCCCGGCTAGGCTTCTGAAGCGCCCAGAGTGGTGATCGCAGCCCCTCCTCCCAGCTGGGACTCCCAGGCTGGGAGGCGGGACCGCCATCAGCACTGAGAGCCTGTGATTGTGAAGAATCCTGGCGGGGGCAACAGGAGTGGCTGGGAGTCCCAGGCTGGGAAGCGGGGCCGCCATCAGAGTCCCAGCCACTCACCCTGCCCCCGCCAGGCTTCTGTGAAATTACAGGCTCCTAGCGCCGATCGTGGCTCCGCCTTCCAGCCACTCTCCCCGCCCACGCCAGGCTTCCGTCCGGTGCGCAACCAGAAAAATCAGAAAAATATCGGACAAAGAGCACAAATACTGGACTGTCCGGTAGAATACCGGACACCTGGCAACCCTAGCCATACCTTAAGGCACAATCTTGCTCTAAGGGTACATCTAGACTACAAAACTTCTGTCGACAAAGAGCGTCTACACTACATTCGGTTCTGTCGACAAAGCAAGCTGCTTTGTCGACATGGTAGTGTAGACGCAAAGGACAGTTTACATGCAATAACACCTTCTGTCGACAGAAACTCTGTAGACAGAAGGCGTTATGCCTCGTAAAATGAGGTTTACCAGCATCGACAAAACTGCTGAGTTCTGTCGACGTTATGTTGACAGAACTCAGCGGTAGTGTAGACGCAGGTATAGTTTTGTCGACAAAAGTCCACTTTTGTCGACAAAACCCTGTAGTCTAGACACACCCTAAGAAAGCAAAGAATGTATTTTTAACTTCTCTTAATTAAATTTACCCAGTGGAAATAAGTAAAGGAATCAGTGCCATATAATCAACCAGCTCTCCATGGACCACTATTTCTTCAGCTTTGAGTGAATACGGCTGACAGATAAAGGTATACAGGATAAAATCAGGACTAGTGCAGCAGCAAGTGCTTACATAGAAGGATATGTGGATGAAAGCTGGGGGCCAAGTTAAAGTTCCTGATTTACGTACTGATTTTCCTCTTCTTCATCATCAGTGACAAGTCTGTACTAAAGATGTGAAAATATATAACAGGAACCTTACTTGGCAATGTATTAACCTTAGTGATTGAACAAGTACAACAGCCAATAGTCCAACCACTTCTGTAATTAAAAAGCAATGACACTGGGAAATCAAACAAAAAATATAATTTAAGGTTTTGTATAGCAAGAACCAGAGTTGGAAGGGAAGGAGGGTGTTTTATTCTAAAAAGAAATTGGAATGCTCCAAAAACTGTGCTTTAAATCTTCCTTAGAAAAAACTTAAAGGCTGTGTCTAGACTGCATCCCTTTTCCGTAAAATTGATGCAAATTAGACACATCGCAATTGCAAATGAAGCGGGGATTGAAATTCCCCCCGCTTCATTTGCATAAACATGGCTGCCGCTTTTTTCCGGCTCGGAGCTTTGCCGGAAAAAAGCGCCAGTCTAGACGTGGATCTTTTGGAAAATAAAGCCTTTTCCAAAAGATCCCTTATTCCTCTTAAAAAAAGGAATAAGGGATCTTTCGGAAAAGGCTTTATTTTCCGAAAGATCCACGTCTAGACTGGCGCTTTTTTCCGGCAAAGCTCCGAGCCGGAAAAAAAGCGGCAGCCATGTTTATGCTAATGAAGCGGGGGGGATTTAAATTCCCGCTTCATTTGCAATTGCGGTGTTTCTAATTTGCATCCCTTTTACGGAAAAGGGATGCAGTCTAGAGACAGCCAAAAAAAACAACAAATAGTCTGGTAGCACTTTAAAGACTAACAAAACATGTAGATGGTATCATGAGCTTTGGTGGGCACAGCCCACTCACTTCTTCAGATGACCAGAGGTCAGGTTTTCCATAACTTTTTTTTTAAATCATATCTTCATTTCACACTGAGACTAAATCCTCCAAAACTATATTTACCAGATATTGGTCTTCTGCAGTGTTCCCTCTAAACAGCAAGGCAGCACAGTTACACAAGTGATTAATCAGACCTGCCCAGTCAGTCTGCTCTGTGCATGGAGCCCTGAGCCTCTGACTGTGCAGGGCTGATTAATCACCTGTGAAGCTGTACTGCCATGCAGTTTAGAGGGAACACTGGTCTTCTGTTAGGAAAAAGTATCAATTAATAGTATCTAGTGAATTCAAGGAGAAGAGTTTAATGTGTTCAGCTGGCTTATCTACCCTCAATCTTTTCCAAGACTCATTTATATGATTACATTATGCTAGGTCTACAACGAACATTTTGCCAGTATACTTATACCACTATATTATACTGACAAAGTGTTCCTAGTGTGGACACAATGTACACTGCCAAAACTGATTGTGTATCAGTCTAGTTTATTCCAGACCCTTTGTGCAAAATATGCTATCCTGGCAAAACCACCGTTTTACCAGTAAATCTGTGTCTACACTTGTGGCTTTTGGGCATATAGCTTTGTTGGTCAGGAATCACACCTTGTAACACCCCTGACTGACACAGGTATGATGGTAAAGCCTGTAGTGCATCCTATTTTACAGTTGGTAACGAAGATAAAGTTTATTTAGGCAATTCTTCGATTGTGTTATCACCTATAGACTAGTCCCTTAAGAGCCATACCTGCAAGGTGCTTTGCACCTCCTTAGAGGTGCTGAGAGAGACCAATATACTATACACTGAGCACTTATCATAGGCATTAGATTCACAGGCATTAGACAAGCAAGTTTTAGCACACGGAAAAGTAAGCAGTAACAAGTGAGTTTTCAGCAGAACATTCAGACTAATGTTTCCTATAAACACACTAGGTATTAGAACTACACATTTCTTTCATTTACTGCTTGAAATCTCAATTTCCAGCCTCTATTTTAGTGAAATCTCAGCTCTGCAGAAGAGTTATTCTGGGAGTTCCTATGTTGTATTTTTCTGCCCCTGGGTTATGTCATTACATGTTGAAAGAGCGCTTCCTGCAACTGCTGCACAGATAATGCTTATAGACAACTCTTTATGGTTTTTAGCTTGTGTATTTTTCATAATGAACAATGCAATAAACTCAGTATATTTGCAGTGTTAAATCATGTTCCCAAAGGGAGAAGCTTGTATAACAGGATAAAATTATCACATTATAATAACTAAACACGCATCAAGCTAGAGCATACTTCAATTAATCATCAAAAGTTTGCGCTGTCTCGAGGTCTTAATTAAGCAGAGTGGTGTTTGGGATTTTGTGTTGGTTGGTTCTGTTTTTCCCTTCAAACTAATATGAAGAAGTTATAGAAAATTGCCCTTCTTAAAGCCACTGAAAAGCAGTTGTTGGCGAATCCTGTTATATGTAGTCATAATATTGGTGGGGAGAAGAGGGGACAGAATGTAACCAAGAAGAATAAAAGTAAATCTTTCCTTACAGCTCTAATTCATAATCCAGGCAAACCGGCAGGGCCTATTGTAGTAGCGGGATGAATTCCTTAACATTCTTGTGCTAAATCCTGCTTGTTTTACTCACTGTTTATAGCTACAACAATGTAACAGTGATATTTTAAGTTATCTGATCTGCACTTACACTCTAACTTTATCTCAAGAGTTTGGGGAAACTAAACGCAGGTAATGGCCCTGCAGATTATAGTGGGTTGGCTCTAGCAATGAACTTTGTGCAGGTGGTCTAAAGGTTTTCATTTCATAAACTCCTTCAGCCTCATGCAGCCTGGAGAATTTACAACCTGCTGAGTTTGTAAATTCTTTTAACCTGACCTGTTTTACAAGAAGAGTTTATAAACTGGCTAGAACGATGCAGTTCTGGCACTGAAAGTGTGATGTCTGAAGGAGAAGTAATGTAGGGAAGCTGGAACTTAAAAGTTACACCTTCAGGGCCTGAATAAGCTACAGAAGAGGTGTTTGTGCTCCAGTGCTGAAATGGTTACACCTGGAGGAAGGGTAAGGAGAAGCTGTAGCTGTGATCTGGTACAGAAAGAGCTACACCTTCAGGGAAACCAATGGAAGAAGAGGGAGGGAGGGCCAAGAACTTTGGCATTCCCAGTCCTTCCTGAGACCTCTTTCCTAGCCTTTTGTACTCCTTTCCACTCAAGCCTTTCAGTAGCAGTACCTTTCTTCCTTTCCTATGTTTCCCCACCCTAGCTTTCCTCCATGCTCCACCTACAAGCCAGAAGCTTGCACTTGAAAGGAATTTGTAGCCTACCTACCTTTAATGAGCACAAGTGATCTCCTACTACATCCTATACTCCCCGGCTACGTCTAGACTGGCCCCTTCTCCGGAAGAGGCATGCAAAGCAGGCAAGTCAGAATAGGGAAATCCGCGGGGGATTTAAATATCCCCCGCGGGATTTAAATAAACATGGCCGCCGCTTTTTTTCCAGCTTGGGGAAAAGCCGGAAAAGAGCGTCTAGAGTGGCGCGATCCTCCGGAAAAGGGCTTTATTCCGGATGATCGCGCCAGTCTAGATGCTCTTTTCCGGCTTTTCCCCAAGCTGGAAAAAAAGCGGCGGCCATGTTTATTTAAATCCCGCGGGGGATATTTAAATCCCCCGCGGATTTCCCTAGTCTGACTTGCCTGCTTTGCATGCCTCTTCCGGAGAAGGGGCCAGTCTAGACGTAGCCCCCTGGCTGGGAGAGAACCATGAATTTTATTTAATTCACCGGGGCACACAGTCAACCTTTCCCCCCTTTTAAAGACTATTTTTTGCAATGAAAAGGATGAAAACTTATCTTTTAAAGAAATGAAGTCTTAGATTCGCTGACATCTAAATGTTAACAATCAAACCTTATTAGCTGGACTGGGATCTGACAGAATGTGCATAATGGTTAATTCTGGAGATCTCCAACCCTACAACACTACTTTCCACTGAGAACAAGAGAACAATCAACTAAAACCAATTTGGACTTTCCATACCAAGCAGCTTTGAAATATTCCCAAGAATGTCAGATTCCTCCAAAATAATTTTCACACTTGTATGTTTAAAATGTCCTGTCTAAAAAAGATCTCATTTAAAAAAAAAAAAAGAAATCTGGAGGTTTTTCTAGGGCATCCATCACCACTGTATCTAAGCACTGATCCTTTGACTAGATGACATGCTTCACAAATTTCAGGTGTTGAAAGCAGCTTTATAAAGCAGTTATAAGAGGGAAATCAGAAAAATGGCTTGTAATGGAAAGCCCATTACAACCATAGCTATGGAATCACTACAGTGACTCTATGTTTCCTTTTGAAAGTCAATCTCATGAAGTAGGAAAAATGATAAAAATATTGATAAAATGGAGTGTCTCCATTCTTTTAAAAAGTTGTTTTGGGAAACCACTGCTTCTTTCTATTTTCTATAGTGCAGTTACGAGGCATATTCTCATACATAGCTCAATAAGAACTGAATGCACAACACAAATGTAGACTGGCACGTGGGCAAGATTTAAGCATGCAAGCACATACGCACAGATTATGAGAAGAGTGTGGGAACACCCTTCTTATTCATCACATTCTATTACAGTGCATGTGCGGACTTTATGATTTTCTTTCTAGAATAAAGAAAACACACTCTGCCATCCAAAGAGAGCAAAACACATTGACAGTAGAGCAGACTGGTAACCAGTGGCATGTTAAAACAACATAAAAACAATCTATTATCACTGTAAACTAGATAATTACATATCTGAAAAAATGAATGTGGATAAACAACAAAGACACTCATAAAAGCTACATGTACACTGATAGAGAGTAGACACACCAATATGGAAACAGAGAAAAAATTCAAGTGGGAATAGGATGCCTGTTCACACTAAACAAATATTAGCTATAAAATACAAAGGAAGTAAAAACAAGCCATGATAGCAGGCAAGGACAAATACCCAGTGTTGGCCCACCCCAGACAAAATAGCCTAAGAAACTCCATCAACCCAGCCCTTCCAAATACACACACAATTTTCAGTTAATGAGGTCTCAGTGAGTGAGAGTGGCATGGAGTCATTTTGCAATATTTCTCCATCAGCCTCAGGAGTCTAGAGAAACCGTTGTTTAATTTCTTTCATTCACACAGAAGAAAACAGAAGAATGCACTACAACAATTTCAAATAAAGAAAACAAGAGGAGATAAAGTCAAATAATAAGCATAAGGAGGAAGATGGCTGTGGGCTTGTTAGAAAGTTAAACCTGCAATGGGAAAAATAGTAAAACATTGCTCAGATTAGTATTAAATAAAATAAGAAGAGGGAATAAGAGTTGGAAAATACTCATGGGTGCCAGAGTATTCTAAAATTGAAACCACCTCAGTATAAAACACTAGGGCTAGTTCTGCTGCCATTATTTAAGCAAATCTGCCAAAGAGCTTTGCTTGAATAAGGACAGAAGGACTGGGAATAGAGTAATGGGACCATGGGGAATTTAGATAGGTAATCCTGGAGTTAAATTTTACATCCAAGTTTATAAACCCTGAATAAAAAGCATTTTTAAATTCATTCCATACTTCTAAACCCTTCTTATAGCATTTCAATCTTGATGATTTTTATAGCACACATTTCTAGAGAGTCCTTAGGGCTGGAACTAATATCTACTTTTATGCCTGGCACACTGATGGTACTCCCTAATAATAATGAGTATGAGTTACTTAAGTGCACTTGCACTTTTCCATTCAAATCCAGCTCTGATAAAGGATATAGTTAATTCCTTTCTATAAAATACCTCTTTATTAATTACTCTTTTTAGCATTTAAACATAACATTTCCTTGTTTCAAGATTTCATGAGGTGTTTTTTTCAAATGTAGAGTTTTATAATTGGATTTAATATCTCTTCCAAAATCTAAACATGCTTTCTTTACAGGACCCAACTACTATAAATGATTTTGTTTCACATCTCAGCAACTTGGCCTTATGAAATCCTACTTCCTTCACTCTGGTATTCTTTGAGTCCCAATAACAACAGTTTTGTAGGTTCTGATATTTCACATCACACTTTTTGTTTAAAATTCCATGATGGCTGCAAACCTTCTGTCCTTGTCATTTTGCACCTACCTAGTGAAGAAATGTGGCACAGAGGAACTGAGCAGGCACCTAAGGGTTGAAGGATTTAATATTCCTCCAGAAAAAAAACAAACTATAGTTGAGAAGGGGCCGGGTGGATTAAAAGAGGAGATAATTTTTCCCTCTATTTTTCCCGTTGAATCCTAGGTAGGGTTACCAGGTAGACATCCCCCCCAAAGAACCGGACACACTTGATCGTGGACGGGTGAGCTGGGGGAGGGAGGCATCAGTTGGGAGGGGGGAGGGGCTGGCTGAGAGAAAGGAGGACAGGAGGCGGGGCGGGTCAGGAGCTGCGGGGCTGACCAGAAGGAAGGGGAGGCGGGAGGAAGGGGGGTGGGAAGCAGAGCTGGGGGGGGGGGGGAGATCAGATGTGGGGGGGGACTGGACGGGAGGAGGGGGGGCCGGAGGAAGGAGGGCAGGAAACAGAGCTGGTAGGGGGGGCGGTACAGCCGCTGGCCGCAGCCGGAGTCCAACAGGCTGCGCCCCTGGCAGGTACTCTCTCTAGTTGCTAGTAGAAGCCGGACGGGGGCAGGGCGAGTGGCTGGGAGCCACTCCCCCACCCGGCTTCTGCACGCAAACAGAGGCTCCCAGCTGAGAGGTGGGGCCGCGATTGGCGCTGGGAGCCTCTGGTTGTGTGCAGAAGCCAGGCGGGGGGAGTGGCTGGAAGTTCCAGCCACTGCCCCCGCTCCGCCCTGCCACACCCAGCTTTTGCACACGGCCACAGGGCTCCCAGCGCCAATTGTGGCCCTGCCTCCCAGTCACTCCCCCACTCCCGCCAGGCTTCCGTCCGGCACCCTGCCGGAAATTCAGAAAATACCGGACATTGCACATGGTCAGTATTTTCTGAATTTTTCTACCGGACAGAGGGCACAAATACCAGACTGTCTGGTAGAAAACCGGACACCTGGCAACCCTAATCCTAGGTCAGCTCAGAAGCTCTCCACCCTCCCCTTTAACTGCTCCCCTTGACAACTGCTTCCCCACTCAGTGCAGCATAGCAGGGAGCCAGCTGTTGTTTGAGCAGAGTCAAAGCTACTTAAAATACCTGATTTATTCTGTAAATCAAAGGCACAGAGAAAAAGGGTGGGAAAGGGAATATTATTCCCTATGTCTTGTGCATGCACTAAATAAAATGGCAGTCCTTCTGCTCTTCTGCAGCTGTACCCCTACCTGAAAACCAAGGCTCTTACCTTCCAAGACCACCATATAGCCAGCCCCATGTGGAGTGGTTGGATTTAGTAGCACACATGACACCCAATACAAGGGATAGCAAAGTGGCAACATTCCTTTTTTCTTGTGTAGCTACTGTGCTTCCAAAAGCTCCCATTGGGGAGGGGCACCTCTGCACCCCCATCTAGACTATGTTGCCAGGCAATAAGAATCCAATCCAATGTCCTTTAAAGTCAATAGAATGGCTGTGATGGAATTCAATGGGCTTGGGACTGGATCCAAACTGAGCCTGTAGTCTAACTGGAAACGTCAATGTTTCCACCATAGACCCACAACTAAAAAGACTGTTGGCCAAGATTCAGAATCTGTGAGAATGAGGAGTTGCAGTTGGAGAACTGGTGAAGGGCCCTACCCCTTAGACTGAGAGTCACATGAACTTTTAGATGTACAAGGAATGATGTAAATGACTATAAGTGGCAGGAAAAATAGCTTGAGGATGCAATTCTGACACCTGTAAGGCTCAATTAGAGACTGAAGCAATGACAAAGAAATGTGACTTTGTTGTATTTGCCTGAAGTGGAACAACTGGGGGTGAGACACATCTGGGATCCTTCAGTTGTTTAAAGTAGCCCACAGATGCAGCAATGGGGGGTTAATACAACATCAATCCTACAGAGAGACAGGGAAGTAATGCACTACACACCGAGGACCTTGAGAGGGAGAGAGCCAAAGCAACCATCTGGAAGGACTAGAAAATCTGAAAGAGTGAAATTTCTAAGTGTAGAGCCAGTGAAAAGGAAACGTGGTCTCTCCTGCATTTGGGGGCCAAATTCAGCAATCCCTACTCATGTGAATACTCCTTTTGGCTGATGGTGAGTAAATACTATTCACTGTGTAACTCAAGGCTGAAGAATATAGGTTAGTATGTTAGTGCATTAAATACTAGCATCAGAGGGTTTTTTTTCCTATACTGTTGCTGGCTGCTATACAGGCAGTCCCCGGGTTACGTACAAGATAGGGACTGTAGGTTTGTTCTTAAGTTGAATTTGTATGTAAGTCGGAACTGGTACATATTGTAGGGGAAACTCTAGCCAAACATTTCTCCAGAGCTCAGTTTTATTCTTCCACACCTCACTTCCCTCAGTCCTTTATTCTCAAGCTGAGGTGTCTGCTGAGAAAAGCCGCTCCGCGTCTCCCTGGTCTGCTGGGGGGGAGAGGCGCTAGCTTCGCGTCTCCCTGGTCTGCTGGGGGGAAGCAGCTAGTGCGGGGTTGTCTCACCCCGTTTGTAAGTAGGGATCCGATGTAAGTCGGATCCATGTAACCCGGGGACTGCCTGTACTTTGTTCCTTATTATTCTGACATTTGTTATTGTGTTGTCATTCTCTTTTCCTTTACACTGCTCTGTGGAACAAGAGTTTTCTAAAGCTAGAAGAAGTGATATTATTAGTAGTATTGTGTTGTTTCAGTATGCTGTACTTGGGACTAACATGAAACATTCAGAAGCCACAGCTGCCACAAAATGAAACTATGCCTCTCTTTTGGGGACATTAGCCACAAGAAGCATATTGCACAACTTCTCTCTAGACTGCACTGGCCTTCTGGTTGCTTCCAGGTGCAATTTAAACTCTTGATGTTGATCTACAAAGTCCTGTATGATTTGGGTGCTGGCTGAGTTTGTTTCCTAACGCGCTTCCACAGCAGTTCAGGTCTGCTTAGTGTCTAGATGCTCTGTCCCCAAACATTTCATTCTCACTGCCATATGAGCAATATTCCAGAACTGTTGCCTTCTTCAATACACAGCATAAAGCCCACATGTTTTCTCAGGCTTTTTTAGAGGGGTTTATTGTGTGATGTTAGAGTCTTTAAATGGGAGCTGTTAATATTTGGTCAGCTAATGTTCTATAATTTTTCAGTTTTCTACCATCCCCAGTTGTACCTGGAATAAACATCTAAAAAGCACTTACTAGTTTACTGTTAATATTAAAAGTTGAACAGTTGAGAAGTGAGGTGAATTTAGGAAGACTTTAAAACTCTTTGGGTTTTCATTTGGTTTTACAAAAAAAAAGTATGTATTGCATAGTGAACTCTTGGGAGAAAAATAAATGTAAAAAAATCAGTACTCCAGCCCCTTCAGATAAAATGTAAGAGCTCACAATACACATCTCCAAGGCACCTAAAAGTTCTCAAACAGGAACGTGAAAGATCAGATTTGGCATCACATTTCTAAGGCCAAAAATGGTAAAACAGAAAGTGAAAAAATACCTTTAAAAATCCTTCAGATCTTATTCATACATCATAAAGTACCAAAAGCAGTGTGAGAGTAACAAATAAAAAAATATTCTGAAGGCCAGCTTTATTAGTGGACTCTAATACTAGAACACACTTGATAAGTGGATTGAGAAGAAGCAGAAATAAAACTTCCCGTGTCCCTATTCCTATGGTTCAGGTTATTCATTTTTCTATGTCAATCTATTTTTTCCTACTTGATTGCTATTATTTAAATTTATCAATTATTGCACCATGTACATGCAATAGTCCCCCAACATATTAGTATTGCCACAAATTCAGCATTATAATTTCACTCTTCACTTAGATTAAATCTACGCTAGCACTTTACAGCCCTGTAACTTTATGATTCAGGGATGTGAAAAAAGATCCCGAGTGCACTATAAAGGACCAGCGTGAACCAAGCTACAGTGCTGGCAGCCATGCTCCCAGTGCTGTTAGCTACTCTCCTCATGGACGTGGTTTACATAGTGTGCTGGGAAATCTCCCTCCCAGTGCTTGTGCCATGGCCACACTTTCTGTTTAAAGTGCTGTCACCATGGGTCTAACTGTTAAGTGTATACAAAGCCTCAGGTAAAGGCTGGAAATACAAGCCCTTGATTAAATCTTCAGGGGCAGATTAACCTCATTTAAGAGTCAGCCCATATGGCCTAAGCTCTTTTGCTGTGCAAAGGCTGAAGGAGCAGGCCTAAATAGCTGTGGTAATTAGTAATTATTGTACAAAAAATATGGAAAATTTTCAGCAAGAACAGATTTAATAATATGTTTGAATTTTTTCAAATATTAAAATACCTTCTAATACTAAAAATGAAATGGCAAATAGAATTCAGGAGGCCAACTGTCAGTTTTCTGTCAAATAAAATATTATATACTGAACCAACATATACTGAACCAATGTGTGTTTTAAACTCAACATTACACACTCGGCCCCAAGTCTGCAAGCTGCTCGGCCCAGTGACACTAGTACTCTGTCTGGGGGCAGGAATCTATTGCATGACTAGGGCCTTAATAATTAAATACATCACCATGTTTCTGAATTCTCTAATGAAGTAATATTGCTGTTCTTTAATATATATTTAGTCCATACTAGGTCCAGTTCTATCCCCAGAGAAGTTAACCCAATTCAGCAATACTCCCAATAGCTTCAGTGGAAGCAGGATTGAGCTTGCTGCTATATAAATAAATGTCACCAATTATTGCAGTGTGTTCAACAATAAACATCATCATCAATTAAATACCATTATGTAGCCATAACATTACTTTAGCAGATAATGGTAAACAGCAGGCAGTGTAGAATAAATAATTTTTCAAACAAACTCTTGAGAAATATCATATTGGAAAATCTGCCCCAAATAAGAAGTTCATGAAATACTTAAAAAGCCTCTTTCGGTAGAATTTACATCATATAAAATCCTTAAAGGACAATGAGAACTGAGCTAATCTTCCTAAGACAAGTTTGTTGGCCTGATATAAGGACGTGATATTTATTTGACTGGTTGATTGGTTATATACATTGTGGACCTTGTTTATAAACTAATCATTTTCCATCAATTTATGTAAAGACTTTATTCATAGAAAAAATCATTTAAAACAGATATTATTGAATTGCTGAGACGGTATAATTCAACATCCAGAGTTTCACAACGAGTATAAATGGGTACAAAATTTTGCCTGTTATCATGATACTTACAAGAATTTTACAATAATATCTACAAATAAAGTCATTTTGCTGCTTCCTATCTAAGGACTCTTATACATCTACTGTAACAGCCTTTTAAAAAAAATTAAAGTTTTTACAACTGAGCCACAATCTATTATAGTTATAATTCTTTGAAATGTTTCTTATGAGATTTACCTGCTGGTGGCTTTATGAAAGGTGGTGGAATTAATGGTACAATAATGGGTACATTCCCATGATCCTTTGACCCTGCTGGTGAGTCTGAAAGTCCATTTCCTGTGGCAAGCCCTGGATAGCTTGTGTTTATATTGTATGGTGAAATAACACTGTCCTCAGGTAATTTTGGTTTTGGCAAAGAATTTTCTGTAAAACAAAAAGAACAAACCACACAGTATGGCAGAAGTGTTCCTTAGGTGCACTGACATTTTCACCAATCTGTTGATGTAATTTTTTTTTCTAAAACAAAAGAGAGCAAATAATAAAAATGAAAATATTTTCTCCACCAAAAGCCACTATCATGTTCCAGCAAAATAATATTTTGTCAAAAACTGCATTAAACTTGGCCGCACTATTTTAAAAAAAAATCAGGCTCTATTTCTTTTACAAAGCCTGAGTATTCCCAATGTATTCAATGACATCACACTCCACTGGCTTCTATATCAATTATTTTTATGGTAGTGAATTGTGATGTCACATTTGGAACTGTGGTGTCAGCAGATGAATTATGCAAAAGGAATAGACTGATTAAATACGAGAATCTCTTATTCTGCTCCAATAAGTAGTAATAATGTAAAAGGAGATAAAGAACCAAAAATTGAAATGAAAAAGATATTTGCTTAATTTTGTTATGATTGTAATTTTTTAATACAAAACCACACCTGAACTCTTATTTATAGGCATTTCTCTACAATACTTCACCTCACTAATTAATGGGATTTAATAGGATTCTAGAATAGCTCTTGCTCCTCTCAACAAAAGCAAAGTACTTTTTCCCCCTACAGATTCTGTGAGCCAAAGACTTCTACCTGGTACAGGTATTCAGCATCTTTGTTTATACTATAAAACATATGACTCGTATCATGTGTTTATAATATTACATATGATCCAGTCGGTTTTACATGGTGAGCTAAATGCTATACAAGCTTATTCTTAAAAAGTGGCACAAATTTAATTCCACATACACTGTGGCTATAGAAAATCCCATGAAAGATTCATTTATTAAAATTGTAAAATAAAAATAAAATTTTTTGGAGCACAGGAACAAGTTATTTTAAAGATGGTACTGTATACACACACTGTATTTTAAAAGGAGTACAAATACTAATTACTACATCAATAACAGTATACAACTAATGGCTGCAAACATTTAATGTCTATGCAAGTAAATTGTTTTAATCTTACCTCTAATTTTTTTTCCACCTTTTATCTAGCACCCTCTCCTCCAGTATTGAGCTCTTTGAATCCAGTACTCATAACACCACCCATTGAATACAATAATGCTGCATGCCTCCACAAAGAAATCCCAGAGACTGGTGCCCATATATGCAGCAAAATGATGCAGTTCAACAGTACAAAGCCTCTGTAATTTCCTCTCTTTTACCTCTGCTTTGAGAAATTCTTGTTGGATAAGTCAAGATCCAGCAATTTTCTACTCTTTTACTCTGAAGAAATGTTCTTCTTTTCACTGTGATTGCAATTCCCTATCCATCTGGTGTGGCTGAAGAGTCAAAAGGTAGCAACTGAACTGCTGAACAAAAAGACTGAATCCCAATGTTTAGATTTGAACAAATTCATACACAGTACATGAAGGACCAGGTATGCTGACCCCAAACAAACTCTGCCCCTTAATCCTTTCTAATGCACTTTCAGGAAATAATATAGTAAAGTAAAAAACATTATGAAGTAACCCTTTATAAATTCTGCTCATGGCTCTTCCATGCATTCTGAACATTCTAGTCGAACATCTGACCTTAACAAAAGCCTTAGCCCAACAATTTTGTCAGAAGAAAGGTTCATTAGACACAAACTGCAAAGAAAACATTTCCACATTTTCTTTTTGTTTTTTTTAAACTTGTTGCCAG
This sequence comes from Pelodiscus sinensis, assembly GCF_052426305.1. Classification (NCBI taxonomy): domain Eukaryota; kingdom Metazoa; phylum Chordata; order Testudines; family Trionychidae; genus Pelodiscus; species Pelodiscus sinensis. The sequence goes on along the minus strand of NC_143054.1, from coordinate 78,441,288 downwards.
CTCCTTAGAAACCTGAGTGCATGAGTTTCAATTGGTTCAAAAAAAATGTTACTGTTGGAGATAAATTAGTAAGAGCACATTAGCTGTTCTGTTGTTAAATGTTGCACACTTGTATTCTATTGCTTTCTGCTTACTGGTCTGCACTGTCAGAGATGTATATTTAAATCAGCCACGGAATAAGCAACAAAACATGAATCACAGTCCAAACCAATTCTGGCAGGCTGAGATAGTTAATCCTTCTTTGCATGAACAAAGGAACATTAAATGTCATTACCTTTGAGAACAGAAATGTGCTGCCGGCTCTCCCCATCTGCAGAGTAGTTCCTGAATTCAATATCTTCTCCATCTTTCAGTTCAACCTTATCATAACCATACCAGCCAAGGAGCTCATTCATAGTGTTTTCTGCAAAGTTCTGAAAGAGAAGAATTGCCTACTTATTTATGTAATCAATAATCATTTGGAACGAAGAGATGTATGCATAAATCAAATTCTATTTGCAGTGTACCACGAACTGCCAGGTTTGTTCCACCTCCTCCAGATTAATGTTCATTTTTCAAATCAAGTATATAAAATGCAAGCATTTAACTCTTAGTGATACACACAATTATGACAGATCATCATTTTACTGTAATTTAAAGAAAATAAGGAAAAAAATTATTATTTTTGTTCAGGAACTGGAAGCCAGTTACTTTTTAGAATATGTTAGTCACAAAAGTTTATCCCATGCTATCATAAAAAATGTAACATTACAGCAGAAAAACAAAGATATTTTCCAGTAATCAGTTTCACTATGTTACAGACATTTAAACTAAATTATTTATCTGGTACAGTACCTGATAGTGGGTAAGCACCAAATTGAATAAAATCACAATAAAATATTTTTAAAACTAAATTTGTTGAAAACCCCAAAAAGGCAGTATTGCTAGTGCATGAGAACCAGAAATAAAATTGTCTAGAAACAGAAACAAAATAAAGCCAGTTTACCCAAAATGTAGTCTGTATTAGATCCTGGTCCATGATCCTGCCCTGAAATGTAGCCTTGCAAATGCAGCCTTCCTTTACTTTCTACACTGCAGCTAAGAAAACACAGTCCTAAAAGAGTAACTTAACAGGATAGACTCCTGGTGCCGAACTCTGTCCTAACTTACACCCCAATTAATTTCAGTAGTGCCTGTGGATGATTTGTTGATTCACTCAATTTTTGTGTAATTTCTAATAGTTTATCAGGGAATATGTAAGCAACAGCTACATTAATGTATTCTTTACCTCTCAAAATGCATATAGATGTATACTACATAGAAATTAACTGCAGCCTTTAGGAATCAAGCCAAGATGATAGTAATGACCTATATCATCACAAAGGTTAAATAATTCTGGACCAACTGAACGAGCCTCATTTCACTATCCAAGCTCAGTAAAGTGCAAAAAGTAAACAGCGACATGCCTATTTCTAGTGACGTCAGCTACTCTTTTGCTATTAGTGTCAATGGAAGTAGGATTCAGTTCTTTGTTATTGGCGACATGAGTAAAGAATTTTTTACAAAATATTATTTTAAAGTCCCTTTGATTAAAAATAACTCTTAAAATTAATTAATTGTATTTATTTTTAGTAGTAGTAGTAGTAGTAGTAGTAGTATTGTTGTAGCACCTGAAGACCAGAGCTCCATTGTACAATGTGGTCCCTGTCTCAAAGAGCTTATAGTTAAAGTTTGCAAGCACCTTCATGGTTTTTTCCATGCTGCCCCTTCTGGAAGAGGGTCCCTGTAATCAGTCACAAAACACTTATCTTCCTTTGATTCTTTTCTTACAAGATTCTGTTTTTCCATGGTGACAAGTATCAGAAGGGTAGCCATGTCAGTTTGTATTCGCAAAAACAACAAGTAGTCTGGTGGCACCTTAAAGACTAACAAATTAGTTTGGGCATAAGCGTGTGTGGACAAAAACCCACTCTTATAAAGTGGGGATTTGCCCACAAAAGCTCATGCCCAAACCAGTATGTTAGTCTTGAAGGTGCCGCAGGACTCCTCATTATTTTTTCATTATGGCTACAAAAGAAATTAAAAATAGTTAGCCTGCATGTTTGCTGATACCGATGTCGATCATACTGACACACAGTCTCACTGTTTCCGTGTATTCCCTTGCCTGCTTGTATCCATCTGTAGTTTCTTGTCTTAGTTTGTGAGCACTTTGGAGAGTCTCTCTCTTTATGTTCTCTTTGGAGAGCATCTACCATAAAGCGAACTCGATCCATAGTTCTGAGGGCTACAGTACCATAATACAGATAAATAATAACCATAATAATAAAGTTTAAGACAGCATGCATATGATAAACAGCACGAGAGAACAAAGAGTTAATTCACAGCACAGCAGATGCCTAATCATTGTCAAGTTTTCTGTAGGCATCATGGTATGGGTGAGTTTTAAGTAGAAATGTAAAAGAGGATAATGTAGTGACCTTGTGGATTTTACAGGAGTAGCATGCTCCCATGCATGATGGTGCTTATCTAAAAATCCAAGGGGCAGACAAGGATGAAGCAAATGTGGGTTTATGATGTCTGTAGCGCATGTAAGAAATGATAGTTTAGATGAGAATAAACCATAGTGGCCTTGTACTGAAGACATGTACATGTACATTTGTGCTTGATGCAAGACAGAAGGGGAAGCCAGTATAGGGATGCAAAGAGGTGGGTAACATGGTCAAAGTGATGAGCCACAAAATATTATTTTTGATGCAGCAGCAAGATGTAGGTACAGCGAGGACTAATCTATAGTAGATGGTGGATCAACACTGCAACAATCAATCCACCAGTGGTCAATATATCATGTCTGCTCAGATGCGATAAATTGACCTTCTAGCACTCTCCCATCAACTCTGTACTTCACCAGGATGAGAAGAGAAACCAGAGTTGACTGGAGAGCAGCCTCCACCGATCGCACCACGTAGAAGACACAGTGGTAAGTACGTTGACCTCAACTACACTTAAAAAACAACAAATGGTCTGGTAGCACTTTATAGACTAACAAAACATGCAGATGGTGTCATAAGCTTTCGTGGGCACAGCCCACTTCTTTAGATGACCGGTCATCTGAAGAAGTGGGCTGTGCCCACAAAAGCTCATGATACCATCTACATGTTTTGTTAGTCTGTACAGGGTAAACTTAAAAAACAACAAATGGTCTGGTAGCACTTTATAGGCTAACTCGGCTACCCCCAAAGCTTTTCAACTACACTATTTTTGTAGTTGAAATTGCATCACTTAGATCAACTTGAGGGTATAGTATAGACTAAGCCTGGGATGTGTGAGTCTAGAAAGAGGGTGGAGTTAAAGATGGCACCTTGTTTATAGGTAGGGCCCTACCAAATTAACAGCCAAAAAGGATAGCAATACTGCAACTCCCAAACAATAACTAAGGGATATTAAATATTGGTTAATTGAATAATCGAGTAACCTCATGAATTCTTATTGGTTAGTCAACTATTCTATAGTCCCTGGGGGTGGGGCCAGCAGCAGCGCAGGATGCCAGGTGGGAGCTAGTCCACGAGGAGAGCCAGTTTAAAAAACAAGCTCCTCTGGCAGACTGGCTGTTTGTCTCCCTGTGCTGCCTCTCTACCTAAGTGACAGAGAGGAGGAGGCAGTGGTACCTAAATGAAAGTGACTAAGAAAGTAGCAAGAGAAAGGATTTGGGGGAAGAATCAAAGCTTCTGTTTTGCCCAGGTTAAACCGGAGTTGAATTCTCAGAGACACGTGCCCAACAGAAAGTCGAAAAGTCAACATCGTAAAAAATGGGTTATGCTGAGTGCCAAACCTTTGAATGCCTTACTGAGTGAGTGGGGAACAAAATGACATATGAAAATCAATGTTGATCAATGCAATGTAATTCACTTGGGAAAACATAATCCCAGCTACACATGCAAAATCATAGAATCATAGAATAATAGGACTGGAAGGGACCTCAAGAGGTCATCGAGTCCAGCCCCCCGCTCCCAAGGCAGGACCAAGCTCCGTCTACACCATCCCTGACAGATGTCTATCTAACCTGTTCTTAAATATCTCCAGAGAGGGAGATTCCACCACCTCCCTTGGCAAATGCGGGAGTCTAAATTTGTTACCACTCAGGAAAGAGATCTTTGAATCATTGAGACAGTTCTCTGAAAACATCCACTCAATGTGAAGTGGTAGTTAAAAGCACTAACAGATTGTTAGGATAGGTCTACACTGTGGAGGGGGGACGGTTTCGAAGAAGGCATGCAAATTGTGCTCGCATTTGCATATCTTCTTCCGATTTTTTTTCCGGAAGAGGATTTTCCAATATTTGGCCCGTCTACACAGGGCCAAATGTCAGGAAAAAGCTCTCTTTTGGAAGCCCCCTGTACACCTCGTTTTACAAGGAATAAGGGGGCTTCTGAAAGAGGGTTTTCTTCCAGTATTTTGCTCCGTGTAGATGGGCCAAATATTGGAAAATCCTCTTCTGGAAAAAAAAATTGGAAGATATGCAAATGTGAGTGCAATTTGCATACCTTCTTTGAGAACCCCCCCCGCCCACAGTGTAGCTGTACTCTTAGGGACCATTAGGAAAGGGATAGATAATCAGACAGAAAATATCATAATGCCAATATAAAAATTCATGATATGCCCACACCTTTAGTACTGCATGCAGTTCTGGTCCTCCCATCTCATAAAATATATATTAGAGTTAGAAAAGAAAAGATTAACAACAATGCTTAAGGGGCGAGATTAGTGAGGAAAGATTAAAAAGACTAGAACTTTTCAGCTTGCAAAAGATATAACTAAGAAGGGATACAGTAGTAGTCTATAAAACCGTGATTGTTGTGTAGAGAAAGTGAATAAGGAAGTGCTAGTTACTCCTTTACCCAACACAAGAACCGGGGATGACCCACTGAAACTAATATGCAGCATGTTTAAAACTAACAAAAGAGATATTCACACAATGGACAGTCAACCTGTAGAATTAGTTACTATGGGATGTTCAGAAGACCAAAACTATACAAAGTTTCAAGAAAGAGCTAGATAAGTCCATGGAGGATAGGGCCACCAATGGCTATTAGTCAAAATGGTCAGGGATGAAACCACATGATCTGGGTGTCCCTAGACTTTGATTTCTAGAAACTGGTAGTGGAAAGCAGATGACAGGGGATCACTCAATGATTGTCTATTCTGTTAATTCCCTCTAAAGCACCTGGCATGGCTACTGTCAGAAGACAAGATACTGTGTTAGATGGACCATTGGTCTGACTCAGTTCTTATATTCTTCTGCACTGGAAAAACCACAATATGGGCTGGGGTATGTTATAGAGATATTAAAATGCAGGTATTTCACTCATCAAGTAGTTGATAAAAATTCTATCAACTACTCAATTAGTCGATAAGCAGCCCAGCTCATTTCTGGCTCACGCTGGGTGCAGGACCAAACCCCACTGCAGCTCAGCAATTTAAAAGGCAGGAGGAGCCAGACAGCATTTTGTATGTTTGCTTAGCTGCTCAGCCAGTAAGCCAAACTCTATGGTCCCATTGAGGAGGGTTTGGATTGTTCTAAAGGGTCTTATGCAAGTTCTCTGGTCCAGAATGTCATACATTAATCAATTAGGTCCCTATTATGCAATAACAGCATGAACCCCAAAGATAATGTGAAGGCTTACTGAACCCCAATGGAGTTTTGTGCAGGTACACATCACTGTGCTAGCAAATTTGATTGTAAGACTGGGGCCTTAGACGTCACAAAGCCCTGTGAGATGGGAAATCATGCTAATATTTATATTACATATAGGTAAATTAAGATACAGGGTGACTGGTTATAACATGATCATGCAATACATTAATGATAGAGCTGAAAGTAAGAACTCAGAACTCCTGACCTCTTCCATACTTGGACCACTAGACAACCCTCTTTTTTTGTACATATCATGATCAATATGTCTATTATCCCAAATTGATGATAATCTCTTAAACTGTACTTGCTAGTGTATTGACAGAGTCACTTAAATTCCACAAAAATCTCCTGGAATATGCTAGCGAACAATGCAGGTATCCGGCTGTATGCTATCACATCTGTTTAACTGCCATGAAATTCACTAAAGTTTGCAACAGACTCATCTTTGCCAAACAAATTGGCCTTAAAATGATGTAGAATTCAGAGACCCTTGATTATGTAATAACAATGCCATTGTCTTTAGCTTCATATACATCTTTCTTTTTTGCCCCATCAGTCCAACCCACATACTGCAATTCTACAGTGTGGTTTGATTGCATGTTCTAATGGGATCATTTCTTTATTCATGTACTACACAGAAATACCCTCCTGCCTCCCTCTTCAGCAACTGTATCATTATGTTAGATTGTAATTTGAAGTGAATTTACTTCTCATTCATAGGAAAGGGGAAGAAGATTTTGTGGATTTGACTGTGATTTCTTTTATGAAACTAATGATAAGATTTCTGTTGCCTCATATCTCCATTAACACTGATTGCCTTTACATGACTGATTTCATTGTAATCACATACTTAAGCTTTGACCTTACTTCACAAAGTTTTCCCAAATTTTTACTTATCAATATATTTTAAAACAAAATGTTGTTTTTCCTTCAATTTCTATTCTCTCCTTCACTATGAATCTCATTCACAGGAGCAGGCCTAGCTTCATAGAGACAGGCCTGGCAAAGACAGAGGCAGGAAATACAAAAGAGAATGTGTCTGTCAGATGAATTTTCTCCTAGGTTTTATGGTAGAAGGTTTATTTCACAGTTTGAAGAAGCTAAGTGGCTCCATTCCATATCCTTGCATGAGTGACACACCATGTATACAGCACTGAGGATTCACCTCAGGTATATAAAGGACATTAAAATGTAGGCATATTCACAACATGAACTTGATCAGTATTTTTCCTATTCCAATCTGCTCATTTACATTGTCACCATTTTGGATGTTATGCATACATACTGTTGCTGTTGTTCTTTACTGTCTTATTTTTTCTTCACCCAGCCACCCCTTTATTCATGTTGAAAGGTGGGCATAGTGCCCATGTTTTGTATAAACAGTTAATATATAGACTTGTTACTCCATTAAAGAGGATTGGTGCAAATCTCTCCTGCGGGTATTACAATTTGCCCTGTAGACTTATCATACATATACATCCATGAAAACAGTATAGTAACAGTACCCTAGAATAGTACAATTGATAAAGAGTGAATGTTTTTACCTTTGCAAACACATTTTTTGATTTTTAGTAGGGAAGGGAAAAGTTTCCTGGAACCTTTTTAACCTTTTACACTATCCCTGGTTCATTTCAGATGCTATCAGTGCTGCAGTGTCTGTTACATTTTGACACTGGTCCTTTTAAATACCAAATGGGGAATATTAAAACACTAAACAGAAGAATCTTTTTATGAGTTTACTATTAAACTGTAACATATGGGTCTGTCTTAACCTTTAGACATCAGGAATGAAACCAAATTCTATGTATAAATTACTTATTGAGAATATTTACAGATGATAAACTCCTAAGGCACATGGAAGCAGCTTTGTGAAATTATAATACAGATTAATCGCTCACTTTGTAATTTACAAAGAATCTAAACACGTACATAAATTAAATCTTGTTTGTTTACCAAAGCTTCCAGCACACTGTGCTTGATGTAATCATTTTAATTTATTCTAGCAAATTTACCAAAATATATTTCTAATTACCTTTTTCATAGTCTTAAGTTTTCCTGCTACCCCTGTTAGCATAGCACATGAAAGTAAGTGTGGGCAGAGAAAATATTGGGGGGGGGGGGGGGGGGCAGTAAATGAATGTGGTATAGAGCTATGACAAATCTTTAGAGACTATTGTATTGATTAGGCTGTAACAATAGTTTTTAAAAGTGTCAGATTGGTACTTTTCAGTGACTATTATGAATAATACAACATGTATTCTATTCAGGAATATAATGTAATGAAGGCAAAGTAATAAATTACACTGACTTAGTTTAAGAATAACAATTTATTGTTTTCTACTTGGCATATGAACATCCATCTCTGAAGATAAGTATAATCTGAGAAAAAAGGAGAATATAAGAAAGGACAGAAAAATAAATTAGAGAAAAGAGAGAAAGAGAGAGCCTGTGAAGGTCATAGTGAAACAAAACACTTCTATCTGAATATTTTAATTGAAATGTAATACAGGGAAACTATGCAGAGTCATGTATTTTTTGCACACAATGTTGTATCAAATTTAAATTTGTTACAACCGCCATGTACATTGGGCTATGGATAACAAAAATGTAACTTAATATCTGGCATAATGAAATAGCAAGCAACATGAGTTTCCAATCATATTAAAACTGAGTTGGAAGTGACAGTACTTGATGCAACCTATGAAAACCGAGCAGTTTGGGTTAGTGATCATTCTTGAATAAATATGTGACTGTATCAAACGGCAAATCATGAAGGAAGTCTTTGTGATGAGGTAATTTTATTGCTCATTCATAGTGCCTAGCATTTGCTGAACTTAAAATAGACACTTGTACCAATGGCCTTTTTATTACCCAAAGAAAAAAAATCACACATACACACCAGTCCTTTTTTCCTTTCTGCTAGCAAAGGGAAGCAATTTGATCCAACGTGGGCTGAAACCTGAGTAGGTCACTGTATACCATGATAAAATTCCCTAATCCCTGAGCCAAATTTCCCTGAGGGGGCCCTCCTACTACTCCTTCACTTTCCAAGCTGACTTTTCCATTCCCTCTCTCGTCTTTTCCTCCCCTTCATCTCTTTCATTTCCCCTACCTTGAAGCCTTGATATCTGATCTGCTGCTGGCACTCAGGTTACAGTTTTTACAGCTTAGGCTGTCTATTGCTGTATACATTCCTTTCTTTCTACTCTGCCGTGATTACTTACCAGAGCTTATTTTACACTGGTCCAGATGAAAGCAGTTCAGATGAAGGAAAACAGTCAGGCTGTTTGAACATTACAGATATGAACCTACAAAAGGGCACATTGTACTCTCTATGACATTTTGTTGCACAGATTTTATACAGTGTAACCAATATATGTTATTGTACTCTTAATATTTATGAAAAATAACCTAGAACAGATTTGTATTAAATGCAAAAATATATAAAAAAGGCAAGGTTTCCTTCTACAATTTTTAGCATTCTAAATAGCACAAATATACAAAGGTCTAAATTTTTTTTCTTTGATTATAATTAGACTATTGTAAGAATCAACTGCTGTTACTATAAATAGGGTCTCCTAGTTCATAATTTACACTATTAGGTGATCTGTGCTTTGTGAAAGTTACTGCCAACATTTAACATTTACCTCACCCAGCTCAGAAAAAATATCTGCTCTAAATTCCAATATATCAGCATGCAAACTGATTTAATTATTAATACAGTTAAAATCCTCAGGTTTGTAATATTAACCAGTTAGCAATGACTACAAAAGAGAAACTCTCTACATCAAAGTTAATTCCAATACTTAATACTAAAGCAATAGTTTAAAACTGTGTAATTTTTCTCTTTTACACAATGTTGTTTTTGTTTCTTCCTCACCATTTCAGACAAACATCTGTTATACTGCAGAAGAACAACTATCTCCCAAACCGCTGAGTATGCCTGCAGCCAAAGTAAACAAAACAAACCCAGAGGATCCAGCACAGTCAGCCTTTATATCCAGCCAGGATAACATTTCACATGTTTTGATTAAAATTAGCTAATTTGTAATTTTAGATCCTATGAAACTTAAAAACAGTTCTCCATATATACTGCATTAAGTGGTGTTTTAAGATGTGATAGATTTGAACAGCCCCCAAAACTATGTGATGATGAGGAGCAATTACTGTTATTATCCAACACTTTTAGAAAGTCCTATCCAAAAATAGGAAGCATCACAAATCTCTCAAAGAAATAACAATGTTATCTTGGGATGAGGTCTAGAGTGGCTTGCTTTGGATATCAGTGGTAACTCTTTATTATCAGTTAGCCCTTACTTTGTTCATACCACTAATATTGCCCTGATCCACATTTCCAGTTCTGATGAGACACGATCAGTACCAAACAACATGGAAAAGAAAATCCCCACCTTAATCTTTAAAGAATACTTAGTCAAATTAGTAGTGCAGTTTGGGTATTGAAGGGGAAATGTATATAGCATTCCCCTTTGATACTTGGTGAAGATCAATGATATATTATAAAATGTCTTGTTAATAGGTACTTTCTTATATATATCTATATAGAATGACACCTATAATGACATTTTCAAAGCAATATTCCAGTGACATTCGGTTTTAGTGTAAATTAAATAATGACAATTTTATTATGTGTGTGTGTGTGTGTGTGTGTGTGTGTATATATATATAAATATAAAAGATACACATCTCATTGTTTTAATTTATACTTGCATTTTTTAAAATAAAGTTCAGCAGAAGTCCCCCTGCAATACTTGCTATTTGTGTATGACTCATAGGAAAAATATATCAGAGGTATAAAATAAATACAGGTAAGGGAATAGATTTGGAAAATAAAGCCATTAAATAGGGCCAATCCAACCTAGAAAAGCGACCTAATAATAAAAGAAGTCCTGAAATGTGTTTTTGGGCAATCGCTCCAATTCTAACAGCTGGAGGGACAGCCTCCAGCGCTACCTCTGGAACACAGCTGGACTGGCAGTTTCCTATCAGATAGGAATAGACTCCAAACAATAAATAGACCATCAACAACAGCCTTCGGACAGCTCTTTCAGCAGCACCTTTGCTGCTTTGATTAACTGCGAAGTGAGACGTGTAGAACAGAGGAGGCAAGGAAGAGAGGGGGAAAAGAGAGTCCCTGTCTCTAAGTCCAAAAATGATGTGCAGCTCAGACCATAACATTTCACTTTGACATTTTAATTACACGGTTGCAGCTGGCTACTGAAAAAGGAGAGAAAGCCAGTGTTGAAAAGCCCTCCCTCCGTCCCCAACTTCACAGCTTTCAGGCTAACCTGAGAGCATTATATTAGAAAATGCACCAAGGAGCTTAAAATCCCAAGGAGGGAGAGGGTTTAAAACAAAAACAAAAAGCCCCAAGCAATCAAAGGCGGGCAATGAGCTGGCTTTGCTGCCTGTGAATTCGGCTCTGTTTTCAGCCCAGGAGGCGGAGTTGAGACATTCAGTGCATCCTACCCCCCAAAAATGACAAGAGATCCTTTCTTATTTCACTGCCCTGCCCGGTGGAGTGTGTGTGTGTGTGTGTGTGTATAGAGGCGCCCCCCCCCCCATGCCTCCCCCATCACAGGCACATACCTTCATCTCCTCGTTGATCTCCCTTTTCACCGGGTGAGCCGGCTTCCTGCTTCTTTTATTTTCGGGAGGTCTCCCTTCTTTCTCCATTTCTGCCATTTTTTGTGTCTGGCTGGTGGAGATGAAATGGCTGCTGGTGCCGTGGGGGGGTTGGGAAGCCGAAGTGGGGAGGGAGGGGCGGCCGGGATGATGGGGGTGGGGGGTCGCTGCCTCAGCGGTGGAAGCCGGCGGGAGGGAGGGTCGGAGGCGAGAGCGGCGCGGGGAGGGCCGGGGATGCGGGGGGATGCCCGCTGGAGTCAGCCATCTTCCGCCGCCCCGGCTGCTGCTGCCTGCATGGGCGAGCGAGGGGAGGGCGAGCCCGGCCGGCTGCGAGCGCTCGGAGAGGCAGGGAGTGGGAGCGCGCCAGCCAGCCAGCCCCGCTCCTTCTGGAGCCGAGGGGGTGGCAGGCGAGGGGGGTAGGACGGCCCCCGGCTCCGGCAGCGGGCGGGGCTTGCACGGCCGCCGAATCCGCCGCGGCTCCGGCTCTGGGGGCTCCTCTCGCCTCCCTGCTCAGCAGCAGCAGCCGCCCCACCCCCCTACCCCCGCCCGCCCGGCGCTCACACCCACGCGGCAGGGGGCGCCCGCCCATCCTCCCCCGCCGGGCTCCGGCCAGAGCCCCGCGGGCCGGGCCGCCGCCGGGTCAGGGAGCGCAGCGCCGAGGGGGGGACGTGGCCTCGGAGCGGCTGGGCCGGGAGATGCTGCTTGTGCCTTCTCCCCCTGCCCCAGCCCAGGGCCGGCTCCTGCCCGGCTGGGCGATGGCACCGCGGTCAGGGCAGCGCGGGAGGCCTGGCCGTGCGGCACACGCGCTGCAGCCCCAGCATCTCTCTCGGGGCGGAGAAACGCCTCCTCGCCGCTGGGCTGCCTGTTACCCGACCCCTGAAGGAAGGGCTGGTGTCTCTCGCAAATCCCCGCGTTCCTAAGCCCTCTCCTCTGCCCCGCTGCAGAACAGTCCCGTCCTCCCCGGGTCTAGCCAGCCCCTTTAGGTGAACTCAGGGCACTGGGCTGGTTTGAAAGCGGCTACACGATTTCTTTTGAACGAGCTGCCATTCACTTTGTGATTCCCCCCCTCCTTCCTCCTCCTCAACTTCCACACCTAGGTATCTAACGCTGGGTTCTCTGAGAAGCTGTCTCTGTCATGAAAAGGGTTGATTACCTCTGTTGGGTTTTTTTTTTCTTCTTTTTTATCTGTGCCTAGGAAATGAGAATGAATGGTAGGAGAGGAGGTACTTGAGAAATGAGGTGCTGAATTACGGTACACACTGTGGGGGTTACAATTGATTCTTCTCGGGTTGTGCTTTCCTACTCCTTGGCAGTTCATAATTACCTGATACAATACGATATGGGGGTGTCCATTGTTCCATAAGTCAAAATTGTAATTGTAAAGAATTTTTCATTATGACTGCGGTACAGCTTCAAATTACACATTTTTAAAATATATTTGAAAGCTAAAATGTGTTCTGTATGCATATGAGTAGGCTCTCCATAAAATGTCTGTTTAGCCTGTCAAAGCTAAGTTCATTTTGTATGTTACAAATGTCTAATTTACATGTTTTATTTCTTAAGCTTAAATCACTGACATTTGGGAGTTTAAAAAGTTTAGTAGAACTCTTTTTCTCCCTTTGTGACTAGAATAAGTCATGCTTTTACTCTGTTCAGATTGCAAAGTGGTTAGAGACATAGAGCCTCTGTTGTTTGTTTGTTCTGCAGTTCTGGAAATACGAAGAATTTGAGATTTAAAATACTTTTGGCTTGTTAATGGAAGAGTAATCACCAAAAGGTGTCAACACAAAACATAGGCTGGAAAGTTGTAGAGCACATCTATATAGTTGTAGGGTCAGCAAAATTGTTCAACTAAAAGATTACTTTAATCTCATTAAATGAATAAGTCAGGGGAAAAGACTGATCATCCCAGTTTACCAAAGCAGTAGAAACCTGCAAAGGCCCTTATGTACACTTCTTTTGCATAAATGTAGATGCAGCAATACATAGCGTACATACAGTGCTCCACAAGAACAAATTATATTCTGCACATATATGAATTTCTGTGGGAGTTTTCCATACACAAGGAATGCAGGGGTATTGTGTACCTCATATGCACAGGTGTTAAGAAGTATTGAGTTTTTTTGCAATATTTTAAATATAATGAGCTTTTCAACTTTTACCAAATAAATTGTGTGAATTTGCAGACATGTTCACTCCTCAGTATATAACTTCTAATTCATTGTGAATTTGCTATACTGGTGCTTTTTTACTCTACTGGGAAAATATTAATACCCCTCATTTTTCCTTGTTCAAAATTCCTTGCAACTGCATCACTATTGTTGAGCTCCTATCAAAGAACAAAATCTTCAAATATTGTTTCATGGGTTTGAATGAAATATAATGATGGAAATTTGCTTAAATTAATTTCATGTACAGCAGATGAACTTTTTGAAGTTTTAACAAAATGTCTTGCTCAAAAAACAATTCTGATTTGAATCACCACCTCTTCAGGTATGTAGATATACACTGATGAAAAAGGTAAAGTGAATTATTGTATTAGAGAAAAGTAGTAGTTTCTACTGTAGGTTGATAAGGCGGTTTTTAAAAAATAGGTGGAAACGATCATTTTATTTAGGAAAACTTCTAAGAAATCCACATACTAAAAGCACAAGTTTTAGAGTGTTATATATATACACTGTCTATGAACTACAATGTCTCTAATGACATATGCTTATGTATTATTATATGTATTAATATGTGTTTCTTAATATTTTCTTCTGAACATTTGCTATAATTATGACAATAAGACATCACTATAATAATCAAAGCAGATCAATAATCTGACAGAGGGTGCAATCCTGCACTCCTAACACAGGCAAAGCTTCCCTTCAAAGCAATAGGAATTTTGCAGAGTTCAACAACAGGCAAAAATTATCCGAATGGCCTCAAGCCATTACATCAGGTAAGTGGGCAAATATGACTAATTGCCTTTTACAACCAATCAGGTTAAATTAGTACAAAGACAATACGATTGATTGTCTCCTAGGTCCAAATCTTGCATATTTCTTCAGTGGGAATTTTGACTATGTCTGTTTTTCTGTGGACTGCAAGATTTGACTGTAAATCAGGCATCATTTTGAATCTGGTGCTGCCAAATCTGAGTACTGATCCTCAGAAGTCCTGCTTTTAAACAGTTGCCAATAAATGTTTGATATCCTGATCATCCCAGGGTATGTCTACACTACATATCATTTTTCTGAAAAAACTTGAGTCACTGCAATCACGTTCTTTCGAAAGAAAATTGAAACAACAGAGGGGTTTTTCCGACATTAGTAATCCTTTTTCTATGAGGAAGAAGCCTTTTTCCAAAAGAGCTCTTTCGGAAAAAGTCGTGTGTGAATGGGGAAGAAGGAGTTCTTTCGAAAGAAGAGGAAAAAACACAAGTGCCCTGGTGGCCACTCCGTCCATAGTAATCATAGCTTACAGGCAAGATAGCGTCCAGTCAGTGTGGATGCTATCTTTCGAAAAAGCAGATGGCTTTTTCTATGCGCTTTTGTAGTGTGGACACTCTCTTTCAGGAGAAGTTTTTCTGGAAGATCTCTTCCGGAAAAGCTTCTTCTGAACGAAGCCTGCTCTCTAGACATAGTCCCAGAGTATGTACAGGCAGTCCCCAACTTACGCGGATCCGACTTATGTCGGATCTGCAGTTACGAACGGGGCTCGCCCCGGAGGACACGGACTGCGGGACCTCGCGGTCCTACCGCCCGTGTACTCTGGGCTTTCTCCGCGTCTCCCTGGTCTGCAGACCAGGGAGACGCGGAGCAAAACCTCGGGGAAGCTGGCAGCGGGACAGCCCAGACGCCCTGCGGCTGTCCCACTGCTGGCGTCCTCAGAGGCTTTGCTCCCCGTCTCCCTGGTCTGCTGGTCTCCAGCAGACCAGGGAGACGGGGAGCAAAGCCACGGAGGACCCAGGCTGCGGGACCACCGTGCGTCTCGGTCCGCCGCCCGCGTCTTCTTGGTCTGCTGGGGTGGGGGGGGCATAGCTAGTACGCCCCCCCCCCCAGCAGACTAGGCTTTTCTCCGGATGCCTGTGGCAGAACTGCCAGTTGGTCCCGCAGCGCCGCTCTAGGCGCTACTGGATCAACCCGGCAGCACCCCAGCTGCTCTGCCCCAGGCGTCCTGATTCAGCTGCTGCTGGTCAGTTTCAGCGAGGAGCGGCGCTACTGGAGCAACCCAGCAGCACCCCAGCTGCTCTGCCCCAGGTGTCCCCAAGTCAGCTGCTGCTGAAACTGACCAGCGCTGACTACAGGAAGCCCGAGGCCGAGGTGCTCTGCCCCGGGCTTCCTGGAATCAGCTGCTGATCAGTTTCAGCAGCAGCTGACTTGGGGACGCTTGGGGTTCTTAAGTTGATTCTGTATGTAAGTCAGAACTGGTGGTCAGTTTCAGCAGCGGCTGAATCTGGACGCCAGTTCCGACTTACATACAGATTCAACTTAAGAACAAACCTACAGTCCCTATCTTGTACGTAACCCGGGGACTGCCTGTACTGTTTGTGTATATCTACTATTGACTTTAGATGGGTACAAGTGCATTGCCTCTATTTCTCTTTTGCAGTGACCATGGATCACCTGTTGGCATCTGGCCGGAGTCATTTCTCATTGAGAACTGGTAGTTTCACTCCAATGTATATTGTTGGAAAATTATATCTCCAGTGATGGCATAGGATGCAATGTCAACTCTTTTTTGCCTAGAAAAAGTTCAGGTTCAAATAGTCCTGTATTTAAAATGTTCAAATTACACGTATGGTTTATTATAAATTTTCAGCCACTGAAGTAAGTTTTGGAAATAATCTGAATATGTATTATCCTCCTTGTCATTTGAGAGGCAGAAGCCAAGAAAAATGGTGGCTCATCCAATTTCTGTGAAGAGTTAGAACATCAGAAATTGTGAAAGTGGCTGCTCTTTTGTTAATCTTATAGTGGAATAGGACTGAACATCTCCAGAAAATATATGAAAATAAATCTGCTATTCACCTTAGAGAAGCTGTAACTAATTACATATTTACTGAACAGTGACAGCACATGTCTCTAGTGTGAAAATAACTGCATAATTTGGAAGGAAACCTCACCACTTTAATGGCTAAGAAGTGGGGTTTTTTATAATCTGCATTTCAACACCCTTTAAATATTGGGATGCCTGTAACTTTAATTCAGTCTGAGTTCAGTGGGACTACTCGTGCATATAAAGGTATGCACATGTGTAAGTGTTTTCGAGATTGGTATCTATGATTGTATCAAGTACTTGTGGTCGGAGGGTGAAATCCTGACCATACTGAAAGCAATGGGAGTATTGCCATTGTCTTCTGTGGGGTGAGAGACTTCTCCCAGAATTTCAAAGGGAAATTCACGACTCAGTCCTGTACCTATTGAAATCTCTGTTAAAACTTGTATTGACTTACATTTTTCCTTGCCATTTTACAGGCACAATGATTTGTGCTTTCAAAAGATAATATTTGTGTTTACAAATGGAATGTGCAAATGGATTTATAAAAATATTGCACCCCACATGTTTAATTTAGACTCTTATTTCTGTTTCTCTGTATTGAGAGTTAGATATTGTAAAGACCATGCTCTCTAGGTGATCCTAACATAATTTAAAAATACTTACATCAAAAGCTACACTTCAACCTGACTAAAAACGTTGCTTTCCGTTTAGAGGCAATATGTGACCTTTTCCTATCAGTGTAACTGAGGTCATTTCTCTTTGAAGCAAATAAATAGAAAAGCTGATTCTCCAGCTAACATGGAAAAACAACATATTGGGTTTGGTTTTTTTAAATAATGCATGAAAGGGCAGCTCTAAGGCATGAGTGACAGAGTGTATGGGGATGGTGGCAAATTATGTGGGATTTTGTTTGGGCATTACTACGAGGTTAGGAAAGTCATGATAATTACCATAGCAACCTCATTATCACATGATATAGAAAAGCCAGGATAAAATCTGGAGTTGAAGGGGACGGGGAGTGTGTAAGGAGAGAGTAGCTCCCCCCTTTTCTTCCTAGCTTGGGTAGGTAGAACTCCCTACCAGGTCCCTCACTTCTTTGGCTAGTGTGATAAGAGCTCCCCCTCCTGTTTCCATCTCCTTTAAATATTGTATAAAATGCATCATGGAACCTCACAAATCATGTATTCAGATTTTCACCTACACTGGAGAGAAGGTAGAAGAAGGAAAGAAATATCCAACTGAGCCATGGCATATCACAGTTTGTGAAGCTCATCTATGAAAAGATTTTTTCTGTTATTTTTTCTAATATCTAGAAGATCTCTTAAAACCCATCTTAATTATAGTTACAAGCACAGAATATATTCATTAATAATATATTTTATTTGTGTTTTTCATTTTATTATGTACTTTAAAGTGGCAGTCGCTACCATTTCCTGTTTTGTCCAGCTGTTCTCTTAACACTGTTTGTAATTTGCAGTGTCCACAGATTAGATTATGATAGCTATAGTAAACTAAATTAATTAAAATATCTGCTGTAAAACTTCAACCATTTCCACCCATGTAGAAACCTACACATGAACTGCTCCTTCAGTTATATCCAAATCCATACCTTCAATAATATTCTTTCACATTCACACCTTTTCAGACCAAGACATTCCATTCATTCCTGTATATGGATGAATTCCCACAACATTATTCACACAGAATATGTCTGTAGGTCTTTCTGCTATGAGTACTAATCTCCATCTGTAGTGTTTTTAGCTTATTGTAAAAGTGTCAAAATGTAGCCTCAAGAAAGCAAATCCTGGATGAGAATTAATGTGAAAGCAATGGAGACTTTAAAAAATACAAAGTCCTGGAACTGTTTAAGCATTCGTGTTCACCAAAGATAATTCTTGAGTTGTATATTGATGTCACGGTGAGTTTTTGTTCAGATTGGTGCCAAAATGTCATTTCAAAGTTGTTAGTTTTTGTTAATGTTTTGTTCAATTAAATACTTTGGCAGACACAGTGTTACTTTTCTTTGACTTATTTCTATTAAGAGTTGCTTCCCTTGTCTTGAAATAGGAGCTACATATGATATAAGTAGATAGAAGTTTGGCTAGTTGCAGTATAACTTCTCTGAGTAGTTCTGAATCCTTTACAATACATTCAAAAAATACAACCTTTTAATGTCTCCTACAGCAAAAATACACAGAGGCAATTATTTTTCTTCCTCAGCATCAGATCACACCAGTGTCATTAAAGGCTGTGTAACATAAAATCTTGTGAGACACCCAACACTGCTCTCTAAACTTTGCCACTTATATTTCCATACTGGATGCCAATGGCTAGGTGTGGTGGGTAGAGCTACAGCTGGACCTGTAGGACTGAGAACCATCATACAAACTTAGCCTTAGTGATCCACACATTTGCAATATTCAGTCTTTTCACTATTGTGAAAGATTCTCCCTTGGAATTAAACTGTGAACCTTAAAACAGCTCCAGGGAGTTCAATACAGCAGGCTGCTTGCTCAGCAATACTTCTGGCCAGTCTTACTCTCTTCATTGTGTCAGTTCTCAGAATGGAGAGAGGTAACTAGTGGTGTCCTGCAGGGGACTGTACTAGGACCAATCCTATTCAATATATTCATAAGTGACCTGAAGGAAAGGGTATACAGTAGGGATGTTAGCATAGAGTTAGGGATGTTAGCATAATAGATTAACCTCTGATATAGAAGCAGCAGTGCAGAGAGTGAGGGGCAGGTGGGAGCCAGTACACATGGCCTACTGTACCCTGCCCTGCATTGCTGCCTTTTTATCAGAGGCAGCAGTGCGGGGTTAGGGAGGGTGGCAGGCGGGAGCTAATATGTGCATGGAGCCAGCTTTTAAGATGGCTCTCCACGCATGCTGGCTCCTCAGAGCCACTTGGTCCCGCTTTCTGCCATCCACAGAGGCAGTGGAGAGAGGGAGGTGGAAGCTGATGCTCGGGAGGATCTGGCTTAAAAGCTTGCTCCCCAAGAACACTGGCTTTGTGGAGCTGCCTTTCTTCCATCCTGCACTGCTGCCTCTGTATCAGAGGCAGCGGTATGGAGGGGACAGGCGGGATGGCAGAGCAGTCCCTATCTGTGGGATGCTCCTCCCCCCCTCCATGGACAGAGATGGCTGCTGCAAAACGGCTTACGTCTGAGGGGAGCTCGGGCCCCCGCGGACAGAAGCTGCTGCCTTTGATACAGAGGCAGCAGCACAGGCTTGCAGCAGTCTCCAAGGGAGTAGGGCTGGGAGAGCACTGGCAGCTGGCCCCACCGCCGAGGATTATTGAATAATTGTGTAACCACTAAAATTTGATGCGGCTACACAATTATTATATTAAACAACACTTCTCACTGTTTTCTAAGGATGTTGTGGCAAATTTTGCAGATATAGAACTGCTCAAGGTAGTTAAGTCCAAAGCAAACTGCAAAAAGCTTCTGAAGGAACTCACAAAACTATGTGACTGGTGTGACAGGGTCAGTATGGAGGACTACCATAGAGAGAGAGAAAGGCAGCAACAGTCCTGGTGTGACAGCGCATCGGGGACCCCCCAATCCTGCACCCCCGTAGCAGTAAGATGAGACTCCGCCAGCCAGTAGAATAGAGAGGGTTTATTGCTTCTCCAGGATACAGCACAGCATAGACATGATGTGGTTACAGGAGTCAGGGTCAGGCAGCCTCAGACCCCTTGGGGTAGAGGTCAATCCCCACCCCCCCAACCCTCGGTACTCAGCTTAGTCTCTTCTCTCCATGTTTTTCCAGACAAGCCTGCCTAGCTCCCAGGCCCTGCCCCCCAGCCAGGTGGCCGTCTCCGCCTCCCTTCCTTTGTCTCTCCTTCAGGGAAGAGCCTTGTTATCTGATCAGGCTGGGACTAGGTATCTGGGCCAATACACATGTGGGTGAGTCCGTGGGAATCACACATCACAGCTTAGGAAGGGCAACCCCAGGTTACATAGCAGACAGCACCCCCACTACATCACATCTCTCCCCCCTCCGAGAGCGAACTGAGCAGGGTCACTCCACTTGTGACCTGGGGAAGTTCGGACCCCCTGACAGGTAAAGCCGCAGCGGGGACATTGGCGCTCCCCTGGCTTGGGCCTGCCACGGAGGTGCCCTGCAGGAGCTGGCTCCCCCCTGTTTGGCTGCTGCACTGCTTTGAGGGGGCCGGCGCAAGCCCACTCTCTGCGGTCGTACCGGCCCTTCCACTTTCCTTGGGCTCTGCCCACGGTCTCTCTGGCCAGACCCATGAGCTCAGCAAGTGTTTCTCGGAAAGCCAGGACGTTTCCACTCCCGACTCTCCATTCGGAGAGATCTCTCCCTCCCATAATTCTCTCAGCAAGCCCATGGGGTCCTTCCCCCTTCTGCACCATGGCTCGGTCAGGGAGAACCTGGTAGACCCTCAGGATGCCTTCCTGTGTGCAGACATCAGGTGGGGCAGGTACTTGTCCCAGTCCTGCGGGTGCTGGTGCATGAAGGCCTCCAGCATCTGCTTCAGGGTCCCCTGGAACCTCCCCACCAGCCCGCTGGACCGAGCGCCATACGCTGGGCCCCATGGTTCTCCCACAAGCACCAGTAGGGCCAACATGAATTTGGATCCCTGATCCGTGATGATCTCCTGGGGGAACCCCACCCTGCTGAAAAGGAAAAGCAGATCATCTGCCACCATGTCTGCCTCCATAAAGGGCAGAGCCACGGCCTCAGAGCAGTTGGTAGCCAAATCCACTGCTAACAGGATGTATTTTTTCCCCATCCGGGTGGCCAGGCCGACAGGCCCTACTATATCTATTGCTGCCTTCTGGAAAGGCTCCTCTATGGTGGGCTGGCGCCTTAAGGCAGCTTTCCCCCCGTCTCGGGCTTTCTGTGCCCTCTGGCAGGAGTCGCGGGCCCAACAGTACCACTACACGGCCGCAAATATCTGGGACCAGTAAAAGGCTCCCTTTTCCCTGGCAGCCTGAGAACCCAGCTGACAGCTGAAGAGGACTGTTTACACAGCCCTGGCTGACCCGGGGGCACCTGCCCTGGTGCCCTTTTTTAGCTGATGGACAAGACCCCAAACCCTGTCAAGGGCAAGTGGGACCGGTGGTGCAGGACTAAGACTGCCAGCTTGAGGTCTGAGCAGGGATCTGGGACCTCGGAGTGGGGTTACCCTGCCACACGAGGTGTCAGGGTGGTATAATCTTCACTGCCGTGAGACTCCGCAGCAGACTCACCCAGGGCAGGCTAGTCTGACCCTTTAAAAGGAGAGAAAACAAAATGGAGGACATAGCGAAGGCACTCGTACAAGCTTCTGCAGTGTAGCAGGAAACTACCAGGGTTCAGGTGGCCACCCAGCAGGAGTCAGTTTAGCTACAGCAGGAAACTAATTAGCTGGTAGTGAGCCAAGCCACCAAGGACCCAGCTACCCTGCAGGAAGTGATAATGCAGCTGAGGCTCTGACCACTCAGGTGCGCAGCCAAGATGGAACTTGGTCCCAGTGTACCAACAGTTATCTCCAGAGAGGACGATGTGGAGGCATACCTCCTGGCTTTTGAGAGGAGGGCTGGCCCCGAGCCCCGTGTGCTAGCATCTTGGCTCTGTTCCTGTGTGGTGAGGCCCAGAAGGCCTATTTTGACATGCCTGAGGAAATGGCTGCTGAATATCCCCAACTGAAGACAAAGATTTTAGCCAGGTGCAGAGTAACAACCGCTGTCAGATCCCCAGGGGCGGATGAGAGTTTTGCAGGGCCCAGGGTAGCACAATTTTGCGGGGCCCCCTTTGGAGAAAAAATAGAAAAAAGCGTCAAATGCGCAGATTGAAGGCTATTTTCATACTAAATGTGAACTGGATAAATTTAATAGAAACTTAATTTAGTTGGATAATTTTTATTTTAATTATATTGTAATTCATTGTTAAACATAATTCTGCATTAATAATTACAAATTTTCATTTAATTATATTGTAATTTTGGCTGAACCAGAGTAGCCAGGCTGCCGTTTTGACCCTCATATCTTGTGATCCTAGGCGGGCTTGAACAAGCATCCGCCCCTGGAGCAGGGAAGGAAACCCTTGCTAGAGCAAAGCTAACCTGACAGGGGCTCTCAGCAGGCCTGCCCCAGGACAGGCCCTCTCTCCAGGTTGCCCATTAGCCCAGCGAGGTTAGAGTGCGGCAGAGGGATACCGCCCACCTGTCTTTTTTTGGGGGCAAAATAGGGCCGGGAGAAGTGAAGTTGGGAGAAGTTTGCCCGGCGGAGCGGAGGGGAAAGGGCCGCCACAAAGGGAGCTCGCTCCGCAGGCTCAGCCCTGGCCGGGCTATGGCAGCGCTGCGTAGCTGCAGCCGCTTGGCTGCCGGCTGCCTGCTGCTGGGGCTCTGAGGGCTGAGCACAGACGCTGCAGTAAGTGCCACTGGCCGCCCCCATGTCCTGGGGCTCCGCTCTGGGCACTGGGGGCTCCCTCCCCCCTCAGCAGTGTCTCGTGTTTATAACCCGGGTAACCCAAAACCGCTGGGATGGGCGCTTTGGGGAACTTTCGGCTGCTTAAAAATAGGCGCGTTGCTGCTCCTTGGCCCCCCGCTCTCCTGGCCACAGTGATGAACTACATCGCAACACCCCCTCCAGCGCTCGCCACTCTCTGAAAGGCGCAGCGCGCAGGGCAGTGGCGGGGCGCGACAGAGCGAACTGGGGAGGGGTGATGGCCCTGCATTCGGGTGTCTTCCGGTGGCCTGATCGTGTGTGTGTGTAAGGGGGGATGTCGTTCTAGATCCCAGCAGCCATCCGCCCCGGGGCTAGCTGTGATGAGCCACACACGGGCAGGCGATGTGTTCTCTCGTGCTCCACATGAGATTCCTTGCTCCCCTCGCGCTCTCTTGCGAGTTGAACTGGTAACCTGGGAGGGGAGCCTGAGGCTGTGAGAGAGAAAGAGGCAGCTGACCCCAAGGGCTGTGTCTGCGTTTCAGCTTCGCTCTTAACCTAGCACAAAGGTGGCGGGAGGCTGGCTCCCCAGGGAAGTGGGTGAGAGATGTGATGTCATCTAAAAACACCGGCGCTGGCGCGGGGCCTATTGAAGCGCGGGGCCTTGGGCAGCCACCCCACTCGCCCTGCCCTATATCCGCCGCTGCAGAGCCCAGTGGTTCCATCAGTGGAAATACCAGGAGGGCAAATCACTAAGGGCCCAGTTATTTGACCTCACCCATCTGACCCAAAAGTGGTTGATGCCTGAGACCCACAGCCCAGAAAAGATCATAGAAATCATTGTCCTGGACTAGTATATATGGGGGCTACTGCCTGACTTGTGGGTATGGGTCAGCCAGAATGACCCCTTTTCATACAATGAGATAGTGGCCCTTGTAGAGAGACAGTTAATGGCAAAGGGTCTCTTGTGACCCCTTGGGGAAAAAGTCCTGCTGGAGGGGTAGGAGGCCTGCCCCGGTGCCAAGAGGCTGCATCCCTGAGTCCTTGGACAGGGCTTGGCAGGGAGGAAAGAGATGGAAGAGCAGCTGGAGGCCGTGAAAGGATTTGGGGTCTAGGGTTAGGAAGGTCAGAGGGGAAGGTCCAGCAGTCCAAGAAATATGGAGATGCCCCATGCAGGGTATCGATGCTACGCATGTGGGAAGGTCGGGCATATAGCAGCACAATGCTTGAATGTGGAGGAACCCATGCAGTGCGACCTCAGGCATTTGAGGGGACCCTGCTACCTGATAAATCTGGTAGGCATAGCAATGGCCTCTCTATCAGTATACCCGGCCTGTTAAGATGAATGGCGTAGAGACCATGGCATTGGTAGACTTGGGGAGTGCCATCACATTGGTCGCAGAGCAGCTGATGGGGCAGGGCCTGTTGTCCTGAGCCAAGTGCACAGGAATATCCTTTGTGCATGGAGGCGTCAGCTATTATCCTGCCATCCTTGTACTGATAGAAATCCAGGGAAACATCACAAGGGTGACAACAAAATGGCAGATAAATTTTAACGTGGATAAATGCAAAGTAATGCACACTGAAAAACATAATCCCAACTATGCGTATAAAATGATAGCAACTAAATTAGCTGTTACCACATAAGAGAGGGATCTTGGAGTCATTGTGGATAGTTCTCTGAACTCAGCGTGCATGAACAGTCAAAAAAGCAAACAAAATGTTAGTAATCATTAAGAAATGGATGGAGAATATCTTATTGCCTCTCTATAAATCCATGGCATGCCCATATCTTGAATACTGCGTACAGATGTGGTCTCCTTATCTCAAAAAGGGTATTTTGGCACTGGAAAACTTCAGAAAAGGGAAACAAAAGTAGTTAGGGGTATGGAAGACTACCATATGAGGCGAGATTAATAAGACTGTGACCTTTTAGCTTGTAAAAGAAACGACTAAAGAGGGATATGATAGAGGTCTATAAAATCATGATTGGTATGGAGAAAGTAAATAGGGAAATTATTTACTTGTTCTATAACACAAGAACTAGGGGTCACAAAATGAAATTAATAAGTAGCAGGTTTTTTAAAAAAGGAAGTATTTCTTCACACAATGCAGTCAACCTGTGGAACTCCTTGCCAGAGTATGTTGTGAAAACCAGGACTTTAACAGGCTTCACAAAAGAACTAGATAAATTCATGGAAAACAGGTCCATCAATGACTATCTAGGATGAGTAGGAATAATATCCCTAACCTCTGTTTGTCAGAATCTGGGAATGGGTGACGGAGGAGGGAGCTTGTAGTGATTACCTGTTCTGTTCATTCTCTCTGGGCACCTGGCATTGGCCACTGTCAGAAGGCAGGATACTGAGTTAGATGGACCTTTGGTCTGACCCAATATGGCCCTTCTTATGCCCCATTGACTACTGATTCAAATTCAAGAGCTGGACCTCATTTTAAAAGTCTATGAGATTGGCGCAAGGTACCTGAGGGATTGCCTCACTCTGTGAGTCCTTCTCTGACTGCTGCATTCCATTGAAACAAAAGAACTGTCAAATTCAAAAGTGAAACTGTGTATGCTAGAGCCAAAGTTTCTCAATGACTGCACATGGCTCAGAAACTTACTCACTGAAAATCTTAGCATGACTATATATTTCAAAATATTCAGAGCTAAATGTAAAAACTCAGTTCTTAAACTAGGAGTGGGCAAATACCTGCCCACAGGCTGGATCTGGTCTGCCAGGGTTAGCTGATGGGCTCCCACTGCTATATTTACCTGTATGACTGAAGGTACCAGCAATTTCAGGTTCCATTGGCTGTAGATTGCTGGAAAGGGTGATCTATGGTCAATAGGAGCTGTGATTGCCAGTACCTCTGGCTGTGCAAGTAAATATAGCAGCAGTAGCCTTCCAGGGGCTAATCCTGGCAAAACGCCACCATGTTATTGCCCACCCCATCTTAAACCAGGTTTTTTATCAATAGCACAAAAGGTACATATTTAAAAAATAACAGCCATCCTCCAAAATGAGGGAAGAACAGCCAGAGTTCAGGTTTTCCTTTTATTAAATGGATGAAACACAGAGATGTTGTGATACAAAAATCTAACCAGAATGAGGCATTAGACAGAGAGTGAGATGAGTTTGTGTAGGAAATGGGGAAGAATATTTTTACCTTACCTTAATTCTCTTTTTAAAAATAGACCAGTTGCACTGATTAAACTTCTCAGTGTACTTTTACAGAAAATTTTATTTGGTTCCATTCAAAATGTCTTCCTCCTCCCTTTCACTTTAGGGACCCCATTCTCCCTTTTCTTCTCAATTTATGAAGAAAACTCCAAATATCTGAATGTACAGGTGCCTATTTATACATTAAACTAATAATCCTATATCTCCCTAGTGATCTTTTTTTAATGGGACATTATATCAATGTAAATAACAACTGCCATGGAAGGGAAAACAACAACAGGTTGTTTTCATACATGAAATTTTAGAATTGATGTACACTAATTTACTTACATTTTAAACAAATCACATCATTTTGGAGTACCCCACATGTTGTACATATAAGAGTCTTTATACAGAAGGTTAATAATTTATTTTATGGACCTAGCGAATAAAGCCAAAACATTTAAGGTGATGCATACAACAGGATTTACAGTACAGTAAGTTAAGAATCAGGCTTTGACACATTATTACTTGATAATGACTTTTTTACTGTAATGTTTACTTTCCTGATAGCTCCACAGCAGAATCCTAAATGAAATACAATCCAATTTCTAGATCTTATTAGATATTATTTATATGAATTTTACACATTCCTCTTTTTTCAGGAATATATAACTGTGGACATATATTCAAGATAGTTGTGTGTTATATATTTCAGCCCAGGAAAATGTTCCTTTAAAAAAAACTTTGAATAAGATATGTTAATCGTGATTTCTTTATAAACTATTGTTATAGCTTTTTATCTGAAGAAATAAATGTTTTCTGATTTGTATTGCTGTAAGCAAACTATCACTTTGCTGATGAGGATCTCAAAGTCCTTTATAAATATTAATTAATTAATCTTCACCAAATCCCTTTGCAGGGTTGGATTAAGAAAACCTAGTGCCCTAAACAATCCCACCAAACACCGTGATGTCCACTCTCGAGTCATGAGATGGTGTTGGTGGGAGCCATGTCCATACAAGCTCCATTCCCCCAACTGGGTTTGAGGAGGTCTTCATGGGTTTCTGTTTTGGGGAAGTCCTGTGATCACAAGGTCCCCAGCCTCCTTTATGTTCTGATTGGTATGGGTCTTCCAGTCCCACTACCCAGGAAATTTGACATGCCCTGTAGTGTCTCTGCCCAATTTTGTCTTGAAACACTCCTGGTAGAGCACTATGGAGTTCTATTAAGCCCTGTGATTAAAATAGGTCCAGCTTCCCTGTTCCTAGTTGAACCAGGTAAGGGGGAGATGCTGCACTTGACTTGTCAAGGGGGCTAAAAGACAACAGAGGTAGAAGAACAAAGCTGACAGGAGAGAGGGATCTCCTGCAGTAGTCGCTGAAGAAAGGAGTTAGGGCTGAGTTAGAAGACCTAATCTGGATTTTTCTTTAGAAGGCCAAATAGGCAACCCAGGCCTTACATCTTCTCCAGCTCTTCAGAAAGCATGAACATACATGAGCTCCAGGAGAAGGGACAGTGCCCAGAAGCTGGACAGAAGCATCTTCTCTGCATTTTAGAAGAAATACATTAATTTAAAAAACTGACCTCAAGAAGGGCTTTGATTGAATGAGAGACACTGGAGTTTAAAGAGCCCAGAAGGGGAATTTAGGGCCATAAGCAGGCAGCCAGAGGGCAGCCAATTTTGTTTCTGGGTGCTTTAACTCCTTGTGTGTTCCACCCCATAAAGCTCTGCTAACTGCCTGCGACCATCACTCACTTCTCAAGGTAACAGACACCCTATCCCTGACCCATACCTCACCAACTGCTTCCCGACTTCCGTTGCTGGGAATGGGCACCCCACCTGAGTGAAAGGAGCAGTGACAGATTTATCACACTTCCCTCCATTGGCTTATTACTGCTCAGTGGATTAATCGTACCCTACTCTGTTCCCTGTTTCAGGCAATTTGAAGTTCCTCCAGGAGTTGGAAAACCTCAGCTGCTGTGTATAGGGGACCACCCTAGCAACCCAACAGGTTTTATGCAGGGAATGGCAGAGTGGTGTTGGGGGGCATACATATTGAGGGACCTGGGTCATTCCTGGAAATGTACCTTTGCTTCCTGACTCAGAGATTGGAGGTGGCAGAAGCTGCTGAGGAAAAGGGTGGTCCAACTTTGCCTGCCTTAAGAAAGAAGCAGGGCAGCAGCCTCAGGGACCCATCCTCCCCTGAGCTGGGTTTGTGGGGGCTCCTTGAGAAGCCAACTGCCTCCTACCCTACACAAGTTTCTTCCAGCTGCATGTGGTGACAGGTCCTCATACAGGGGTGCAACTAGGAGGCATGCAGGACATGCTGCACATGCAGACTCATGGTCACTAGGAGGTTCAAGTCAACAGATACACAAGTGAAACCTTCAGTGAAAATTATCTAGTAATTAAAAATAGCCATGCCCAACATTAAAAAAAAAAAGATAAGTAAACATAATCTTGAGTCAGTTTTCCTATATGTGGCAGTTACTATAAAAGTATTTTTAACCTTGTTGGTTATGGTGGCATTTGCTGAAAGATAAAACATTACCATGGTCTACAATGGACCAAGAGTGTTGAACAAACCTGGCGGTCATTTCAATTGAGCACAAGCTTGTGCAATCCATTCCTTTTGAAGAAGTCTTGGACACATGGGCTGTCATAAAAACAAGATGTATGAGACTATAACTATTAATTAAGTATTCTAATGCTGCTGTTTACAGTATAATATATGCCTCAACAAATCTCCATGTTGAATAAATAGATTGTTTTATGTGATATTAAGCAATGCAGGTGATTACTTTCAAATTTAAATTACAGAATATTTGATTTTATTAATAACTTGGGAAGTGCTGATTTTTTGCCTTGTATGAGGTTTTTTGTTGTTGTTCTTTAAATGAAATACTAGGCACAATTAAAAGTATGCAAACTTATTTAATCACTCTTTAATACACTGAGAAGATGAGGTAAAATAATTAATGTTAGCTAAGCAGTAATGCTCATGAGGTGAGCCATGAGTGGAAAGGGGGGGCACAAAGTTATATCTTGCATGGTCCCCACTCCCAGAACAGCTAATTGTGCCCCTGCCCTCATCTGAGTCCAGTGCTGGGCACTGTTGGGACAGGTTTACTATGCTAATGGTTAGTCTGGCCCTGCCTTATCTGGTCAGGATGGTAATTATTCTTATAGCCATCTTACAGAAAGGAAAACTAAAGCACAGAGGAGCAAAGAGTAAACAGCTCTCATGCAGAATCAGGAGCAGATGCTGAATATTCAACTCAGGTCTCCTGACTCCCAGAACTGTGTTCTAATCACTGGAACATGCAGCCTGTTTTCCATTCACAGTCTGAAACTTGGTCAACACTACTGGTATGTCTATACTACAGAGATTTTTCAGAAAAACAACTGTTTTTCTGAAAAAAACTTGAGTTACATCCACACTGCAATTGCATTCTTTCAAAAGAAAATTGAAAGAATGGAGGGTTTTTTCCGGCATTGGTAATCCCCTTTCTACAAGGAAGAAGCCTTTCTCCAAAAGTGCTCTTTAGGCATGTGTGGACAGGGAAGAGGGCGTTCTTTTGGAAGAAATGGAAAGAGGAAAAAGCATAGGTGTCCTGGTGGCCACTCCGTTCATAATAATCACAGTTTAAATGAGATAGCATCCATTCAGCGTGGATGCTATCTTTTGAAAAAGCAGATCGACTTTTCAATGCGCTTTGGCAGTGTGGACAGGCTCTTTTGGAAGAAGTTTTTTTGGAAGATCTCTTCCGGAAAAGCTTCTTCTGAAAGTAGCCTGCAGTCTAGACATAGCCTAAGAACTAACTTCTGCCCTCAGCTTCATCCGTGAAACTCCATTGAACTGAGAAGGATTGCACAGGTGTAACTGGGGGGCAGAATTTGCCTCAGCTGGTCTGCAGGTAATTTGATTTGAAATCATAAAAAGAGCTGTACTGTAGCAGGCTTTCTCACTGATTCCCACATGGCAAGGAAATTCAGAGTTAAGGAAGACCTTCTGCAGATTGTATGTGAAAAGTGTTGGTGCTTTGATTGGGGAAAAGTTAAATGAAGGAAGAGAAGAGTGGGAAATGACACATTTTCCTAAAGCTGTGGTTGCTGTCATGGAAAGTGACCCCCTACATTTTAGACGTGTGTGGAAAGAATGGGTTTGGTAAAAGGGAGCTATCATGGCTATTGTGAATGCGTGTAAGTAGTTCTGTATGCGGTTGAGGAGAACAGTAGATGAATAATTAAGGCACAGGAAGGTGGCAAGAAAATAAGGATGAAGCTATACAGAAGGAAATCTGAGAAGAAATTAACTTATGGCTATGAGAAAATAAGAAGTTGAGCGAATGGGGAAATAGAAATGAGGTTGGAATAAAAGCCTAGTGGACTAATATAAAGCTGCGTGGAGATGTGTGAATGGGTTTAAGTTCTGTGGGTTTTTTTTTGTCAAATTGTAATTTAGTACTTGGATTTTGCTGTTTGAACAGATGTAAATCTGTATTCCAGATGCCTGAGAAGGACCCTTGATAAGGCAATGGACATCGATCCACTTTTATTGAACAAAGTCCTTGGGAAAATCAGCCTCTCTGGGGCTCTGTCTAGACTACACCTCTCTGTTGACAAAGAGAGGTAGATTAGGCATGTTGAAATTGCTAATGAAGAAAGGATTTAAATATCCTGTGCTTCATTAGCATAAACATGGCTGCCACTTTTTTTCAAAATGGAGTTTTTTCGAGCTCTTGACTAAGTTAACCAAAACAGAGGAGCTTGATGAATGGATGGCTTGGCAAGCCTCAGTGTCTGCCACATACAAGATGGAAAAGGTCTTGAACCAGATAGAGCTTGCTGAAGATGGTCTGGATGGAGAGAATCATACCTACCAGCAGACACCTGTGGCAGTGAAATGGCTTTTTGTGACAACTCTGTAGTCCACACTGAGGAGCAAAACTCAGCACCAATTCCTGAAGTCATGGGAAGTCCCCCTTGTTAGGCAGCAAAGTCTATCTGCCCAATAGGGTGAGCACTGAGATCCCCAACAACTTGCCCTAGGTGTTGAGGTTTGAGCCAAGGATGGCCCAGAATACCTGGTAAAATTCCATAATCAGCTCATTGATGCCTGTAAATTGGCTGATGAGCATCAGATGAAAGGCCAGAGTGAAAGGTTGCTCTAATTGGTCCTGGCCACCTACACTGACTATAAGAGTTTGTCCCCTGGGACACCATAGATGTCAGTATCATTTCGATTGAGTGAGAAAAGGCAAACATAGAAGAGGCCTGGCACTTTTCCATGTCCACTGGATCTGTCAGATGGGTTTGTTGCCAGGAGACCAGTGATATGCTTTTTGGTGCCCACTTTTGTGTCAGGGCATAGAAGAAGCAAGAGCCATGAACCATCTCCTGCAGAAGCTGGATACATGATTGTCTAAGTAGATTGTTGCCAAGGGCCTGGAGCTTGTCCTACTTCTCCTGACTCTGTCTCTAGATGGAATGATCTCTGGGACGAGGTGTCAGGAGTTTCTCCAGCTCCAAAGCCTCCACTCGAACTGTTCTGTTCTTGAGTCCCTCCTCCAGCAATCCCCCTGAATGTTGTGATGGGCAGAAAGGCACAGTGTGTACTTTTCCCCAAAGAAAGTGTGAAATGAATGAGGAACCGGATTATGGGAAGATAAAGGATTATGTAATTGTGGCATTCACTATCATAGGGCAGTGCATTCTATCCTGCTTCATTCTAACTCTGCTTCACAGGACCTATGTGACAGGCGCTCTGTGAGGGAGTGACAGGAGCTCTGGGGAAGCACTGGAAGGGGTGTCAGTGTGGGGGTGACAGCGAGGGTGTGACAGGCTCTGGGGAGGGGTGTCAGTGAGGGGTGACAGGCTCTGGGGGTGTCAGTGTGGGTTGACAAGCTCTGGGGGGTGTCAGTAAGGGGGTGACAAGCTCTGGGAAGGGGTGTCAGTGAGGGGGTGACAGGTAGGGCTGCCAGGTGTCCAGTATTGTACCGGACAGTCTGGTATTTGCGTGCTCTGTCCAGTAAAAAAAACAGAAATTACCGGACATGTGCAATGTCTGGTATTTTATGATTTTTCCAGCTGCACACCAGACGGAAGCCTGGCATGGGCGGGGGGAGCGGCTGGGAGTCCCAGCTGGGAGGCAGGGCCACAATTGCCACCAGGAGCACTCAGTCGGTTGAGTGTGAGGAGGAGGGGGAGCCTCCTCCTTGCTCGTATGTTGCTGGGAGCCTGCACGGGACAGGCAGCAAGTGCCCAGGTCAGTCCTGCTCCCTGCTGGCCAATTTGCTCACTCCCCTCCGCTTCCAGGCCAGTTCTCCCTCACTTCCCTTCCCTCACTTCCCTGGCCAGCCCCCCTGCACCTTCCCTCAGCTCTGCTTCCCGCTGGCCCGTTCCTCTTCCTGATCTCCCCTGGCCAGTGCTGCTGCACCTCTCCCCGCCTCCCCCCCCCGCCAGCTCTCCTTCCCGCCCCCCCTTCCTCCCAAGCCGCTGCACCCCCTGCCAGCTGTGCTTCCCGCTCCCCCTTCCTCCCAGCCAG
This sequence comes from Pelodiscus sinensis, assembly GCF_052426305.1. Classification (NCBI taxonomy): domain Eukaryota; kingdom Metazoa; phylum Chordata; order Testudines; family Trionychidae; genus Pelodiscus; species Pelodiscus sinensis. The sequence goes on along the minus strand of NC_143054.1, from coordinate 78,408,878 downwards.
CCCTGTGCCCCTCTCCCCCAGCTCTGCTTCCTGCTGGCCCGTTCCTCGTCCTGATATCCCTGGCCAGGGCTGCTGCGCCCCGCTCCCCTGCCAGCTCTGTTTCCTGCTCCCCCTTCCTCCCAGCCACCCTCCCCGCCCGATTCCCCCCCAGCTGTGCTTCCCACCCCTCCTTACTCCTGGCCAGACCCACCCTCACCGGGCCGGTCCCCTGATATCCCATGGCCAGCCCCATTCCGCCCAACCCCCAACTCCTACCATGACCAGACCTGCTTCCCATTGGCCTCCCCATCTCCCCTGGCCAGCCCTGTTGGCTCCTCCCTCCATTTGCTCCCCCCCTTCCCGGCCAGCACCACTCCCTTCCTGGCCGCTCCTCCCCCCACCATGAAGTGTGTCCTGTTCTTTTGGTTTTTTTTAAATGACCAGCTGGTCGTACTCCAGGTTCTTGGAGTTTTTTTTTTTTTGCTCAACAACTTTGGTTCCCCCCCTTTTTTTTCCTTCAACATTTCCCCCCCCCCCGTGTTTTTTTTGGGGGGGGTCGGTATTTTTGTTTCAGCCATCTGGCACCCCTAGGCTGGGGGGGTCGGTGAGGGGCTGACGGGCTCTGGGGAGGGGCGTCGGTGACGGGCGCTCCCTTTGGAGCGGGCTGCCTGGGAGGTCCCGCACGGGGTGCAGCGGGCGAGAGGGGGGAGGGGACACCTCCCGTCCCGAATTCCCGGGCGCAGCTGTAGCCGTAAAGTGAGGAAGCGGGAAGGTTTCAACTTCCATGGCCCGCGTGTACGGCTTGTCGTGTTTTGCGACATCCAAGATGGCGGCCCCCATCCCGGCACAAGGCTCCAGGGCTGCCGGTGGATGTGGAGGCAGAGCGGGCACCCGCCGTGGGGAGCGGCGGTAGCAGCAGCAGCAGCGTCGTCGTCGTCCTGCTGCGGGGTGGGAGGCCGGAGCCAGCCGCTCCCCCGAGCCGCCCCGGCAGGGCAGGTGGTGAGGACCCGGGGGCAGGCGCTGGGGGCAGCTCGCACCCGAGGAGCCGGTTGGCGGCCGGGGTAGCTGTTGGGGAACAGCCCGGCCGGGGCACCTGAGCGCTGCGGGCGAAGCGCATTGCGGGATCCTGTTAAGGGGCTGGGATAATGTGCCCCCTACTGCTGCGGCGTTGGGGGAGCTGCTGCCCCCGGCTGCTGCTGCCGCCCCTCAGGCTCTGGCCCGCTGCGGGAGGCGGTGTGCGGGGCCGGAGGGGCCTGCTCGCAAGTTCCCCTTCCGCGGCCTCTCACTGGAGTAAAGTGGTGTCCGAGGCTGAGAAGATCGTGGGGTACCCAACCTCGTTCATGAGCCTCCGCTGTCTGCTGAGCGACGAGCTGAGCAACATCGCCATGCAGGTCCGCAAGTTGATTGGGACCAAACACCCGCTGCTTAACACCGCCAGGTAAACACTGGGGCCAGGTGCCTGCTGTAATGGGTCTCTGACTCTGTGATTGTAATACATAAAATGGGGAAGGGGCTGTCTTCTCTTGCATAAAGAGAAACCTATCCTTGATCACATCTGGACTGTGACTAGTTGTTGATTGATCTGGCTTAGTCTGGTAAAATGTGAGATTTTAAAATTCTGTAGGGAAATCTGATTTTAAAAGTCACATTGAAACTTTTCTTTGTGTTTCTTTTCCCAAAACCTTTCCATCTTCCAGGAGAGAGACTAACCTACACATTTCATCTGAAGAAGCAGCTTGTGCCCACCAAAGTTCAATACACACAATTTGTTAATCTCTAAGGTGCTACAGGATCACTTCTTTATTTCAGGCTAAGTCTTTCCTTTAATAATGGATGATGTCTGCATAGTGCCTACTACAATGGCAATATAATGTTGGCTGGGTCACTAGGTATTTCTGTAATAGATTGCAGTAAATAAGATTTATCAAGGTTGATTTCTTTGTCAGGAGTTCAGGATTATAAAGCTCAGCTAAAACGGAGATGTGGTTGGCTTTATACATAAGGCTGATACATTGGTTGGTAATATATATATATATATATATATATATATATATATATATATAACTCTAGCACTTTCTCATATTAAAGAGTTTTAACCCAACTGGAATGTCTTCTTGGAAATTCTGCCTTAAATTGTGCTATACTTTTCTGCTTATGCATATAGTCCACAGAATTGGTTTTTGGATTTCTTTGCATTTTCATCCAACAGTGTGTCCTCTTCTGGTACATCAGGTAGTGAATGATTTATAACATTTACAGTATGCAAAGAACTGTCTCGTACAGCGCTAACTCATTAATATTATACACTTAAAAAACAAAAAACTGGTCTGGTAGCACTCTGAAGAGTGGGCTGTACCCACAAAAGCGTATGATACATCTACATGTTTTGTTAGTCTATAAAGTGCTACTAGACCAGTTTTTGTTTAAGTTTATTCTGTATAGACTAACTTGGCTACCCCCTGAAGCTTCATTAACATTAACCATTGTACTTTCCAAATGTTGAGGACCACATTTGGAAGAAACAATCCAAATGAAGGAAGACACGAAAAACTATAAGGAGCTTAAAATGATTCAATTATTATATATATATATATATATATATATATATATATATATTTTGTTGAGAAGACTTTTTCAAAACATTTTTAGTGTTAGAAAATAAATATGGTTATTAGCAAGTTTGTGCTGGTTGGTGGGACATTTGAAATCAATTGGCAGCACTGTGTCAGTCATTATGAAGGCAAACTGCTGATGAAGATGCACGTGCTCAAAAGTAAACAAAAGCAAAGTTTGTTTTGGACAGTATTTTCTTTGTCAATTTTAACACACAAGACTCAGTTTCCAACGTACAGAGCTTTTAAAGTATATCATGTTGGTATGGTTTTATGACTTAAAAAAACAATCTGTGTCTCCTTCAAAGGATGGTATTTTACATACTCTTGTCACTAGACTGGAAGATATGTTATTGGAGGAAGTGTATTCAAGGTTAAGAAGGACTCAAATTTGGTACACATGGACTTTGTGAATAGGTTTAAAATGAAAAGTTACTTCTTTCAAAATGTTTAAAAAAAAAACGTTCAAAAAGTTTAAAGAGAAAAATCCCAGTTGCTTAGTTTTTCATGAGCAACTTTATAACAATTGTTTCAAATGCTGAATGGGCTGCTATATAACATCAAATATGGAATGCTTGGATTTTCTGTAATTATTCAAGTTTGCCAAGATAGTATTGCGTGTGCACAGTTCTGCTTGCATTGATCAAATCATTAAAATATAGAGCCTTAAAAACTAGTTAAAAGAAATATCTACATTTTATGGACTTGATGTTGGTAGGTTTTCAGTAAAAGGCATATCTACTGAAGACTGCAGTACTAGCATATAATTGACTTTCTAATAAAAAATGGAAAGTACTTATCATTTTTGGCTTTTGAAAATAAATTGGGAAGAATTTCTGATCTTTTTATAGCTCTTAATAGCATGAATATGTATAACATTGTAAGAGCTTTTTAATTTAATTAAAATAAGTCTCTGCATTTAGTAATTTTTAAAGATTTATAGACTAAATATAATGTCCCATCTATTCTTCAACTATAACTGAGATGGAGGACCAGGTTCAATATAGTTGGAAGTTTGTGTGAAGGAAGCCTAATGGGTTAAATCCAAAGTTTTAGTTTTACTGTAGTAGGCAGAGCCCAACTGTGCTCTCATTCATATTGGGTGGGGATGGGGGAAGGAGAAGGGAAGGAAAACAGTGCTGTAACCAGGTTAGTGGATAACTGAGTGTAGTCATGTCAGAGACACACATGATCAGAGTTGTCTTATGCAGATGACCTTAAATAGTGCTGCTTTAAATGTTTAGTTCTTTTTTTATAAGCTTATTTTTGAGCTGTAATATTATGAAAATGTTATATATGAATTACTCAGACTTTATCCTGCAAGCCCATGAGTATAAACCAACCTCAGAAGGAGATTGTACATGTCCTCTGTGCACAAATCAGGCCCTCGGTTTGTTACTTCAGCACACCATGGGGCCAGGAGTGGGAGCTGGCCTCCGGGGTTTTATCCACAAAAGTTCATGACATGATATATTTGTTAGTCTCTAAGATACCACAGGACTGCTCATTACGTTAGTCTGTAATTTTAAAAACAGCTACCTCTCTGAGACTTATTGCAATATTCAGGGCTCGCCGAACCGCAGCGAGCCCTGCTCGCCAGCCACACTGTCCGGCGATCTACGCATGCGCAGATCGTTCTGCTCATGCGTAGATCGCCCAAACCTGGCTCTTCCGGGTTACAATCTACTCGTCATGGGTGAGTAGATTGTATTATTTGTCGAGCCCTAGCAATAGTAATCTTAAATGAAAGTTCTAGAAGTAAAGTTGCAAATTTAAGGGGTGCTGGTGAATCTGTTTCTAATCCTATGAGTCATCATGCAGTTCTTCAAAGCTTTTTTGTTGTTGTCCTTTATAATGAAGTGTTTTAAACAGTTTCAAAAAATACATTTTTTTCCCGTTGTGCAGGCTTTGTTGGGCTAAAAGAGTTTTTTTTTAAAGCAAAATTAACAAGTGTCTTACTCTCAATCATAGGAAGACAAAAACTCAGTAGTTTCTTTTTTTTAAAAGGCCAAGCAGTGAAACAAAGTGTCCTAATTGGCACAATTTTTAAAAAGAACAGTGTGAATAAAATATTTTTGATTATCTTATCCCCTGAGAAAGGTATTGCTTATTTCAACTAAATGGGAAATATTATGGTACTCAATCGCATGGTGCTGCCAGTCCCAGCAAGCTGAGAGAGCTCCTGCCATGGGGAAAGGCAGCAGCAAACAGCTGGGAGCTTCAAGGAGCTCTTCCTGGGACCTAGGCACTGCAGTGAGGGGAACTGAGGGTAAGGGTGGGATGCAACTCAAGCTGTCGGGGGTGTATGAACCTTTAAATAGTGCCCCTGTACATTCAGCAGGCACCTATTGTCTCTGGAATAAGCTCCTAACCTCACCAGCTCACCACAGGGCTGAAACCCTGAGTCCCCCCTCCAAAAACTTGATAGGCAGAGAATGGAGGGCAGGAGTGGGGGGGGGGGGGGGAAGAAGGGGTCTGTTTCTCAAGCCACACTATAAAAGAGCCACATGAAGTTCACAAGCTGCAGTCTGGTCACCCCTGCCCTATAACTAGTAAACATTATAATTCTTGAATTTTTTGTTCTGCATTTTAGTTCAGCAACTAGGCAGTTCAATTAAAGGAATATGGTCCATCTGATTTATGTCTTGCCACCTTCCTCCATGCTACCATTTTACATATAACATTAATAATCACACTGTCCTTGTTCAATTCTGTTCTTAAAATTCCCTGTTTTTTTAAAAAACCTATCTCTGAATCATAGTACATTCTTTTATCTATTAAAAATATTTGTAAGTTTATCAAATCAAAGTGTCTGGTACAACCAGTCTTTAGCCTCTGCTCTTGGCAGGAAATTACTGCCAGGCTACTAGGATTTATTCCCCTAATTCTCTTTTTCTTTTGCACACCCTCCATGTATGTTGTCCTTGGGTTGGACTTAAGAAACAAGCTTTAGTTTGGAAGCTTTTCTCTTGACAATGCGTGAGCTATAAAACGGACCTGACCCCTGCCCAAAAGTGAAATAAACCAGTCTATTTTTGCAGACCAAATAGACTATACTACAAAAATAAATAAAATGTATTAATAGATTATCAGTCTTCCAAAATGAAAAAATGGAGCAGTTGGTGTATATGTTTAACAATCATTTGTCTTCTCCCCTAGAAACAGACTCCCAGTACTACCAATTTGAAGCATTCAAAAACCATGTCAGGCCTCCCAAAATCAAATTTGTCTTTTTTAAAAATTACATTTTTAAAGTAATAGAGGAGGAGGGAGTGTATTTACCTTTAATTTTTTGAGTATTTAGGATTCACATTTTCAAGCTTTCTATGTCAAACATCAGCTAAAACTTTATTTTTAAATGAAGGCTGAGATTCTTAGGACTCCTGGAGATGGGAGTTTTGAAAGAAGCATTATAACAAAAGATGAAATTACTATCTTTGTTATACAATGTCCTGCTTTTTCCTCATGCATGGATGAGGCAGAATAGCAAAACAGATGTCTGCACAGACTGGGTCACTAGAGGCCGGCACACCAATTGAACCACTGCCCAGAGTCAGAGCAAGTAATTCCATAATAATCTGATCTTGCAGCAGTGGACTCATCTGTTGGGTGGGATGTATCTCACAGAGAGAGTTTATGATTGATGGAGGACAGAGTAATACCTCCCGAGGCAGCACTGTGGCACATGCAAGTTCTGTCAGCCCAATGCCAATTTCAGCAGCTCAGCTTATTGGCCATTCTCCCAGGGGTTTATCCATATCCTTGTCTCTCTCTTCTCCCTCCTAAAATAGCACAATACTGATAAAGGCAATGAAAACACAGCCATACAGTTTTCTGGGATACATAGTCATCCTAATTAATTGTGAAATTAATTATTTAACACACTTTCAGATTTAATTAGGTGTTAAAAGAGCTAAGGAAATTTACATTTAGAAATGGTTCTCCTTGGGAAAGTGACTTTGTAAACATATACACTGTAGTAGTAATGGTTTTCCTATCAATTTTGTTTGGTTTATAAATACTGAAACATTTTTCGTAATTGACACATTTGTATACTTGGCCATAGAATCCTACAGCAAACCAGGTTCTAATTTGCTCCTGCATCCTCACCAGAATAAAGTGTTGCAGGCTAAATAGTGTCCTAAATATGACTGACTCCTGTGTCCTCCAACTATGCAACACTTTTAGTCAGATTACACAATTTTAATACTCCTGAATTAGTGCAGTGAGTATTTGCAACTCAGTTTACATAGTAGGTATGTTAGCGTATAGTCAAGTAAATGATTAACCGATAAATCTAGGTTTATCAGTTAATCCTATTGACTATGCACTCCCCCTCTCCCTTCCGCTTCACTGTCTCTGTATCAGAGGCAGCAAGGCCAGGGGAATGGGAGCTGGTACCCGTCAGGAGCTGGCTTTAAGCAGGCTCCCCACAAGCACCAGATCTGTCTACCCTGCTGCCCTGTGTTGTTGCCTCTGATAGAGAGGCAACAACATGGAGGGTGAGGGCAGCAGGCAGAGGCCAATACACGCGGGGAGCCAGCTTTTAGGCCAGCTCCCCACATGTATTGGCCTCTGCGGACCCGCTTACCCCCTACCCGAGAGGGGGAGCAGACAGGATCTGGTGCTGGGCGGAGCTGGCTTAAAAACTGGTTCCCTGCAGCACCAGCTCCATAGTGCTGCCTGTCCCCCTGCCCTGCCCTGCTGTATCAGAGGCAGCAGTGTAGGGCAGCATGCAGCTGGTCTGTGAGGGGGAGCTAGTTTTTAAATTGGCACCCCTTGTGGACCAGCTCCCTCCTGCCACCCCATGCTGCAGTCTCTGATAAGTGTAGGTTGGCAGGGGGCTCCCCGGGAGTGGCGCCGGAGCGCACTGGCTGCCGGCCCCACCCTCAGGGACTATCGAATAGTTGTGCGACTGATAATATTTTAGGCAGTTACACAACTATTCAATTACATGATATGTAACTTCTCTATTACATAGGCATCTTGGGTAAAAAGCACAAATGCAGTAATTCAAAAATATCAAAGTAACTCTTTTTACCTCACTATTTTAAATAAGTAACAGATTATGATGGTTTGTGAGTGCAACATTATTTCTGTGAGTGCGACAAGGTGGACTAGGCTCTGGGGCCAACTTCTGAGCCCGCTCCCCTCCAAAGAATGGAAGTGAAGAGAGTTCTCCAAGCAGCCTAGAGCAATGGTGTGGGACACAGCCAATCAGACAGGGACCAGTCTAGGGCCAGCAGGGCCATATAAAAGGAGCTGCAATGCTTTGCTAGAACTGAAGTAGCTGGATTCTGTGCCTTGCTGGCTAAGGGAGCTAAAGGACCTTGGACAGAGCAGTATCTGGGGAGATTTGAAGCGGGTGGGGGGGGGGGAGGAGGAGCAGGAGCGAAGACACTCAGAGAGCTCCAGATTGGTGGCTGGGACTCAACCAGGACAAGGCCCTGAGGCAAAGAATTAGCTCGGTCTTCAGGGAACTGGCTCAGGAATCCTAGCAGCAATGCAGTTTATCAAAGGTATGCAGTGGATGACTGCTATCTAAATGATCCCTGGACTGGTATCTGGAATAGAGGGCAGGCCAAGTTTCTCCACTTCCTGTCCTCCTCCCCCCAACCACTAGGCAAGTGGTGTGGACTTTGATACACCCCAGAAAAGGAACTGATCTCCTCTAGTGACTCAGCAGGAAAGCTGGGACCAGAAAGGCTCAGAGAGGCGGGCATGGTGGGGGGTGAAGTCTGGCTGCAGCTGCATTTCCTCCCCTGCTGCAGGCAGCCACTGCCTGAATGGCATCCAGGCCTGCTGCAGACAGGGGCTGCTCCAGATAATCAGAGCAGCCTCTGTCTGTGGCGGGCCCCTATGGGACTGGCGCAGCCCCCTGCCTGCAGCAGGCAGGGAGCTATTCCAGCCCCCACCAGTTAACCAGAAGTGGTAAGCATTACCTAATAAGCTGATGTGTGCCGGTTAACCGTTCACATACCTACTCCACATAGATACTGTGTGAGACTGAGCCACAGGGTGAGTCACTGAAGACTCATCACAGAGGTGATAATCATAAGAGGAGAGTGGGTCCCCATTAGGACAAGTTAGAGGCAGAGGAATTAGAAGCAGTTTAACACAATGAAGCAATGTTTGGGAATAGTTGTTTTTTAACTGAGTATCTGGGAGTGAGGATCTCAGGGCTTCAACTCCATTGAGCAGGCCTGTTGGAGCTCACTGCTAAGCGTTGAGCCCCAGTAGGTGTGTCACTGTTCTCAAACTTCTGAAGATTGTCATATGTAACTTGGAAGGTCAGTAAGTTTGACCACCCCTATTACAGGCTATAACACTTTCATTTGCGGTAAACCTTACTAGTTGACCATCTTTTCCCCTAATTTTACCAATTTTCATTGTTGGCAAATATCAGATAAATAATCCCATTTCTTTTTAATGGCATCTAAATAGCTCAAGTAACAGAACTTCCTCCTGAAAATGTTTAGTCTGGCAGCAGATATTTGGTGTCTATAGACAGAAAAGGTGCATGTGTTTTCTTTGGATGTCTGGCTAATCATCCTTCAATAGATGTGGAGATATGTTCTACCAATGGAGTCATGAGGGCCAGTTTCTGTGTGTTACCCAATGATCATGTGCAAACTTTTTTTCCCTCTTCCAATTAGTCAAAATATTTGTATCTGTTTTCTTCCTTGCTCCATTTTAAATTTATTCTTTTCAGGTCTTGAAAAACACAGATGCCCACTTGATAGTGGCTAATGCAACTTTCTCTGAGAATAGTCAGCAACAGAATAGCATAAAAAGTAATGTATCTGGCCACTTTATAGATTCTGACTTGCTGCAAAACTGATGATGATTTATGTTTTACTGAGTTGCTGAGTATGTAACGGACTTCAGAGACATAGACTCAATCCTCTGTTGCTGCTGGGTGGGAGGTTAAAACAAGTTTAAATGGTTCTTTTAAAAAATGCGCAACATATTATAATGAAACTTTTTATAAAATGTGCCTTATGGAGGTGTTCTAAATGTAATCATAATTTGAATGCTTCAGAGGGGTAGCCGAGTTACTCTGTAACTTAAATTTTTTCATAATTTGAATGTCCATGATGACTATAAAGTAGGACAGTTGATTAATTGCAGTTAACTCATGTGACTAACTAAAAATTAATAGTGATAAAAACTGAGATTAATCACACTGTTATGCAATAGAATATCAATTGATATTTATTAAATATTTTGGATGTTTTTCTACACTTTCAAATGTTCATTTCAATTACAACACAATATAAAGTATACAGTGCTCACTTTATATTTTTATTACAAATATTTGCACTGTAAAAATGATAAATAGTATTTTTAGTTCACCTCAAACAAGTACCATAGTGCAATTTCTTTTTGATGAAAGCACAAGTTAGAAAAGTAGATCATTTATTACATACTGCACTCAAAAATAAAACAACATAAAACCAGTCCACTCAATCTTACTTACTGCTCAACCAGTTGCCAAAGCAAACAAATGTATTTAAATTTATGGGCAGGGCTCGCCGAACCGTGGTGAGCCCCGCTCGCCAGCCGCGCTGTCCGGCGATCTGCGCATGCGCAGATCGCCCGAACCTGGCTCTTCCGGGTTGCAATCTACTTGCCACGGGCGAGAAGATTGCATTATTTGTCAAGACCTGTTTATGGGAGATAATGCTACCCTCTTCTTATAATGTCATCTGAAAGTGAGAATAGACAATTGCATGGCAGTTTTGTAGCTGGCTAGGTATTTACGTACCAGATATGGTAAATATTTTTATGCCCCTTTATTCTTTGGCCACCATTCCAGAGGACATGTACTATGCTGATGATGGTTGTTAAAACAATAATGCATTAATTAAATTTGAGACTGAAATCCTTTGGGGGAGAATTGCGTGCTTCTCTGTGTGTTACCTGCATTCAGCCATATATTTCACATTACAAAGCCTTAAATGACGACTCAGGATGTTCTTCATTTTATGAGCACTTTCACTTCAGCTTTGACAGAACACAATGAAGGTGCCAATGTGAGATTTCTAACGATAACTGCAGCACTGGACCCAGGATTTAAGAATCTGAATTACTTTCTGGAATCTGAGGACAGGCTGTGGTGTGTGCTTTCAGAAGTCTTAAGAGCAACACTCAGATATGGAAATTACAGAACCCAAACCACCAAAAAAGCTGATGGCATCCAATTCAGATGATGAAAATGAACATGCATTAGTCTGCATTGCTTTGGAATGTTGTTATGCAGATCCCATCATCAGCATGGATGCGTGTCCTCTGGCATGGTGGTTGAAGCATGGAAGGACATATGAATCTTTAGCACTTTTGTCATGTAAATATCTTGCAACTCTGTCTACAATAGTGCCATCTTGAATGACTATTCTCACTTCAGGTGTGATTTTTAAAGACGAAATGGGCAGCATTAGCTTCTGCAAGTGTAAACAAACTTGTTTATTTGAGTGATTGGCTGAATAAGTAGTAGGACTGTATTGACTTGTAGGCCTTAAAGTTGTACATCATTTACTTTTGAATGCAGTTATTTTTTGTACATAATTCTACATTTGTAATTTCAATTTTCATGCTAAAGAGTTTGCACTTCATTACTTATATTAAGTGAATTGAAAAATACTATTTCTTAGTGCAAATATTTATAAAAAAATAAAGTAAGCACTGTATACTTTATATTCTGTGTTGTAATTAAAATCAATATATTTGAAAATGTGGAAAACATCCACAAATATTTATATAAATGGTATTCTATTGTTTAACAACATGATTTGTCACAATTTTTTTAAATTGCTTGACAATTCTACTATAAAGGAATTGGTCCTTTAATTAAATTTGCACAAGTATATTTAAGTGGAACCCTAATGAAAGCACTAACCATCAACACTAAAACCGATTATTCCGGCATAGTATTTGCTGGCAGTACAGTCAGAAATGTGAAGAAGTTTCTCATATCTGCCTCTAATTGCGTAACAACTAATATATTTGTCTTTAGATAGCATACAGTAAAAACAGAGAGCCTTCATATGTTTTAAGAGTGTTGGATAAACTGAAACTTCTTATCAAGAGTCAGGCATGGGTTCTGTCACTATATTAATAGTCCAGTGTTTCTCAAAGTGGTCTGTGGACCCACTCAGAGAGCTGCTAGCTGGCCATTCCCATTTATTTACTGGTGCCTCAGCCACGAAGCTTTGCAACTCGCATTGGCTGTGGTTCGCTATTTGCAGCCAAGGGTAGTCGTGGAAAATATTAAAGATGTAAAGAAGAATTAAAATGTAAAAATATTGACTTTGCATATACTCTTATCTTTTCATTTTCTAAGATTTGCTTTGTACAGTAGTCATAATTAAATACTTAGGAAAGCAATGGGAACTCAAGCCATAAAAGCCATGTTATAGATGTACTGTTAGCTAGGGATGTTAAGTAGCGATTAATTTGCTAGTTGAGTAGTTGATGGATGTGACGTAGTGGGGGTACTTGCTGGGCTGTGGTGACCCCTGCTGTCTGGAGCAAGACCCAGCAGGGAAAATCTCGCTAGGCAGAGATAAGGCCAAACTTGTCGAACCAGTGGCCAGACACCCCCCATGGAGAGGAACAAAGGAAGGTGAATGCTGCCCTGGACTGGGGGGCAGGGCTGCAAGGGAATTTAGTTGTTACTGTGGGAGAGCATGGAGGAGACAGCCTAGGGAGAGGAGCTGGAGTTTAGGGGCCCAGTCTCCCCCCAACTCAAGGGGGCCTGAGGCATCCTAGCCCAGTTCTGTGACCAGACTACATCTGTGCTGTGCTGTATCCTGGAGAGGCAATAAACTTCCTCTATTCCACTGGCTGGTGCAGTCTGTTTGTGACATCTCGGGGTGCAGGAGACGGGGAACCCCCAACACGCCGTCACAATGGAATTTCCATTGACTACTCGACTAGTCAATAAGCACCTCTGCATTCCTCCTTTGAAATATACAATACCTCCACTGGGGCTCTTGTGCATTTCACATTGGAAGCTCTGCATAGACCTTGAGGTCAGCGGGGGACTCAGAGTCCCACTCTGACCCCAGGCTCCATGCTTCGCTGCTTCTTTTAAATGCACAAGAGCCCCCGATGGGGACTTTTGTACATTTCAAAGCTGGTTTACCGTGTGGAGCCCGGGGTCAGTTGGAGAGTCCCCAGCTGATCTCGGGCTCCAACTGGCACTTTATAGCGACAGCACTGCATGGACCTTTAGGTCAGCTGGGGAGTCCCCAGCTGATCCCGGGCTCCATGCAGCACTGTCGCTTTGAAATGCCGCAAGGAGCCTGAGGCCAGGCTCCGTGCGTCGCTGCTGCTTTTAAGTATAGTAAAACTCCAGTTGTCTGGCATCCGGTGGTCCGGCACTCCTGATAGTCCGGCACCACCTGGAACCCGGAAGTGCACTAGGCAGCCAGACAAATGGAGCTGCTCTGCCCCGGGCTTCCCCGAGTCAGCCACTGGTCAGTTTCAGCAAGGCGGGGGGGAGCAACTAGGCGACTATCCTGTGGACTATCTGATAAGCCCTTGTGTATTGGATAGTCAATTAGTCAACTAGTTCTTTACATCCCTACTATTTAGCTATAGTGAATATTGTGTTCATAGTGGTGTCATTCATTGCACAGGCCCCTCCACACAAATATTACCAATGTATATCCAGTCCAAAAGTACAATGATCTTTCTAGTTGAATCCTTTTCCTCTCCTAGGCAAAGCACAATTGAATGTCAGTTTTGTCATGTGGACACACAATAACTATGGATTTGGCTGAGATAGTTAAATCTAAGGATTAAGTGACTAGTTGAGTAGTCGACTACCCAATAAGCCAAGGCCTGGTGGCTCTTACTACATTTAAAAAGCAGAGCCACAGTGGTCCCAGAGCCAGCTTGAGTCGGGGCTGCTCAGTTCTGATTCGTGCTGCCCTGGGAGCTAACCCCTTGTCAACTAGTTGATGGAAATTTCGTCGACTACTTGATTAGCATACTCACCACTATTTAACATCCCTAATTAAATTCACTTTCACATTTGAGTAACTTCACATTTACTGTTTCTTAAATAAGAATTATAGCAATATCTGCAGTGAACCCAGGTTTTCTAAGGCATAAGGTTTTCTATGCTTATAGGCAGGGCTCAACAAATAATGCAATCTACTCGCCCGTGGCGAGTAGATTGCAACCCGAAAGAGCTGGGTATCGCTGGACAGCGCAGCTGGCGAGTGGGTCTCGCTTATAGGCATAGCGCATTGGCCCACCATGAAAACAGTCTTGGACAATGAAGTGTGCTCAGTAGGTGAAGAAGCTGGCTTGTATATCCTGATGTAGATAATTGCAACAGAAATTGTGGTTGTCTTGACATAAATCATTTCTAATATTTTTATATGGAATCTGGATTTCCATGGGAGCGCTTACATTATGCTGATATGTTACATATTATATTTCTTAGGTTATGTCTGGACTACAAGCCTCTTTCGAAAGAGGCTTTTTCGAAAGAATCTTTCGAAAAAGCTTCTTTTGAAAGAGATTGTCTAGACAGCAACTAGTATTTTTTAAAAAGTGAGCTGCTTTTTCGAAAGAGAGCACCCAGGCACCTTTTTTCGAAAGAGCACTTTTGAAAAAAGGCGTTATTCCTTTTAAAATGAGGTTTTCCACAGTCAAAAAAAAGCTGTATTCTTTCGATTTAATTTTGAAAGAACACGGCAGCAGTCTTGATGCAGGTGAAGTTTTTTCGAAAAAAGGCCACTTTTTTCGAAAAAAACCCTGTAGTCTAGACACACCCTTACAAGTCTTAGCATTTCAGCAGAATTTCACGTACAGTTCATTTTGGCAAAATGGAAAGCTTTGGGATTTCTTAACTTTGATTCAGTGCATACAAAGAAGAACGTGAATGCATAATGAACAGAATATGAATGCCAGTCTGCCCTGACAAGTGATAGCACAAATGACAGCCAGCTACTGTTACAAAAATGAGATGAACTTATATGAAAACAAATGGGAATACCTGACAGGATCAGTCTGGACTGACTTGTGATGCCATTAACCTTCTACAAACTCATTGTACTTGACACACACAGTATCATTAGCTCTTTTTAAGAAGTGGTAACTATTTAGGTTCACATTCATTGTGCAGCACAACTGAACTGTAACTTGTTTCTATATGAGTATTAAATATGAAAAACTGAACGTGCTACTTGGTTTACTGACATCCGTTTGGTCCTGACAACAGAAGACAATTGATGTCTAACTTCGAAAGACAATCTCACATTTCTGAATAAAGAAGCAAAGTGTGTAGATTTGTATAATAAAGTGAAATAGTTGTAAAGCAATTTCCTTCCAAATCAGGAAGGGAATTTACCAAAAATACCTTACATAAACTGCAAATAATATGTCACAGCACAGTCAAAGCTTACATACTTGATAGGATAAGTCTACACAGTTACTAAAATCAGATGCCTGGCTCGTGCTGACTCTCTTGGACTAGCTGACTTGATCTTGTGGGCCTTTGGCTGCAGGGCCATTTCATTGCTGTGTAAACTGCCAGAACTCTGAGTCCCTTTGGTGTAGTTGGGTCCCAGAGCTTGTGCTAGAGCCCATGCTTGGAAGTCTACACAGCAGTGAAATAGTTCTGCAGCCCAAGGTCTGTGCCAGAATTAGAGCTGTACTTACAGCCGTAGGGCTCTGTTTTGATACTTGTGATATTTCCTCTTCTCTCTTGCTTCTGCATTTAGAAAGGTTAAAATTCAATTTCCAAGGTGTGATAGGTTCCCCTCCATCGTGCTATCTGGAACTGGGATACCACTGATCCCTATGACCCACCAGCCTGTGCTGCTGTGACAAGCTGCACACTCACCTTACACTTCCCCCAGCATACACACAGCTAGGGACACACTCATTTGCAATTCATGCAGGCTCTCTCACCAGCCACTGCATGTGAATCAATGATAGGCTACAGCCAAAATAGCCACCAACTTCCCAGACTAGGACCCAGAGCTGTACCATCCTGCCCTTGACCAAACCCCAACTAGTATGAATTCATTATCCGGTTTGCCTCCCTCTAAGTGTTGAGAGGAATATTCAGCAGCCCTTGTTCCTGGAGCTACAATTTCCCACACCCTTCACTCCAACTCACTGGTTTAGATAAAGCAAAACCAAGTTAATTAACTGCAAAAGAGATTTTTTTTAATGTTATTAGCCAGTGTTTCTCAAACTTTTTGGCCCGCGGCCCACCCCACTCAATGCAAACCTTTCCGCAGACCATTAGTCAACCAGCCATGATGATAAAATGGGTGCAGGTGGAGGTACGGGGTCTGGGCAGGAAGTAGAGTGCAGGTAGCCTCCCTGGGTCTGTGTGTAAAGGGGAAAATTGCCCTAGGGGCCGGCTATACAAAGGGGCCCAGAGCTTTAAACTGGTGCTAGAGTACCACTCCACATGGCTTTGAGACTTAGGATGGGGCCCAATGCTGTGGTTTGAGCAGTGCTAAGGGCTGACTGCCCCTCATCCCTGCTTCTTCTGGGAACACCACGCCAGCCCTCCCACCTTACCCTGGGGCCCATGAAGGCTGTCTGCCCCCCTGGGAGCAGGAGCGGCTGAGGGTGGTAGGTCTGGCCAGACGGTATGGTGCAGGAATGGGTTGGGGGGGAGAGGCGGGGGCTGGGAAGAGAGGTTGCAAGAATGGGGTGAGGGTTCTTGGAAGAGGTGCAGAATCTAGACATAAGGATGACTTACCTGGCTTTGCATCCTACCGCTGCTCCCATTGCCCATGATTCTGGCTAGTGAAAGCGGTGGAGAAAGCTTCCCTGCATTGCTGTTCCTCCAGCTGGGGGAGAGGGAATGGTAGCATGAGGAGCCACTTGATCCCCTCATAAGCTGGATCCTCCGCCCACCCCTTCCCACAGCAGGAAACCGGTGCTGGCGCTGCAGTCTTGCAGAGGGTAGGGGCTGGAGCACCAGCACGGGCTTCCCCACTGCAGGAGGAGGGGAAGCTGAGCCTCAAGCTGTGGCCCATCAGCAAGGTGGCCACGGACCACTAATGGTCCGTGGACTGCACTTTGAGAACCACTGAATTAGAGGGAACGTTGCCAGTCATATATAGGTCTAGCATATGGTGGGAATTTCAAGACTTCACTGGGAGGACCAATATAAAAAGCTAGGGAAGCTAGAAGGACAATGACAATGCTACATTTTCTTTAGAGGATGGGAAACCCAGTATCATGAATTAATATTTTCCCTACCCCACTTTTGAGGTATTTAGTTTGCTTCAGGTAAAGCTGACTGGCTATACTGCTTAAACAAACCTTACAGACTTTAAAGGAATACCAAAAATTTGAAATCTAGTCAGTTGCAGTTTCATAAACTACCTGTCCTTGATTTTGCCACTGTTGATTCTTTTTTTAACCATCGCTTTTTCTGTTTTAAAATTGTCGTCTCATATCCAGTAACGTGATCTATGCCATCAAATGCCAGCAATGCCCCACTGCAATATATATTGGACAAACTGGACATTCCGTACGGGAAAGAATCAATGGACACAAATCAGATATCCGTAAAGGGAACATACAGAAATCTCTTGGTGAACACTTTAATTTGCCTGGTCATTCATTAAGAGCTCTTCAAGTTGCTGTTTTGTTACAGACCAATTCGACAAGCCAAATACACAGGGAAGGGTTGGAACTACAGTTCATTCACAAGTTAAATTTGCTTGCCAATGGTTTGAATCGAGATACAGGATGGCTGAGACATTATCACCCAACCAAACAATGAGGGTGCCAAATGGTTCTTTGTGTAGATTCTGGTCTTGGTACTCTTCCTCTCTAATTGCTAACTAATGGTCCTTACCCGCTCCCTTTAACTAACTAGTTTTTAGGTGCTTATAGACTATCAGTTTTGCCTGTTACATACCAGCTCAGTTTTCCCTTGGATATTTATATACCCACTGCCTCCTTTTGTTTCCCTCCTCCCCATTTTTTCCTCCTCCTGCCCCTTCTCCCCTATTTATTTTGGTTCTGGATATACAACACTCTGGTCATCTGAAGAAGTGGGCTGTGCCCACGAAAGCTCATGATACCATCCATATGTTTATTAGTCTTTAAAGTGCTACCAGACTATTTGTTGTTTAAGTTTCTCATTTACAGGTTCAGTGTATTTTTCAAACTCTAACATTTTACATCATGAATTAATTGTGTTGCTGTATATGTGCACTGGCAGTTTTTTTCAATACCTGTTGTGTGGTAGAGGTTAGGAATGAGCTTTGTCCTTTTGTACAGAAATTGTTTTGTGGTTCATGCAACTTGATTTATTTTTCTACTTCACTATGAGCCCTGTATCTGTATCATGCTTTCAATTTATAATTCAGAAAGTCCATAGATTCTTGTAAAGTATCTGAGTAACTATAAAAGAGTAACTATAAAAACAAATCCTTCCCCAAGCCAGAAGCTTGGTACAGAGGCAATGCATCGGTCTACAGGAGATTAATTTATTATCGGTCCATTATTCGCTGGCAGCCAGAAGCTAGAAATACTGTGGAATCTGTGCATTATGCTTTTGAGGCTCTATAGAGAGACGCTGACACTTCGAGTCTCTCTCTACAGGCTTAGTCGTCATTGACAGGATCCAGAGGAAATAGTAATTTAGCTCTCATTTGCCGGAAGGAGGGATACTGTGATGCAAGACCTCTTTTAGGTTCAGAGTACAGTAGACCCAAGGGAGTCGGAAAAACAATGACTTGAAAGAGAGTGGGAGGACATCCCTCCTTGCTTCACCACACATTGAGGTGTAGAATAGAGCTTATTAAAGGTGTTTTTGTTGTTGGATTTTGTAGTATGTAATAAGATGTATCTTTAATTTTGTCCATCATGTGCGCTTTATAAAACTGATACAAATAGTCTTGTCAATAAGAAAGTAGAAAATAAACCCCTTTAACAACTGTACAATGTCATAGCAACCAAGTTTTAAAATAACAGATGCCAAAATGATGTGATCAAAAATGACATCAGAGAACAAATATATTATGTTGTTGTTATAGCAACAGGAATATAGAGGTTTTTTTGTTTGTGAATCACTGGGATTGTATTTCTGTCATCCGACAGAATTTTTTTAAGTTGAGCATACTGACTTGTTTGAATGTATGTGTGTTTTTTTTTTAAGACCAGGATTTTCACAGGGTTCAAAAAAGAGCTAGATAACTTCATGGAGGTTAGGTCCATCAATGGCTATTAGCCAGTATCGGTAGGAATGTTGTCCCTAGCCTCTGTTTTAGAGGCTGGAAATGGATGACAGGAGAGAGGGATCACATGATGATTCCCTGTTCTGCTCACTCCCTTTGGGACACTTTGGGACACTTGGCATTGGCCACTGTTGGCAGGCAGGATACTGGACTAGATGGACCAGCACGCGCAGATCGCCCGAACCCGGCTCTTCCGGGTTACAATCTACTCGCTACAGGCGAGTAGATTGTATTATTTGTCGAGCCCTGGTTATGAAATATATCTCTTAGGGTGGAATGTAAGGGGTACTACGATGGGCCAGGAACATGTGACAAATGGGCAGAGTTAGGGGGATGCAATTCTGTAGGAGCTGTAAGGGAACAGGGATGTGTTTTGATTGCAGCACCAGCAGGGACCTCAGCATCTCTGTTTGGGTCTGTCAGCTTTATTATCTGCTTCTGCCCTCTCTCCTCCCCTGGCTATCCCTTCTGAGGTTTTTGTTGTCTCTCTTCACACTGTGTGCTCGCTATCTGCAGCATCAGATGATTGCAGCACTGCTCCAAACACGCTCCTTGCTCCTCCTCATTTGAGTACTTATGAGACCGAGGTGCTCCGCTGGGATGTAGGAGCAAAAGGAACAATGCGTAGAGTCAATATTATGAGTGTACGCACAGCTTTGAATCATATAAGTTACATACACCTCTTTCTCGTTTTCCCTTAGCAAACATATAACACAGTGAGAGCCCTACACATGGTGAACTCCTCCCAACAGTGGGGTGGAGGTGGACAAAGGTTCTAAGTAGTTTAGAAAGGGAATGAGTACAAGTGCCTAGGGATGCTGTTCTGAATCCTGACACCATTTTCCACAGGCAGGAGTGATCAAAGCTGATCTCCCACTACTGAGGGTGACACAGGATGCAAGGGTGCATCTTCCTCATTACAGCCTCCGACCAAGTCCATATGCTACTCACCTGTGTGCTGCTTTGCTTCCTGCAGATGTAATGGCCAGTTCCCACAGCAAGGTTTCCTACAGTAGGGAGAGAAACAAAGCTGCTCTGGGCAAAGGATTGCAGAGTACCCCCAGGAAATCTTCTTACAGATCTATATGGAGGATTCCCAGGAGATGCTGATGTGCACTAACAAACTGTCCTGCAGGGCCCACCCTATGTAGCTGCACAGGGGAATAAGAAGCAGATGTAAACAGTTCTGTTAATTTCTTTCTCTCCTCCCACTTGTGCCATGTAATAAAATTAAGGGCACATCTACCTCATGTCACCATGCAGCAGTGTTGTCTGTAAGGTGTGCACTTGTGCAGCTGCTCAGGAGAAATTCAAATGCTGCCCAGCAAATTAGCAGAGCACCCACAGCTAGGTGTTGAGTTTGTGATGCACTCTTGTATGTGCCTTGATGCACAATTAAAAAAAACATTCCATACATGGATGGGAAAAAAATCTGCACATGGATGGGAAAAGATTAGAGGGAATGTTGCCGTGCATCATCAAAGTAAAATGAGTATTTACTGGAGCTCCCCTGTCCTGCTTCAGGCATGCCAGAGCACTGGGTCTGGCTAGACTTCTCCAGTCAAAAAGTGGTCCTGGGTTACTCTACCACTGGACGACGATGTCTCCTGTCCCACATGCTCCTCTAACTCCACTTTCTCATCCACCACTTTGTCTTCGGGGTTGTCTCTACTGGCAGCTGTTCCACCCCTCTCAAAGTATCAATGGGGCTCCTGGCAGAGGAGGTGGAGTTGCCAATGAAGGTGGCATATAATTCCTTTTAGACATGGCAAGTGTTCAGCACCATATCAGAGCTACAGTTGCCCTGCCTTGCCTTCTAGTTTGCAAGCTTCAGCTTCTTGATCTTAGCATGGCACATGCCCTTTCATGCCCCTTCTCTATGCCATGAAAAATCTGCTCATAGGCAGCCACATTCCTATGGCTGGAGCATAACCATGACTGCATAGCTCCTCTCCGCACAGACCCAGCAGATCCAATAATTCTGGTATACTCCAGGGGGAAAGCATTTGTTGTGGAAGGCCAGGATGGTCAGCTGGGAAGATGCTATGTGAACTGTCTACACTGAGCAAACTGGAAGAGGAATTTTTCAAATTCCACTTCCAAAATTTTAAAGGAGGAGGTTTGTGGGCCTGTATACTGGGCTACAGGCATCAGAGTTGAAATTGCTGATGAAAGCAGTCATGATGTCAATTGTGAGAAACTACCTTGAGGCCAGTTGGTGATGCATAAGCAAGTGAAGTGTTTACATTGGCATTGTGTCACTGTAACTTTGTTGCAAAAAGCTCTGTGCCTCTCTCAAAGTGGTTTTATTATCTCGACATAGCAGGAGAGTTAAAATTGGTGAGAGTAGCATTGTAGAAAGCTGACTTCTGTTGACAGAACTGTGTAGTGTAGACAAAGCCTAAGTCAGTTTGCTGCAGGGTAAACCAGTGGTGAGCAACCTGGGGCTCATTGGGGTTTTGTGTATGGCCCATGATACATTTTGTTACTATTTCCCACATTCAAGGCTGCCAGATTCTGCTGGTTTCAATCCATATAATTTTTTGCTGCCTGTATTACTAAAGTGACATGCATGCAAAGTAAGGATGCTAAATTTCGATTAACTAATCAAATAGTTGATAAGAACTTCTGCTAAGAATTTCCGTGTTCTGCCTTGTGCATTTCAAAGCGGGAGTGTCCACATGGAGCCTGGTGTCAGCGGGGGACTCCCCACTGGTCCTGGGCATCATGCCATGTTGAAACTTTGAAATGTTCAAGCGCCCCAGCGGGGACTCTTGTACATTTCAAAGTTCGATGCCACTGGTCCCCTGCCCCTTCCCATGGAGCTGCAGCTGGGAGGAACTGGCTTTTTGTGATAGAGGCAGCGGGGGGAGGGGGAGAGGAAGCGACTAGTCAACTAGTGTGTCGACTATCCAATAAGCTTTTACTTATTGGATAGTAGACTAGTTGATTAGTCGCTTACATCCCTAATGCACAGCCAAGTGAAATGCATTCTGATTGTACATAACATTGGCTGTGAGAGCTGTGGGTTCCCTCTGCATCCAAAGTGCTGCTATGATTCACTCAGTACACCCAGCAAATTCTAGGTAGGTGAGCACAGTAGCCAAACTACCCTGTCCTGGAACAATCTTGTGAGTCACTCATGTGGCCCACTCACTAACCTAGGTGGCCTACTGTTGCGCTAGACTGTCAAGAAACAGAGCGTGAACCCCAACTTGTTGTATGTTGTATAATTAGATTTCACCAACCAACTAACAATTGTGAACTCCACAAGCACTATAACATCCTTAACATCGAGTCACAGACAGTCTCCTTGGGCACTCTATATATGCTACCACTCAGGCAAGCCTGTCTTTGTGATGGTCCCTTATACCAAAAATTACAAATAGTATCAGGATTTCACTGTCGAGAAAGACTGTTCATTGCACCTGAAATGTCAAACAATAATGCTAAAGATAGGTTTATTAAGTAAGCAAAAAGTAAGCTGTGACGGGCTCCCCAAGGCCCGCACTGAAGCTGGGGGCATCCTGGCCGGCCGACTGCCCGAGGAGCAGCAGCCGGCAAAGCCGCGGAGATGCGGTTGGCGGGTCTTAGGACTGCGCCTCCATCAGGTAGCCGCAGTGCATGGAAGTGGTGGCCTGCCGCATGGCCACCACACGCCCGAATGGAGGGCCTGAAAGAGAGCCAGGGGAGGAGCGAGGATCAGAGCCCTCATCTGGTCAGCCAGAGGGGCTCCCCCACAACCCAGAAGAGGAGGACTTCAAGGCCCCCGGGCGGCAGAGACCACAACAGGTTGGAGAAGGAAGATGATGAGTCGGTAAGATCCTGGGAAAACTCCAGAGAGCACAGGCAGCCGGAAGGGGTTAGGAAGCAGCCCGGGGCAGAGCGCTTTTGGCGCCCATGGGCTGACAAACTTCAGGGTAGTTCCCCGTCAGCCAGGTAGGGGCAAACAACCCCCACCCTTAGGGCCCCGGGTTGGGACCCAGTGTAGAGGGAGGACCTGGGTCCCCTTAAACCACCTCCTCCCTAGGCGTACCCAGCAAGTAGCAGCAGCATGCCACTCTCTTGTTGGTCCCACGGGCCATTACCGACGACCTTGGACCCTTACTGGAGGGCCAACGTCCTCTTCAGTTACCCTTGTCCCACATATTGAATAGGCGGTGGGCTCGCAGAGCCTCATCCTCAGACAGGAGTGCGAAGGCTTGCGCCCGTAAAACCATCTTTTGGGGGAACTGAGACAGGTGGGGGGGCTTGCGGGGCCCCGTCCCAGGCGAGGAGCGGGTGCTCGTGCCCAGGAACCCGTCACATAAGCCAGTGTGGGAAGGAAGCTGGCTATATTTAAAATATAAATAAAATAAAAAATATAAATATTTATTTAAAAGATAAATAAATAAAAAACAGTTATTCAATATATGATAGAGGCAACTACGCAGGAGGGGGCAAGCAGCACTGCGGAGCCAATACGCATGGGGAGCTGGCTTAAAAACTGGCTTCTCTTCTGTATTGGCTCCAGCCTGCCCCCTTCACCCTCCGCACTGCTACCTTTCTATCAGAGGATCCGGTGATCGTGGGGAGCCAGGTTTTAGGCCAGCTTCTCATGGGCACTGACTCCGGCCCCCCCACCTTGCTGCCTTTGATACAAACGCGTATAGTTGACAAGATTAACCAATAAGCTCAGGTTTATCGGTTAATTATATAGTCGACTATGCATTCATGTCCTTAGTAGCTGTTATAATATGCAAGCTCATTACGTCCCTTAGGGCTAACTGATGCCAAGAGCTTGGGATTCCTTGTTTATGCTTAAAATTTTGCCCTGTTCAAATTCCAAGCAGTGTTAACAATTTTTCCTTTGCAGGGATTTTTATTCCTTTTTTCCAGTGTGATTGGACTAGGTCTTATACATAGCTTCTTCATGGGTGTGATGCAGGCAATCAACAGTCTGTTTTGTCCCCTGATCTTCTGCAGTAGCTTGTCTGGTGTCTGAGCCCTCTTGTTGGGAGAGAAGATGACATTTCTTGTGGCAAACACTTGGTAATATTTCTCTTCTGGTTGTGGATGTTTACAGTTTTAGCAAACACTTTTATAGTTACAGAGGAAACAGAAAAATATTGTCTTGTAGGGTACAGATGTTTACTGCATTCGGCATCCCACAGTCATTTTATAAAGGTTAAACACATCCTTGTATCTCCCTTTTAATAATACTGATATACAGGCTAGTCAGACTAGTTTCTAGCTATGCACTTGTCAGTGTTCAGTGAGGTGCATGACCTGGCATCAGGGCTGCCAGCATCACAAGTTCAGTCTCTCAGAATGTCCAATTTATATTTAACATGTCTGTAGCTAGTATTGGTGCCTTTAACTCTGTGTATTTGGGTATTAGATATTACATGCTATGTTCATGTTCTTACAGAGCTTTTCAGTGGTCTAAACAATTCTTGCTGGTTTCTGAATGCTTTAGGAGGTATGCATGCAATAGCATGCTTTAGGGAGCCTTCCGTTAAAGTCATCTTCAGCTCTGCACCACTGCAGTGCACAGGGCCATGACGAATGGAACTACAGACAGGAACCACACTGTGGTATTCTAGAAGCTGGTCTGAAGGAGACAGGGAAAGGGTTGAGCCCAGGGGCAGACTTTATCTCTGTACAGCTTCTAAATTCTATATGAATGAGCCTGTGCTTTTTCGGGTTTCTATACTAAATTTTGCCAACGTGCACTCCAAAACGGGTCTGTGGGATGGACAGATGAACTGAGGTAATTCCAAAGTAATAAGCTCAATGTACAGCTGAGCAAAGAAAACACTTAGAAAACATTGTAATTCTTCACATGCACAGAAATGTCAAGTCTATAAAGACAAAGTGCAGTTTCTATTATGAGAAAAACAATTAAGTTTTCAGGAAAAACCTTCTCTGTCCTGAGATAAATAACAAATGAAGACAACCTTATAAAGAACATGGGTTATCGGTGTTTCCAAGATTTAAGGACACATTTCAGTATCTTGAGATTGAATACTGCAATATTATTATATAAAGCACTCCTTCCCCACCCCACCAAGACTCCCTCACCTCCAGCCTGCTCCTGCACCCTCTTCCCTGGCCAGACACCTTTCTCCAGCCCACTCCTGCACCAACCCTTGCTCCTACACCCTCCCTCCAGGCCATACACTGTACCTTCCCTTGCTCCTTCCTCCTAGCTACACCCTACTTCCAGCCTGCTCCTGCACCTTCCCTCCTATCCAGACCTCACCCCCTCCTTTACTCCATCTCCCGCCCAGATCCTGCAGCCCCATTCCTCTTGTTGGCACCCCTATCCCACACACGATCCCCCATTTTTGTCCCAACCCAGAGCCTAGGAGGTTCAAGAAAATCTTGTAACCATGGAACCCCAGAAGAGTAAATCTGGCTCTGGCCCTTCCCCTCAACCTGGGGGAACTGAAGTGCCAGAGGAGTATCTCAGTTTGGGGCACATCAGTGAGGGTTGTTTTTTTGTTTTGTTTTGTTTTGTTTTTTTTCTTTTTGCTTCTCATTTGTGTGGTCCCCAACAGATTTTTTTTTTTGTATGTCAGTGGCCCAGGACCCAAAAAGGTTCCCATCCCTGCCACGAATAAAGAAAACATGGGGACCTTTTGAGTTGGACATAATTAATATTTTACTTAATTTAATATGAAGTTTGATAAACTAACATGAGTTAAAATGCTTAGTCTAATAATTTAAATTAATATTTCCTTTCTTACTGGTAAATTAAACCATTCTCCCTAGCTACAGCACTAGCAAAATGACTTGGGTGTAATTATATAATTAACGGTGACTTTCCTTTAGCAACTGGTGGTTCACGAAAAGGTTTGCATTGAGCCACATGGGCCACGGACCAAAAAGTTTGAGAGCCACTGTGCTAGGGGATTGGGAGAACACTGTGTTGCGGGGGGATGGGTGGGTAGGGTTGGTGGCAGTGTGGCAGGACAGTGCCCCCTCACTGGTAAGGAGCATCCTGGGCCCGTCCCTGCTGATCGGAAGCCCAACCTGCACACACTCAGTTCTGGCCTCGCTGAGCAGGTACAGCAGCAGCAGGCAATGGTGGCCAAGGGAGCAGGGCCATGTCATCTGCCATGATCCCAGAAGTTAATTTCTATGAAACCTTTATTACTGTATAAATTTTTAGTGTGTTATAACACAATTATTTTACCAGTGTTTCCACTCAAATTTTTCATTAACCTCTCATACGCATATTCATTGCATGACTATTTTGAACTCCATTATAAAAAACACCTCCACTTCCCCCAAATTCCTGCGTACAGGCCTAAAACAGGTTGAACCTTTCTAGTCTGGCACACTCTGGTCTGGGAAAATCGTGGTATGGCATGATTTTAGTTAGCTGGTGTGGCCAGATTTCCCATGGTCCCGTAAAGTTCTGGCTCTGTGTTCTGTGCTGTAGTTTAGCTCTAATTTAGCTCTAAATGTTTTCTAAGAGCCAGCAAGCAGTGGAAGTATTAGTAATGTTATTAAATATAAGCACGGTTTTTTATGCTTTATCAACTTATTTCCTTGTGCCAATACAATAGCATTGTGTAACAACACTAACACTTTATGAAGAGAGCTGATAAGCCTTGGCTATGCATAGGCTTACATAGGGTGCATCAGTACTGTCATACATTATTAAGTAGCATTGCAAGCATTGTTCCATTTATACACCTCAGTAAAATAGAAATGAAAAGAGATCCCCTTGCTACACTATTGACCTCCTGTGGTTCGGCAAATTCTCTGGTTCAGTCTTCATCAGGTCCCGAGGGTAACAGACTAGAGAGGGTCAACCTGTACACATTTGTATTACAAACCCTCCTGACTGTAGAGTCTATAACCCTCAACTTTGCTATTAAGATTAAAATTAAGATCTCTTAATAATATTCATGAATGAATTTTCATAGCTGTGAAACTTTGTAAAAGTAATTTAAAAATCCTTCTTACAGACTTGGTATAAATGGTTCAAAAGGTACAATTGTATAGGCTTTTATTGGCACAGAAGCAAAGTTAAGGTTTTTTTAATGATCTTAAGGACTGATAGACTTTAACACCAGAAGGGATCACCATGATCATCTAGTCCAGTGTTTCTCAACCTTTTTTTTTTTTTTTTAAATAAAGTACTCCTAGTATCTACAGTTTTCAGACACACACAATTTTTTCTACCCTTGCAACACATATGTTTAAACAACTTAATTGTTGCCAGGTGGGCAATAAAGTATTTGGGTGTAAAAAGTACAAAAATAATAAAGTGATAAAGCGCTGTAAAACTTAAAACAAAAATTCAGTTTTCTCCAAATTTCAGTTGTGTTGATGTACCCCCCCCCCCCTCCAGACTTCTCTCAAGTACCCCTAAGGGTACTTGTACCACTGGTTGAGAAACACTGATCTAGTCTAGCAGCTCCCAACCGCCAGCCCATGGTAAATTAATTACCATAATGTATATGCAAATGTTTCTGTGCAGGTCCACCAAGTGCTTTTGAATGAGTTTGCCAGTTCATGGTTTAAAAAAGGTTGGGAACCACTGATCTAGTCTGACCAACACATTGCAGACCACAGTACTTCACCCACCCACTTCTGTAGTAGGCTCATAACCTCTGTCCGAGTTACTGAAATCCTCAAACCTTGATTTTAAAGACTTCAAGTTACAGAGAATCCACTATTGATTCTAGTTTAAACCACCAAGTGACCCATCTCGCTTGCTACAAAGGAAGGCAAAAAATCCCCAGGGTTTCTGCCAATTTGAAATGAGGAGTGTGGGGAGGAGAGGAACAAGTTTTTTTTGCCCCTGTTGCCACTTTTGGAAGGCTGTATCAGAACTTCACTCCGATGGTTAGAAATCTTCATCCAATTTCAAGCCTACGCTTGTTGATGGCCAGATTTCTTCCATTTGTTCTTTTGCCAAATTTAGCTCATAACTTACATCTCTCCTCTGGTATTTATCCCTCTGATGTATTTATAGAGAGCAATAATGTCTTCCTTCAGCCTTCTTTTGGTTAGGTTAAACCAGCCAAGCTCTTTTGAGGGCATGTCTATACAATAGAGAAAAGCTCATGGCTGGCCTATGTCAGCTGATTTGGGTTTGCAGGGCCCTGTGAGGCAGTTTCATTACTGTGTAGAATTCTGGATGCATGCAGGACCTGGACTCTAGGACCCACTCTCCTTTCAGGGTCCATCTTTGTGTTCAGTTGCCTATTAAAGATGTGACCATTTTAGGTCATTTTTGGCACACGTATACCAAGACTGGAATTGATTTATGAAACAAAGGAATAAAATATTTCAATTCTGAATGTTTTCCCTTATAGGCATATTTCAGCCAAATAGTAATTTACTTTTCAATAAGGTAAGTTGTCATGAAAGGTGTACACATAAAACAGAGTAAAAATTCTATTCTTTGTAATTTTTTGTTTTAAATGTCAGCTCTGATCATTTCCTATCTAATTGTATTAAGTATGTAAAAAAAATTACAGTTCTTGTGGATCAAGTTAGTGGATCTTTCCCTTTTTGCCCTCTCCTGTTACAGTATACTACTACTTCTAAAGGTGAATTGCAAAACCAAAAGAAAAAAAAAGTAAATTGGATTAAACAAAGACTGCTTTGTGGAGCCCACACATTCTAAGCAAGGCAATAGGAGAGATTTAACATCAAAATAAATGCAATGTTTTAAAATGATTGCTTCCTTTTTTAGAAACACTTTCTTGGTACTTTGGTACTAACAATATTCCAGAGTATCCTACTACAAGTACTTGGAATCTGATTGTAAACCTTGTGTGACTGGTTGGGTCACAGAGATCCTCTTGAGACTGTCATCTAATGGCTGATCACTCCACTGAGCCTACCTCCCTGTCCTCTGAGTGCCCTACCACCTTATCCTGCTGTGTCAGGAGCTCTGGTCTCCCCCAGCAAAGGCAAAGAGTTGGGGTCACAGCCCACAGGGATGTGACACAGCTCACAGGTACACAATCCCGATGAGACCAGAATCCCAGATAAATCTGTTTTACTCTGCATTAAAGTTTCATACAGAGCAAGCTCATAAGTTGTTCCTCTTTTTATGAATGAAAGAGAGAGATCCACGGCTGTTGTCTCCCCAGGTAACAATAATTTATGCTTAGCTTAATAATGAATAAAAGTGGTTTTATTAAATATAAAAAGTAGGAGCTAAGTGGTTGCAAGTGTTAACAGATCAAAGCATGTTACTAAGCAAAATAAAATAGCACACACCAGATAAGTTTAATACTCTAAGAAACTTGTTACATGCATTTCTTACCCTAACAGTAGTTGTAATTTATTTTTCTCACAAGCTAGGCAGCCTCCTAGTTTGGCCCCAGTCCTTCCCCCTGTTCAGTCTTATGTTTCCAGCAGTCATTTTGGTAGAGAGAAAGAGGTGTCTTGGTGTCTGGCAACTGCCCCCATTGCTTTGGTTCCCTGTCTATAAATAGATTTTGCCCAAGGAAGGAATCCTTTCTGTTCAGTTTCAACTCTTTTCCCCTCCTATGGAGAAGTACCAGATCCAAAATGGATTCCAGCATCAGGTGACCTGGCCACATGTCTTGGCAGGACCAACCATAATACAGGCTTACAGGAAAAACAAGATTATTTAAAGATCATTGTCTTGAGTATTAGGCCATTAAGTTCTTTGAGTACTGCTAATGGCCTTCACTAGCACATCTAGATATATAAACAGATTTATCTACTATATGTTTGAGAGCCTGTCTGTCTTTGCATCTTTCTGTTCAAGATCTTCTCCTAAGTCGTAAGAGCTAGGACCACCAAATATGGGGAGATGGGTGGGGAAATTAGTTACACTAACCACAATGCAACCTAGCCCACCAAGGAGACTCTCTCACTGTCTCTGGCCATAAATGAAATTAGTGCAGGACAAAGTTGGAATATTAATCCAAGTGTCCTTGACAAACCCCAGATGAGTTCATTGCATTTTGTGTATCTACATTCTTTCTACACTGAAAGTGAAGTTGTGATTGAAGCATGGTCAGGCATACTTGTGCTAGTTTTAACCTAACTAACCTACATAAATATCAGCTGTGGAGATACAGTGGCATGAGCTTTAGTGCAGGTCAGCAATTCACATACGTACAGAGGCGTTCCAGCAGGCTGGTGCTTGGTACTGGTATGTGGGTTGATAGCTTGCACATACTGCCATATCTTCACTGTTGTTACTCAGGCTGGCTATATTGATGAAGTTATAGGTGACTAATGGGGAGGGATACAAGGAGGGCACCGGCCAGGTGACCACTCTCCTCCCTCCCCCACCCGCATTGTGCCACTTCTAGCTCGAGAGGGCCATTCCTAGGAGGGTGTGGGGCGTCGGATAGCCTTCCTCCACTCCAGTCCCCACATCTCATTCCTGCCCCTCCCCATTCCTCCATGCCCCACTCCATCTGGCCCCCTCTCCACATCTTCCTCCAAGTCCCCACTCCTACTCTGCCTCCTCCCCCGAGTGATTCAGTCCGGTGGATTAACAGGAGGCCTGATACCAGCAGCAGGGGTTGGGCTCCCTCTCCCGCTCACTAGCAGTGGCCGGAAACAGAGCAACCCAGCCCTAGCTTGCTCTGCTCCCTCTTCTCCCAGCCACATTACTCTGCTTCTTGCCACCAGTGAATGTGAAAGGGACTCCATCCCTTCCCAGAGTCGCTTCTTCCCCCGAGATATGTGGTTAGGGGAGTGGAGGGGCCTGGGGCTGAGACCAACGGCTACTGCTGGCACCAGGCCCCTGGCTAGTGCTCTGTTTTTGCCCTGCTGGCCTCTTCCCCCACTCATCATCCCTGGATGAAGATGTGGTTAACTGGGATTCAGTGCAAGCTAACAACTCAAATGCTAGCTCACAGGAGATCCTCAGTACAAATGTGGATTACTGGCCTGTGCTAAAGCTCATGCTACCATAGGTCCACTACTGATGTTTCTGTGCTAACTATGTTAAAGGTAACACAGGTATGCCTAAAAAACAACAAATAGTCTTGCAGCACCTTGGAGACTAACAAAAAAATGTAGATGGTATGATGAGCTTTTGTGGGCACAGCCCACTTTTTCAGATGAATGGAGTTTAAGGGGTCCAGTTTTCAAATAAATAGCACAGAGAGGAGAGGGAGGGGACGGGAGGGGAGGAGGAAAAAGAAGGAAAAAAAGAAGGAAAAGGTCAGGTATGCCTGACGATGCAGTCACAACTCCTTTTGCAGTGTAGTCATAGCCTTAAGTTTGTTACCTTAAGTAGGTATTATCTGTGACATGTGATAGTGTATTTGTGATGCGTGGGATAGAGGGTATACTTTTTCACTTACTGTCTTTCACTTTAGAAGTGATTGTATTTCTGTATATAGTTTGAAAAATTTTCTAGTCATTTTGGTGGTTATAGACTATGTAAACATAAAATAGTAAAAATAAAATACAGCATTTTGAGATCTCAATAGTACAAATTTTAGTTTTTCTAAGACTTGGGAATGCATAACTTAGTATAAAATAAACCATAAGGGTTTTTTTTACATTTTCATAATAGCATATATTAAGAATAACATCTTGCACTCAGTTACTTCATATGTACGTAAGGTTATTGGTACTACTGTCCGATTTTTTTTTTTTTGGGTCTATGCATAAGTAAATGTAACACACTTTTAGACTAAGGTAGGAAGTAATTTCCAGGCAATTTGTTATTTGCTGTTTGTAGGTGTATATGCCTTACAGATGATTTCTTCAGTACAAAATAATGATGACATACCTTACAGAGCTCTTGTATGCCTGAGGCTAGTGGTATGAGTACTCGAGAGCCAGATTTCTCCTTGCTGATTAAAGTGTTGAAATGGGGTTGATTTCATTTCATTAAAAAAAAAACAACCACCTTGACACGTATATCTTTCATGTTAGAGCTTGCATATCACTTTTTTCAGTTTGTCATGTTGATTTACAGTTGAAGCAATGCATTATTTGTAAAAAGCTACCCATCATAGATGGAACAGTTTTTCCCTTTCAAAACTTTTCTTTCAGCAAACTCCAGATGGCTCTGTAGCATTTGTTAGTGGTATCCCCAAAACGATGTGTTCAGTATGAGAACATTAGTTGAACAATTTGTTGTCTCTTTTTTTCCCCTCCTCAGAAACAAAGATGTTTGCAACATCAATCCATTAGAGTCAGAGCTGAGGGGCTTGTACTAGTCAAGGTTTTGAGATGTGCCTGACTTGGATGAAAATTTCATCAGTGTGGGTATGAAGGAAGGGTCAGATCTTGGATTTGTTATGCAGGACAGTGTTAATACTTATAGGCTATGTCTACACTATACACCTAACAGTGACACCGCTGAGCTGCAGCAGCTGTGCCGCTTTAAGGTCTCCCGTGTAGATAGGCACTCTATGCTGACGGGAGAGAGCTATCCTGCTATCATAACTAAACTGCAATGAGCAGCGGTAGCTATGTTGGTGGGAGAGTGTTTTTTGTTAGTGAAACTTATGTTAGCCAGAAGCATAGGGTCTTTTTTACATGCCGATCAACAAAATTTTACAGATAAAAATGCTACTGTAGGTGTAATCTTAAATATGAACTGAATGTCTGGTATCAAAATAAATGCTTTTTTAAAAATTAGCTTCTAGTTATTCAAATTTATCTTGTTCATTCTGCGCTCTTTCATTTTGGGATTTTGTTTAAGAAATACTATACAAATGTTTCCTCTTAAGGCCAGTTTACCTGATCGTAAAAAGAAAGATTTGCAAATAGATGCTTTTGGGGATTTACTAGTCCCTTTCAAGACACATACCCATATTTATAAGGATGCCTTAAAGCAAAGTGTAACTTTACTTGTTGGAGTATTATTTAAAGTCTGATATCTGTATTAGAAATACTGAGGAAATCAGTAATTGATTTAAAAAAAAAAAACACAAGGAGCCTGGCACTTGAAATAAATAATAATTTATTAGAGTACTAGAGCATAAGCTTTCATGAGCTACAACTCACTTCCACAGATGTTGAAGAGAAAAAGAAAGAAAGGAAAAAAGATACAGAGATGGGACAAGTCAGTTAAAAATCAAAAATTTGTATTAATCAAAACTTAATCTATATACACTTTTTTTAAACTGCTGAAATATGTACTCACACACATATACACAGGGCTCGACAAACCGTGGCGAAATCCACTTGACAGCCTTGCACCATGCATGCATCAGACCTGCACTGCGCATGTGCGTGCCGCCGGTGAACAGGGCGACTGGCTGAAATCTACTCGCCACAGGTGAGTATATACATGGATTTGTCGAGCCCTGTGTGTGTGTAATATATAATAAAAATTCTTAATGAATTAATAAAACTTGTTGATTTGTTAAGACTAATTAAGTGTTCTGGTTTGAGAAATGCTGTCTAAGGTGTAAAAAGTTGACCTGAGAAGAACTTAACATTAAAATGAATAAATTTTCACTCCCTAAACTCAGTAAAAGATCAGTTATCCTTATTTAAGTTCTATACAACTATGAACTGTCATAGTCATCATATTGGCAAATCTAGGTTTAGATTTCAGCTTTAAAAATGTAATTTGCACCCTGCCAATTTAAAAAAATATGTTCCTAATATGTTTTTAAAAAATCCTTATTGTCCTTAAATATGCTGGGCAATGATTTATCCCTGTGTCCTTCTGCTTCTCATACAATTTTTTCTACAATTCCTAACTTCTGAGTTATTTTCGTTACTGTCATTCAGCTTTCCCTTTCTTCCAGTTGTTTTCTTTTATGTTATTTTATGTTTTATTTTATAAAACGTATTCATAAATGTGAATGATTTAATGTAAATAGTATATTCTATAGCTGCCTTTACTTCCTCTTTAAATTGGTCCTTCAACTAGTACAGCAGGGGTGGGGAACCTTTTTTTGAGTCGGGGCCACTAACTCTCAGAAAAATCAGCTGGGGGCCACACACGTGTGAGAAGGGAAAGAAAAAGGTTCTGACTGAGGCACATGTACATGCATACACACCACAATCCCTTGGTGTGATGTGCTTTTTTAGTATTTTAGTGTGATGGCTGAGTGTGCTTTCTCTTGTTGAACCTCTCTTTTCTGGGCACTCCATGCAGGGAAGAGGCTCTGGATGCTTCCCCTTCTCTCCCACTCCTGCAAGTGGCTTCCCTCTCTTACCTGCAGGAGGAGTTGCTGGCAGCATTTGGCTGGGGCTGGACGCTGCAGGAAGTGGCTGCCTGATGTCACTTCCTGCTGCATCTGCCCCAGGCTGGGAAGGGGCTGTCTGGCTGCATTGTGTAGAAAAGGGGCTCTGGCATTTGATGCTGTGTGTCTTCCCCCTCTGGTCACTTCACTTCCATCTGCCTCTCTGTGGAGGGCTAGGAGCTGGATGTGTCAGGCCAGTGCTTCAGGTGAGATTGGGGTGAAGTCTCTCTCCACAGCACCTGGACCCCCCACCGTACTGCACAGCTGCTGAACCCCCTGGCAGCCAGATTGAATTGTCTGGAGGACCGGATCTGGCCCCTGGCCCAGAGGTTCCCCACCTCACTACAGCCTTCTTTCTTGATTACAGGTTTTTGGGTATTTAATAAAGTAGTCTTAAAAGATTACCAATTATCATTCACATTTTTCTGAATAGTTATTTTAACCTTTATAAAATTGGATCTTATAAAGTACCAAGTAGGAACAGAGAAAATTATGACAATGGTATTGGTCCATGATTAGATAGAAATGGTAGGATTGTCAATAATAATGTAGAAGAGTCAAAGTGTTCAATAAATTATTCTGTCTGTATTTGGGGGAAAGACAGATGGTAGATTCTCATCATATGGTAATAGCACTTTCCTTTCCACTGGTATCTCAGGGATTTTAAAATGCAACTGCTAAACTTAGATATTTTTAAATTAGCATGTCCAAATAACTTGTATGCAAGAGTTTTAAAAGAGCAAATTAAGGCACTTGCTTGGCTGTTAATGTTGTTTTTCAATAACTCTTGGAATGCGGAGGAAGTTATGAAAGAAAGTTAATGTAGTGCCAATGTTTCAGAAATGTAAGTGGGATGATTTGTGTAATTACACACTTTTCAGCCTGACATTGTTGTTCGTTGAGTGCTTGCTCATGTCCATTCCAATTAGGTGTATGCTCGCTGTGTGCAATGATTCCAGAGTTTTTTCCCCTGAGAGTGTGTCTATACAGCAAAATTATTTTGGAATAATGGCTGGTTATTTCGAAATAACTATGTGAGCGTATACACAGTAATTCTGTTATTTCAAAATAATTTTGAAATAATGGATGGCTTATTCCGACTTCTGTAAACCTTATTCTACAAAGAATAAATAGCTATTTCAGCATGGGGGCTCTGTAGACGCTCCACTTCTGCTATTTTGAAATAGCCCCTCACCAGGGCCATTCTAAGTTATTTCTCCTGGGGCTCTAAATCGAGATAGCACATCTACATTAGGGAAGCCTGCCTCAGACTAATTTTGAGGCTTCCCTGCAATGTAGACATGCTATTTTGAAATATGGTATTTTGGAATAACTATTCCAGAATAGTTTATTCTGGAATAACTGTGTAGT
Organism: Pelodiscus sinensis; assembly: GCF_052426305.1. Lineage (NCBI taxonomy): Eukaryota > Metazoa > Chordata > Testudines > Trionychidae > Pelodiscus > Pelodiscus sinensis. The sequence continues at coordinate 78,373,520 of NC_143054.1, read as the reverse complement.
GTAGACATAGCCTTAGCAGTACCTGTTGGGTCAGCTGGGGAGCCCCTTGGAGTGGTGCTGCTATATCGATGCATATATCTCTCTGCTGGCCCTCCACCCCCGCAGTTCCCTATTACTGCCCATGACAGTAGCTGGAGCGTTGATTACACTGTTAGCCCCAACCCTTAATGTGTGTACATAGTTGTTCTTTTGTCTTTCAAGTCATTTAGTTGTTAGTTTAGATCCATGGTCACCAACCTGTCGATCACGATTGACTGGTCTATTGCGAGGGCTTGACCAGTCGTCCCCAGAGGAGGTATGCGCTGGTTCCCTCCTCTTAGGGGGGTAGGGGAGATGAGTCCCGGGAGGAGGTGGGTGCGGGAGACTCCCTGTCTCCTGACCCCAGCAACACCCTGTCCCCTGTTGCAGAACCCTGTCCCCACTGGTATCCTGTCCTATGCCACAGAACCCTCTCCACAGTCCCTCACCCTCTCCCTTGTTCTTTCCCCTCCCCCCCCGGCACCCTGTCCCCTTCCCCAGCACCCACTATCACCCTTCCCCAGTACCAGGTCCCCAGCTCCCACCAGCACAGTTGAGGCCACATTAGTGAGGCTTGAGGGTTTTTTTGAGGGAGTTATTTTTTTGCACTTTTCGGTGGGTCAGTGACCCCTGACTCCAAACAGGTTCCCTGCCCTTCTCATAAATAAAGACAATGCAGAAATTTTTTGTGTTTGACGTAGTATTTTATTTAAAAATGAAGCCTGGCCAACAAACCCCCAATTGGAGTCAAGCCCCCATCTGTCCACAGCATCACGTTTAATAAAGACAAATGCAAAGTGTTCCACTTAGGAAGGAACAATCAGTTTCACACATACAGAATGGGAAGCGACAGTCTGGGAAGGAGTACGGCAGAAAGGGATCTAGGGGTTATAGTGGACCACAAGTTAAATATGAGTCAGCAGTGTGATGCTGTTGCAAAGAAATCAAACATGATTCTGGGATGTATTAACAGGTGTGTTGTGAGCAAGACACGAGAAGTCATTCTTCCACTCTACTTTGTGCTGGTTAGGCCTCAGTTGGAGTATTGTGTCCAGTTCTGGGCACCGCATTTCAAGAAAGATGTGGAAAAATTGGAGAGGGTCCAGAGAAGAGCAACTAGAATGATTAAAGGTGTAGAGAACATGACCTGTGAGGGAAGGCTGAAGGAATTGGGTTAGTTTAGTTTAGAAAAGAGAAGATTGAGGGGGGACATGATAGCAGTTTTCAGATATCTAAAAGGGTGTCATAAGGAGGAGGGAGAAAACTTGTTCATCTTGGCCTCTGAGGATAGAACAAGAAGCAATGGGCTTAAACTGCAGCAAGCGAGGTTTAGGTTGGACATTAGGAAAAAGTTCCTAACTGTCAGGGTGGTCAAACACTGGAATAAATTGCCCAGGGAGGTTGTGGAATCCCCATCTCTGGAGATATTTAAGAGTAGGTTAGATAAATGTCTATCAGGGATGGTCTAGACAGTATTTGGTCCTGCCATGAGGGCAGGAGACTGGATTCGATGACCTCTTGAGGTCCATTCCAGTTCTAGTATTCTATGATCATAACACTCCTGCACCACCACCCCAGACCCTAGATCTGACCCCATCATACACTGGAGCCCCCCTGCTCTGAGCCCCTCACATACCCCAACCCAAATTCCTGCACCCTCACATCCACAAGCCTGTGGCTTGCTTAGTACCCCAACCCCTCCATCTGATCCCAACACTCCCCAGCCTGGAGCTCCCTCCGCGAGCCAGCGTCCCCTTTTCCACCTCCTCCTGCATCCAGATTTCTTCCCAGAGCTTGCACCTCTCACCTCTTCCCACACCCAAATCCCTCATTCCCACCCCAGAGCCCACACATCCTGTCTCAACCCAGTGAGGATACAGTTAGACTGCAGGAGTTTTTCCAGGATTCCAGAGAGATCCGAGGAAAAACTCTTCCGCATCCAAGGACACATTTGTTCTTCCGCTTTTTTTAGTAGAAGAGCAAATATGCTCTTTTGGTTCCATGAGGAATAAGGGGGCTTCTGAAAGAAGGGGTTCTTCTGACATTTGGTCCTGTCCAGACAGGCCAAATGTTGGAAAAACCTCTTTCTACAGAAGAATTGGAAAAAAAAAGTGGCAGTGTAGAGCGTATAAGGGCTGGGATAGCAAGTGATGGAGAGGAGGAGAATAGAGAGGGCAGGGCTTCAAGGAAGGGGTGGGGTCTTGGGGGAAGGATGGGGTGGTAGATCTTGGCTTGTTCTGACATTTAAAAAGTGATCTTGGGTGTAAAAAGGTTGGAGCCCACTGGTTTAGATAGTGTCAATAATTTAGATAAGAGAGCTGAGTTTTACTCCCTTCAGCCTCTCCCTGCTGGGAAGGAGATGCCTGGGCCACAGGGGTTCAAACCATGTGCAAAGTGCTTGAAGCTCATGCCCTGCAGCAACTGGCATAACTCTTGCCTAAAGTGACTGGGCAAGGTCCATCGTACAGACAGTTGCCACATTTGCAAGAGTTTCAAGCCAAGGACAAAGCGAGGCAGAGACTAAGATCAAGCTCTTTGTCATGGAGTCAAAGCGCGCTGGCCTTGATGCGGGAGACCTTGACAGCACCAACTAGACAGGCCGCTGCCTCTTCAAAGTCCTTGAGGTGCCGCTCACAGTCCCCAGTCCCCAGCACCAAGGAGAGAGAGCTCACCGGGGAAGATCTCCAGAAAGGTGCAGCCACGAAGTGTGCCCTAAGGAGGGGTTCTTCGCTTTGAAGATGCACTGCAAGGCCCCAGGTCCAATAAGGTGCTGGTGGAGTCCAACACAAAGTGAGAGTCCAGTGCCGGAGGTAGTAATCGAAGAAGTCTGGCAATTGTCAACTCCCAAGACATTTGACACAGCACAGGAGCTCGTTGATCTGATCTTGTCCCCGTACACCGAGACCTCGGCACCGCATCAGCAGGCTCATCCTGAACCCTGAGCACCGACCTGGTGCAGTCCGAGGAGCCCCAAGCGGTGCCAAGCACCCATGCCTACCTCTGTGGCACTGGGAGCTGTGGCACAAGGAGGGAGTTTCCAGTCTGGGCCCCCAGTACCACCTTACGGTGTCACGGGACCAGTTACTTTCCACCATCACTATGGCAAAGATGATGCCCCCACTGGCACTGGGCACAGGGGGAAACTTGTGGCCATGGCCCAGCACTGCTGATCACAGCAGTGCCAGTGATCTATGTGGTTGGCGTCCGATTATTCTTCGGACTTGCAAGCGGAGTCAGTGCATTCTAAGACACCTTCATATGGGTCCAGATCATGGCACTGTTCCTGCTCTGGTCATAGGCCTCAGCACTGAAGCCCATCGGGCAGCTAGACTTGACCACCCCAGTGGCAACCGCAAACTCAGTGTCCGTTCTGGACGCCTTTGGCCTACCGCTAGGCCCAGGTCCCGCTACCGTCCAGGTCAGTATCAGTGGCATCACGCATGGGAAATGCCTCCTCAGAAACCTCTTTCCCGAGACCCCCCTCTTCAGAGTCGGCCCAGTCCTGCAGCAAGGACATGGTGAAACCTCCAGTGGAAAGGGAGGGTCCCATGCCTTCGGCAGTGACCTCGGTGGCAAGTCAGGATGCCCCTTTCTTTGTACCCCATGAACAGCTGGCAGAACTGGCAGAGGAACAGCTGGGGGTCATTGTCCTCCTCGCCTGATGAAACCTTGGCAGATCCTGCCCCGCTGCTTCTGTCTATAGATGCCAGAATCCACCAAGATCTGCTTAGAAGGCTGGTGGCCAACTTGGGGGTATAAGCAGAGGAGGTCCAGGAGGAGTCCGATCCAATGGTGGACATCCTCACGGCAAACACCCTGGGTAGAGTGGTGCTACACCACTTAATAAAACGGTAGATAAGATATCCAAAACCTTATGGCAGACTCCTGCCTCTATTTTCTTCATGCAAAAGGGGGTTGAGAGGTGCTACTTCGTTCCCCAAGTGGGGCATGAGCACCTCTTCACTCATCCTCCTCTAGACTGATTGGTGGTGCAGGCTGTAGCACAGAAAGAGCACCAAGGGCCCCCAAGGCCCACGCCCAAGTCTAAGGAACCCAGGAAACTTGATTTGCTGGGGAGAAAGGCCTATGATATGGGGGGGCCTGCAACTCTGCATTGCCAATCAGCAGGCAGTGCTGAATAGGTATGCCTACAACACGTGGATAAATTAAAGGACTGTCTCCCGAGACAAGAGTATGGTACCCTAGCAGAGGAGGGTAGGACAGTGGCATTTTAAGCTGCGGACTTAGCAGCCCATACGATGGCCCCGGGTGTAGTGATGAGGAGAAGCGCTTGGCTGCAGGTATTGGATATCCCTTCCAAGCTTGAGAACACCCTGCAGGGCCTACCATTTGAGTCTGGCCAGAGGGACTCAAGGCTGCATAGCCTCAAAGATTCTAGGGCTACCCTAAAGTCTTTGGGGATTCATACTCTGGCACCCCAGAGGAGGCTGCTCACTCCCAGATTAGCCCCAAGAGCCTTCCGCTAAGGGTTTGGCCCTGATAGGCGCAGAAGGAAGGGAAGGAACAATGCCCATAATGGCAATAATAAAAGCAGATGCAGGGGTTCAAGATCAGATTCAGAAAGAGGGTCCACTCTACCTTCAAACCAGCAGCCCAAGTCCTCTGCTCACTGGACTGGTGGCTGCAGGAAAGGACGGACTGCATGGGAGTCCCATTGGTCAGACAGAGCCCGTCAGTGCAGCTGTTCACAGATGCGTTGGACACAGGCTAGGGGGCCCACCTGGGGAATCTCAGGACTCAAGGTATGTGGTCCCATGAGGACTCCCCAGCCGGTCTTGGACTGCATGTGGTGTGTCAAAGCAGCAACGCCGCATAGAGCCTGGGATCAGTGGGGGAGTCCCCAGCTGATCCTGGGCTCCATGTGGCGCTGCTGCTTTGAAACACTTCAGGGAGCACAGGACCAGTGGAGGACTGAAGCGCTTTTGCCTTTGAAGTGTAGTAATGGCTGTGGGGCTTTCTCTACACTTCAAAGGCAGAGGCACCCTTATTGACTAATGGAATAGTCCATGCAAATTGCACATCCCTAGCACCACTCCAGGGGAATATAAATATTATACTTATATTTCAGTATATAGTATAGCAGGATAAACAAGCCATTGTTTGCATGAAACTTCAGTTTGTACTAATATTTTTAGTGCTTTTTATGTGGACTGTTGTAAAACTAGGCAAATATATAAGTTGATGTACCCTCTGGACGACCTTTGTGTACTCCCCAGTGGCACACGTATGCCTGGTTGAGCATCACTGGTGTAGCTAATACAAATCAATATGGGTTTATGGAAAATAGATCCTGTGAAGCTAATTTAGTATCTGTTTTGATGAGATTACAAATTTTGGTTGATTAAAAGCAATAGTGTTATGTAACAGACTTCTGTAAGATGTTTGGTGTGATAGTGCATGATATTTTGATTTTAAAAACTAGACTAATATAAAATTAACATGGCACATACTAAATAGATTAAAATCTGGCTGATAGGTTTCAAAATATAATTGTAAATAAGTCATCTCAGGGTATTGAGAGATGTTTTTGGCAGACTCCCAGGACACGGGTCTAGTGGGGATGCATCTATCCTGCAAAGCAATAGGGCTCAAACTCTGGGTCCAAGCTTGTCTTGGGCTTGAACCCGGCAGCTCCACAGAGTTTTGAGATCCTTGCTCTGAGTACTGGGTGAACATGATTTGTGTGTAGATGGAAAGGAGTTTAGGCTTGATCCTAAATCTGAGACTAAGTTAACATTGTAGTGTGGACATACAGAGGCCAACGATTTAATCAGCATGACAATTGAATAATCCTCTCAGAGGCTTTTTTCCAGATCTCAAGACATACTGGCACTCAAGTATACCACCAGGTGTGTGTCAGCTGAAGAACCCCAGGCGTCCCCAAGTCAGCTGCTGCTGAAACTGATCAGCGGCTGATTCCAGGAAGCCCGGGGCAGAGCAACTCTGCCTCGGGCTTCCTGTAGTCAGCGCTGGTCAGTTTCAGCAGCGGCTGACTTGGGGACGCCTGGGGCAGAGCAGCTGGGGTGCTGCTGGGTTGCTCCAGTAGCGCCGCTCCTCGGCGCTACTGGCCCAACCCAGCAGCACCCCAGCTGCTCTGCCCTAGGCATCCTGATTCAGCCGCTGCTGAAACTGACTAGCAGTGGCTGAATCAGGACGCCTGGGGCAGAGCAGCTGGGGTGCTGCCGGGTTGGTCCAGTAGCGCCCAGAGCGGCGCTGCGGGACCAACCGGCAGCACCACAGCTGCTCTACCACAGGCGTCCAGAGAAAAGCCTGGTCTGTTGGGGAGGAGGGGCACTAGCTGCGCACGTCCCCCCCCCCCCCAGCAGACCAGGGAGACGCGGGCGGCGGACCGAGACGCACCGCGGTCCCACTGCTCGGGTCCTCCATGGCTTTGCTCCATGGCTCCTGGTCTGTTGGAGACCAGCAGACCAGGAGACGGGAGCAAAGCCGCGGAGCACGCGGGCAGTGGGACAGCCCAGACGCGCCGCGGCTGTCCTGCTGCCGGCGTCCTCCGAGGCTTTGCTCCCCGTCTCCCTGGTCTGCTGGAGACAGCAGACTAGGAAGAGGGGGAGCAGACAGCCGCGGCGCGTCTGGGCTGTCCCACTGCCTGCGTGCTCCGCGGCTTTGCTCAGCGTCTCCCTGGTCTGCTGGGGGGGGGCTACCCCCCCCAGCAGACCAGGGAGACGCGGAGCAGCTTTTCTCGCCCCGGAGGACATGGGCGGCGGGACTGCGGCGCATCTGGGCGTCCCGCCGCTCCCGTCCTCCGGGGCGAGAAAAGCCCCGTACGTAACTGCGGATCTGGCATAAGTCGGATCCGCCTAACTCGGGTACTGCCTGTAGTATATTGCAGGCCCTGACCGGGATTTGGGTCCCATTTTTCTAGGCCAGTGGTTCTCAAACTTTTTGGCCCATGGCCCGCCTGGCTCAATGAAAACGTTTCAGTGGACCACCCGTTGCTAATGGTTGATTACATAATTACACCTGAGCTATTTTGCTAGTGCTGTAGTTAGGGAGAATGGTTTAATTTAACCAGTAAGAAAGGAAATATTAAATTGTTAAACAGATTAAGCACTTTAACTTTCTAATGTTAGTTTCCCCGGCACCGCGCTGCCCCGCACCAATCTCTTCCCCCCACCCCATTTTAAACAAAGTAAAATATTAGTTTATGTCCAACATCAAAGGTTTCCATGTTTTCTTTTTTTATGGTAGGGGTGGTGAACCTTTTTGGGTCAGAGCCACTGACCCCCAGAAAAATCAGTTGGGGACCACACAAGAGAGAAGCAAAAAACCCCCATTCAATACCCTACAACCCTCACTGATGTGCCCCCCCAACTGAGACACCTCACTCCTCTGGTGTGGGGACAAAATTGAGGAGTTCAGTGTGCAGGACAGGGCTACCAGTGAGATAGATAGGGATGGGGGTGCAGGATCTGGGCGAGAGATGGAGTGCATGAGGGGGTGAGTGTGTGAGGTCTGGGTGGGAGGTGAGGTGCAGAAACAGGCTTGGGAGAAGGGTGTCTGACGAGGGGAGAAGGGGCAAGAGCACGGGAAGGTGCAGTGTGTGGCCAGGAGGGAGGGTGCAGAAGCAAGGGCGGGTTCAAGAGCAGTGTGGGAGCAGTGTATCTGGCCAGGGGAGAGGATGTAGGAGCAGGTTGGGGGTGGGGTGTCTCGACAGGGGGAGGATGCAGGAGTGAGCTGGGGGTGCAAGGTTTCAGCAGGTAGGTGGTTCAGGAGCATGGTGGGGGTGCGGGGTCTGGGCATGGGGGGACACTTACTTGCTTTCATGCCCCACATCTCTCCCAGGCATGGTGTCCCAGGCACTACCTTCTGCTGCTCCCATTGGACTCAACTCCAGCCACTGGGAGCAGCAGGGGAAGCCTCCAGGCAGCTCATTTATACACTGCTGTTTCCCCAGCCAGGGGAGGGAGAGTGGCAGTGCATGGAGCCGCTTCTGGCTCCTCCTCTTCCCTGTGAAACCAGTACAGGTGCTCCAACTGCGGGGAAGAAGGTGCACGGGAGGATAGAAATGGTTGGGGGGGGGGGCTGAGCTTGAGCCGCTGGAAGGTGGCTGAGGACCACTAGTGTTCCGTGGATCGCAGTTTGAGAGGCACTGTTCTAGGCATTGTACAAACATATTGCAAGAGAAAGTTCCTGCCCCAGTGATTATAATGTAAATAGTTATGTAGCTATAAATGTGCAATATTGAAACTACTGTAAGGATATGTCTGTGCTACTGCAGCACAACTAAGGTGCCACAACTATGCTGCTGTAGTGCCATAGGTGTAGATGTTTCCTACTTTAACAGAAGGTGGTTTCCATCCATTTTAGTTAATCCTTTCTGAGAGGTGATAGCTGTGTCGATTGAAAATCTCTCCCATTGACATAACTGCAGCTAAACTAGGGTTTATGTTGATTTAACTACACAGCTCTGGGCACAACATTTTTCATATCCCTCAGTACAGGCAGTCCCCGAGTTACTCGGATCCGACTTATGTCGGATCCGCAGTTACGAACGGGATTTTCTCGCCCCGGAGGACTGGAGTGGCGGGACGCCTGGTCCCTCCGCCCACCTCCTCCGGGGCGAGAAAAGCTGCTCCCCATCTTCCTGGTCTGCTGGGAGAGCCAGCAGACCAGGGATACGCTGAGCAAAGCCGTGGAGGACCCGGGCCGAACCGCGGCGCTGATCTGGAAGCGCTGCGGTCCGGCCTGGGTCCTCCGCCGCTTTGCTCCGCGTCTCCCTGATCTGCTGGGGGGGGGACGCACCCGAGCTGCTCTGCCCCAGGCGTCCCCAAGTTAGCCGCTGCCGAAACTGACCAGCGCTGACTACAGGAAGCCCGAGGCAGAGTTGCTCTGCCCCGGGCTTCCTGGAATCAGCTGCTGATCAGTTTCAGCAGCAGCTGACTTGGGGACGCCTGGGGTTCTTCAGTTGAATCTGTATGTAAGTCAGAACTGGTGTCCAGATTCAGCCGCTGTTGAAACTGATCAGTTTCAGCAGCGGCTGAATCTGGATGCCAGTTCCGACTTACATACAGATTCAACTTAAGAACAAACCTACAGTCCCTATCTTGTACGTAACCCGGGGACTGCCTATAATGCAATTAGATCAATCTAATTTTTAGGTAAAACTTAAACAACGAATAGTCTAGCAGCACCTTAAAGACTAACAAAACATGTAGATGGTATCATGAGCTTTTGTGGGTACAACCCTCTTCTTCAGATGAATTTTTAGGTGTAAGACAGGCTTAAGCATCCCAAAGCAAAGCTAAATGGTGCTATTGTAGATTAACAAAATGTTTAATCCTGTTATAATATAAAGGAAGTGCCTCTCGAGTACTCTTCTGTATAATTACATTTATGTATTAAACCCTTTATAACAATTAAGGAAGAAAGTATTAATTTAAATTAAACATCTTCCTTGCACCCTGTCACAATAATGTAGCCATCCAGCTGTGAAAAAGTAATAATTTGTGTTGGATTTAGCTTTTAAAATTAATTATATCTGTCTGTATGCAGTGTGGGTATAGCAGTGTTGGTCTCAGGATATTGAAGAGACAAGTGATGTACTTACTATGTTTTATTAGACCTATATGTCTAATATTTTACGTTGGTGAGAGACAAGGTTTTGAGCCACCCTTCTTTAGAGCTTCTTCAAAAGCTTTTCTCTGTGACCAACATAAGTTGTCCAGCAAAAGCTATTACAATACCCACCTTGTTTCTCTTACCCAATCCTCCAGAATTATCAGACAACTGTATGTTTTCTATAACCTGACCATTCAAATATGATGTGAATTTGTTTGTTTGCTTCATAGTAGCTTAGATTGGATCCCAGAAGAGCCCTTTAGTTTAAGGAAGTACATTATTAGTTATGTAACGTTGTGAGAGAATGCATTAGCTTATCTGAATTTTTCATTTAAAATGATAGCAGGAGCTTTTCTTTAAGATAAGTACTTTCACTGCAGTGATGTCAGGGTCACAGGTTGAGATTACATTTTAGAAGTCTTATTGCATGCATTTGCATTATCAAGTCATTTAGAATTGTTCATAGATTTTTCTTAAAGTGATGGAGTGATATTTGAGAATCTTGTATTTCAAATACAGTATAAAATATGTATATTTATCACATAATTGTGGTGAAATATTTTAGTGCAAAGGGAAGGACATAAAAGATTCTGAAATATAGATTGACATCCTGATATTGCTAAGTGCCATAAAACCGAGCGTGAGGTTGTATTTCATTATTAAAAAAAAATCAAAACTGTTTTAGCATGTAAAGTCTTATAGCACCATGCTAACCAAAAGTAGATTGTTCTTTATATATTTCCTAATGTACTGAGTATACTTATGCTTTTGAGTTAATATAGTTCAAACTTTCCAAATCCATAAACTGTTTAGTTTCTGTACCCTAAGAATAAATGTACGAAGTAAGTGCAACATCTGAATGGTCGTGAAATTATCCCATGAATGAGGTAATTCAAGAATGGCAAAGTGAGAAGTAAATTAAGACTGTCTGAAATAATAGATCTGATTCCATTGTAACTAGTTTTGCCATAGATCTGAAATTTCTGTGCCTCCTTGGAGCTACAAGGCCTATAGAGCCTAGAATGGAACTCTTTCCAACATAATATGGGTATAGTTAATACTATTTTAACGTAAGAGGTATGTTCATTATTTCGGAGGGAGAGGGAGGATATGAATGTAAAAGGAAAGTTTCAGACAAACATTCTTATTGTAGATACTTAGCTTCCACGTATTTAAGGTTGAAACCATCGTCAATTTTAGTCCTCTTGTAATTAGGTTTGAAAAATTATTTCAGCTTGAAAATTGCCAGATTTGCTCTGAAGGCAAATGGTCAGGATGTTTCTTTTTAAATGGAAACATATTTGTCAAACTATTCTTTGAGGAATAGGTCTTTAAAAATTTAGGTTGATGTGATTTTTTTCTCTGTTGATTAATAACAGCTTCTGCCACCCCTTCACATTTTCCATAGTTATCTTGTTGAAAATATCAAGAAAATAGGTGGCAACTAAACCACATTAAAGATTGTTAATAGTTTTAGTATCAGTTCTGTTAATTGATTTAAGTGGTGGCTTTTAGCATAGCTGTCACTGACATAAAAAACAGTGTTTTGTCATTGACTTAAGTGAAAGCATGATCAACCAGTATATGTTTGTGTTTATTGCCCTCTATTGGTTGTTTTAGTTTAGGAAGACTGTACAAACTTAAAAAACAACGAATAGTCTAGTAGCATCTTAAAAACTAACAAAATATGTAACTGGTATCATTAGTTTGCGTGGGCTCCCATGCTAGCTATACTATCAACATGTTTTATTAGTCTTTAAGGTGCTACTAGACTATTCGTTGTTTTTTAAGTTTTTCTAGTTACAGACTAACTCGGTTACCCCCTGAAGCTTTTGAAGTCTATAAAGTTTCTTTTATAGCTGAGAGATAACAGATTTTTCTTTTTCTCAGATTAAAAAGGACATCCCATTTGAAGCTCTGAGACAGTGGTTCTCAACTATTTATCCAGCCCACTATGTATTATGTGGGCTTTATCCATTACCACCTGTATGGCCTTGAGGATGTCACATGAGCTGCAGTTGTGTGCTGTTTGGGCTACAAGCTGCCTCTGGGTAACAGGTTGAAAATCACTGCTCTAAGACAACAAATATTAGCTTTCACTCTATGGTTTAAAGCCTCAGCTCTGTTGCCATTATGGTTTAATTTTTTTAATTTAAAGATAACCTCTACATAATTAAGGTTTTGTTTATATGGCGAAATTGACTGGCCTAAGCTTTTCCCCTATCATTATCATGGAGTAGCTGCCCATGTGGACACTCAGTTTGAGAATAAGTGATTTTGTTCTAGAACAATAATTCTACGCACAGAGTGGAATAGTTATTTTAATTAAGTTGTTACTCAAGCATCAACCACTTTTAGGAGACATCTGCATACGTCACTGATAACAGTAGACAAATATGTATGAAACTAGCTGGAAAGGAAAATTCCACTCTACTCTGATTATATTATATATCCCTCACTTCTGGCTGAATTTGTCCCTATAATGTGCCAAAGCTGAAGAAGCCTTCACAAATATTAGCACCACAATTGGTTAAATGGGTCTATGTTCCTCTGGGCTGATGAAAGCCAGTGAAGAACAACTATGCTTACAAATAATGGAAGTAGTAAATGCTCCCTTCAAAGAGTACACTTATCAAATTCCTTGAAAAAGACAACCAGACATTTGCCCAGTGCTCAAGAAGCCACCATTCAATCTGGAAGCCCTCTCAACCTCTGTCCCCTCTCCAGCCACCCATTTCTAGGCAAAATAATTATGAAGATTGTAACTGCCAAGCTTCAGCAACACGTTACTTCAGTCAACATTCTTGATAACTCTCAATCAGCCTTCGGACAAGGGCACAGCATAGAGATAGCACTAGTTACATTTAAAGATCATATGATTGTGGACCCAGGAAAGAATTCCATGTTCTTGCTGCTGTGCCTCTCTGGAGCTTATGGAACAGTGATCTACAAAGTACCACTAGCATACTTGCATGACAAGGATGGATTAGGGCTCTAATCATTCCTCTTCAGCAGAAATCAGGTTAAAAGGTAACTGCTCCATCTCATTCTTGACTGCTGACACTACTAAGATGTTAGGATGCTTACAAGGAATCAGCTGCTGGATGATCAAAATGAAAAGAGGAAACACTTCGAAGAATGTTACCAGATTTGCCCAATACTATGGGGTATGCTCATTTATTAGGGTTACTCTTATGGGACTGGGGAAGGTTATCAATTCTATCCGTGTGCTGCTTGTGCTTATTTGTGCTCTCATATGGAGCTGGATTCTCTTCCTGCTGCCAATTCCTCCTCCCACTGGAGCTCTCCTGCAGGAACTAGGTTCCTCAGGATGGGGTTCTTACCACCTTAGCAACACACACAGACACTCATACCCACTAACAGAGCACGTCTGAGAGGACCGGGTAATCAGCATTCACCCTCATATGTCCCTGGACTCACTCAGCTGGCTGGGTTTAACAGCAATGCCACACTGCACCCTCATGTGCCTTTGGACTCAATGGGCTGGATTAAACAGCACTTTAAGCTGCCATCCTCATACGCCCCCAGGTTCAGCACTTCCCTATCTCCACTTTCACACCACAATCATTCACTGGTAAACCACATGATGAGCAAACCCCACAGGACTTTGGGTACTACAGGGATCTTTAGCTTGGGTACAAGAAGCGTTGTTGCAGAGTGAATGGGGAAGCCAAAACAAAACCCCTTGAGGAAGAGTCAGCGAAAGAGAAGGAAAGAGAGAGAAGCAACCAGCTTAACAATGAAAGTTTTTATATATATATGAGGAGCCAAACACACAAAACAGTTACAATATTAAATCTAAATTGGAACTGATTACAAATGTTAGGGCTAGCTAACCATATAACAGTTTACATAGGGCAGGGTCAGGAGGCTATGCTTAGAGAGGTAGTTGATGAGAGCAAGAGAGAGACCTCACCACTCCATGGAGCTTGCACTGATTGGGGTTCTCAGATGATGATGGTAGCCGGGGGTCCAGAGGGCAGGGGACAAGCTGAGCAGAGCCCCCAGCACGATCAGACAGGAGATGAAGAAGTCTCAATGGAACTGATGCAGTTTAAATCCAGGTATCAGAACCATTTTTCTTGGGGCAATGATAGGAGTTTTTATAGGGGTAGGACAATAGTTCAAAGAGAAAGAGGCGAGACAATAGAGACTGATCACCCCTGGTTATGGGTGATGTTCCTTGAATGAACTCACAATGCAACTAAAGCAGTTTCAGTATTTTAGATGTCAATACGATCGTTACTAGAATTGGTATAATAATGACTAATTTGGGTGTGATCAGGGATGGGTTCATTAGCATCTGAAGTAGAGATTTCCCATCAGGCAGTGCTTCTCTGCTTTCGGTATTCCATAGTTCACTGCGGTTCCTGCCTTGGAAAAGCTGGTCTCCATTCTGTATGCTAATGAGTTCTATCTTCAATGCAGATGAGGCTGGGGTGTTTCCTTAATTAGTTTAGGTGTGTCTTTCCTGGCCTTTTCATTGCCTTGTCTGATTCTAGCAAAGGCTTGGGGGGGTGGGGGGGGAGGATGATTTTCCATGAATGTCACTCCCTGGTTCCCAAGAGCACAGGGCTGGTAAGTAACAAGAACTAAATCAGTGGAAAGTGGAAACAACATTAAAGTATACCGTTGCCATTTGTCAGTGGTGTAAAGCCTCTGGTTCTGTTCCAAACTTAATGAGTGTATGACTATTTTTTTGAACATCCTTTTTTCCATCAGTCATACACTAGGAAACTTGATTCCTTCTTCCTGGATGAGACCAGGACAGAGTTCCATATCTTTTTGGACACAAACATGCAGAATTACTGTAATTCACTGTATCTGAAGCTATGTGTGAACATGATGCAAAGGTCCCAGTTGGTACGGAATGTGATCCCTGCCTCCTTAGTTGCTTAGGCTACTACAAGCACATGCTCAAGTTCTGCTACTGGCTCCCAGACTGCCTCTGATACCAGTTTAAGACTTTGGTCCTAATCTGTAAAGCATTCAGTGTAGTTGAGATGCAGTTCATAAAGGCAGAATATTTGATCTCTGAATAAACGAGGTTACTTAGCTCTTCTGGATAATGCAGATCACAAAGCCCATGAAGGAGCATCTCAAACCTGGAAACAAAGCTTTCTTAGTCAAGAAGAGCTGGCTGCAACACAGAATTCCAGAGGAGATTAGATGAATTCAGAGTCTTGTCCGCTTGGAAATTGCAAAACCTTCCTCTTCGAAAATTCCTTTCTACTATAAGCAGGACATCCTCAGTATTAACATGCTTGTCTACACAGATATTCACAACCTAACAAAAAATGGAATCAAATCAATATAAAAACCTGTCCCCAACAGAAAAAGTGTGTACCCAAAGTAAATGTTTTTGGAAAAAAAGGCCCAAGCAAAGTGCTAAGAATTGGTACTTGTAGATCACAACTATTTCCCTTTTGAATTTTTTAAAAAGTCCAATATTTGTGCCCCTCTTCCTGCCCAATGGAATCACTTTACACCACAGTTTTAATAAGTTACATTTAGACATTGGCCCACACATGATTTAAATCGGGAATAGAAAAGTGTTTAAGAAATTATTGTTTTTGGAAACTAGGTAGTATTCTTGCTCAGTGAAGATGCTATAGAAGAGTGGAAATAGAAATGGGAAATAGTTTTGTCCTCTGAAATGGCCAAGCTACATTTCACAACTGAAAGGAAACTCTAACTATACCTTCATTTTATTTGCCCTCAAAAATACTTCTTGGTTTGGGGTTGAATTATTAGAGGCCCTGAATTCTAGGCTCACCTCTTACACTAAAGAACAGAGCCGGCAAAATATGGCCCGTGGGCTAGATCCATCCTGTCACCGTCCCGTGGCCCAGCAAGACCCTCAGGCAGACTCTCTAAATGCTGCTCAAAGTGTCTGGCTGCAGAGGCCATGTGTGTCTTTGCTTGCTATGTTCTGCCTCTGCCCACAGCATAATCTTACAGCTCCCTTTGGCTGGAAACCAGTCAATGGGAGCTGCCTGGGTCATGATTGCAGTGCGTGGAGGTTCCCCCCCAGGGACACATGGAGTACAGAGATGTACTTGTCCCCTGCAGCTGGCCGCTTTGAGTGGTATGTGGGGGTACAGCAGACAGGGGAGCCTACCCAACGGTCCTACTGGGCTGCTGGCCAGAAGCAGCCTAGGATAAGCGCCTCCCAGCCAAAGTCTACTCTTGGCATCCCACCCCTCTGGCACCCCAATTCCCTGCACCAGGTCAAAATGAAACTTCGTACCCTCTCATGTACCCTTGCCCCGGTCAGAACCTAACCCCTCCTGTACCTATACCCGCTCCCAGATCCTGCATCTCCTCCTGCCCCAGGTCACAACCTAAATACCTGCACTCCTTCCAACACCACTCTTCAGAGTCAGAATCCTCTCCTGCACTCATGCCCCCTCCTGCATCCTAACCCTCTGCCCCAGGTCACAACTCCCACCTTCACCCAAGATCCCTCCCAGACCCCAGACCATCTCCTGCACCCTAAACCCTTACTCTGAACTCTCTTCTGTACCCCATCTCCATTGCAGATTCTGCACGTCATTGAAGAGTGTGGTCCTTGACCCCTTTCCAAATTCTTGGAGTGGTTCCCTATAAAAAAATATTGCCGCCTCAGTGAGGAGGCATGAGAAATATTTAAACTTCTTCACTTTTATAGTTTTTACCAGTATTTGAAGTGACAGTAGGCGGTGCTGCATATGTATGAACTGTTATGTTCAAGCGAGGTACTTTACTGGGTGCAGAGAGAAATGAGAGCTTAGTTTTTGAGCCACTGTGTATTTTACTAGATCTGAATTGTGTGGAAATTATATTTTGGTGGTGTTTAGCTAGATAATTGTAAAATAATCACTCCAAGAAAATTCTGTATAAAAAGCAATGTTAAATGAGCACGGAGGCTGCATGGTGAGAGATTCAGAATTTGAAAAACACTCAAGTTAGTGTTGCACTGCCAGCCTTATGTATATGCTTATAGTAATCATAATTTTATGTCGAACTCAGAATAATGTATGCTTTTTGTCTGTACAGTCTTTGGAGGTAAACTTGTAAGGGTACACCAGAGGTAATCAACAGAGAGAGATTCTGGGAGCCATACCAAAAGCATTAGCCACTATCCCATGTGAGATGGGAGATACCTGTGAATAAATAATAGGCTCCTGTTTAGTCCAGCAACTACAAAGATGAGAATCACATGATCTTAACCACTGTGTTACAGTAGCAGAGTACAGCTAATGTACTACATACTGAAAAAAATAGGCAGAAAATACTCATGGACTCCAGGGAGATTCTTGTCTCAGTCCTTGCTCATCTTGTAAGCTGCATAATAGAGGAACTTTTCTTTTATCTTTCTGTAAATTCTGCAGGAGGGATAGAAAAAAGGCTTAGGAAGATCTTGGGGGTTGGTAGGAGAGCTTTAACTGTACAACTCTTCTAGGGATGAAAAAATTGATTTATAAATATACACCATCTGCTTCATGTGAAAACATAGGAAACTTGCCCACCAAAAGACCACAAAAAAAAAAAAGTGCCCTTCTAGTAAATATACAGTGTATTAATTCAGGAAGGGTCTTTCTAGTCTTTTGATAAGAAACTACATAATGTAAGAATAAAACTCCATTGTGAATGTTCCTTAGTACTATTATATGTGAAAATAAAAAGAATAATCTATGTGTATATGAGATTACTGAATAAATCATAGGTAGTGAAAATGTGAAATTATTTTGCCAAACAAGCCTTCTACCTTTTTATAAATGTTGGCTCAAAGTAATTTGTCATCAGTATCTGACATTTCAAGAACTCTGAATGTGCCTGGAATTATAAAGTATGTACGTTACCTGTCATTTATAGTTATGTCAGCTGACCTGGGTGCAATAAAGACCTAACAGCATTTGAGAAAATTAAAGCTAAATTAAAATGGTTATTTTATTTTACTGGATCATAAGTTTGTGGTTTTAGCAAAGTTGTGTTATGATAAATTAATGTAACTATTGTAGACTGTAATAAACGAGAAATTAATGAGATGTTGCACCTTGCTAGACTTATCTTGTATAAATAATGCAATGCAGCTTTCACATTACATTCTTCAAATAAAGTAACTCAGTGGTTGAGTAATAGAACTGAGAGAATGCTTTAGAATTGTATATCACAATACAGCAGTGGTGGGCAACCTATATGGCCTGTGAGATATTTTGTTTACTGTTGCCCCCACACAGAGTTGCCAGTTTCCACTGGCTTTCATTTATCTAGGGTTTTTTTCCTTCCAATATTACTAAACCGACATGTACATAACGCAAGGGCATGTGAAGTGAGATGAATATTGATTATACACAATGTTTACTTAGAGTTGTGTGCACTCTCAGCAGCCAATCAAAGCACTTCTATGGTTCAGTTGATATACTTGGCAAATTCTAGCTACGCAAATGCAGTTAGCCAAACTACTCTATCCAGAAAGACTATCTCGGTTATGTCAATCTTGTAGCCTGCTGAGATGGAGGACCACTCATGTGGCCCGCCTACTAGTCTAGGTTGCCCATCGCTGTTCTACAGCCATGTTGTGAAACTGACTAGTAGAATAAAACATTTTAAATTAATGTTACACACACAAATAAATTTGCTTACTTATAGATAGAGGAATATAAATGTATTTTTCAGTGTTAAATTTAGAGTTTAAATCTTCGGAGCAGGGATTGTCTTCATGTGTGTTTGTATAGTGGCTAGCACAATGGCACCCTGACATGGGACTAATCTTGACTCCTAATCAGTGTTCCCTGTAAGCTGTGAGCTTATGAGGCCGCTCAGGAGAGATTCAGATGTCACCCACCTGATTAGCAGAGCACCCACAGCTACTTTTTTTTGTTTCTGTTGGTTGTGCACTTTCACACATGCCTCAGTGTTCGTAACATTTATTCCACATATGGGTGGGAAAAATTGACACATGGATGGAAAAGATTATAGGGAACATTGCTCCTAATATCTTATGGAAAGATTGATCAGCCCAAGAGCCAGCATCTCTTTTCTCCCTCACTTGTTTAGAAGGATCATTCAGCTTCGAGCAAGGCGTGACACTGTGTCCGTCTCCTAACAGTTTTGCTGAGGGTCTCTGACAAAGAAGCAATCCCTGAATTTCTCTTTAATGGTGCTGAGGATTGAATGCATAGGAGCTAAACCTTCCAGGGTTCAAGATTTTTATCAAGATTTCCTTGGAATAATTTCCAAATGGACCTATACTAGAGCTGAAGAAATTTGTTTGCTGAGACTTTGCACCAGGACTGACATTTTACTTCAACAATAGAACCCTACAGATGACTATATGAAAGAAACCTACAGTTCACCGCACCTATCTTTAGAGATCCAGTAAACATCCAAAACACACTAAGGAATCTATTTGCTACATACATATACTGGGATACCACAGAATATGCCCCAAGGAGAAAGTTCAGGGTATTGTGTTAAGCTGTATATCATCTTCAACAAACAAGGACACTCCACTAGAGAGTAGATTATGTAATGGAATGGGCCACCCCAAAGATCTCAATAGAACTTGCTTCAATATGGAAATAATCCTCCCATACTTGTGACCTATCATTCCACACTGAAACCCATATGGAATATCATTAAACAATTACATCCCATAATCTAGTGATTCACAGCTGGTGGTCTGAGGATCCCTGGAAGGGTGCAAGCAGGTTTTGAGGTTTTGCCAAGCCTGGCTGGCATCAGACTTTGTAGGGCCTAGAGCAGAAATCCAAAGCCCTGCAGCCAGGGCCCCCAAGATCCACCAGCAGGGTCAGAAACTAAAGCCTGAGCAACTTAACTTCGTGGTGCCCCAGGAAATTAATCTCCTTGCTATCCTCCAATAGCAGCCCTGGCTTTTATATGCAAAAAACTGTTGTTTTGGCACAGGTGGGCTGTGAAGTTTTTAATCGCATATTGGGTGGGCCTCAAAAAGAAAAAGAGAACCCCTGCCATACTCAGGACCACATCATGAAACAAATCTTTCCTGAGCTTCCATTTCTGGCCTTCAAACAATTCCCAATCTCTCTAAGCTCATCATCAAAAATAAGCTCCACTCAGACCAGGACACATCAACTCAAACTGACACCAGACCCCTCTGCCAGAAGAATGATGTAAAACTTGTAGACATATCGCCACTGCTACAATTATCAACACCATCCCCAACAACACACCTTTCCAGATGCATTGGTCATGCACAAGATCTTAAAAGATGTAGGGTACCTCTTCCAGTGCAACAAATTCCCCAGTAACAACTATGTGGGTGAAACCAGAAAATCACCATGTTCTTGAATGGACTCATACAGTGTTTTTGCCTCATCTCTTTTCTGTATCACCTTTTCACAAAATAATTGCTGTATATCTGACTACTCAGTTGTCATCCTCAAAGGAAACCTGCACAACACCTTCAAAAGATGAGCAGGGGAGCTTACGTTCATAACTGTGCTAGTCATTAAAAAACGTGGATTGAATAAAGATGCTGGCTTTAAGGGTTATTACAACAATCTATAATAGGGGTGGGCAAGAAGATGGCTGTGGGTTACCAGGATTGACCATGGGCGAGCCACCACTGCTATACTTACCTGACTAATAAGATGGAAGAACTGGAGTACGTCGTATTAAATGAGGAGATTGATATAATAGGCATCACTGAAACCTGGTGGAAAGAGGAAAATCTGTGGGACACAATCATACCAGGATATAAAATATATCCAAAGGATAGAGCAGGCCGGGTGGGTGGCAGAGTGGCACTGTATGTGAAAGATAATGTAGAATCAAATGAAATAAAAATATTAAATGAATCAACATGTTCCATAGAATCGCTATGGATAGAAATTCCATGCTCCAATAATAAGAAATTAGCAGTAGGGATATATTACCGACCACCTGACCAGGACAGCGATACTGACATTGAAATGCTGAGGGAGATTAGAGAGGCTACCAAAATAGAGAACTCTCTAATAATGGGGGATTTTAATTACCCCCATATTGACTAGATACATGTCACCTCAGGAAGAGAAGCGGAGATAAAATTTCTCAATGGCTTAAATGACTGCTTCTTGGAGCAGCTGGTGCAGGAACCCACAAGGGGAGAGGCAATTCTCGATTTAGTCCTGAGTGGAGTGTAGGATCAGGTCCAGGAAATAACCGTTACAGGACCGCTTGGGAATAGTGACCATAATATAATAACATTCAACATTCCTGTGGTGGGAAGAACACCTCAGCAGTCCAGCACCCTGGCATTTAATTTTAAACGGGGGAATTACACAAAAATGAGGAGGTTAGTTAAACAGAAATTAAAAGGCACAATGACTAGAGCCAAATCCCTGAAAGCTGCATGGAAACTTTTTAAAGACACCATAATAGAGGCCCAACTTAAATGTATACCCCAAATTAAAAAACATAGCAAGAGCCCTAAAACAGTGTCACTGTGGCTTAACCACCATGTAAAACAAGCAGTGAGGGACAAAAAGGTATCTTTTAAGAAGTGGAAGTCCAATCCTAGTGAGATAAATGGAAAGGAACATAAACACTGTCAAATCAAGTGTAAAAATGTAATAAGAAAAGCAAAAAAAGATTTTGAGGAACAGCTAGCCAAAAACTCAAAAAGAAATAAAATGTTTAAGTACATTAGAAGCAGGAAGCCTGCTAAAAAACCTGTGGGTCCCCTAGATGATCAAGCTATAAAAGGAGCAATCAAGGACGATAAAGCCATTGCAGAGAAACTAAATGATTTCTTTGCTTCAGTCTTCACGGCTGAGGACGTTGGGGAGATTCCCGAATCTGTACCGTCGTTTGTGGGTGGTGAATCTGAGGAACTGTCCCGGATTGAAGTGTCATTAGAGGAGGTTTTGGAACAAATAGAAAAACTTAATGTTAACAAATCTCCGGGACCGAATGGCATTCATCCAAGGGTTCTAAAAGAACTCAAATGGGAAATTGCTGAGCTATTATCTGTAGTTTGTAACCTATCCTTTAAATCAGCTTCCGTACCTAATGACTGGAAGGTAGCCAACGTGACACCAATATTTAAAAAGGGCTCTAGAGGCGATCCTGGCAATTACAGACCGGTAAGTCTAACTTCAGTACCGGGCAAATTAGTCGAAACAATAGTAAAGAATAAAATTGTGAAGCATGTAGAAGAACATAATTTGTTGGACAAAAGTCAACATGGTTTCTGTAAAGGGAAATCCTGTCTTACTAATCTATTAGAGTTCTTTGAAGGGGTTAACAAGCATGCGGATAAGGGGGATCCAGTAGATATAGTATACTTGGATTTTCAGAAAGCTTTTGACAAGGTCCCTCACCAAAGGCTCTTGTGTAAATTACATTGTCATGGGATAAGAGGAAAGGTCCTTTCTTGGATTGAGAACTGGTTAAAAGACAGGAAACAAAGGGTAGGAATAAATGGTAAATTTTCAGATTGGAGAGGGGTAACTAGTGGTGTCCCCCAAGGGTCAGTCCTGGGACCGATCCTTTTCAACTTATTCATAAATGATCTGGAGAAAGGGGTAAGCAGTGAGGTAGTAAAGTTTGCAGATGATACAAAACTGTTTAGGATAGTCAAGACAGAAGCAGACTGTGAGGGACTCCAAGATGATCTCACCAAACTCAGTGATTGGGCAGCAAAATGGCAAATGAAATGTAATGTGGATAAGTGTAAAGTAATGCACATTGGGAAAAATAACTCCAACTAAACGTAGTGCTTGGCTAAGACAAATCGGGAAAGGGCAATTGCAGCTCCTGTCAACTGTGGATCACGACTTGGCCAGTCGGAGCTCTGGGAAGCAGTGTCACAGACTGCACAGCTTCCCGTAGCTCCATTGGCTGGGAACAGTGATCCACAGCCCATGGGAGATGCAATAACCCATACCTGTGCCTTCATAGGTAAATACAGTGGCTGTGGCCTGCCAGGGCTAATCTTGGTGAAATGGCTGATATTTGCCCTTTGCTGGTTTCAAGTCCACTAACAACCTCTCCATTTGAGCTACCTTCTTCTCCTATTCCTTCCCCTAACACTCTTCCAGTCATAGGAGGGAAATAGGTCACTTTACCTTGAATGTTTCCTTGAAATATGTGTTAACTATTTAAGCTTAACACAATCTGTTCCATCTTGTATTTAGCTGTGACACTGAATACATGTCCAAGACCAGAAGAAGAGCTTTGTGTAGCTCAAAAATTTCTGTCTTACCAAGAGAATTTGGTCCAGTAAACCCACCCCTCTCTCTCTCTCTCTCTCTCTCTCTCTTTTTTCATCACACACTGTAATGGCACTTAGAAGTTCTTATTTTCTTATCTTTTTTACCATGTCTTGTAATTGTTTTAGGTACTCGGTTACTCTTTGCAGTCACTAAATAAGATATGAACTTGATGAGGAAGTCTGGAATTTTGGAGCTGTCTGTTAAAATCTCTTCTGTGACTCTAGCTAGTTCAGGTAACCAAGCCTATCTATTCTTTTACGTTCAAATGTAGTGGATCATGTTAAGAAATTATTAGAATGCAAAATTCTAGAATGTGCCATATGGGAAGATCAAAAGTGTCCATAAACATGGTCACTGTTTAGTTACATTTGCTCCAAAAGAAGAGGAGAAGCAAGGCCTTTTTTGAAGCACAGACAGGGATATATTCTATATATGTATTTTCATTTGATTAGCATGTGCATTGCCTATCTCTGTAGAGATCACTGTTTTTAGCTCCTGCTTAGTTTGTGTGCTCCCTAAGTTTGTTTTCTGGATAATATGCATTTAGGTATTTGGAGATTGATAGATTTTATTCTGACTTCCTGCATTATATAGGTCCTATATCTTCTGTGTATTAATTTCTTTTTGAACTAGAGGATAGATATATTTTAGAAAAAAATCAATTGTGATTTTAAAAATGGCTAGTGATTAAGAATCCACCATAACTCCAGATAAGATGCTCCAATTGTTAATTACTGTCACTGCTCCCCCTCAAAAAATAAAACCCAACACTTCCTCCATGTTATTTCAAGTCTGAATTTATCTAGCTTCAAATTTTCAGCTAGGTGATTGTATTATATCTCTGTCTACTAGCTTGAAAAACACACTATGAAATATTTCCCCCCACATAGAAGTATTTATAAACTGATCAGGTCACCACTTCACCAGCTCAATGTTAAAATAAATATTGAGCTACTTGAATCTGTTCCTATCAGTCATGTTTTCTAATACTTTAATCATTCTCGTGGCTTTTGGCTGAATCCTTTCCAATGAGTCAAACTTTTTCTTGACTTGTGGACGCCAGAACTAGATGCAGCATTCCAGTAGTCATCTCACCAGTGCCAATTACAGTGTTAATGTCTTCCCTTCTCCTACTCAGTCCTAGACTACACTATGCTCCCCTCACCCTCTGCCCATTGATCTAAGTTATGCAACTTCAGTTCAGTGACTAACATAGCTGAAGTTGACATACTTACCGTGGTGTCTTCCAGGTGGCAAAGTTGGCAGGAGCTGCTCTCTTGTCGACTCCAGCTACTCTTCTCATCCTGGTGGAGTACCAGAGTCAACGGGAGAGTGCTTGGATATTGATTATCGCAGGCGTGATAAATCAACCTCCAGTAAAAGCTGCTGCGTTTACTACATGGTGGATCAAGACGGGTCCTCACCTTTGTTTATGCATCTGATGGTTGCATTAACCCTCTTGGCCACAGCATTTCACTGAGAGCTAATGTTCAGCTGATTATCCACCAAGACACACTGTTTCTCTCCCCCTCCCCCAGACTTTTACAGAATCACTGCTTCCCAGGCTAGAGTTCCATCATGTAATTATTGCATATATTCTTTATTCTTACATGAATATATCAATCATGATTTTAAAATTGCCAATGATTAAGAATCCACCATGACTCTAGATAGGTTTCTTCAACTGTTAATTACCATCACTGCTCCCTCCCCGCCTCCAAAAAAATGGCAAATGGCATTTGACCATTTAAAAATGCATATAGCTTGCTTGTGCCACCCAGCTTACTAAACGGTTCAGATAGCTCTAAATCAATGACATCTCCTCTTTGTTGTTTTCTTGTGGAGAAAGCTTCAAAATGGTATCCCAGTGCATCCTAAAGACTCAAAAAGTTGAAGGTGAGTAAAAAGAATACCAAATCTGTTATTTTAAAGCTATGATTTTTGGTGAGTCTGACTCATTTTTGAACATTTGAGGTGGACAGTACTGCCAATTAGGGATGTTAATTATTGATTAATTGAATAATTTAGTAACCTCATGAATTCTTATCAGTTAGTCGACTGTAGTCCCCGAGGGCAGGACTGGCAGCTAGTGCGCCTCAGCCCCACTCCTGAGGATCCCCCTGCCACTCTGCGCTGCTGTCTGTGACTCTGTCCTCACGGACTGGCTGCTTGTCATCTTGTGCTGCTGCCTCTGATAAAAGGGGCTGCAGCATGGGGTGGTAGCAGCCCCTGTCTGCAGGAGGCTGAGCTCCTGGAGCCAGCACGAGCCAGAACTAAGCCAGGCTGCCTGTCCAATTGGCTCCTAATACACTTTAAATGCAGAGCCACAGTGGGAATAGGTCTGAGACCCGTTGCAAGCCAGCACTGAGCTGGGCTGCTGGCCAGCCTGTTAAAAATTTTACTGGTGGGGGAGGGGGAAAGGGAAATGCATGTAGTCTATAGCATTAACCTATAAGCTTTTGCTTTTCGGTTAATCGACTACACTATTACATCCCTGCTGCCAATGTGTTCTTACTTGCAGGTTTTCTTTAAAGTACCATCAGCTTCCTTTTATCAATAGGGTTATGTAATATTTCTTTCCTTCAGAAAGGAAACATAAGTTGACCTTTGAGGCTAAATTCATTTCATGAGAATTACTATAGGGAATTTGTTTTGGTTTTATATGCTTAAAGTCTGGTAATGCTGGGAAGGATGGTTAATATGGAGTCTTAATTTCCAGGGGCTTATGGAAAGCTAACAATCCTCATGAATTTGCTTTCAAAGTGAAAGTAGTACTTTCTAAAACCTTTGTCTTGTCAGAGTTCAGTTACAGAATTTTGGTTAATAGCTTGGACAGCAGAGGCTTCACTGGGTATCAAGTGGTTGTGTACTATTAGCTTTTTTATTAACTCTCAGAAGCTATAGTTTATTTGAAAAATATTCTAGTAATATAATACATCGTTATCCTTTACTGAGAGGCATTTCACAAGGGTCAAAGGAAGAAAAGCTGGAATTTATAGCTGCTAAATATAAATGGGAGAGACAAGAGGATGGGGTAATTATTGGACCAACTTCTGTTGGTGAGAGGGAGAACCCTTTGAGGTACACAAAGCCCAGATCTAAAATAGTGGGAAAGCTTCTCTCTCTTACCAACAGAAGTTGGTCCAATAGCCTCACCCTCTTTGTCTTTCTAATATCCTGGGACTAGCACAGCTACAAAAACACTGCAAACTTTGGTAAATATGTGGCAGCTGCATATATGTTGCGGATGGTTCCTGTGCTTCATGTTTTATCTCTGGGTCTGTGCTCAATGTATTTGGAGCTCTTATATAAAGTTTTTGCTTCAGCTTTTTTATCATAACGTTTATTTGCATATCCTTGAAGCAGGAACTCCCAGGAGTCCATGTGAGGGGAGGGAAAGCCCTTTTGGTGATCTTTGTTTTGGAGTGAATGACCATAGTAAAGGTTGAATCTCTTTCAACTGGGACTCTTCCCTGGTCCAGCAACATCCATGGTCTGACAGGACCACAGGTGTTGCTGGACCAGAAAGACCTGGTGAAGGGCCAGAGGCAGGAACACTGTGGAGGCCTGGAATCCAGCCAGGCTGGCTGCAGGGAGGCCCAAGGCTGGGAGCCCTGCCATGGGAGTCCGTCTGAGCCAGTAGTAGGGCGGCTGGAATGCCAGTGGGCTCTGGCAGGGCAGCGGTCTGCTGCAGTAGAGCCAGGAGTCCCAGCAGTGGGACTGCGGGGCTGCCGCAGCAGGGCTAGCAGAGCCAGCAGCCTGGCAGCGGGATTGGTGCTGCCCCAGTAGGGCTGACTGGGTTGGGAACCACTGCTGCTGAGCAGCAGTCTGCCATTTGGGGAGGGGTGGGGAGGCACAGGATTCCTGGTGGCGAGACTGCGGGCTGTTAGGTCCAGTGCTGCCGTGCAGGGCTGGTGGGGTCGGGAGCACTGGTAGGGGGTAGTGGCTTACCACAACAAAGCTGAGAGCTCTAGTGGCGGAACCATGGGCTGCTGTGTCAAGGCAGGTAGTATGTGGGGAGCCTGCTAGGAGGCCAGGCCAGGAGGGGAGCCGGGTTGGTGGCAGGGGGCAGAAATTACCTCCCCTGGTCCCGCAAAATCCCTCCTTTGGAACCATTCAGGTCCTGAGGGTGCTGTACTAGGGAGCTCCAACCTATAGTATAATACAGGAAAATAGACTTTGTTAAAATGAGTTTTAGAGGAGAATCCAAGTACTTCATTTTCTGCCTTTACTTTGTTTCCTAATCACTGACACTTGACCGCAAGGCACTAATCGAATTTCAGTTTAAAAACCTCAGGATCCGCTGTGGCTGACCTCATAGGCAGAAAAGTGACATCTGAGCACAAATACACAGAGGCACCAAAAATGTTTAACGCAATGACTGTGCAGCCTGTTAGAGATTGTCTTCTTTTAGAGATTCTGAACAACTTTTGAAGGAATTGAAACAATGTTTCCAAATGGTGAACATCAAAATTGATAGGTAAAAAAAATTGTCAAGCACTCTGTACATTGTAATTGTAGTGGTACAAATTATTTTTCTTAAAAAGCTCTAAGATGTATGTTATTTCAATGACATGTGTATCATACATATGTATGCACACACTTTTCATTTTCATTTTGACACTAAAACTTGTCATTTTATGACACCTGTAATTTTACAGCTTATCTTGGATCCATTTTTTTCAGTGGCTAATTGAAATCCCAGATGAAGAGAATTTGACTTGAATAGAAAATGCTTTGTGGAGGAACAGCTTCACGGTGTGAAAACTATATTGTTTGTCTGCAATCTTCTGTGTACAAATTAGGAGTGTTCATGAGAATAACGTTTTTTTGTTTTGTTTTCTGTGCTTAAAAAAAGTTTTAAGGAAAGTGCAGATGGTTCTACAGAGTAGTAAAATGTATCCTGCTGTAGCTATAGTAGAGAACATGCTTTGTAATGCTTAAGAACTTGCCAGCACATCATGGTAAAAATAACTGGACTATAAGATGATTTTTTTGGGTAAAATTTAATAGGCATGCCAAAAGTATCTTGGCTGTGAACCAGAGTTAAATTGTATCCTTGGGATGTAAGATAATGTACTAAAAGTTGTCTTTTTTTCTCTCTAGACTGCTTATCTTCTTGTGGCGCTGTCTTTCTAAAGTTTTAATGCATTAGTTTATTTTTCAGAAGTTGGAGTCATGTATCTCATTGTCAGAGCCATTTTCTGCTAAACTATTTGCCCTAATATTTCTCTCCTGAAAGTAACTTAATAGTAGCACAGCTCTGTCTTACAGATAACAAATGGCACACATTACATGCACTGTAGTAATGGGAGAATTTCCCTTCATGTTGTGGTTTTTTTAACCAGTGGTTGCTATGTATAAAGGGATGAGAAATTAGTTAATTAGATGTTACATCTTGAAAACATAATTCTAATAAACCAATTTTCTGTATTTAAAATGGGCAGAGGACAAATTTCTTGGTTGTTATCAAGCTCAAGACTTCTAAAATGAATGAATGAATGATTTGTGGAGTGGTAAAATCCATACTTATTTTTAATCTGGTGGCATCTAGTCTTCCAAGTGTGCAATATATAGATAGGTCAGATAAAATGTTGGCAATGGCATACAAGATATGAAAAAGTGGCCTTCAGGCTGGAGTGCAGGGGAAGAGACAGGACAGGGAGGGTATTGCACATATGTGAAACCTACAGGCTTTTCTTTTCTTTGGGAAAAAGGAAAGGTAGGATGTGTGGAGTAGATGTAAATAGAAAAGGATTTTGGACTCAGAGAGTAGAAGAGTGGATTTCAGGGGAAAGGGTTAAACATTTGACCGGAGTAGATTTCAGAGTCCAAAAAGTCGAGGATTAGTTGACAGTTGTACGTGTGGCTGAAGATTCAAAGGTGACTGATGCTTTTGGGGGCAGTGGGCTGGTGCCTTTTATAGAGTATTTTGGAAACTTCCCCCACCATCCTTCCAGCCCTGGTCACGCGGGTTGCTGGAACTGGGGAGAGTAGTCCACTGTTCTCAATCAGAGCCAATCAGGCTCTGGATAGGTGTGAAGAGTGATGGTGAGGAAAGGGTTTATAGGTTAAGAGAGTTTATGTCCAGAATGACTGATCCTGGATAGTACAGGCAACAGAACTTCCTCAAAATAATTCCTACAGTATCTTTCTTAGATAGATGTCTGATCTTGATATAAATATTCAGTGATTCACCATAACACATGGCAAATTGTTCCAATGAGTATTTTACTCTTATTGTAAGCTGCTATGTCTTATTTCTGGTCTGCATTTGACTAATCTCAATATATTGGCATTGGATCATCTTATATTTTTATCTGAGAGTTTGAAGAGCCTCTTATTAAATATATGTTCCCTATGTAATTACTTATAAACTGTAATCAAGTCACCCATTAACCTTTTTCTGAAGTCCTATAAATTGAACTCTTTGGGTCTACCACTGTAAGGTAGAGATGTTAGTGTATAGTCATTTAAACAATTAACTGATAAGCCTACATTTATTGGTTAATCGAAATGACTACATGCATTCCCTCCTCCTTGCTGCCTCACAGAGGAAGCAGCATGGGCTGTGGAGTGTGTGTGTGTGGGGGGGGGGGGAACAAGTGGGATGGCAGAGCTGCCCCTGTCCACGGGAAACTCAGCTCTGTGGGATGGCGAAACAGCCTCTATCTGCGGGGACCTCAGGCCCGCCACGGTCAGAGGCTGCTGCCCCACGCTGCTGTCTTTGATGCAGAGACAGCAGCGTGTGGTGGCAGGGGCCTCCCCAGAGTAAGGCCAGGAGCACATGGGCTGCCGGCCCTGTCCCCATGATTATCAGATAATAGTGTAACAGCTAAGATGTGCTGCGGTTACATAGTTATCCAGTTAAACAATATAACATCCCTACAATGCTCTTCTCTGATCACTCTCTAACTTATCAACATCCTTCTTGAATTGTGGGGACCAGGACTGGACAGAGCTGGCAGGTTTAACTCATTCCAGCTGATTGGATTCTGCTGTGCCATGGAGGCCTCCAAAAGAATCTCCCATTTGCTGGTCCTCGCCGTCTGCTAATGGATCTCCAAAACATGAGTGTTTAGTTGTGTTTCATATTGTGCTTGTTTGGTATTGATATTATTCACTAAGCATTGTTTGCAGAAAAGCAAACATACTTCACATACTTTTGGTAATTAGCGTTGTCCTATCACATCAGAGGGTGCATTTTGCTTTGTGTGTAGTGAGCAAAGCTGTGTTACTCCAAATCAATATTTAGATGAGTAACTTCTTAGAGGAATACAAGGTGGTCCATGAAATGGTACTGACCATTCAAAAGAACACTGTTCCGTTGGCTTCCTGTAGTCAGCCGCTGGTCAGTTTCAGCAGCGGCTGACTTGGGGACGCCTGGGGCAGAGCAGCTGGGGTGCTGCTGGGTTGCTCCAGTAGCGTGGCTCCTCGGCGCTACTGGAGCAACCCAGCAGCACCCCAGCTGCTCTGCCCCAGGCATCCTGATTTAGCCGCTGCTGAAACTGACTAGCAGTGGCTGAATCAGGACGCCTGGGGCAGAGCAGCTGGGGTGCTGCCGGGTTGGTCCCAGGGGTAGGCAAGAAAAGCCTGGTCTGCCGGGGGGGGGGCACTAGCTGCACCCCCCCCCCCCAGCAGACCAGGGAGATGGGGGTGGCGGGACCGCCCAAGTCCTCCACGGCTTTGCTCCGTCTCCCTGGTCTGCTGACCTGGGAGACGCGGAGCAAAGCCGCAGAGCACGAGGGCAGCAGGACAGTCCAGGCGCGCCGCGGCTGTCCCACTGCTGGCGTGCTCCGAGGCTTTGCTCCCCATCTCCCTGGTCTGCTGGTCAGACCAGGGAGATGGGGAGCAAAGCCGCGGAGCACGCCCGCAGGGGGACAGCTCAAGCGCGCCTGGGCTGTCCTGCTGCGGGCGTGCTCCGCGGCTTTGCTCCCCGTCTCTCTGCAGACCAGGGAGACGGGGAGCAAAGCCGCGGAGCACGCCCGCAGCGGGACAGCCCAGGCGCGCTTGAGCTGTCCACCTGCGGGCGTGCTCCGTGGCTTTGCTCCTGTCTCCCTGGTCTGCTGGGGGGGGGGGTCCAGCAAAATCGCTGGACCCCCTCAGAAGACCAGGGAGACTGGGAGAAGCTTTTCTTGCCCCGGAGGACACGGGTGGCGACCCGCCGCCCGTGAGCTCCGGGGCGAGAAAAGCCCCGTTCGTAAGTGCGGATCCGACATAAGTCGGATCCGCGTAAGTCGGGGACTGCCTGTATTGGAACATAAGCTTTTGTGGGCAAAGACTCACTTCCTCAGATGCATGTAGAGATTATTAACCTTGTTATCTCTAGCTTGCATATTTATACCTGCCTCTAGAATTAAGGTTTTTCTATATATATTTACATCTTTACCACAAATTATAAATTGTAATTTATATACATTATAGCATTAAACAAACATGCTTGCATTTGTTCAAACTAAAAATAGTTATTCTTCAAAATAGGCCAGATTTTATCTACCGTAGTTACATTTGCAATAGTATTTTTCTTGTATAATAATGAAAATTCTGTTATACTTGATCTAATCTAGACCACTGTTAAAAATGTTTGACTTGGAGTTGATGTCAGACAAAACAGTTTTGATCATGTGCCGTGTCAAAATATAATGCAATCTCTATTCACCTTGCAAATCTGCATATCTTTATCATTCACACAAAAATGGCAGCTTCCTTATGAACTTTTAATACAAGTAGTGTAGTTTTCTGTCAGCCAGATTTGCCTTTCCAATACCAAGTTTTCCTCTTCTCTAGCTCCAGGAAACAAGGCTGGATCTGTTAGTCAAGGGAAGGAGATTTGGCTTACACTTCTAGGGATATTCCCTAGTTTATTCTGCCTCTGGCAGCTTCAGCATGAGTTCTCAAGATCTATTTTCCTGATCTACAGAGCATAGGAAAACCTTTGTCTCCAGCTCGAGCCAAAATTTTTCTATGTATTAGTCTTCTCTCCATAAGGCTAGGGGCAGAGAGGAAGAGGTAGATTTTTGGTCATTTAGGACTGCCTAGTTCTATAGCGTAGAATGGCTTCTCTTTCACCCTAGGCACCAAAATAGTATACATCTTTCTGCAAAATAAAAATGGGGAAAGTCAGAGGTGAGTGTCTCACTCATCCCCCTCTTCACTTAACTAAGAGGAGAAATTGTTGTCTTTTCTGCTTCAAAGATTATCCCCTTCTCTTTCAGGAAGTACCTGCTAGTGGCTCCTTCACCAATTCCTGCTGGAAAATTGGTGAGTGCAGCAGCTTCCTTGACCATTTTAGGATTAGCTGCTGTTTCAGATGCCATTGGTGCAGCTACTCACTGTGTTTGCTGTGCATCAGCAGCAGTGGGGAGGAAGGAAACTGCAGTTCCCACAAGAGGTTCCAGCTGCCCATTTCAGTCTTATCTTCTCTATCCTGATTTTATTATAGTCTCCAACAACTCCTCTGCTCTCTGCCCCATATGCTGTGGTCCAGTATTGCTGCTCAGACACCAGTAAATAGTCAGGAGGTCAGTATCATCAGCACCTTTGATGAGTAATCTCAGCAGCCTCATCTCTACATCTCTACTCCCATTCTGTGTTGTTTTGAAATTGTCGTCCGCCTTTGTTTTCTCATGTCTGAAGTTAAGTAAAGCCTTCTGTGCTGGGACCATGTCTTCTGATATATACTGCATAGCTAGAGGCCTGCAAATTTGTGGATATCCAATTTATGTCTGGAGGTATCTGCATCCACGGATCATTTTTGTGGATACAGATGTGGATACTAATTTTGTGTCTGCTCAGAGCTCTTTGTATGGTATGTAGCATGTCTTTATATACTATATATATGGGCACACCCTCCAAATTCTCTGTTTTTTAGCCCCTCTGTAACCTGCAGAGTGTTCCTCAAAACCTTTTCACAAGTAATCTGAATCCAGTTGCTGACATGTTTCTTCTTCTAGTGGTTTCTCATGTGTGTTCCAAGTTATGTGTGTGTGTGCGCTGTGTGCACAATTGCCAGGAAGATTTTCTCTAGCAGAATACTGTAGATCAGCAGGAGAGACCCCTAGAGTGGCGTCAGTGTGGCTATGTAAATAGCACCCGGCTGATGGCCCCCTTCCTCAGTTTCCTCTTACTTCCAGTGAGGGTTGTCAGAGCTAGTGTCTCTTGCCTTGGGGAAGCATGCTATCAAGTGTTACATACCATTAGTTAAATGGTAAGCTCGTTGTGGGGACTTCTGTGGTTTCTCCCCCTCTTGGGGGCCGGGGCATGCCTTAGTTCCCTGGCTTCAAGCAGTACAGACAGTGCATGAAGTTTATGCCTACTGGCATCCACACAACTCCTCCATAAGTGTTTGGGAGTGGCCCACTTAGCAGACAAGAGCGAGATTTGTAGGGTCTTTGTGTCAAGAACTAGAGAGTTTTGCCTCCAAAATCTGGTAATGGAGGCTACCCTGGATCCCCATCCAGCGCCGCAGGACTGGAATCGGCGACGTTGGTGTGGAGTGTACCAAGTCCACGTAAAGAGTCAGACAAGCCATCCCAGCACCATCCTTCACTGAAGGCTAGTTCTTGGCACTGATCCCATTCTCTGGTGCAGAAGGAGAGGTGGGAAAGGGGCCGGTCCCCTATTTTGAAAGCTAGAAAGCTTAAAGGGTCATGTCCTGAGTAGAAGCATCCTTTGAAACAACCCACCCATGCAGCGCTGTTGGCTCCAGAACCTCTGCCAGTCCCGTTGAGTACGAGTGGACTCCCCATCCTGGGAGAACCAATTGGGAGATGTGGACATGCCAACCACTGCTTAGACTTATGAAACAGCTCGCAACCTGATCAAACTAATGTCTAGTTGGTCAGCATCCCTGTAAGAGTCTCTTCTGGTCCCTCTGGTACCGGGCCTGGTGTATTCAAGGGGGAAGCCGCCTATATTAAGAAGGTCACTTTCACCTCGGCACCATTCACCAAATCAGGACTGTTCACCTCAGCACCGCTCTAGTGAAGGCTCCTGTTCAATGCGGAGTCCTCCGAGGTGGCACTGTTCAGTCAGCAGGGATCATTCTCTTCGGCTCCGGTCCTGGGAGGGCTCCTGAACAAGACAGAACCCTCCCGGTGACTTCATACATGTCCAGAGACTGCCAGTATGGAGCAGAACTGCTTCACTGTGGTCCCCACGTCCCACATCTATGTTGGAACCAGAATGCTGCTCATCCAAGATGCGGCACTGTTCCACACAAGTGCAACCAAAGAGGAGGCAGG
The DNA here is from genome assembly GCF_052426305.1 of Pelodiscus sinensis. NCBI lineage: Eukaryota > Metazoa > Chordata > Testudines > Trionychidae > Pelodiscus > Pelodiscus sinensis. The sequence continues at coordinate 78,339,415 of NC_143054.1, read as the reverse complement.
AGCTGACATTACAATGGCCTCTTCAGTGGCAGGTCCAATCTCAGTGGCCGTTCTGGACTCCTTGAGCCTACCACCAGATGCAGGCAGGGATTTCCAAGTCCTCTCTGTGGCTTCTGTCAGCAAGGGGGGAGGAAATCAACTAGTTGACTAGTCCTTATTATCCTTAAGTCTACTAGTCCTTAATATCCTTAATCCTTAATTGCCAGCCTCTCAATTGTTGGTCCATTCGACCTGTGTGCAAGTCTCATCAACGACCTTTCTGATGTCCAAGGGATCTCGGTACACACATTTATGTTACACTATGCCATTCCACATTGGGCTTGGGAGGATGTTTCATTTGGAAAGGCAGTGTTGCAGACTGTAGAGGGGTGATCTCCAACGCCTCTATCAGATAGGTGATTCCCAAGCAGCTAACTTAGAATGTACATGAGCAATCACTTGAAGAAGGAAAGAGGGTTACCTTTCGTAACTGTTGTTCTTTATGATGTGTTGCTTATGTCCATTCCTAAACTCTCTCCCCTCCCCTCTGTCAGAGTCACTTCCAGCAAGAAGGAACTGAGTTAGAGGGCGGTCAGCAGGATGTTGTATACCTAGCCATGTTGGCTCCATTCTAGGAGTTTCCCCTGCCAAGTTATAGTATCGTGCTAGGGAAAATCTTCCCATCAACTGTGCATGCAGTGTGCACACAGCTAACTTGGAATGGACATGAGCAACACATCTCGAAGAACACTTTATGAAAAGTATCCTTCTTTTCGGTTACGCTTGGCTAAAGGGGACTTTGTGAACTTGAAATCTAGTCACTTGGAAAATGGCTACTCCTGCTCCTGAAGTCCTCTGGCAGTTTTGTGGAGTTAATCACATTTTTCTTCAATGCTGCATCCTGGGGAAGCTTCACTGCAGACTCTGCAGCTGGCTCCCTGGAAGTGGGGCCAGCAGCCCCTGCCAGCCCTGCTCCTGGGGAGCCAGCATGTAACCTGAGGAAGGGTAGGGGGGCTGGCACACTACAGAAAGGGATGCTTCTTCAGGCCCATTGGGGCTGGAGCAGCCTCTTCCCCAGGGCAGGTGGGGAGCTGCTCCAGCCCCTACCAGTTAACTGGAACCAGTAAGCATTGTGTATTTAGGGTGATGCTTACCACTTAATTGATTAACCTTTCAGAAGCCCAGTGGAGAGTAAGGAAGTCTGGGGGGCTTCTCCGCACTTTCACAGTTAAAGATCCACATGTAGCTTGTGAGACACTTTGGCTACCCCTGCTCTAGATTCTCTCAGTACTTATACTTTCATACTTTAAATTCATGAAATCACCAGAAACAATATGCCCCGGGTAGTGACGGTTTATTCTGTAATATGATGACACCCAGTTAACTAGTGAGTTTTATTGACAATATTACAGGATCACTCTGTGTGTGTGTGTGTGTGTGTGTGTGTGTGTGTGTGTGCGCGCCATTAGTAAAAATTGTAAAATGTATTTATTTTAATCTGTTGCCTGATACAAAATTGGTGAATTTACATACTACTAGCTCACAATAGTTAATATAATAATTAATAATATAAAGGATCCCAAAACAAATATTTTATAGTTTTAATAAAGCACCATTTGATGTGGAGAAAGTCAAGGGTCCCTGTTAATTCTGTTTTGTGCATATCTGAATGACTGAGATGTTTTTGGTTTTACCATTTCTACCTCTTGAAGTCTGTCAGATACATTTATGTCTGCAATAGACTGAGTCTACCAAAGACATGGTGGTCCGGTGGAATTGGAGGTGTACAGTGTTTATGGGTTATTTTGGTATTAAATCTCAAGCTTGTTGTTTAGTTCCTGCTGTAGAATTATTAAATATTTTATAGTATCTGTGGCATGAGCAAACAAGACATTTCTCTTTGTGGTAGAGAGAAAACAAATGGTTTGTAAATACTTTATAGTTCTCTGAGATATTGCTGCCCAGCAAAATTGACATCAGACACTAGGTATTGCATCTCACTGTTAGCAACAGATTTGCATGCATACTGAAAATTTTTGGTCTTTCTTTCTATTAGATATTCTACCTATACTCCATTCAGTTGCAGAAGATGGCTTACATTCAGAATGGCACAAGCCCCATTTGATTTCAATGGGAGTAGGATCAGCCTCATGATAGTGTTTTTATGAAGTTAAATAAAATAATGCCTTCATGTACAATGAGTGTTAGAGTTCTGTTATTCACTCAGTATGCCTCATAAAAATTCTGTTTGCTTTTTCTAAATTTTGTTTTCTGTTAATACTCCACCAGAAGATTTATCCAGTGTTGCTCAGACTCTTAACTCAAATAAGTTTTTTTTCTTCATTTGTTCTGGGGTGGGGCTAGGATTGAGGGGTTCAGTATGCAGGCTACCCCAAAGAGAGAGAACAGCCTCTCTCATTGCAGCAGCTTGGCCAGGTGAGACGCACCTGTCCATGGCTGCTACAGCAGACACAGATGGGGGAGGGATGCATGTCTTCCAGCTGGGGGACAGACAGACAGACAGACACTCTGAAATATATAGTAGATAGTTGTTCCTTTCTCCATCCCAGCCTCCTGATGGACCAATGGAGTTATAGCTGTCCAAGTCCCCATCTCTGGTACCTTGCTGTCCCCGTGGTCATTCTGGAGTATAATTCTCTTCTACCAGACTCTTCCCTTTCCATTATATGAGAAAATATTGAATTCCAGGCACATTCTAGTATCGTGACACAATCAACCTCTGACTTTGCTTTAAGTTAAGTTAAGAGGAAGCTGCATATCAAATATGATGGTCCTAGCTCTTATCGTTTAGGAGGAATTCTTGAACAAACAGACTCGCATACAGATGGACAGACAGACGTATGTCTTTGAAATATAAAGTAAGAATATAAAGACCTTCATATTGGACCACAGGTTGGACCACCACTGTCCAGACTACTGTAACCTGGCAAAATCTGTGATGTTGCATTCCCATGGATGCTTTTGGGCTGCAGCACTCATGGGCAACTCCTTCCTCACCCTCCTAGAGCTTCTGGGGCACTGCAGATAGTTCATTTGTGGTGTTCAAGTGCAGGGAAGGTGCAGGAGGAGTGGGGATGGGGGTCCAATCGGGGGAAGAGGCAGGGTGGCTGCACAGGCTGGGAGCTCAGGCTGGCAGCCGTGGGACTCAGTGCACTCCTGCAGGGCTGTGCTTCTGACTGCGGAGCTTCACAGCCATCCTGCCTCTTCCCCTGAGTGCAGCCTCGTCCCCCCAGCCAGTCCCTGCTCAGTCAATGCTGGCCCTTCTGCTACTGCTGGAGCAGAACCTGCAGCCACTGGCAGAGGAGGAGCCTGTACTGATCTCCCCTGGTCTGGCAGATTCTCTGGTTTGGGACCAGTCAGGTCTTGAGAGTGCTGCACCAGGCAGTTACAGCGTAGATGAGATACATTAGATATCCTCAGCTAGAAGTCATAGTACAACGTATGCTGATTGAGTTACTAAATGTTTTATGCCAAACTTACCACAATGGCAAACAGAGAAAATTTTAAACCATGTTAAATGCCAGCTCTTATTACTTCTTGACTAGTCCCAAATATTGCCTCTAAACCTAAACTACCTGACTGTCTCAGATCACAACTATGTCTGAAATGATTATAAAATTCAAAGTGTTCTTTTGCATTTTACAGTTCACTCACAGTAACAGTCCCTGCTTTACTGATACGTGATGAAATTAACTGTACTTCAGTACACTTCACTAATCTTCTCTGAATCACTACAGATGTAATTTAGAATTTTTTTGTTGTTGTTAAAGGACATTTTTATACCAGAAGGTGTAAATATAGTCTCACTCTTATTTCCCATTTAAATTCATTATTTTACTCCCTGTCAAATTCATATTTGTGGTTATGTGCCCTGCATGGCAAGTGCTGAGAAAACATTTGTAGAAAGTCTTGCCAAAAATGACTGTTGACTACATAGACTACAGTGACTGTACTGTTTAGAATCGTCATATGTTTATGAAAAAATAGTCTTTAATCATATTTGTCTGAATTGGTAGATTTTGTTGCTAGTATACCCCAATTATTTAATAATGCAAATGCATTACATATAGTAATACAGCAGTTTTATTTGATATGCTGGCAGAGAAACAAACATGACCACTCTTTACCATCTGTTTATAATGCTATATAAAGAAGACCATGCAGGTTGCCATGGAAACAAACATTTCCAAAACCGCAAATGTATGCTTAAATTCGCCAACCTTTTAAAGTCTTGATATTTTTCTGAGAAAAGAATAGAAAATACCTCTGAATTTTTCCATTGATTTTTTTTTTCCAACAGTAATTTCTCTGTAAAATACTTTCGGCATTTCTGTGTTGTATTTTTGTTTCAGGGTTTCATAAAATTTAATGTATGCTATTCATACATTACTAATTTTATTTTGGGAATTAAAATGATTCCGTACAAGGGTGTTAATGTTGCCTTGTTGTGCAATTATTTGTATTAATAAAAGTTTTCCCCTTTGAACAAATTATTATGATTTTGATATTCGGAATAAAGATAAAATATTATGGAATCTGAATAGGATTGAGAAACTGAAAATAATATTTATCTGAGTAAAGAGCATAGCTATCTTAATTATTATGTATGGCCACCTGGATCTTAATGGAAAGATACTCTTTGGAATGTTGGTTAATCTGGAACAATGTAGAGCCAAGATAACAGTTACAAGAGTGATGGTTTGAACCTGTGTGCATGGGTGTGTGTGACTGATTTAAAAAGTCTCTGATCCTTCAAGGTCCATTTTAAGTAAAGCTGGGCAATACATGTTGTGCTAAAAGTAACACGTAACTACTATTGTGGTTATTTTACGTATTTATGCTTCTGCCTTCTTGTGACTAGTGTTGGCAAACTGCCGCCTTGTTCTGTACTGTCTATGCTCAGTCATTCATTGTGTTCTAAGAAGTAGGCTTTTTTCTTGGTATACTGAGAGAGATTTCTTTTCAATATAACCAGTCAACTTAATAAAGCAGTTTTAAAGTAATAATCTTTGGAAAGGGCCCTCCAGGATGATTAATTGGCAGCACATTCATTGACTTTGTACATATCACTGCTGTTTAAGGAAAGAAGAATTTCAATTTACAGGCCCCATACTATATTTGGACTTGGCCACTGATGCCAAATAAGAACAATTAATCAAATGAAGACTAAGTTTGAAGTATGGTTGTTAAATATCATGTAATTGACTAATCAAATAGTGGATGCATTTTTGCATCCATTATTCGATTAGTTGATAGGGGACCTCCGCCATGGAAGTGTAGCAACAGCTTGGGTTCCATGCGGCGCTGCTGCTTTGAAATGCCATGAGGACCCTAATATTGTGCTTCCCCACAGCATTGAAAGTGTCAGTGCCATACGAAGCAGCTGACCCCAGGCTCTGTGTGGCGCTGCCCCTTTGAGGTACCCCTCTCTGCTCCCCCCCCACCTTGCTTCCTCTATCTGATAGAGACAGCCGGGGGCGGAGAGGGACTAGTCAACTATCCTGTCAACTGTTAAATAAGCATTTTCCTTATCAGATAGTCAACTAGTCCTTCACATCCTTAGTTTGAAGCCACTACACTTTTCACTATTTCAGTACAGAACTATAAACGTTTTCAGGGAATAAATGTTAATATGAATTGTTCACTATAATGTGAAATTGTGAGGTTGCTATACAAAGACATACTATTGCATAGAGGAGGATAAGACCTTTTTGGATCATTCTATAATGGCATCGGCTATCTTAACATTTTTGTGTTGCATCCAACTGTATAGCATACTGTGAGCATTTATCATGAGATAATGACCAAGAATTGACCTGATTCGTTGCATTTCAGTAGAGTTTATTTAATGCAAAACACTTTTCTTGTGACAGGCTTTACCATTACAGTATTGCTCAAGTGACACTGGACCTCTAGAGGTCTCTGAATTCATTAGCCTTTTGAAGCTAATCATATTTCTGTCACTTGTGAAGCTCTTTTGAAGTACTTGTATTCCCTTCTCTTACAGAGAATATCCTTGGAACCAAGAAAGTCTGTTTTCAAAGTATAGTATTAATATCTGTCGATACTATATGACAGAGAGATGCTAGACCTCCCACTAGGTTTAAATAAAGTAAACATTGGTGGAGAAATCAGACATACAAAAAATATGCTTCTGTCTAAGTATTTGTGGTTAAAAAAAATAAGGGTGCCAGACCTGCAAGTTACTGCTGCTCAAAGTAATTGCAGTCAAACACTAACTACATTTTTTAACAGTGGCAACTGCTTGCAAGCTATCCACATAACATTCCAAGATCAAATCAAACACTGAGCAGGAAAAACAGCAGAGACTGGCAGTTGGTATAAAAATTTCATGAAGTATCTTTGGTGTCCTTCTAAGCACCTATATGAGCCAACCCCTCACTCCCCTTGTCAAATCTTAGCTGGAGGTGAAATGGATACAATCAGAAACAAACTATATTTGCTATGTGTGTTTAGTTCATTTTACTGAAAAATTATAGTTTGTAATTTTTTTTGCTTAAATACTCTTCTGTTCAGCCCAGTATTAGGATAGGCAGAATCTACAATACTTAAATTACGTCTGAAATTCTAAGTTTTATGAATAACTATTACCGTATTTTCCGGCATATAAGGCTACTGGGCGTATAAGACGACCCCCTAATTTTTTAGTTAAAAGATAGGGTTTCGTCTTATACCCCAGCGCCCCTCGCCTCTGCTCCCGGTGTCCCTGGTCTGCTGGAGACGGTCCCCAGCAGACCAGAGGCAAAGCCGCAGAGGGGCTCCGGCGCGCCTGGGATTCCCCGCTGCCAGCTTCCCCCGAGGCTTTGCAAAGCCGCGGAGGGGCTCCGGCAGCGGGGCAGCCCAGGTGTGCCTGGGATTCCCTGCCGCCGGCTTCCCCCGAGGCTTTGCAAAGCCGCAAAGCTGTATACCCGGCGTATAAGACGACCCCCGATTTTTGGGGGATGTTTTTTTAACATCAAAAGTCGTCTTATACGCCGGAAAATACGGTATCTTTGAGGCTGTTTCTTACTGTGACTGCTTATTTTTAGAGCTGTCTTTCTATATCTCTAATAGTTCTTCTACAGGCCCCAAATGGGCCTCATTGCCTAAAGTCAGATTGGCATTGAAACTTCAATTCATGATTAAACACTCATTCAGATGAAAAAGTGATTGTTTTCCTAGTGCTGGAAAGCAATACCATCCTTTAGCAGTTCTAGGCATACATTATCCCTCTGAATCCGATTTCTTCAAACATCAAGTTGTTCAGTCAACACTTGGTCATGCATTTTACAAAAGATGTTTTTAGACATAACCTATATAAGCAGGGATGGGGTTTACCTTATGAGGAAGGGGAAGTGAGCATTTGGATTCAGAGTGGCTAACCTAGTGAGGAGGGCTTTAAACTAGGTTTGACAGGAGCAGGTGACCAAAGCCCACGGGTAATGAGAAACATGGAGACCTGGCAGATGGCTCAAAAATGGGAGGGAGCATAGGCTATAATAGCAGAGATAAAGGGGGACAGAACTGGGGGGCGAAATCAAATCAGTATCTTAGATGCCTGTATTCAAATGCAAGCAGTATGGGGAATAAGCAAGAAGAACTTGAAATACTGATAAACACAACTATGACATAAATGGTATCACAGTGATTTGGCAGGATAATACATACGTTTGGAATATTGGTATAGAAGGATACAGCTTGCTCAGGAGGGCTAGGAAGGGAAAAAGGGAGGAGGGTGTTGCCTTATATATTAAAAATGAAAACACTTGGACTGAGGGTAGAGATGGACATAGAAGACAGACTTGTTGAGAGTCTCTGGGTTAGGTTAAAAGGGGTAAACAAGTAAGGGTGATGTCATGCTAGGGGTCTACTACAGACCACCTGTCAAGGCAGAAGAGACGGATGAGGCTTTTTTTAAACAACTAACAAAATCATCCAAAGAGTAGGATTTGGTGGTATGGGGAACTTCAACTATCCTGACATCTGTTGGGAAACTAACGCAGGAGGGCACAGATTATCCAATAAGCTCTTGGATTGCATTGGAGACAATTTTTTTATTCAGAAGGTTGAAAAAGCTACTGGGGGGCAGCTGTTCTAGATTTGATTTTAACAAATAGGGAGGAACTGGTTGAAAATTTGCAAGTGGAAGGCAGGTTGGGTGAAAGTGACCATGAAATCATAGAGTTCATGATTCTAAGGAATGGTAGGAGGGAGAACAGCAAAATAGAAACAATGGATTTCAGGAACGCAGATTTTAGTAAACTCAGTGAGCTGGTAGGTAAGGTCCTATGGGAAGCAAGACTAAAAGGAAAAACAACTGAAGAGTGTTGGCAATTATTTAAAGGGACATTATTAAGGGCCCAAAAGCAAACTACTCCGCTGCATAGGAATGATAGAAAGTATGGCAAAAAACCACCTTGACTTTAACCAAGAGATCTTGCATGATCTAAAAATCAAAAAAGGAGTTATTTAAAAAGTAGAAAGTAGGTCAAATTACAAAGGATGAATATAAGCAAACACGTATGCAGGGGCAAGATTAGAAAGGCAAAGGCACAAAACGAGTTCCGTTTAGTTAGAGCAGGGGTGGGCAAAAGGGCCTCTGCGGGCCAGATCCGGCTGCAGAGGCCCTGCTGCTCCCCCAACCCCAAGCCACTTAGGGCCTGGGTATGGGGCAGCATGTGAAGCTTCTTCCTGCCCCGTGAGCAGCACTTTGAAGCACCGTGCGCTGCTCGCGGGGGGGAGGAGACGTCAAGTTTCCTCCACCCTCCCCCCGACCCTGCAAGGAGTGCATGACGCTTCAAAGTGCCGTACGCTTGCGCAGGATGGGAGCAGGGTGAGGGAAGCTTCTCATAGCTCCCCTGCCCCAGGCCAATCAGGGCCTGGGGGGCAGGGGAGCTGCATGAAGCTTCCTTCACGCTGTCCTGGCCCTGCGAAGAGTGCACGGTGCTTCAAAGAGCCATGCGCTGCTCACAGGGCTCTTCTTCCCCCCCCCCCCAGACCAGTTATGGTGTGGGGGTGGGGAAACCCAGAAGCATTCTGTCCCCACCCCTTCCAGAGTATGCCCTGCCTCTTCTGGCCAGACCCGGGCCAAAAATGATTGTCCACCTCTGAGCTAGAGGCATAAAGGCTAACAAGAAGATGTTCTACGAGTATATTAGGAGCAAGAAAAAGTCCAAGGAAAGGATAGGCCCATTGCTCAATGAAGAGGGAGAAACAATAATAGGAAACTTGGAAGTGGCAGAGGTGCTTAATGACTTCTTTGTTTCGATTTTCATCAAGAAGAAGGATGGTGACGGAATGCCTAACATAGTGAATGCTAGTGGAAATAGGGTTGGTTTAGAAGATAAAAATAAAAAAGAACAAGTTAAAAAGTACTTAGAAAAGTTAGATGCCTGCACGCCACCAGGGCCTGATGAAATACATCCTAGAATACTCAAGGAGCTGATAGAGGAGGTATCTGAGCCTTTAGCTGTCATCTTTGAAAAATCATGGAAGTCGGGAGAGATTCCAGAACACTGAAAAAGGACAAATATAATGCCCACCAATAAAAAGGGAAATAAGACCAACTCAGGAAACTACAGCCCAGTCAGTTTAACTTCTGTGCCAGGAAAGATAATGGAGCAGGTAATTAAGGGATTAATATGCAAACATCTGGAAGATAATAAGGTAATAGGTAACAGCCAGCATGGATTTGTAAAGAACAAATCATGTCAAACCAAGCTGGTAGCTATCTTTGTCAGGATATCAAGTCTTGTGGATAAGGGAGCAGCGGTGGACGTGGTAAACCTAGACTGTAGTAAGGCATTTGAAACAGTCTTGCATGACCTTCTTATCAATAAACTATGCAAATATAACTTAGATGGAGCTACTATAACGTGGGTGCATAACAGGCTGGATAACCTTTCTCAGAGAGTAGTTATTAATGGTTCACAGTCATGCTCAATATCTTCATCAACGATTTACGTGATGGTGTAGATAATACTCTTATTAAGTATGCAGATGATACCAAGCTGGGGGTTGCAGCTGGCTAAAATTATGGCTAAAAGACTGAAACTTAAAACTTTACCTTAACTGCCAGTATTTTCAACCCATTGGGGCCAGAAAGGGCTTCCTAAGTGACAGTAAGAGGGAATGTACCCTAGTGCAGGGGTGGCCAGCCTGCAGCTCGTGAAGAAAAAAATTGCAGCTTCTGACGAAACCAGAATGGAACCCGGAACTGCTCAGGTCAGCCGCTTTCACGGCCCGCACCGTTTCGCTTAAGGCCTCCAGCACAGTGTCATATCCTGCACGTGCAGGCTGGGTCGCACACAGCGTCCAAGCCTGTACATGCTAGCAGCCAGCTGCTGAGTGCAGGAAGCGGCAGCGGTGGCTCCAGAACCTGGGCATAAGGTTAGTGGGGGAGGGGAATTGGGTTAGAGCAGGGAGGGGAGGGAGATTGGGTTGGGGGTGTGTGCAGATGGTGTGCTGACCACTCAGCGTGCGGGCCGCGTAGCGCACGCTCCAGTGCCTGGAGGGAGATGCATGGCTGTAGTGGCGGCTCTGCCTCTGAAACTCAAGAATTAGGTTAGAACGGGGGGTGGGGAGATTGGTATGGGGGGGCCGGTGCCTGGCTCTGGGGGGGGGAGAATTGGTTTGGGGGGGTGCCTGGCTCAGGGGAGGGGTATTGGTTTAGAGGGTGTGTGTGTGTGTGCGCGTGCGCGCGCGCGCCTGGCTCTGGGGAAGGGGAGGAGGATTGGGTTAAAGCGGAGGGGGGGGAGAAAGAACAGCCAGTGCACTTCATGAGACCTGGGATACCTAGGTGTTGGCCCCAGCTGTCTCGGTCCCCTCCTCCTGGCCAGGCCCCCCCACAAGTACCCTGCTCGAGCACCCACCTGCACCCTGCCCAGCACTCTGTCCCCTACCCCCACCAGCACAAGGGTCACATTAGTGAGGCTTGGGGGGTTTTGGAGCGGTTGTTTTTTTGTATCTCACTTGTGTGGCTCCAACTGACTTTTCTGTGGGTCAGTGACCCCTGACTCAAAACAGGTACCCCTCCCCTCTCATAAATAAAGAAAATGCTGAAACATTTTGTGTTTGTCATAATATTTTATTTAAAAATGAAGCCTGGCCAACAAGCCCCCATCTGGCTGTAGCATCATAACACTCCTGCACCCCCTCTTCTGCAAACCTGAACCTATCATACACTGGAACCCCTGTCATGAGCCTCTCACATTCCCAAACTCCCTCATCCCCACATCCCCAGTCTTCTGCCACAATACTCCTGCACCATCCCACACACTACAAATCTGTGTCCTGAGCCCATCATTCTCCCAGCCTTCCTGCCCTGAACCCCCATGTACCCCAGCCCAATTCCTGCACCATCACAGCTGCAGGCCTGCGGCTTGCTCAGCACCCCAACCTTCTACCTACCCCAACACTTTCCATCCTGGAGCCCCCTCCTTGAGCCAGCATCCTCTTCTCTACTTCCTCCTGCACCCAAATTCCCTCCCAGAACTTGTACCTCTCACCCCTTCCCAGTGCTTCTTTTTTGTGAGCCACAATAGCAGTGGAGACAGCGTGAAGAGCCGAGGCAAAGTTGTTGAGTCCCCCCCCCCCAAAAAAAAGGGGGGGGGCGGGCCGTGAAGACCCAGGGAAAAGTTGTTAGCCTCCCCCCCCCCCACTCTCAAAAAAAAGCCATGCCCTGGGATGGATGTACCAGCACTTATTTTGCCCCACTGAGGCATTGTTTTGTTTTGGTTTGGTTTTTTTGCTCAACAACTTTGCCCCGGCTCTTCATGCCATCTCCACTGCTATTGTGGCTCTTCATCTGGCACGGGTTGGCCAACCCTGTCCTAGAGGCACCTTCCCTTTATAACAGTCAAGTTTTGGAAATCCAGGAGCCTTTTTGTTGAAGTGGAAGGCTGAAGAACTTTTTCTTCTCTATAGCCAATACCATATCAGACAAATGGGCTTTCAGAATTAGCAATGTGTGCTTTGTAATAGCCTTCCTGGAATCCTCTCTTGAAATACTTTGTCTCTTCTTCTCCAATGTCCAAATAATAATGGATATTAGAAATATGTCACATTTGGAGAGACCATCCCAGTTTTAGCAAAAGACTATAATCTCAAGAGTATTTGTGGAATACCAAAGAAAGTGGAGGTTTGACCCAGTATTGGACTTGTCAGCATTCAGTCTTGAAGTTCACAAAGTTCATTTAAAGATTTAGATCCCAGCTCTCTTTATATGAGATTTAGAGATTTCTTCGAAGGGAATGCAGTACAGTTTTCATATACCAATGCTAGCATATCTAGTGTTCCACAATTGGGGTAAGCAAAAGAACTCACAAATAGTGCCCTTCATGCACTCACCCCCTCTTAGGTGTTCGTAAATTTCACAATTGTCTTATTAACCCGGGAAAAGAAGAGATCCAAATTTGCCACTGTCTAAACCAGTGATTCTTGAGCTTGAATCCACAACCCTCCAGAAGTCATACACAACTCAGAATTCTTCATAGTCTTTTGCGGTCACAAAGAAGAAAAAATGAGGGTGACTTTGGTAAGTTTAATTGCTTGTTTAGGAGCTATGGGGACTGTTGAGTGGGGAACTGGTTACTGTGTGCCCTTGTTCTTTCTCACATGGCATGTAGTTTTGGAGTAGCATTATTTCAAGAGGCTGTGAAGAAATTGGCAAGTATTGGTTCATTGATATTTCCATATGGTTGGCATGATAGCAGCATATATGTTGAAATTGTTCACTGGGTAGAACTACCTGATCAATCATCATATATATAGTAGCTCAGTGTCTGAGAGTCTGTAACGCTGAAATGCTGGCTGTTCCCTCTGGGCGGCGCTGTTGCCTGAGTCACGTTCTTCGCCTCCCACCTTCGCACTCTGCTGACTTCTGCGCTGCTCAGCCGGGCCGCCGCGGGGGAGCAAGCAGTGCAAGTGGCTGTTTGGGCGCCATAGTCCCCATGCAGTACCCCTGTGCTGCATGGGAAGCGCAGGGCCCAAATGGCTGCTTGCGCTGCTTGCTCCCCTGCGGCGGCCCGGCTGAGCGGCGCAGAAGTCAGCTGAGTGCCATGGCGGGAGGGGAAGGGGGCGGGGCACTGATGTACATGGCCAGGAGGCAGGGCATGGCCGTGTATGTCACCGCCCCACCCACCTTCACATCCCCCTTCGCCTCCTGCCATGGCGCTCAGCTGACTTCTGCGCCACCCAGCCGGGCCACCGCGGGGGAGCCCAAGTGGCCGCTTGCTCTGCTTGCTCCCCTGCAAAAGCCTGGCTGAGCAGCGCAGAGGGCAGCCGAGCACCACGACGGGAGGCGAAGGGGGATGGGGCGGTGACGTTCACGGCCGGGGGGCGGGGCCTGGATGAGCATGCATCCCCGATGGAGACAGAGGAGAGCGGAGAGAGTGTGAGAGGCAGGAGGGGGAGAAGAGAAAGAGAGAGACGGAGAGATAGGCAGAAGGAGGAGGAAAACGGGGGGGGGGGGAGGCAGTAGGAGGAGGAGAGAGAGAGAGAAAGAGACACGGAGCGAGAGACTGGAGGTTCAGGAGAGAAGACCGACATGGAGGAGAGACCTGAAAATCCCGTCTGATGATGGGCTAATTGGCTAGTTTGAAATAAAAACTATAGGAGACTGGTCTGAATGTTGGCATGAAGGCCCAGATGAGGTCCCATATGTTTCAGAGGAAATAATCCTTCCAGTAATCCCAAAACTGCATCCGTTTCCTGCAGTTGTGAGCATCAAAAATCACTAAATTGCTGACATAGTCAGGATACCATCCAGGAGCGAGCATCAATGAAGCTTTTCATTCTGTATGGCCCAGACACGTGTGGTTTCTCAAATTAATAGAGAGATCAGTTTGATGGATATTGATTGAGTCAGTCTTCTGGGATCTTGTTTGTTCAGACCACCACCATACCTCCAGGAACCCTAAAGGACATAGATGTTGAATCAGTGTTACTCTCAAAAGCTTGTGGGACTTCCTTTTCAAATCTAAGGAGTCTTCTATTGGTTAGATATATAAAAGGATCTGGAGAATTTGTGTCCATGGTCTGTCCAAAGATAAATTTATCCCCAGTTACTAGCTGTAAAGGATACTTTGAAAGTGCTCGGTTAAGGTTTTTATAATGTCTGAGCCTTAATCTCTTGAGAGTTCAATTCTCTGCTTTGGGAGTGATACAGTTTATTCCATCTAGTTTGGGCCTATTGCTGAAACTAAACATTTAACCACTTCTGAAATCAGCATTCCCTATGAAGACAACATATTTTGTAGGAATGTTAAATATCAGTTAATTGAATAGTCAATTAACCTCATGAATTCTTATCAGTTAGTTGACTATTTTATAGTCCCTGGGGGTGAGGCTAGCAGCTAGTGCATTCCGGCCCCGCTCCCGGGAAGCCCGTTGTCACCCCACACTGCTGCATCTCTATCAGAGACAACAGCAGGGAGTGCCAGGCAGGAACTGGTCCACAAGGGGAGCTACAATTTTTTCTGCACAAAATAGTGCTCAGATCAGCTTTGCACTTTCATTTGAATCAGTTTAGTTTCCTAGAGATTGCCTTCATCTGTTCCAGTCCCATCAAATAATGTCATAATTAGTTGAGTCTCTGATCTGTACAGTTCTACTTAAGTGGAACAAAATTTTGGAGGAAGTAAAATTCTTTAACTCTAATATGGGGGAGATAAAAAGGCTGTCAAGTTTCTAAATCCACTATTTCTAGGTGGATAAAATAACCAACATTGTATAATTTATTTCTGTAAGTAGCCTCTTTTCAAGTGGCAGTAGCCCATTTGACCAGTCACTGTCATCATCCTGGATTGAACAGCAGAACAATGAAGGGGATAGAAATGGTGTCCCTGGCCTCTGTTTGTCAGAGGCTGGAGATGGATGGCACGAGACAAATCACTTGATCGTTGTCTTTGGTCCACCCCCTCTGGGGCACCTGGTGCTGGCCACTGTCGGCAGACAGGATACTGGGCTAGATGGACCTTTGGTCTAACCCAGTACGGCCGTTCTTATGAAGGTGAGATACTCCAAATGAACAGCTGATCACCAGTGCATTCTTTACTTACACACTACAAAATATGAGATGGCTGAGATGGTGTTTGGATGAAGAATCGTTCAGTCTCTCATTAGCCTCTCCCAGCAAAACTCCTGATTTATTTTTTATTTTTTTTAAGCAATGGATGTCTCTATCAAATTTAGTCAACTGCCCTGAGGTGCCTATTTTCAATTACTGCTTAAGATTTACACCCTACTTATGTCTAGACTGCTGGAGCCACAAGTATCTGTCTTCCCAGCCTTCACTCCCTCCAACATTTTTTCTTACCTACATTTTTCTGCATCTCTGAGTTTCTGCTTTTCCTTCAGTAATGGGCCTGGACCCAACTAGTTGTATTACTTATTTTTTCTTATCAACATAATCTGAATTTTCTGTTCTGAATAATATTTTTATACTGTTGATTTCTTTTTCTTGTAAGGGAACTAAACGAGACAGATTCAAGTGAAGAGGCCTATTTACATATTTTGTTAGGCAGGTTGAATAGCATAAAATAGACTTACTGCTTCATCATGTTAATCTTGATTTACAAAAAATTCTTGTTTGCATTGTTTATTTTATATTTCCATAGCAGTGGCACCATGCCATGAGATTCAGTGTGCATTGCATAGTTTTGAGCTTGCCAACAGGAATAACTGGTAAGCTATCAAAAAACCAAATAACCCCTCTCCCACTAAATCAGGGGTGGGGAACCTAAGGTCTGGGGCTTGGATGCGGCCCCTGGCTTGTGTGGTTCTGGCCCCTGGAACTCAGGGCTTCCCCCCTCCCGCCCCCAGCATTAGGGAACCTGTGCTGTCACTCCAGTCCCCGCCATGCTCCTACGAGACTGGAATGCACAAAATCTACTAGCCTGGGCCCCCTCAGGCTCTGATGTGCGAGTGGAATGTGGGGAGTATCTTTCTCCTCAGTCAGAGGCCACGTCAGTGAGAGTTTGGAGGGGTTTTTTTTGTTTTTTGTTTTTGTTTGTTTTTTGTTTGCTTCTGACTTATGTGTGGCTCCTGACTAATTTTTTTTGGTGGGTCAGCAGCCCCCAACCCAACAAAGGTTCCTCACCCCTGCCCTCAATAATCATCTGCGGCTTACCCAGATGATTGTGTGTGCATGTTGGGGGTAGGAGGAACATCTATGAATAGATTGGAATAGTGGGTACATATGTAAGGAAAATTAATTTAATCTGTTCCTTTCGTGTAACTGAAACTAGTTTGTTTCTGATTTTGCTGAACTAGAAAAAACTGACAATAAGTAAGGCTATGACGACTGACAAGCTATATGCTACTGAAGAATCGTAAATTTTTGTTGCAAAATTGCTCTAGCTTTGTTGGCCCATTTTCTTCCATAATGAAGCAATTGAGAGTCAGGTGGCTAGATATCTAGTTAGCTTATTACATTTGGATTTCATAGACTTTTTTTAAACCTCACTGCCATGAACTTAGACTTAGTCTACATTGCCACTTTGCTGCATTGCAATTCCTGACTCAGGAGTGTAAAACCCCATTTTTCCCTCAGTGCAGCAAGTTATAGTGCTGTAAAATGGCAATAGTAGTTAATGTTAACAAATACTTTTTGAAATATAATTTCAGTTATAAGTATATTGTATTTTGTGTTCACCTATTTTGCTCAACCCAAGAGGTTGAGTTTTTCCTTGTATGTCAAAAATTCTCTTTGGGGCAGGACTACTTGTACTGTAATAAATGTAGTGCCTTGCTTAATGGAAAGGCCTGGTCCATAGCTAGGGCTCCTTAATAAACAGTAGTTTACAGTGTCATACAATATATGTGTACAGTGTTGGCCAGCTACAATTTCTATGGGAACCACAGCTATGTGATTTTCTTAATATTATTATTAAATTTACTTACCGCCTTTGTTGATTTTTCTTGATTTTCCTTCAATACACTGTTTCAGATACTCTTTAAATCTTCTGTATTCACAATTCTGCTCTTTCCCTGTTGTTAATTTCCCAATTACACGTGTACTATTGTTAGGCTTCCTATTGTCCAGTCAGTATCTTGATATCATGATACCATCTACAAGTTTTTAGTCTACAAAGTGTTACCAGACCATTTGTTGTTTTTTCTGTAACAGACTAACTCGGCTACCCCCTGAATCTCCTTGATATCTGATGTTTATCAACTCATCTGCTTGTTGAGCCAGTTTATTCTATTTCCCTTTATTTCTTCTATTCTCCATTTTAATCTATATAAACTGTAAAAAATAGAAGACTGGTAATAAAATTACTTTTTTTGTCATCTCACAAGCAATTGTATTGCAAATATTCCAAATTTTGTAATATTGAGCAACCTTCATTAACTAATAGGACTAATGATGATGTGGGGAAAGCTGAAGTACTTAATGCTTTCTTTGCCTCTGTCTTCATGGACAAGGTCAGGTCCCAGACTAATGAGCTAAGTGACGCAATATGTGATGAAGGTAGACAACCCTTAGTGGGGAAAGAACAGGGTAAGAACTATTTTAAAAAGTTAAAGATACATAAATCCATTTGTCTGGACTTAATACATCTGAGGGTACGGAGGGAGTTGGCAAATGTTATTGAGGAGCCTTTGACCATTAACTTTGAAAAGTCGTGGAGATCGGGAGAGATCCTGGATGATTGGAAAAAGGCAAATGTAGTGTCCATCTTTAAGAAAGGGAAGAAGGATGATCCAGAGAACTATAGGCCAGTCAGTCTTACCTCAGTACCTGGAAAAATCATGGAGGGGATCCTCAAGGAATAAATTTGGAAGCACTTGGAAGAGGGGAAGGTGATCAGGAATAGTCAGTATGGATTCATGAAGGGCAGGTCGTGCCTGACCAATCTGATTAGCTTCTATGATGAGGTAACTGGCTCTGTGGATATGGGAAAGTCAGTGGATGTGATATACCTTGACTTTAGCAAGGCTTTTGACGATATTCTTGCCAGCAAGTTAAGGGAATGTGGATTGGATAAATGGACGGTAAGATGGATAGAAAGCTGGCTGGAAGGTTGGGCCCAGCGGGTAGTGATCAATGGCTCGATGATGGCTGTCGGTTTCTAGTGGAGTGCCCCAGAATTCAGTTCTGGGACTGGTTTTGTTCAACATCTTTATTAATGACCTGGATGAGGGGATGGATTGCATCCTCAGCAAGTTTGCTGATGACACTAAGCTAGAGGGAGAGGTAAATACGCTGGAGGGTAGGGATAGAGTCCAGAGTGACTTATACAAATTGGAGGATTGGGCCAAAAGAAATCTGATGAGATTCAACAAGGACAAGTGTAGAGTCCTGCACTTGGGATGGAAGAATCCCAAGCATTGTTACAGGCTGGGGACTGAATGGCTAAGTACCAGTTCTGCAGAAAAGGACCTGAAGATTACAGTGGATGAGAAGCTGGATAGGAGTCAACAGTGTGCCCTTGTAGCCAAGAAGGCTAATGGCATATTAGGTTGTGTTAAGAGGAGCATTGCCAGTAGATCCAGAAAAGTGATGATTCCTCTTTATTCAGCTCTGGTGAGGCCACATCTGGAGTATTGTGTCCAGTTCTGGGCCCCCAATTACAGGAAGGATGCGGATGCATTGGAGAGGGTCCAGCAGAGGGCGACCAAAATGATTAGGGGGCTGGAACATATGACCTACAAGGAGAGGCTGAGGGAGTTGGGTCTATTTAGTCTGCAGAAAGGAAGAGTGAGGGGGGATTTGATAGCAGCCTTCAACTTCGTTTAAGGGAGGTTCCAAAGAGGATGGAGAAAGGCTGTTCACAGTAGTGATGGATGTCAGAACAAGGAACGATGGTCTCAAGTTGCGGTGGGAGAGATCCAGGTTGGCTATTAGGAAAAACTATTTCACTAGGAGGGTGGTGAAGCACTGGAATGGGTTACCTAGGGAAGTAGTGGAGTCTCTATCCCTAGAGGTGTTTAAGTTTCGGCTTGACAAAGCCCTGGCTGGGTTGATTTAATTGGGATTAGTCCTGCCTTGGGCAGGGAGCTGGACTTGATGTCCTTCTGAGCTCTCTTCCAGCTCTATGGGTCTATGATTCTATGATTCTAATGCAAAAAAAAAAAGAAATGAAGTATTTATAACTTGCAATTAAGCAGTGGGCTTTTTTGACAAAACATTGTTAATACAGGTGGCGTTAAACCACTGAAAATTATAGGAGATTAATATCCAAAATGTATTTTAAAAACAAAGTCTGTTAAAATGGGCATTACAATTTGAGAAATGCAAAAAAGTATTTGAGTGGAATGCTCATATTTTCTGGATTTATACTCTGTAACAGACGGATTGTGGTAGTAGGAGGTGTAATTTGCAGCACATTAGCTATTAGCCAGTGTCACTGCTTGAGTGGGTGGTGTGAGTCTCTTGTGTCTGTGTGGAGTAATATACACATTTCAGAGCTAGACTCTTCTCTGTGCATCAGCACTGTTAAGCCCCTCTTCCCCCCCCCAAAAAAAAAGTTTTGTATTTAAACCTGTGAATCTGACAATTTTCAAATGGCTTATTTTGTCATATGCATAAAATCTAGTTGTAGGTGCTTTTCTTCTGGCCTTTTTAATGTTTTGCAAAGCTGGATTGTTGTAGATTGTTAGTGAGACATATTTGTCTATCTTTATTTTCCCCTAAGGGTGTAGTACATAATTCCAATATACCTAGTCTGTAACTTAGAGCAAGCAAAATTCACTAATGTCTTTTCTTGGCTATCCTGTGCTCACACTTGTGATGTTATTCTGCAGTGGTTTCCCAAAAGATTCCAAGCTTGACACTACTTGCGTATGTGCCCAATTTCACTTGGGTTGCTTTCAGTTCACTTTTTTCCCCTAGAGGAACCTGTCTTCTGCCACATACCCATCAAAACTAATTGCACCATCTGGAAGACTTCTGTGTAGCTGTTACTTGGGCAGAATATCTCTTGGGAATATAAATCAGGTAGAGTGTGAATGTGACCCCTGAAGCCATGTCAAATAGATGCTGTAGTTTCTAGTTTCTAAAGGATGGTCACCTTAGGCTTTTTTTTATTTGTCTAATGCAATTTGCTTTGGTATGGATATGATACGTCAGCAACACAATTTGTCATTTCTGTAAATGGAACTGGACTTTGAATACTATTTTGCTCGTAAATTTATATGTATATAGAAGATGTTGTGACTAAAACTATATTTTACTTATATAATTATGTGAAACATTCCACATATTTATTCATAACAGAACGTGTACAGTTCATCTTCTTTTTTATACCTTTGAGGACTCAGCAAACAATTTGCTTTTACTAGACACATTCTAAACTGGGGATGTAATAGTATATTCGATTAACCAATAAACAAAAGCTTATAGATTAATGCTATATACTACATACATTTCCCTCTCCCTGCCAGTAAATTTTTTAGCAGTCTGGCCAGCAGCCTGACTCAGTCCTGGCTTGCTATGAGTCCAGGACTTACCCCTGTTGCTGCTCTGCATTTAAATTGT
Source organism: Pelodiscus sinensis (assembly GCF_052426305.1). NCBI lineage: Eukaryota > Metazoa > Chordata > Testudines > Trionychidae > Pelodiscus > Pelodiscus sinensis. Next base: position 78,318,933 of record NC_143054.1, on the reverse strand, counting down.
ATTAGGAGCCAGGCAGGCAGGCAGCCCAGCCCAGTCCTGGCTCACGCTGGGTCCAGGACCTATACCCGTTTTAGTTCTGTATTTCAAGTGTATTAGGGGCTGGGCAGGCAGGCAGCCCAGCTCAGTTCTGGCTTGCTCTGGGTCCGGGAGCTCAGACCCTGCCCTAGACAAGGGCTGCTGCCAACCCGCATTGCTGCCTCTTTATCAGAAGCAGCAGCACAGGGTGACAGGCAGCCAGTCCGCGAGGGGAGCTGGTTTTTAAACTGGCTCCCCTTGTGGACCAGCTCCTTTCTGGAACCCTGCGCTGCTGCCTCTGATACAGTGGCTGCCAGCCCTGAGCCCGGGGACTATAGAATAGTCGACTAACTGATAAAATTTCATGAGGTTACTCGACTATTCAGTTAACCGATATTTAACATCCCTGTTCTAAACATCTGAACTTTCAAATGGTTGGATTTTTTTAATAGGCTATTTTTCATTCTCTTTCCTCACCTGGTATGCATCGATTAAAAGCAGAAATGTAAAACTACTTGTTCTGTACTTCCCATACCCATTTCTAAATCAGCAACCGATTTAAGTGCTTTTACTTTGTGGCTCAGCAGGTCTGTGTTCCATGGCAAGCCTAGGTCCCGTGCTTTTTAATGTTGTAATACAATTTGTTTCTAGTCCTATCAAATCAGGAGATGCTAGACTTTCAAATTGTATAGAAACATTACTTCAGATTATTTTTAGATGTTGAAAATTATTAGTAGTAATTTTTCTGTAAATGAGAAGTAAAGCAGCTTGTTTTATGAGCAAATGAATAGGAAGAAATAGTGCCAGTAACTTTTTTTAAGAGCCACTTTTCTCTCGCATATGTCATAAATTAAATGCATGAATGGTGTGAGGAAGTATGAAGATTTTATTTGCACGTAGTTGTATGACCTGCATGTCTCTTGTGCTTAACTGTGCATGAATAATGTGGTGAATTTATACTCAAGCCAGAAAACTGTTTATACCACCACACACCATTATGACAGGATATGTATGCTAAATACATAGTCATATTATGTATTTTTCTAACTTTTGCTGGACTACTGTATAATCTTGTAGTAAATACATGTGCCTCAAACGTTAGAAATCTACACTGTTAATTGTTTATACCATCAGTACTTTCTTGGCATAAGCAAAACAGTGTGGCTTTCCATCTACAGTTTTGAATATTGTAAGTAGATTTTTATTTATTCATTTTAGTAGTAAAAATAAAGATGATAAAACTGTAAGACAACTTGAATGCTGAAGACAACTTTTTCTCTTTGAAAGCCTTCCTTCATTAGGTATATTTTTTTCATACAAGAGGAAGCCTTATGATACAGTAACACAAAATTTGTTCTAGTGAACAGTTTTGTTCAGTTGTGTTAACCTTTGTGCATGATTCCTAAAATAATACATACACAGTCTTTCATGCAAACTAGCTTACAGGCCCTAGTATCTAGATGGCAAACAAAAAAACAAAACAGAAAGTTAAGCATACTGCAGTGTATATCCTAGAACACCTTTCCTTGTTGAATGTTGAAATGTACAAAGACGGTCTTTCTTTATTCCCCAGTCTTCATTTTTACAGAGGGAGAGACTTGTTGTATCTCAGCACCACTGATTTTCAGATCCAGAGGGTGCTCAACACTTCCAACTGCTTACATAGTTTCTTGATTTCTACCCATAATTAAGGTAGCATAAAAACTGTGTGAAGGAACTTTAGAAAATATGCGGATTACTTTTTAGTCCCAAGAAAACTTATCTTGGATATAGCAGCTGATTTTCACTGATGTCGTTTTTTCCCATTTGGTAGTTTTTTCCCATTTTTAAAATTGGATTGTCCAAGGCTGATGAGAGAGAGCTAGAGGCTTCCATAATGTACCATGTTAAGTAAGTATTCACGTTAAGACACAGAACTCATCCTACTTCCAGTTTTTTTTTCTTTAACCTCTGGATCACAGAGCCTCATAGTTAAGAGTTTATGAAATTATTCAAGCAGGTGTATGCTTTATTTTTGCTAAGGATGTTAAGTTGCGGTTATCTGGCTAATTGTATAGTGAATACAATTTGTATCAACTACACAATTAGTCAAAAAGGACTGCTCTGAAAAACTGCACTGAGGGTAACTCCAGGAACCAGCTCAAACTTGGACTGATTAGTCCTGGTTCCTCCACTCGCGCTGCAGCTCTGCATTTTAAATGTAGTAAGAGCCACCTGACTCTTACTACATTTAAAATGCAGAGCTGCAGCATCCTGGACCAGCATGAGCCAGGACTGCTCGGTCCTGGCTTGTGCTGAGTCCAGCAGCCCCTGTTGAGGCGGCCAGCTCTGTCTGCTGCAAACAGAGGCTGGTGCTGGAGCAGCCTCTGTTCATGGTGGACAGGATTGGCTGCAGCTGGAGCAGCCCCTGCCTGCAGCCAGCCCAACCCTCTATGAACAGGGGCTGGTGCTGGAGCAGCCTCTCCTATCCCCATGACACCCTGCTGCCTCTGATAGAGGCAGGTGGCACTGTGGAGACGGTGCTGGAGGGAACCGACCTTTAAACCAGCTCCCCCCAGCACCAGCTCCTGTTCCTTCCCCCTTGCGAATAGTTGGTACACCAGTTGACTACTCACTAACATTCCTAAGTTTTGCAATGGTGAAGTAGTTCATTATCTAACCTCGTGAGCTATCCTGTGCTTTAAATACTAAATAGCAGGTTGAGTGGGTTTTTTTTTCTGGAATCCTAATGTTATTCCATGTTCTCATGGCTTTCAAGCAACACCCACATCTGCCGATTGAAAGTGTGTTAGGTTAGATGCCGCCACAGCATAAATTGACATTTTTATTTTAACACCCAATTTAAGAGATGTATGTGGTTTTTAACTGGATGACACTAACACCTGCACTGGGCCAGAAGCAGTCGACCACCCCCACAAACTGGAGAACCAGTCTAAAGGCCAGTGGAGTAGCTCAGTTGGGGCTGACCACCTCAGAGGAAGGAGCTGCTGCCAGAGCTCGGGAGGAAAAGCAGCAGACAGGCGCCGCAGCAGAGGCCAGCCAGCGGAGACTAGCCAGGGAAGCTCCCAGTCTGAAGGAGGCAAGTGGAGAAGACACTGGTGGTTGTGAACTGAGTAGGAAGTAGCCACGGGCAGGGACCTGGAGTCCCCCTGAGCTCAGTGTGTTATAGGTGGATTCCCCACTGAGACGCACTCACCACTGACAGGGCCGTGGGCTGGGATCCACTGGAGAGGGAGGGCCTGGGTCCCCTTACCCTCACAGACTATGACAAGGCACTCCTGTTGTTGCTACTGACTTTAGCCACTGGCCCTATTGCTCTTCGAACAGGGGTTTGCAATTGTTTTGGGCCTCTGGGCCCTAATGCCCTGTGAATGGGACTTGCTACTGACTTTGGCCGCTTGGCCTTATTGCCCCACAGACAGGGAGATTGCTAGTGACTTTGGCCACCAGGCCCTACTGCCCTGTGAACAGGGTTTCACTGATGTCTCGGGCAACTGGGTCCTATTGCCCCACAAATAGATGTTGCTGTAAACTCAGACCAGAACCCTATTGCCCCCTGAACAGGGGTTGCTTCTGACTTGGGCTGCTGGGCTCTACTGCCTGTGGGTAGGGATGGTTATGGACTTTGGCCGCTAGGCCGGACTCTTGTATGGTAGAAAGGAGGTAGTGAGAGGTCTGTGGGTATTTGGGACTGTAACACTCACAGGGTGGAGCATGTATCGCAGAGCCTGATCAGCTCAGAGTGGGCTGGGAATACATATCCCGTGGCAGATACCAAATTGACTTTTAAGATTGACAGACAGTGGCACTGTGACAGACTAAATTTTTAGCATCAGCTCTAAATATTTATTGTCCATTTGGCCCCTAAGATTGCTAAATTTTTGAAAGCCAAGCTCAAAACTTAATTCTAATCTGTAACTGTCGGATGGATCTGATGGGTCCCAAAGAAAGGAATTTGATGGACCTGGGGTGGTCAATTCTGGCCCCTCTGTTGACAGACTCCAGGCTCTCCCAGGGCCCATCAGCAGATTCGGCCGGGCTCCCTTGCCCCCGGGCCTCGCAGCTTTGCAGCCAGCCCCAGGTTGCTGGGCTCTGTTGCTGTCAGGTTGCTGTTGTTCCTCTGGCCCGGGGCCACTGGGCTCCCGGCTCTACTCCCTGCTGCCAGCCTTCCCGGGCTTTCTAGTCCATCAGTATTCAAAATGTATACTTAAATTGATGTTTGAGTTCTCCTGAATTGGATCAATACTCTCTCAAATATGCCTTCTCATCTGAAGGAAAGTGGACACCATATCCCTTTGATCAAGAAAGCCTTTTTTATTATTATTATTATTATTTCGGACTAAGACATTGACGAATTCAGTAATTCTTCATACAACCTTTGGGCGGGGCCACTGATTTATTGGTTTAAGCCCTACTTAGTGATGCCACAATGTTCACCCTTACAAAACACTATAGTTTGGCCAATGGGAGAACATCGTGGTGGATCTAGAGATGACGCTTATGGGCTATAGGCAGTAGAGAGATGAGGTACAGAATAGGGGTGGAGAAGATCTCTGAGCAAGGAGGATGGGTTGGCTTTGGCAGCATTAAGTGCGGAGAGGAATAGTTTGTGAATGAGAGTTTGGCTGAATTATGGTGGAGTTAGAGACAATAGTGGTAGAGAGAGAGAGTGAGAGCTATGTTGGAGAGGGAGGTGTTAGGACAAGGAGAGAATAAGAGGTCAAACATAAATACAATTTTTCTTCTTGCTGCTCCTTGCTGTCAAGCATCTCAATTTTCATTCTGAAAGGAGGTGTAATTGGAGGAGTGGAAAGAGCATTTCACTTTCTTTTCACTTCCTTTATCACATACCAAACATTTTCTTGTGGTACATCCAACAATGGTGTCCCAATTTTTCAGTTTGAAAATATGCCCTCCTCTGCAAGGTGGGAAGGATACTGTGGATGACAGAGAGGAAGATGAGCAGCTTGCTATCCATGACCTCAGCATATATTTTAGGACCAGTTGCTCTTTCTTCAACGATGAGCATAAAGTGAATCTACATGTCTAGTGTAAACAGGCTAGGAAATAAGATGTTAGCTCAGCTTTCAGAACATCAGTTCTGAGAGCTCTTTCTACCAAGTTAAGATGGCGCCAGTGTTTCCATTGTAGAAATCTGCAGAACAACAACTTGGAATTCAGCACGTATGCTTGCAGAATATTGTTCATAAAAGGCACATCTGATGCTTATTTGCGAGAGTGAGTCTGCAACTCTTGTTTATTTAGAAAGCTTCAGTTCACCTTCTTGGGGCTTGTGGTGCTTGCTAAACTCCCAAACGTGTGAGTTTAGTTGAAGAAGAAATGGGTACTTGCCATAAAAACTGAAGTTTCTGTGGACATTGCTGCTGCTTATTGTACTTCATGCCCACCTTTCTCTTTCCTCAGAATTTTTTGGAATGCCAACCATTCAGTGCTGCAAGAGGGTGCTTATACTGCTCCAACGGGTACCACTTTTCTGTAGTCCAGTGGCATGTAGGAGGAGAGGAGGCACATCCCTCAAGTGAGACTAGAGAGCAGGGACAGGCAAGATACAGCCTGAGGGCTGGATCCGGCCCACCAAGCTTTTTGATCTGGTTCGTGCCCATCCCTGCAGCAGGGAGCGGTGCCGATCAAAGCAGCTAGCTGTTGCGTGGCACTTTGGGGAGCAGGGAGGGGGAGGGAAAGAGAGAAAGGATTCAGCATGCTGCTCCTGCACCCAGCAAAATCTCTCAGTTCCTATTAGTCGAAAACCAGCAAATGGGAGCTGAGAGATTGTGCTGGGGGGCAGGAGCAGTAGGGACGAGGGCAGCACACGAAGTCTCTCCCTCCCTTCTTACGGCAGCGCAGTGAGCCACATGCACAGCCAGCCAGCGGGTCTGGGGGTGCTGGCAGGGAAGCCTGCTTGATAGCGCTGCTGGCCAGGAGCTGCTTAGGTAAGCACCTCCCAGCTAGAGCATGCCTCTGGCACCCCGGCCTTCTGCCCCCTCAACTCCATCCCAGACCCTTCACCCCCTTCTAAAGCCTTCCCATGCCAGAATACTCTCCTGCACCCGTACCCCCCAATCACCTACCCCAGATCACAGCTCCCTCCTTCACTCAAACTCCCTCTCAGACCCCGAGCCCCTTTCAGCACCCAACCTCCATCCCAGACCCCACTGCCCCTCCATAGGAAAGTGTGGGCCCCAGTCAAAAATTATTGTCTGCCCCCTGCTATGGAGGCACCATTTGAAGTGCCATACTTGATCTCTTTCACCTCTTTATTCAGCTTTTCTTTCCTGGATTCTTCCCTCCTGCTTTATTCCTACATACAAATAGCATGACTGGCTCGTCTCGATTTGAATAATTATAATCCATTCTCTCTCTTCTCCAACAAACTACGGGTGTTTTTTGTTTTTGTTTTTTTTTAAACTACAAAGCAGTTTTTATATGCCTGAAAAGCTGCTGAATGAGCTCCATCATTCTGCTGTCCTCCTTTAACTCATCCTATTATGGCAAGTTTTTTCACATGTCAGGGCAATCAATATTTGTGGATTGCATGTACTGCAACTTTGGTTAATGTTTGTAAAGCACTTTGTAAATGTAAACCATAATAGAAGCAGTAAGTATTATTGAGACATAATGGAATGAGTCAAGGACGCAGTGGCAGCCTTCACTGTGAACATCATTGTCTGTCACTAACACTTATTGTGAATTTTTGTATTTATAGATCTGTCAATTTCAGATACTGTACGAAATGTACTTTAAAAACTAATAAAAAAAATAGTCTTTCAGCACCTTCTTTAGAGACTAACAAAACATGTAGACGGTATTATGTTAGAGATGTTAGTCTCTAAGGATATGTCTACACTAGCCCCGCAGTTCGAAATAGGGAGGCTAATGTAGGCATTCGAACTTGCAAATGAAGGCCGGGATTTAAATATCCTGGGCTTTATTTGCATGCTCCCGTCCGGTTGCCATTTTTAAATGCCACTAGTCGAGACTAACTGCCCACGGCTACACGCAGCAGTTAAAAGGTAATTCGAACTAAGTTGCTGCAACACTATTGGTTGTTTAAGTTTTTCCAGTTACCGACTAACTCGGCTACTCCTCTGATGCTTTTAAAGATACTTTAGTTTGTCTTGGGGTGTAAAATGGTGGCGAAGTTTTGTAATATGCAACTATGATATATTATGAGACTAAGTAATATATGCTAGATTTCCTTACACATAAATATCACCTAGCTTTTAAAAAATAGATATTTCTAGAGCGTTGACAGTTATGATCTGATTTCTTCCAGTGATCAAGCCAGAGAATTATAGTTAGGGAAGTTAAATTGTGTTTAATCAGCTAATTGAGTAGTCGATGGAAACTTCAGAACTGCAGCAGGGTTAGCTCCCGACTCTGGAAGCTAAACCCACTGCGGCTCTGCCTTTTAAATGTATGAAGAGCAGAGGCGTAGCAGGGGGACTAGGAGCAAACTGGGAATCAGCTGTCCCAGCTCCCACTGGGTCCCAGAAACTGTGCCTCTGCTTTTTAAATATATTAAAAGCCTGGGACCAGGTATGAGCCAGGACAGCTAATTCCCGGTTCGTGCCCATTCCCCCTGCTATGCCTCTGCCTTCCCTGCTCATGCCCCCCCCCCCGCCGAGACAGTGTTGGGGGGAATCAGCTTTTATGCTGGCTCCCCCCACACCGGCTCCTGCTCCCCAGCCCTTGCTGCCTCTCTCTGATAGAGGCAGCAAGGGGGGAGGGAGTGAGTAGTCGAGTCCCTACTCATCTACCCAATAAGCAGGGCTCGCTGAACCACGGCGAGCTCTGCTCGCCAGCCACGCTGTCCGGCGATCTGCGCATGACTAGGAGGCAGAGATACTGGAAATTTTGGGGTCCAAGAGGAGAACAAAGATTGTTTTTAAGAAGTGTTCCCTATAATCAGAGTACATGGATGCCCACCCAGGAAAGATTCAGGTGCCATCCAGCTGATTGGCAAGTCACTCAGCAGCATATATTTCTATTGGTGGTGCACATAACAAAATTTATTCTGCATATGGATGGAAAAAATTAGAGGGAACATTGTTTTTAAGCAAACTTATTTTTGGGCTGCTGCGTTCTAAGTGGTAATTCTGCCATGGACAATTCTTAAAACAGTGGAAAAAGAACTGAATTAGATATAACATTTGGAATCAGAGAATTAGAAGGGACCTTGAGAGGCCATTAAGTCCAGTCCCCTGCCCTCACAGCAGGACCAAGCACCATCTATTTTGATAGATGCCTATGCAACCTACTCTTAAATATCTGCAGTGATGGCGATTCCTCAGCCTCCCTAGGCAATTTATTTCAGTTAAGAATTTTTTCCTAATGTCTTATCTAAACCTCCCTTGCTGCAGTTTGAACCCATTGTTTCTTGTCCTGATGGGCACATTGCCCAACATGGGACTTGAACCCATGACCCTCAAACTAAGAGTCTCATGCTCTACCAATTGAACTAGGGAGGTTGTTTTAACAGCATTGCAGCAGTTCTTCCTGTTTGTTCAAACTGTTAATCTTTCTCTGGTGAGTTTAATTCCTGTACTTTTAGGGAAATCTTATCTATTGTTCTCTATGGTTTTGCTAATTTTGTTCTTAAAATGCAAATAAGTTTGTATATTCTGATATAGACGCTCTGTTTATCATCTTCAGAAAAATATTTTTTACTTGGGTTGTACCCGTCTTACATCTCTTTTGCTGGCTTTTTGTATTTTGTAAAAAACATTTCATACTATTACTGTTGTGCTGTATAACTATCAAATTATCTAAAAATATTTCTAGTGACAACTTTACAGAACTGCTGGGTATACGTTTCTCCTAGGAAATAGAAATGGGAATTCCTGATTGAAGTGTTGTGTTGTTGGTATTGGTAACATATCACTAAAAGTTATGGACTAAAAATGGCAAAAGATCTTGATTGAGAACTGCAGTTTTCTTCACCCTTGGATGTGAATAATAGAGACTTTAGATGAAATGATGATGTCATCCTGGAGGCTGAGCCCTTCTACTTATATTTTGTGTGATCAGGTAAAGTGGTTTATGAAAAATCCTGATCTATCTTTCTCTTCTCTCTCCCCCTCCCCCTTCTTTTTGCAGAGGGCTTGTGTATGATAGCCGGAACAACCTACAAATGCGAGGTTTGGTCGTATTGCTTATTTCCAAAGCAGCTGGTCCCAGCAATACAGCAGAGATTTCTTTCCAACATGACATGATCAGCGGGATTTATTCCAGGTATAGTACAGTCTCTTACAGCAAGAGACACTGACATATGTTTATTGGACAGGGCACAACTAGCTCTGGGGGGTGGGAGGACATGCTAGATATGACTTTGGGTCCCCCATCTCCTCTCGTGGCTCACCTCTTCAGCATTATTGTTTAGCTAAGTTAATTATTTTACCCCATCTTCTCAGTGAATTAAAGAATGATTAAATAAGTTTGTGTAGTTTTAATTGTGCCTAGTATTTTTTTTAAGAACAAAAACGGTGACTTTATGCAAGTCAAAAATCAGCACTTCCCAATTTATTAATAATATCAAATGTTCCATAATTTAAATTGAGAACAATCACCTGCATTGCTTAATATCACATGAAATAATCCACTAATTAGTCAACGTGGAGGCTTATTGAGACATGCGTTATACTGTAAACAGCAGCATTAGTCAACACATCTTGCCTTCATGCTAGCCCATTTGTACCAGACTTCTGTGTAGGGGGTGAATCATGCAAGTTTCTGCTCAATTGAAATGACTACCAGGTTTGTAAACTGCTCTTGGTCCTTTGTAGACAGCAGTTTCAGCATGCTGAATGATCTTTCAGTGGATGCCATTGTAACCGGCAAGTTTAAAAACACTCTTATAGCAACAGCCACATTTGGAAAAACTGACACAAGGTTATTTTTATTTGTAATTTATTTTGTGTTGGGCATGGCTATTAATTACCAGAATAATTTTTCACTGAAGGTTTCACTTGTGAATCTGTTGATTTGGGCCCCCTGTGACTGTGGACCGGCATATGTGGCATGTCCTGCATGTCCCCTAATTGTACAGTTTCCACTGTATTGTAATAGCTGGTCTGAAGGCCATTTGGGAAGAGTCAGTATTTATGTAATTATTAAAGTTATAAATCCTTTTTTAAAATATCGGGGTATGTGAGTATATGTATAATATATGAGTGGGAAGGGTATTTACAAAGTGACAGCCACCTATGTTGCTCCTCACTGTAAGCTGTCCAGGACCAGGACTGGGACTGTCCATTTACCTCAAAGCATAATAGGGCCCTAGTCCTGATAAAGGTTTCTGGGTCCTTCCATAATGAAAAGATTTTTGAGAACTGTGTCCCATACTCTCTCCTGGCTGTTTGGCAATTAGCTATCCCTGGAACTGTGCTGAAATCATAAGTGAGATTAGAACTGGTAGAAAAATTTGAAATGTTGACTTTTTTAATGGAAATTTTATTTGAATTTTTGTGGACTACCCCACAAATGTTATCTTCACCAGCTTTGAAATTTACCATTATTTTGTGATCAGCTCTGATTCTGATAGACCAAAACCACGCAAATATACAGAGACATATTTATGACCTAATCTATTTAGAAATAGTGATTAAAAATCTGCAAAATAGAAAAGATCAAAAGAGAGAGCATGTGACTTCTAGGAGAGTATTACAAAAAAAGGAAAGAGAAGGAAAGTATGTTTGGAGAGGGGAGGGAATGACAACCTTATAGGCTTGTCTAGCAAACAATATGCAGAAAGCTAGAGTGCAAATGTACAGCATCCCAGCATTAACTGTCTGTACCCCCACTCACCCATTGTAAATTAAAAGTTCCCTTGTATGCTTTGATCTGTCCCATTCTGGAACAGGAATACATTAGTGCACATCAGTCCCATTCTGGAACAGGAATACATCAGTGCATATCAGTGCACATTGAGCGTGGAGAAACCAGAGTTCATATGGGCAGCTAGTGTACTGTAAATTTATATCCCAGCTTGTTGCACGGTGTTAGTCTAGACCAGTGGCTCTCAACCTGTGGGATGTGGGAAAGTCATATAGTCTTGTAGTCATTTTGAGAAAAGAGATACATTTTGAACATTTTAAAGCTGTAGTTAGACAAGTGCTTGGTAGAATTTTGGAAACTCTGACTACAAGAAACAAAACACTGAATTAATAATGGGCCAACTGGTTTAGCTCTGTGGACATCAGTAAAGCCATGAGGATTTAAGACCGTTGAAGATTTAGTCCAGTAATTTAAGTGCAAAAGTAAGACACAATCATAATATCTAGAATTAGACACTCAGAAGATGAAAAACCTTCGAATGCTCCCACGCAGATGATTAGGGTTCATTATTGGTTGCCAAAGTGAAAACAATGGAAATGTGCTAAATTTAAATCTTCTGTGACACTTCAGATCTGTAGCAATATGAAATATGAGAGCAATAATGCATTCTAGTCATAGCACCAAGGCACTGTTTATTTTGTACTATACATGATGCAGATACTGCTCCCCTTGAAGTAAATGAGGATTTTGCTATTTGTTTTAAATGTAAGGAGGTTTGGATCCTTTGTAGTTTTTGTGAGCTTGTGTGACAGTTTGTGGCTCTCCAAGGACACATTGTATATGGAACTTGTGTTCATTCTCTATTTTTCTCTGTTAAATAGATAAAATAAAAAGGACAAAATGCTTATAAAATCAAGGTCTAAAAGCCATTTGCAATTCCTTTATGTATTACAAATGATATTTTACAAAGACTAGTTTCCTGAATAGGAACCAAGGGACATCATTTTCCATCAGTGTACTTTTCTCTCAGATCTTGGGAAGGGCACAAGTTAGATGCATATAAAAGGCAGAACACATTCCTTGATTATATGAAATGAAGAAACTGTGTATTTTATGGATTTCAACACTTTTCAGGTTATTGAGAATACTTGTTGGAATACTCTTACGTATAATTTTCAACTCTGCTGTAAATTATATTGTCTTTTTCTTTTGCCATACTGTGTAATTAATTCATCCTATATACATATGAAAATGCTGGAATATTAATTCTGGCACTGTAAAGTGTATCTTCATTGCCTGATACTTAAATGCTGTGGACATTAGCTGCTGGATATGGCTCACTTGATCTTCAAGCAGTTGGTAATGATTAATTACTTGCTTTCCTGAAGTCCTACCATCAACTAAATTGTTCCCATACTAGTCAGAGATTATACCAGCCCAGTCTTTCTTTTCCTGGTTTGTTTTGGAATCTATGCCTGTGACCTCTTTAAATCTCTGTCCCCCAGGTGGTAGCCCTTAAATATCAGTCTGACATATTCCAGGGTGTTGAAAATATAATTTGGGAAAAGAAGGGGTGTGGCAGACCGGGCCGTGTCTGGGCACAGCTGAGGGCATCCGCTCAGGGCAAATTGCTCAGCTTTGGGGCTCCTTACAGCCCCCAGACTGGAGACCTTCCCAAATAGGCAACAAACCAGTCCCAGAGCTGCCTGCCTGAAGCCTCATGAGCAAAACCCCTCCGACATCCCAGCCATATCTGTGCCCCAGATGGCCCCGGGCCTCATACACAGGTGGGGGGTCTTAGAACCCAATTCCACCTACCCCGAACAAGTTCTGTCCGGTTCCAAGAAACCAGCCAAAGATCCCCAGTCAATTTACCCTCTGGATCTTACCCACAAATCACACTGAGCCAATCCTTTAGCATATAACATCTAAAGGTTTATTACTACAATAAAGAAAAGCATGAGAGTAAGGTTGTTAAAGGATAGTACATTACATGCATTGAATCTCCCAGTTCTCGATGCAGGCTCTAGCAGAGATGTTACAGCTGCTGGCTTAAAAGTCCTTGTTGGGCATCCTAAGATCAGGATGGGTCCACAGTTCTTTCCGGCTCTTCGATCCCTGCACTGCTGCCTCTGGGATGAAGTGCTGAGCAGAGTACCAAGATGGAGTCAGCCTGGCATCTTTATACCTCCTTCCTGGTCTCTTCTTGGCTGCAGCAGGTCACCTGGCCAGCGCCTATCACTGTGTTACCTGCTGGCAGCCCTCAGGTGTCGGTCACCATTCCCGAGGTGTGTCCTTGGCCCATTGAGTGCTATTGTCCCACAGGGCATCGCTAATTAGCATGTCCATAGGCTGGGCTCTGCCCAATGCTCAACCATATTCAGAGAGACTTCCAGTCTCCATAAAGATTACAGATTCCTAACTACACACACAGACATTATACAGATATATGAAGAGCAGATACAGAATCAGAAGAAAGTAAGCTTTTGTTTGACCCCTCACCTGGCCCCCTTTGTACCACTTTTGGGGCAAACACCCCCCCATGGCTGTAGCAGTGACCCAGCTGCTCCCCTCACAATCCAGTAACATGACAAGGGGGTATATCATTGAATGTGCTTTACCCATTTAATTCAGAAAAAGGATAAATCAGTTGCACTTATATTTTGGAATGAGGTTATCAAAAATTTTTCACGCTCCCATGTTCTTGAGTAAAATAAAGTGTAAATAAGTAGTATGTATACAGGCAGTCCCCGAGTTATGCAGATCCGACTTACGTCGGATCCGCAGTTATGCACGGGGCCGTCTCCCTGGTCTCCAGCAGACGAGGGAGAGGAAGCAAAGCGGCGGAACACGCGGGCAGCGGACAGCCCAGATGCGTCTGGGCTGTCCGCTGCCCGCGTGCTCCGCAGCTTTGCTCTGCTTTGCTCCCCGTCTCTCTGGTCTGCAGACCGGGGGACAGGGAGCAAAGCAGAGCAAAGCCGCAGAGCACGCGGACAGCCCAGACGCGTCTGGGCTGTCCGCTGCCCGCGTGTTCCGCCACTTTGCTCCCCGTCCCCCTGGTCTGCAGACCAGGGAGACGGGGAGCAAAGCCAAGGAGCACGCGGGCAGCGGACAGCCCAGACGCGTCTGGGCTGTCCGCTGCCCGCATGTTCCGCGGCTTTGCTCCCCGTCCCCCTGGTCTGCAGACCAGGGAGAGGGAGAGCAAAGCAGAGCAAAGCCGCGGAGCCCGAGGGCAGCAGGACAGCCACGGCGCGTCTGGGCTGTCCCGCTGCCCCCGTGCTCCGCGACTTTGCTCCGGACGCCTGTGGTACAGCAGCTGGGGCACTGCCGGTTGGTCCCGTAGTGCCGCTCTGGGCGCTACTGGACCAACCCGGCAGCACCCCAGCTGCTCTGCCCCAGGCGTCCTGATTCAGCCACTGCTGGTCAGTTTCAGCAGCGGCTGAATCAGGACGCCTGGGGCAGAGCAGCTTGGGTGCTGCTGGGTTGGTCCCGTAGCGCCGAGGAGCGGCGGCGCTACTGGACCAACTCAGCAGCACCCCAGCTGCTCTGGCCCAGGCATCCCCAAGTCAGCCGCTGCTGAAACTGACCAGCGGCTGACTACAGGAAGCCCCTGCCCCGGGCTTCCTGGAATCAGCCGCTGATCAGTTTCAGCAGCAGCTGACTTGGGGATGCCTGGGGTTCTTAAGTTGAATCTGTATGTAAGTCAGAACTGGCGTTCAGATTCAGCCGCTGTTGAAACTGATCAGTTTCAGCAGCGGCTGAATCTGGATGCCAGTTCCGACTTACATACAAATTCAACTTAAGAACAAACCTACAGTCCCTATCTTGTACGTAACCCGGGGACTGCCTGTAGTCTTATTTAAAATAGTAGGTCACTGAGTAGTGGATTTAGATTGGGCCACTAGTTATTTGTCTTTCTCTTTTTATACCCAAATTAGTCAATGTGTGAGACAAATGACCTAAACATAAATATGGGGCACTTGCTTGTTTTGTATGTATTTTTATGTGTGTATGAGAACTTTAGTAGGTATTATGTAATTGTTTAAAAAAAAACCCCGAAGTTGATGTTCGATTCAGCAGAGAGTCTCTTTCCTCTTCAATTCCCATATATAGCACTTGTATATTACTATTCCATGAGTAAGAAATGTAAATAAAGTACATTGACATATGCCTTTTTCTTTTTGTTGTTTTTTGTCTCCTGTTATCCTTCCTGGTTCTGCCATTTTTTTTCTCTTTTTCTCTTTCCCTCCTTCTGCACAACATGAATAGTTTTGCTTATGGAGAGCCCACATTTCTGGTTATACTGCATTGTATAAAATCCAGACAAATTGAGAGGTATGATTCTCCTCTCTCTCAGTTCTGTAGTTTGAAATAAGGGAGTGGATGCCCAAACTTTACGTTAGATCACCGCTGCTAATTTACACACAAATTAACTGCTTGTTTTTTATAAAAAAATAAGTATTGAATCCTTATACTTCATTGCAAATTCATTTCTTGTCTGATTTTACCAGGGATGGAAATCTATAGTTGATTAGATTTAGACTGACCTGTAGTTACAGGGAGGAAATGGCCACAGGCTGCAGTCTAGTAATCTAAAGCTGCATTCGTTCCCCCCTTGTTTCCTAGCCCAATGAAATAAAGCATAGTAGCAATAAACAAAACATGTTGAGTGGTAGTGAAGAGAAACAAAAATAATGGAAACAAGAAATAAGGTAATCTGTGATGGTAATATATGTGTGAATAGAAGTTCAGACTAAACTCTGAATTGCAGAGTATTATCAGCAAATGGTTAAGCTTTTTTACCACAGCATAAGGACTAGACAAGGTCTCAGCTGGGGATATTGCAGAGATGTATCTTATTAATGGGAATGCTAATTGGTGTTTGACTTCTAATTATAGTAACAATAGACCTTAACAATCAATCCTTACCTCTATTGGTGCACGTTAAGTCTCTTCATCATAAAACTGATTTCTGCTGGGACTTACTATTCTTATCCATTATCATTAGCATTGGTACAGTATCCTAAGTAGTGTATGCTTTAGGCTCAGCAAATTGAGAAGTACAGAAAACAGATAATTCTAAAAGATTCAGCATCAAAGAACAAATTAATTAGGATGGTATTCTTGACACAATTGTTGATTTAAACATAAAGGAAAACATGATGAGCATGAAATCTGTCCAAGTTCTTTAAGGAATTTACGTTTTGTTTTCAATATCTTAATAAAATTGAGGAAAATCTACTAAGAGGTGGTTTATTTAAGCAAGTATTTAAAATTATTTTGTTTAGCTTTTGATCACCAGGATTAATCTAATTTACAAGAGGTGTCTCAGGAGATGAAAAGCACATCCAACTTGATTACATATTCCTATTGATCATCTTCCACACACAACTGTAAAAATCAACTCTAAATTCAAATCTAACAGTATTATTAATTCATTACTACCAGTACTTTTCTTCATTAGCTTTTGGTTGCTTTCAACATTTGCAGTATTCACAAATACAACAATATTCACAAATATAGCAATTATATATTGAATAAGAGAAAGGAATACAATGCAAAGTATATCAGAATTCATTGTGGTAGAGATCACTGAAGAGTCTTGGAAAAACATAAAATAAAATCACTACTACAAAGGGGGAAGGTTTAGCTGCCAGCCTATATAGAATAGAGTTAAATTTGTTACATTGATTATATTGTGACCAATCAACACTCTTAATCAGGACTTTTCTGTGATTCCTTACTGATTGAATTTGTCACAGAATCATCCTTTGCTGCAGCATTCTGATCCAGAGTCTAACTTTTACTGTTGTGAAGAAACCTTCCACACATACATCAATACAGTGGTGTCAACACCTTAAACAGTAATTTTGGAAGGTAATACCTGCCTGTCCAAGAGATTGGGGGGAGAGGGTTGCACACTGAAAACTTGTCAATATTGTTAACTATTGCACTGCTTATTAATTAAGCAGAAACATGCAGGTAGTTTGCATGTTCTGCAGGCTCAAAATCTCTCCTGCTGTTTCCCATAAGTCAAAAATACCAGCTGTTCCTGGCAGCTAAAACCCTCAATTTCTCCCTGACAAATTCTATAAGTTATGCATTTTTCAATACAAATCTCTGTAGCACATTGAAAATTACAGGAACAAAATTATATAAAATTAAATATTACAATAATACTGATTGTATTTTTATTTGATTCAGTCAAAAATTTTGATTTATTTTAAATGACATATGAAGCAGAAAGGTTGTGGATTACACTGATACTTCCCCATAATTTGGATGGGGATGGATTATATTTATATTTAATTTTTGTTTACAGCTTATTTCTGGGTTGTGTACTAGTTGTGTAATGCCATAAATGAACCTAGCTACTAATGGAAGATGTCTTCATAGTTCACATTAAGCTTTACTAAATATAGTTCTTTGCTAAATCGATTTATTTTCCATTCCCCTAGATGTGCTGTGATTATTTTTTAGGGTCTGTTATAGGGCAGCCAGGGCTGATGAGTCTTCACCATGTCCTGCGGGGAGATGGCTCCAGGCCCCCTGAAAGGAATGGGGCCTAGGTCAGGGCTGGGGGTTAGCTTCCTTCAGCCAGCCCTTCAGTGCCACTGGGGTTGTAGGGCATGCACCATTGGGAGCTCCAGCAGCCATTTAAAGCTGTTGCCATAGTAGCAGTAGTCGAGAGCCCCAGGCCCTTTTAAATTCCTAGGGCAGGTGCCCTTTCTTCCTTCCACTCCCCCATTGGTATCCTTGAGGGCAGCTGCTCTGTAATGGTCCTGCCTTAATTATGCCTCAGATTCTTAAAAAAAAAGCCTATAACCAAGTTTGGCTGTTTTAGTGATTTGTCCCTTTGACTGAGTAATGTAAGGATAGTCCAACCCTTCTGGGATGTCCAAAGAGACGACAACACAAAAACAGAGTCTATGCCCTCTTTTTGGTGAAATGTAACTCCCAAGGCTTCCTTCCTGGAGTTCTAGAAAGGATCTTTTCCCTGAGGGAAGAGGAGAAAGAGAGACCATCTCTGCCTCTCACAAGGTCCTTTTTTTTTTTTTTTTTTTTTATTATTAAATGTGGCCTAATTAAGACACATGACTAGAGCCCTGCAAATCTGTGGATATCTGCATTATATCCACTGATATCTGTGGATGTGGATGCAGGGCTCTACACATGACCTTGTAGCTTCTCACCAGCTGGTGGTCATCTAAGTTTAACCCAGGTGTTGCAGGGCCCATCTCACCTTTAAAGTGGCCAGCAACTCTGTGACAGGACCTCATTAAATTCCTAGTGATTTAGTGAGACAGTGTGTCCCATATCCTGTATGAAAATATGTTGATGATATGACTGTCACATAACTGAAATATGCTTTATGTGAAATACTTCATGTGACATATCATTGGAAAGTTTATAATCTACTGAATATGATGCTTATTTGTATACGTGTATCTATTCTGTATTGGAAGTTAGAAATAGGAAGTATAAACCTGTGTTACTAATGTAGTCAGGCTAAGTGTGGGCCATTTAGTAATACTCAATGAATATAATGGCCCAATAATTAGGACAATGATCTGCGAAGAGACTTGTTTTTCTTGTAAGCCTTGGAGGAGAGACAATGCTGGGTCCTATCAAGACATGTGGCCATGTCCTCTGATGCTGGGATCCATCTTGGATGCTGTATTTTTCCAAAAGAGCAGAGAGAAAGTTTAGACTGAACACAAAGGATTTCTGCCTTTTGCAAAACCTATTTAAACATAAGACGTGGGGTAATGTAAGTCATCAATTCTCCCCTGTTACTCCACCCAAGATGACTGCTGGAAACATCTAATACTCAACTGGTGGAACGATTGGGGCTCAGGTTGAAAGGTTTTCCAGTCTGTGACAGAAGCATATTAGAACAACTTTGACAGTGAGATATTATAACCAGATTCTTAATGTATTAAGCTTAGTTTGCACGCTCTGTTTAATTTTTCTGAGTAATCTGTTTTATTCTGTGTTCTTATCTCTTATGATCACATAAATCCTACCTATTTGTACTTAATAAATCACTTTTCTTTATTAATAAATCCAAATAAACAATTATTACATGGGGTGCCAAGAAGTCAGTGCATATCTCTTTTTACATTGAAAAAGAGGGCGAATTTCATGAGTTTATACCGTAGAGATCTCTATACAGCATAAAATGGATTTATCTAGGGTTCAGCTCCCAAAAACTAGGGCTTGAGTGCCAGGTAAGGTCTCACATTGCACTGTTTACAGGGTATGTTTGCAGCCTGTGGGATGCACCCCTGCCTGTCCCTTTGTTGCAGCAGGCTAGTGTGTCTGGCTCAACAAGACAGGATTACAGGTGCCTGCCAGGGAAAGCTGACTCAGTGGGGTCTCAATACATCAGCTGTGGCATTTTAATATAAAAAAAATTATTTTGGCTCGCCCATGTAGGTTATTCTGGCTCCCACTTGTGCTGTTGGTTGGACTCATGGTAGCTAAAATACCTGGCTCTACAGGTGAAGAGATGAAAAAACAGAACAACCCAGTTTTTTCAGAAAATCTATAGTATTTCAGAAATTATTTCTGTAATGCATGTATATGACAGAATACACGTTGACACTTATTTGTGAGCATGTGTGCAACTTGATTGTGACTTCTCCCCCTAGTCTATCCTTCCAAATTCCATAATAAATGTTTGATGTTAGTCTGTTATATGTTCTTAATAAATGTTTGTAACACTCAATTCCTTTCACTCACTAACAGCTGCAGTATAATAATTCCATTGGATGCAGTTGAGTACATTTGGGTCTAAAAAAGAGTTCTAAGTAAGTAAGTTCAATATTAGTTGGTGCCTTAAAATATAAATCAAATTTTGATTTGGACACAGCAAATTTTTAATTCTTTCAGGTAATTTTTCTGTTGTGTTCTCTTCTTTTGATACATTCCTGATCACAGATTTAATTTTATCTGTATGTCTTGCTCCTTTCAGTTTGATGAAAAAAGATTTATTCTCTTAACAGGTCTACTCATTTGTCAGGCGTCCTTTTCTAATAGGCTTCAGTTGCATAAAATAGTTAAATGTATTTCATGTGTCATTAGTACTGAACCTGTTAACATTAAGGTTACGGCACCTTAACTTCCAGCTACATTGGACACAATTAAATACCAACTCCTTGGAGACAATGTTTCGGGGAAACACTTGAACTGCTAAGCAGTCATTGAGAGGATTGCTGGTGTCTATAGCTAATGGACACTACACAGTAATTGGAATCTGTATTACCCCAGTGTGATTTCTCTCACACAATCATTGCAAATAACATTTGAACTGAATTTCAAAGTCTTGAGGCCTGAAAATCAACCAGTACAGAGAGAGAAAGAGGGAAAAAATATGTCCAGAAAATTACTTGATCTTATCTTATTAGTTACGAGAGATCTTGTACTTCAGTTCTGAAGCATTGTATCTTAAATTAGGAATTTTTAAATATTATCAATTTATTTTCAGAAGTAAACATACATTTGAGAGTCAGAATATTGTTTGGTAACCATTGTGCTACATTTGTCATGAGATAGATAAGATTTCATGATTGGGTTGTTCATTGAGGAGTTAAAGGCTCTGTAATTAAGAAGAGAGCAAATTTACATTAATGTTTGGTCGACAGAAGTCTTAGCTGGTAAATCATTACTGCTAAGTAGTCTATGGCTGGCATATGCTATAGTTTTGAGAGAGGAGTCTTAGTAACAGCCAAAACTGATCTTCTAATTCTTATCTCCCAAAACTGCTCCTCTTTCTTTGTCATAGTGGTTTGCACCATGGTCCTGCCTGTCACCTAACCCTTTAATCTTTGCTTCATGTTTGCCTTTTCTTTTGACCCACACGTTTAGGTCATCTCTGAATCTTACTGCTTTTTCCTTCATAACATCTCGTACATCTGACCTTTCTTAGACCACACTGCTAAAACTCTTGGCCAGCCTTGCTCATTTCATACCTTTATTTTCACAATCACCTCACTGGTTGCAGTACCTACAACCCCTTCCAGGTCTATTCAAAATGCTGCTGTTCAGATTCTCTTGATTCACTGCTCCAACTGTCACGTGTGTCCTCTTAAATTCTTCTGTTCTGGTTCCTGTATTCCACTATATCAGGTAAAAATGTCTTTGTCCTTACCTTCAAAGCCTTTCACAATTGAGTTCTTCCCTATTTTATTATCATCACAAGTTAAGAGGGCAGTTTATTGGTTGTTCTAGTTGCTTCTAAATAAACATTTGGTATTGATCAGTGGGCAGAGACAGGCCTTTTCATGTTCTTTGACCTTCCTCTCTGCCATTACCTCCCTCCCTCTCCTTCTCTTGCTTTCACAAAGTAACAGTGAACTGTCACTCAATTCAGATAGCGAGGTGTATGTGTCAGGTTTAGGAGGTTGTTGTCATTGCAGCTGTGGGAGGGCACAGATCTATCTGTATGTTGAAGTAATTATGTCAGCCTGTATGGTGTAGGTAAATCTGGACTTACTCATAAATGAACACTGATCAGGTTTCTCGTGACAAGCAAATACATTTTTGTGGTGTATTTAAATGCTTATTTCACGAGATCACAACTTCAGGTGATTTGTCTTGGGAACAAGGATTACGTAATGGAAGGAGGGTAGTTAACTCTTCTGACTTCAGAGATTGGTCGTTGGAATAATAAATTGGGTCTCCACCCCCTCTCCTGCTTTAGTACAGAAAGTTGTTGGATTTTCAGAGAATCTCAAGCTCTTCTGGGAGGGCTCCCTGGTTGCCCTGAGCAGTTGTGTGAATGGACCAGTAGCCTTGGAGGCAGTGGCCAGAGCAAATGCGATCTCAAAAGGGAGAAGGCTGGTAACAGCTTGGGATGGCTGCTCATTTGTTATCCCTTTTACTGCTCCTAAGATGTGTGTCCTTAGGAATGATGTTGCTGAGGTTAAAGATTTCATAAGTATATGGCCACTAAGCCAAAATATTCCTTCTTGTTGGTCTCCTGCCACTACCAGTAAGGAATTAAATCCCATTTTGTCTGCATTGTGTAGAAAGCTGTTTTTAAAACAAAACAATTATCACAGTTCCCTCTATTGTGTGTGTTGCTGTGTGCATTCCCCTTTAATTTAGTCCAGTGTGTGTTGCTCTCTGCATTCCCTTTTAATTTAGTCCATTGCCCTGTGTACATTATAACTGAGTCAGGGCACTTGGTTTTGTTTAGTACTGAATGTACCTATTTGGACAAATGCCAGTTTGGAAGATGGGGAAAGAGTGGAGGACACTGTTGTGCCGATGATGAAATAAATTGATGACCTGCATTTGACTAAACCTGATAATACTGTTGGTATAAAGCAGATTACAACTTTCAGGCAGTGGAAATACTGTGCTTTTGTTCTCATGTTGGTGCAAGCAATGCACAAAACCCCTGTCCCTGTCCTGAAGGGTTTTATATCTAAAATTTCTAAGTGGAATAATTTGTATTTTGTGGACTCAGTAAAAAACTTCAAAATGTGACTTGTCAATGCTGCCTGCCATTCTGAATTTTGGGGTTTGGTTGTATGTTTTAATCAGCTAAGAAGGGCATCCTCATTTGTTTTGACACAACATTGTCACCGAGAAATCTAGAACTACTGTCACACCCACATAGCTCTTAAATCTAAAAGGAAGAGAACAAATGTCCCCAAATATTTTTTTCCTGTTAGAAACCCCCAATATATAACTGGGTAAATAGTGTTTTAAATGCCTCAATATGGGTTTACTTGAGAGTTGCCATTCCAGACTTTAATAAATGAGTTTTTAAGCTTCCATGAAATATTTAATTGCTTTTTGTAAACTTTTAAACACTGTTAAAGGAATAAACTGTGCATAAATGAGAAAGTTCAAAGCCAAGTCTGACCATTCATCTTCATCTTATAATTCTGTAACTTTTAACACTTTGTGTCACAGCCTTACTATTTTTAATGTAGTATTTATTTTAATTAAATAATATAGTGTTTGCTCGTTTAAAATGGTATACCTTTGTTCATGTCAAAGCTATACTGGCAGTAAAATTCTTTTTTCTTTGTAATCCCCTGTTAGGTAATAGTTGAGAAAATAATAGATTCCAGGGACCTTTGATCCACTATTACTATAAAATAAAATGCAACTTAATTTTTTTCCCCTGGCCATAATGGCTTTAACCTTGTGTACTAATTTGAATGTGCTTATGGGGACAGAGTCTTAAATGAGACACAAATGAAGGAAAAAAATGATAATGCTGCCACTGTATATCTAATGAGCACTGTGTAATAAACCATAACCTCTTCAACATTTCTGTGGAAAATGGTGTGATTATTTTGGATGGCTGGCCCTTTGTGTATGGCTCATTACCATCTGGCATAATGTGTATTGATAGATCCTGTAATTGTCAACTCCTATTTGACATGCTGCCTTTAATAAATGTGACTTGCATGGCTGGAGCCAACTAATGGTAAACTGTAATTAAAGAAAATATATATAGTTAGTAAAATATGCACCTGTACACACATGCACACATGCACAAAGTATTTTGGTAGATGGTCTCTCTTTTTATCAGTTTTCTAGTCTTTGTGTATTTCCTACTTCAGCATGATAGTGTAGCAGCCAAGTACATTGCTTTGCCAACAAAAGCCTAAGTATCAAAAGACAGGCATGGGTCTTGAACAGTGTTTCGTCTTGCAGAACCTGCTAATAGTGAAATATTTTGAGCAGATGATTATCCATATATAGCACAGTAGAATAAAAGTTGATATACACGTGCTAGAATAATGGGGCACCAATCCTGATTAGGATGCTAGGCTGCTACCATCACGGAAATGATAGATAATAATTGCAATGTGAAAAATACAGATCTGGTTTTGATGATTCATAACTTAGAATTAAATTCTTCTCTGGAAGAAATGAATTCAGTAATAACAAGGTTGTCTGTGGCAAACAGGAAGGTTCACTCTTACAAGTATGGCGATCAACATCGACTTCTGTAGTGTTTATGTTGTCATTTAAAAAAAGTTTCTTATCCTTATGGCTATGCTGATAACCTTGCAAATGTGAACAGACTGTAAATTGAGGTAGACAGTCAGCTTCAGGGTACTGCTGTTGCTACTCATAGTTTTCCCAAGATGCTTCAGAATGAATTTAGTAAGAGTCAGGTCAATATTCTTCAGAATGCTATGGGCACAGCAAAACTTGACAGATCGGTTACATGTTCCTGTTTTGCAAAACTGTGAGGAACAACAGAGGTGGACACTAGAGCTGTTCACTTGGTAGAACCAAATACAGACTTGGGAGGGTAATACTAATAACCCCCTCCCTTCTAAATCCCAGCAGCAACCAAGAGGTTTTAGAGTAGGGGGAGAAAGCAGAGAGAAGGAATGCACATTTTTTTCCATCAACCAGGGTTGATAAAGGGGCTCTAGAATTTATCAGATTCCAATCTTTTGGAGACTACTGAAGATAAAACCACTCAACAGAGCCCAGGCACAGAACCCTGGAAAGACTCCCTTGGGCATTGTCCTTGGACAATGTGTGTCAGTCACTTAAATTAGTCTTTGGGTAGCAGGCTTAATCCCCTAGCTGTTAGGCCACTGGAGATTTTTTCAAATCCTTTGTATGAGAAAGGGATGATTGAGAGGAGAGATATGGATGCAGCATATAGGGAAGGGTGGTAGAAATTTCAGTTGGAGTGTGACAGATTGTACCCATGTACATGCTATTTGAAAACTCAAAATTTGCTGGGTTTTATTGTCCTAATAAAATGCCTATGGCTGCATTGTATGTGAAGTTACAAGATTCCACTGTATGGTGTTCTTAACACATGCTTCAAACTGAGGTTGGCGAACAAGCCTGCCACAAACAAAAGAATGTGTTCTCTGCTTAACTCACATTTATGCAGTACGCATGAAGCAGAAAGGGTAGACAAAGAAACCTCAAACAGGTGAGTGAAAGCAGCAGGGAATGTCCTTCCAACTCTTTGTCTTCTGAATCTCTGCTGGAAATCTTTTCGGGGGTAGGAGTGGGGACTGACACTGTAAAAAGGAGGGACAAGTACCTCAGGCCATCCCTCTACTATCCATCAATTCAGTGCATTAAAGGGACAAGGAAGTAGCCATTGAACTACTAGAGAAAGGGTCCTGACCTAAGAAATTTGCTTAGCAAGACTTCTGAAAACATATTGTGAGGAAAACTGCTTGAATTTAACATTGTTAGGCTCTGATTATGTTTTAACTTATAACCATTTTTGACATTTTATGTTTTCGTACTTGTACCCCTTAAAAAAATGTGTCTTTTTGTAGTTAATAAACTTGTTTTATCTAATCCAGATTGATGTGTTTGTGAAACTCCATTTGAGGTAACAGGATGGAGTATATACTTTCTGTTGATGATATGATAGACTGTAGATACATTGGTATCATCCAAGAGATGGCTGGCAGTACCAGACATACATTTCAGAGGGAAAATCTAAGAATAGGAGTGAATTGGGGGTCACCCTTAAGTATAACCAAGGTTAGTAAGAGCTGCAGTGTGGCTTGCTGCAGCCTACACACAGACATAGCTGTGAGTGACTTACATTCTGGAGGCTGTTGGTGAACAATCCAGACTGAAGGCTATATCAGCAAAGCATTGTGAAAGGTTAGAAGACCGGGTGACACAGCCACTCATTAGTTTGGATTGTACCCTGTGTATGTTTCAGAATGGGAAAAGGAGACAATTAAATTTAAGTAGAGACACAATTATGCAGAAGACTCTACGATAAATTCTAGGAAGGGGCAGGAGGAAGAAATAGTTGATTGAAGGGAAAGAGGCATTAGAAAGGCAAGATACACAGTAGCTACCGTATATTCTGGCGTACAAGACGACCTCTGAAGTTAAAAAACATCCCCCAAAAATCGGGGGTCGTCTTGTACGCCGGATGCCCCGCCGCCGGAGCCCCTCCGCGGCTTTGAAAGCCTCGGGGGAAGCCGGCGGCGGGGCATCCCAGGCGCGCATGGGATGCCCCGCCGCCGGCTTCCCCCGAGGCTTTCAAAGCCGCGGAGGGGCTCCGGCGGGCGGGCAGCCCATGCGCGCCTGGGATGCCCCCCCGCCGGCTTCCCCCGAGGCTTTCAAAGCCGCGGAGGGGCTCCGGCGGGGGGGGGGGGGCGAGCCCAGGCGCTCCTGGCGGCTTTGCTCCCGGTGCCTCTGGTCTGCTGGGGACCATCTCCAGCAGACCATGGACACCGGGAGCAAAGGAGGCGGAGGGGCGCTGGGGTATAAGATGAAACCCTATCTTTTAATTAAAAAGATAGGGGGTCGTCTTATACGCCCAGTCGCCCTATACGCCGGAAAATACGGTATGTCTACACTGCAGAGTTTTTGAGCAAAAAGTTGTGGAGCATCCACCCTACAAGCCCGTTCTTGCGCAAGGAAAAAGTACAGTAAAGCTTAAGAATACAGGGCTTTTTGCACAAGAGTTATTCCTCTCCCCAGGAGGAATAAGCCTTTTTGCACAAGAGCTCTTGAGCAAAAAGGCATTTGTGGACAGGCAATAGGGGTTTCTTGCGCAAGAAACCCCCATGGCTAAAATGGCCATCAGAGCTTTCTTGTGCAAGAGAGCGTCCACACTGCCACGGATGCTCTTGCACAAAAGCACATGGCAGTGTGGACACGCTCTTGCACAAGAACTTTTTGCGCAAGAACTCATGCGCAAAAAGTTCTTGTGCAAGAAGCCTGCAGTGTAGACATAGCCAGTATGTTTTTTAATTATTGGAAATAAAAAAATCAATTGACAAAGTTGCAGTTTAGTCTGGCACCCTGGCAACCTGACCAGTGCCAAACGAGAGAATTTGCCAAACCACAGGAGATCAATATTGTCTAGCAGCATTACCAACTAGGGTTGCCAGATGGTTTCAACAAAAATACTGGACACGCTTGACATTACATCACAATCTACATTACATCTTATTTAGAAAATACCGGACATCTATATTTTGTCATTTATATTTTTTCAATTTGTTTCCCCGAACAGAAAGCTCAAATACTGGACTGTCCAGTTCAAAACTGGACACCTGGCAACCCAATTACCATTGCTTACTGGGCTCTTAGGAAACACTTAGGGGTAATTTAGAGCTAACAAACAGCACAGAACACTGAGAGCGAGGACTAGTGGCTGTAAGCAAACTTTATGGGACTGTGTGAAACTTGGCCACATTCATGATAAGTGGACATCCAGTTACCTAAAATCATGCCAGGCCCTGGATGTTGCCAGACCAGAGTGTGCTGGACTAGAAAACTTTGACCTGTACACAATAAACTGTAGTGAACTGATTTATTTCTTTAAATTTCATGTGTTTTGAGGTGGCTGATTAGCAGGTTACCTTTACATGTTGCAACTTTAAAAGGGTGCCAGTGTACAGATGTTGTCTGTATAACATACTAAAGCAATCATCTTGTGATGGAATGGTGTGTGTCTCCACTCTTTTTTTTTTCTTCATGATTTCTTTTCAGCTGTGAAAACCATCTGTAACAACAACAACAAAATGTTTTTTAAACAGAAAACTTACACTTTTCTTTCTCTTCTTGCTAACAGTATGCGCATAAGTGGAGATTTTCTATCTCTATTGTTCTCTTTACTGCTTATTATGTACTGACTCTTGGGTCACATTTCCATTAACTATGGAATTGTCTTTGATAGACAAGTGCCAACGAGAATTGTAAAAGTCTTACCATCACCTTTTCAGGTGTTCAACACCTCAAGGAATCAGTTACAAAAGCCCTCAGATAAAATGTCCTAATTGCACCCTGAGAGCAGCAAACTGTGTCTGTCAAGCCAAGCAAAGAAAATGTGCAGTTCTCACAGAAAAGCCATCACACATGTTCAGGCATAAGACCTATTGCTATATATACAAATAGATAAACAGCAGAAATAGAGAACTTTGAAAAAGTTTCTGAACAATTGCCAATTTATTTTTCACTTTATATTAACTCTTGCCACTCATCTGAACAAGACTGAGGTTACATCTACACTGCAGGCTTCTTGCACAAGAAGTTTTTTGCGGAAAAGATCTTTTGCAAAAACGACTTGTGCTTTTGCAATGTGGACCTGCTCTTGCACCAGAGAAAAGTGATGCGCTTTTGCTCAAGAGAGCGTCCAGACTGCATTGACGCTCTCTCACAAGAAAGCTCTGATTGCCATTAACAGAATGGCCACCAGGGCACCCGTGCGTCTTTCATTAGGCTGTTTTTGCGCAAAAAACCCTCTGTTTTCCATCCACACACACGTTTTGTGTGCAAGAGCTCGTGTGCAAAAAGGAGTTATTCCTCATAGAAAGAGGAATACCTATACCGCAAAAACCCCAGTGTCGATTAGTTGTACATTTTCTTGTGCAAAAATGCCCTTGAGGTGTGGACGCTGTGTGATTTTTTTTTGCACAAAAACAGCTGTTTTTGTGCAAAAACTCTGCAGTGTAGGCAAAGCCTGACTTTAGTATTGTATTACTCTGAAATCATGTAATCTGTTTCAAAGATGATTGTCGTGCTGATATTAATGCAAGGTTTGAAGCCCACATTACAATTATGACAAATGGCAAAAGGATTAACAGACTATACAGATTTTGATTTTGTACAAGACAGAATAGGTTTGAATGAATAATTGGTTGTGTTTTTTTCATTATATATTTAACAATGTGTTTTTGTGTCATCCCGATTGTCCTTTTTTTGCTTTTTTATCTATACATGCACATTTTTTCATGTTCTAAGCATTCCTCTTGAGTGTAAATAGTTAATGGCTATTGCAATAATTTAACATTATGATATATTAGCTAACACAATATTAAGAGTCACTATCAGGAAGTTTAAGCTCAAAATTTAAGTTCTTTATAAAATGGTTTTCCAAAACTCAATATAGCTAGACATGTAAATGTATTTTCATGATTTTAAAACAAAGACAATGAAAACAGTTCAGTTCAGTTTACGCATTTCATCTGCAATGTTTGCAACTCAAACTTAGCAATCCTATGTTATGAGAACAAGTGAACTTGACTAGTTCATTTTCACTGTCAACACTGAATTAAATGTAAAAATAAGCAGACCAATATAATTGGTAAGTACATAATTTTATAATTTTAATAATCTGAAATACTATTTTAGCAGGAACATGGATCAGCATTTTAAAAAAAAACCCACTTAAACTAGTCACCAAAATCTATATTTAGACATCTAATTAAATAGTCTGATTTTCAGCAGTGAGCTCCTATAGCTCCTACTGAAGTCAATAGGAATTATGGGTGCTCAGCTTCTCTGACAGTCAGCCCCACTTAATAGTTGTGACTAACACTGAACACCCAAACTTTAGAGAGACTTTTGAGTCCATTTTTAACCTGATAGTATCATTTAAATATGCAAAGGCTTTTGGAGATAATGGTCAATAGTGCTCTTTTTCAAAAATGTCCAATACATTTTCTCATTTTAGTGGCACAGATTAGTGGTAATCTGAGTTCTACCTGTAAATTCAAGATAACCAATAATTATTTACTTGAAAAGTAGTTCCATACGCGGCACACTAGCAGCAGCTAGATGCATTGAAATCAAATTTTAAATCACTAATTTTAATCATTATTTAAATAAGCAAGCAAGAAATTTTGATTTAAATTATAGATTTAAATGGTAATTTGTTTGTTTTTTGTAGTTATTTGCCAAAATTGATGCTCATTAGTAACAAAACCTGTTGATTGGCAACTAAACATAGCCTTTAGCCTGGGTTAAATTTGGTGCTACTTTTTGCTAACCAGGAGGATGGACTGTAACTGTACACATAGAATCACAGAATACTAGAACTGAAAGTGACCTTGAGAAGTCAAGTCCAGTCCCCTGCCCTCACAGCAGGACCAACCACCAACTAGATAGTTTCTGTCTAACCTCCTCTTAAATATCTCAAGTGATGGAGATTCCACAACTTCCCTAGGCAATGTATTCCCGTGTTTTAACCATCCTGACAGTTAGGAAGTTTTTCCTAATGTCCAACCTAAACCTCCCTTGATGCAGTTTAAGCCCATTGCATCTTGTTCTGTCACCAGAGGCCAAGGAGAACAATTCCCCCTGCCTCCCCCCCGTGACACCCTTTAGATGCCTGAAAACCCCTATCATGTCCCCTCTCAGTCTTCTCTTTTCCAAACTAAACAAGCGTAATTCCTTCAGTCATCCCTCATAGCTCATGTTTTCTAGACCTTTAATCATTTTTGTTGCTCTTCTCTGGACCTTCTCCAATTTCTCCACATCTTCCTTGAAATGTACAGTAAACTTCTGATAATCCAGCACCTTTAGGACCCAGGGGGTGCCGGATTATCAGATATGCCGGACTATTGGAAGGGGGGGCTATGAGGAGTCTGGGGTAGGGTGCGGGGGACTGCCACCCCAGGCCCCTCATAGCGCCCCCTTCCGATAGTCCAGCTCTGCCCCAGGCGTCCCCGATTCAGCTGCTGCTGGTCAGTTTCAGCAGCGGCTGAACCGGGGATGCCTGGGACAGAGCAGCTGCGGTGCTGCCAGGTTGGTCCTGCATCGCCAAGGGGCGGGTGCTACGGGACCAACCCAGCAGCACCCCAGCTGCTCTGCCCCAGGCGATTCAGCCGCTGCTGAAACTGACCAGCGGATGATTCCAGGAAGCCCGGGGCAGAGCAGCTCTGCTCCGGGCTTCCTGGAGTCAGCCGCTGGTCAGTTTCAGCAGCGGCTGACTTGAGGACACCTGGGACAGAACAGCTGGGGTGCTGCTGGGTTGGTCCCGCAGCCCCGAGGGGCAGCACTATGGGGCCAACCTAGCAGCTCCAATTGTCCAGCAGCCAGAGCACTTACGGGTTCCTGATGGTGCTGGACCATCAGGAGTGCTGGAGCATTGGATGCCGGACCAATGGAGTTTTACTGTACTCAGAACTGGACACAATATTCCAATTGAATGCAGAGTAGAGTGGGTAGAATGACTTCTCGTGTCTTGCTCACTGCACTCCTGTTAATGCATCCCAGAGTCATGTTTGGTGGGGTTTTTTTTTGCAAAAGTGTCAGACTGTTACCTCATATTTAGCTTATGGTCCACTATGACCCCTAGATCCCTTTCTGCAGTACTCCTTCCTAGACAGTCATTTCCCATTCTGTAATGTGTGAAATGGATTGTTCCTTCCTACTTCACATTTGTCTTTATAAAACTTCATCCTATTTACCTCAGACTGTTTCTCCAGTTTGTCCAGCTCACTTAATAAGTGTACTGTTTATATACCATCATCTGAATTGTTGATGAAGATATTGAACAGAACCGGTCCCATAACAGACCCCTGCGGAACCCAACTTGTTATGCCCTTCCAGCATGACTGTGAATCATTAACTACTCTCTGAGATTGGTTATCCAGCCAGTTATGCACTTACTTTATAGTAGCCCCGTATAAGTTTTATTTGCCTACTTTATTGATAAGAAGGTCATGCAAGACTGTATCAAATGTCTTACTAAAATCTAGGTATACCATATCCACTGATTCTCCTTTGTCCACAAGACTCGTTATCCTATCAAAGAAAGCTATCAGATTGATTTCACTGGTCTACAATTTTTTAGAAGTCGTCTGCTTCAGAGATAAAATGTGCTATTTATTATGTATTTTGATGTGCTGAATTCAAATATGACAATTAAAACAACTGATTGGCTACTGTTTCCAAGATATTTAAGTTTTTACATTTTACGTCTATGTATATTGTGTAGATAGTAGAGTTTTAATCATAAATTGTAAACCTAGGTCTTTTCATGTGTTTATGGTTGCTTTACATGATAATATTTCACCTGTCCTATTTATGTAACACTTTAAAAATCAGCGAAAGGGTTATATAAATAAAATTTATTATGAAACAAAAGGCAAAAAACCATTATGTGCATAGTTTAGTCCTATTCAGTGTCTACTCGGCGCTTCTTGGCTTGTCTCTTGTATTCATTAAATGGAGCATCTCTTGTCACTGTCCAGCAATAGTCTGCAAGCATTGATGGGCTCCATTTGTCCTGATAGCGTTTCTCCATTGTTGCAATGTCCTGGTGAAATCGCTTGCCGTGCTCGTCGCTCGCTGCTCTGCAGTTCAGTGGAAAAAAATCTAGATGAGAGTGCAAAAAATGTATCTTTAGTGACATGTTGCAACCAAGGCTTTTGTATGCCTTGAGGAGGTTTTCCACCAACAACCTGTAGTTGTCTGCCTTGTTGTTTCCGAGAAAATGTATTGCCGCTAACTGGAAAGCTTTCCATGCTGTCTTTTCCTTGCCACGCAGTGCATGGTCAAATGCATCATCTCGAAGAAGTTCACGAATCTGAGGACCAACAAAGACACCTTCCTTTATCTTAGCTTCACTTAACCTTGGAAATTTTCCACAGAGGTACTTGAAAGCTGCTTGTGTTTTGTCCATGGCCTTGACAAAGTTCTTCATCAGACCCAGCTTGATGTGTAAGGGTGGTAACAAAATCTTCCTTGATTCAACAAGTGGTGGATGCTGAACACTTTTCCTCCCAGGCTCCAATGACTGTCGGAGTGGCCAATCTATCTTGATGTAGTGGGAATCTCTTGCACGACTATCCCATTCGCAGAGAAAACAGCAGTACTTTGTGTATCCAGTCTGCAGACCAAGCAAGAGAGCAACAACCTTCAAATCACTACAAAGCTGCCACTGATGTTGGTCATAGTTTATGCATCTCAAAAGTTGTTTCATGTTGTCATAGGTTTCCTTCATATGGACTGCATGACCAACTGGAATTGATGGCAAAACATTGCCATTATGCAGCAAAACATCCATGACTTCTAGGAATAACATGATGCAATTCATATAATGTATGATGCAATACCAGCTTCAGATTGCATCATTCATTGTTTTGCCTAAAAAGCAAGTACTGTCCAAACCCAGTCATAGATTTATTCATAGATCCAGTCAAAGATGTATTTTAGTCATTTCTGGTTTAAATTGAGATCCCTTCTCTTTATAACTCACTTATCTCTACCATTCGCAAGTCAAGGGTCGTATATACTGACTCAATAGCATATCTTGAAAGCTAGAGCCAATTAACAATTTTAAGCATCATTTTAGTTCTCAATGACCCAGAATTAGTAAAGTTTGACTACATTTATTTCAGAAGCATTTTGGCTGTAGAGCAGTGTTTGACATGATTTGTTCTTTACAAATCCATGCTGGCTGTTACCTATTACCTTATTATCTTCTAATTGTTTGCAGATTAATCCCTTAATTGCCTGCTCCATTATCTTTCCGGGCACGGAAGTTAAACTGACTGGTCTGTAGTTTTCCCGGTTGTTCTTATTTCCCTTTTTATAGATGGGCATTATATTTGCCCTTTTCCAGTCTTCTGGAATCTCTCCCGACTTCTATGCTATTTCAAAGATGTTAGCTAAAGGCTCAGATACCTCCTCTATCAACTCCTTGAGTATTTTTGGATGCATTTCATCAGGGCCTGGTGACTTGAAGACATATCTAACTTTTAAGTAATTTTTAACTTGTTCGTTTTTTTATTTTAACTTCTAAACTGATCCCATTTCCACTAGCATTCACTATGTTAGGCATCCCTTCATCATCAACTTCTTGGTGAAACAAAGTCATTGAGAACCTCTGCCATTTCCAAGTTTCCTGTTATTGTTTCTCCCTCTTCACTGAGCAATGGGCCTACTGTGTCCTTGGTATTACTCTTGCTTCTAATATTTTTATAGAATGTCTTCTTGTTATCCTTTGTCTCTAGCTAGATTGAGCTCATTTTGTGTCTTTGCCTTTCTAATCTTGCCCCTGCATACCTATATTGTTTGCTTATATTCATCCTTTGTAATTTGACCTAGTTTCCAGTTTTTATATGACTCCTTTTTGATTTTTTGGATCATGCAAGATCTCCTGGTTGAGCCAAGGCTGTCTTTTTTTTTTTTTTTTTTTTTTTTCCTTTGCCATACTTTCTATCTTTCCGACGCAGTGGAATAGTTTGCTTTTGGGCCCTTAATAATGTCCCTTTGAAAAACTGCTAACTCTCTTCAGTTGTTTTCCTCTTAGTCTTGCTTTCCATGTCACCTTACTTAGCAGTTCTCTGAGTTTACTAAAATCTCTCTTCCTGAACTCTGTTGTCTCTATTTTATTTAAGCTGTGACATAGCTTAATTTACATTTATTTTGATTTTTGTTTTTCACTTTTCTGATATTAGAAAATGGTGAATGATGCATTTCTTATTTACTAGATTATTAATTTTTCCCTGTAATTTGTCAAGTGCTGTTAGATCAAATTAAATTACAATTGCACAAAAAGAGAATTTTATTTTTTATTAACTAACACTGCCTTAAAAGTTTTAAATATATAAGAATTTATCAAATAAATCACCAATAGGTGTTTTGCATTTCCATTGAATTGCTTTATTAAACAAAGGAAGTATTGCCCATAGTTAGTCAGTACATTACAGGCTACCCCTGACTTGCAACGCCATTGGCTCCTGGGGAAACATCGCAAGTCGGGGGGCATCATAAATCGAACCTTCATTTACGATAGGCAGCATGCGACATTGTAAATGTGGGCTGAGGACATAAGTGGGTTTTTTTTGGCCCCTTCTGCACTTACAAAAATGATTGTAAGTGTGGGGGGTCGGAACTTGGGTGGTCGCATGTCGGTGGTTTCCTGTACTTCTGGTCACCATTGTCCTTCAGATTTTATAATTGGTAGCTCTCATTCTTATATACAGTAAAACCTGTGTTATCTGGCACGCCAGGGGATTAGAGCGTGCCAGTAACCTAAAAATTCTGGTTATCTGGGGTGGGGAGAGCCGTGCGGGGTCTATGGGGGAGGGGGATGCGGGGGGGCATGGGAGCCATGCAGGAACCGGGATGAAGCCTGGTGAGGGGGGCTTGGAAGCCGGGGGGCAGAAGGCAGAGATGGCTGACCTATTGGGGGTGCCAAGAGCCGCGGGGGGAGCCGAGATGCTTGCTCCTTGCTTCTGGCTGCCTTTCGCCCCTCCTCCAGGTACATGTAGCATGTTTGTCTGAGGAGCTTCCCACCATTTAAAGGGCCAGTTTCTTCCGCCCCCCCCCTGACTTTTTTTGCCTGCTTCTACAGTTTTCCAGATGCTTAAGTTCCGGATAGTGCAGGTTTCACTGTACCTAGTTTTTATTCACAGCTTAGAAAAATAAAACAAGCTTTCCTGCTTTTCAGTTCCCATCCATAACAATACATTGGTTCTTAACATTTTGAATGAACCAGTCATTGAACTGAATTAGTTGAATGAGTTGAAATGATGACAATATCTCTGACTCTGCTTGAGAGACTACTGCTGTCGAAAACAGCTTTAGTATTTTGACAAACTCTGTTTATAGGTGCTGAACCAGTGACTTTCATCAGTTCAATGGTTTCAGTTTCTTTAAAATTTGGCAGCAAATATGTACTGCTTAATATTTTTTGTATTTAATCCAAATGATTTAAATATAATAAATTAGGACTTAGCATAAGTTGTCAGTTTCAAATTTAATTACAAATAAATTTATTTAAAAAGCTTTAATTTAAATACAAATCTGATTTAAATTTAAAAAAATCTGATTTTTTTTTTTTTTTACAGTGATTGATTTTTATCCAGCTTGGCTGGCTGGCTGGCAGGCAGGCAGTTCATCTGCTTTCCTCCTACCTCTCCTTCTCTCCCACTCCACACAAAGTACAATAGTTGCTGAATCAGACTAAGTGGATAGTCATGCTGCCTCAAATCAGGTGACAATGAGCATCAGATTGTGGTAGACTCAAGAGTAAGGAGGACAAGTGGGTGGAACATGTGGGGAGCAAGGAAGAGGAAAAACAAAGAACTGAAAGAATGTAGCGGATAATATTACCAGATCAGGTTGAGAGCCAAAGAAATCAAAGGAAAGGGGAAGTAGACTGAAAGAGAGCAGAAGGAATGATAAGAAGAGACACTGAAAAGGAAAGTGACACATATATGTTGCCCCACTCACTTCCACAGCTTCCAGAACACTCCCATATATGCTTACCTGACTCCAACTATAAAAGGCCACAGGATAGATGTCCTGGTGCTTTATTTTGCAAATCCATCCCACCCACCCACATGGGTGCCTCCCCTTTTTTGTGGTACTTGTAGAGCCCTATGTGGATGCAAAATTGGTACCCTCGTCCGCATCTGCATCTACAAAAATGATCCACAGATCTTTGCAGGTGCAGATACCCATGGATATGAAACAGAGATCTTCAGATTTGCAAGGTACTCAACATAAAATTTGTATCTTCATCCATATGCATGAATGTGGATACTTGCAGATATTTGCATATTTGCAGGACTTTAAGCCCCTCATAATGCCCTCTGTGAGGTAAGGCAGTGCTGTTATCCTCAGTTTACAAATGGGGAACCTGAGAGAGAGTGAGTAGCTTGCCCGAGGGCACACAGGGAAGTGGTACAGCAGGGAATTGAATTTAGGCTAGAAGCCATCTTTCCTGTCATCTGGTCATTGTAAATGTTAAGTTTGCAGAGAAATAGCTAGACATGTAATACTGATTCTTTTTGTTTCCAGTGGCTACTTTTCATTAAAGACTGCTAAAAATACATTGGAAGCCACAAGTGCTCAGCATCTCCAATGATTAGTTTACATTTATTTAGGAATCAAACTTTAAGCAGTCAGTTTTGAAAATTTTAGCCATTAAAATGCTGTTCTGTTATTAGGGCCCAAATGTATGGTCCATTTTGATCAATTTCACGGTCATAGAAGTTTAAAAATTGTAAATGTCACGATTTCGACTATTTAAATCTGAAATTCCATGGCATTGTAATTGGAGGAATCCTGACCCAAAAAAGCAGTTGTGGGCTGTTTGCAAGGATATTGTTGAGAGGAGGTTGCGGAACTGCTACCCTTGCTTCTGTGCTGCTGCTGGTGTTGGCGGTGTTGCTTTTCTTCTGTGCTGTTGTCTGTAAAGCTGGGCCTTCAGTCAGCAGCTGCCACTGCCCAGCCTCCCAGCTCTGAAAGCACAGCATGGTATTGCCTTCTGCACTGCTGCTGGCAGAGCGCTGCCTTCAGAGCTGGGTGACCATCCAACAGTTACTGCTCTCCAGCTGCCCCACTCTAAAGGCAGCACAGTAGTAAGGGTAGCAATACTCTGACACCTCCACCTCCAAATAACCTTGTGACCACCATCACACACACCACACATACACATACACATACACATACACATACACATACACATACACATACACATACACATACACCTGTAAGTCCCTTTTGTGTCAGGACTCCATATTTGTCATGGCCATGAATAGGGATGTAAAATTTTGATTAATTGGCTAATCGAATAGTCAATGCGATTTGCTTCAACTATTCAGTTAGTCGATAAGGGTGCCTCCAACTTTGAAGTGTAGCAACAGCTCCAGAGCTGTCCCCCGCTGTCCCTGTGCTCCCCATAGAGTTTCAAACTGGCAGCGCTTCATGGAGCCTGGGGTCAGCGGGAGTTCCCAGCTGACCCTGGGCTCCATGTGGCGCTGCCGCTTTGAAACCCCACATGCAGCCTGGGGCCAGCTGGGGACTCCCTGGGCTGCATGTGGCGTTTCAAAGTGGCAGACCCCAGACTCCATGCGTTGATGCCACTTTAAAGCACCCTCTTCTCTCTACCTCCCCCTCCCCTGCCCCATCTTCCTTGCTGCCTCTTTCTGATAGAGGCAGCAAGTCGGGGGGAAGCGACTAGTCAACTAGCATGTTGACTGATAAGCATTTGCTTATTGGATGGTCAGCTAGTTGTTCACATCCCTAGTCATGAATTTGGTAGGGTCCTACTTATTTCCTTTCTACATAGACAGTCATTTATAGGGGAAAATGGTCAATGAAATAAAATATGAGAGATGAAGTGATTCTTGAACCATTTTATTAAGATGTGGTCCATGTAAGAGTGAAAATTTTAAAATCTCTACCATAATCCCAAATTTCCATCAGACGACACCTAAATATATTTGTTGTATTTGGTTTAACTGGAGACTGAGCCAGTCAATTAAACTTAGTTCAGTCCATTGGTCAAGATAAGATATTGTAGTTTATATGTATTTGGTACTGCTTTGATATGTATTATGGATGACTTAAATGATTGTTCTTTGTTAAATAAGGTGTAGGATGGATATTGTTGTAAATGTAATCATCAGGGCTCTCAGCCTTTTGTAAGGGCTTTTTCAGAAACGGTAACCAATCTAAATATATAAATAAGCTCTACAGGGCAGGGATAATCTTTTTGTTCTGTTTGTAAAGTGCCTAGCGAGATGGATTTCTGGGTACTGCCACAATAAAATTTTTTAAAAATATATAATAACATTTATTTTAAAAATCTCCTAGGCTGATATCTTCTTCAGTAAGCTTGAAAACAGAGAAATTTAGAGAAAGCAGAGCAAGATAAATGGTGGAAAATAGTACATTGATTAGAACAGAGGTTCCAGATTGCTGTGCCGTGGACCTCTGGCTGCCAGGCCGCAGCTGCTCTGGGGTTGGGGTATACCACTCTCACCATGGTTGTTGGAAGAGATGTGTCCTGCTCCGCTCTCAGCCAGTCTGTGCCAGGCAGGGGTGGGGTCTCCTCCTGGCCACAGAAGAGCACTTCCCTGTGCGACAGGATCCACGTGGCCCTCCCACTGTGCAGGGAAGCGCTCGTCTGTGGCTGGGAGGAGACCCCACAACACATGGCCCTCACAGCGCAGGGAAGCGCTCTACCACAGCTGGAGGAGACCCCCACCCCAGCCCGGTGCTGGTTGGCTAAGAGGCAGGGCAGGGCAGACCTTTCCCAACAGCCGTGGCAGGAGGGGAGGTGCTGGGTGGTGTACCCCAGCCCTGGCCCCCAGAGTCGCTGTGACGCAAGCAGCAGCACAGGGCTAGGTGAGGGGGGCAGGGCAAGCACTGGGGGCTCTAGGGGTAGGACTAGTGCTGGGGGGCTATGGAGGGTGAGCTAGTAGTGGGGGGGCTATGGAGACGGATGGCATTGGGCGGCTCTCAGGATGGGGCTAATATTAGGGGCTAGTAAGGGGAAGGCTCGGGGGGTTGGGTGCAGTGGGGCTCGATACAGAAGGCTGGTACTGGGGGGTCAGGTTGTGGGGGGGGCTAGTATTGAGGCGTTTGGGATGGGGGACTGGCACTGAAGAGGTTGGGTGCAGGGGACTCTGGGGTCAGTGGCTTGTGCTGGGGAGTAGTGGAGGGCTGGGGAGGTCTAGGAGTTAGAGCTGGCACTGGGAGCTGAGCTTTTACTTGCATATTTGTGTATTCGTCATTTACATAATGAAGATGCAAATATGCAAATAAAATGTTACTGGTCTGCCCAAAGTTTGTGAACGGGTTTCCTGATCCCCGATAACAAAAAGTTGGGAACCACTGGATTAGAAGATAAGTGCACTTGAACCTCTTTAATCCAGCAACCCTGGGAAACAATATATACAGGATTAAAGATTTTGTGGGGCCAAGCGCTCCAGGGGCAGGGCGTGAGGGAAATGAAAATGGGGTGCTTAGCTGACATCCCCTTCCTTCTCCACTGCTATAGGAGCGATGGGGAAAAGCCTCAAGGGAAGTGCGTCACTGTGCTGCCATTCCGCCAGCTAGAGAGAAGAGG
The DNA here is from genome assembly GCF_052426305.1 of Pelodiscus sinensis. Classification (NCBI taxonomy): domain Eukaryota; kingdom Metazoa; phylum Chordata; order Testudines; family Trionychidae; genus Pelodiscus; species Pelodiscus sinensis. The sequence continues at coordinate 78,279,539 of NC_143054.1, read as the reverse complement.
GGGAATGGGAGTGGCAGTGCACAGACCCGCTTCCTCCTCTGTACAATGGGTATTCCTGGATTAGGGACACCTGGAGTACAGAGGTTCAAGTATAATAGGCTTTCTGTTCAAGGGAACACCTGATAATTTCCCCAAATTATGTTTGTAACATGGTGCGCACAACAGCAAGAATACAATTGGAGAGCTCACTGAATACAGAAAATAAAATGGGGAAAGAAATTTGGAAGCTTTTGGAAAGTATGAGAGACATGTATTTATGCAACTCTCTCATGGAGAGCTATGCTGAAGTCAAAGAGGGGATTTTGGTTTCCTTCATTAAAGGCTTATTAAATGAAGAAATGGTACAGTCGTCGTTTTGCTTCAATAGTTGGAGGTCAGAGAGGCGGGTCTGATCTCCTCAGAATATTAATGTCTGCCTTCAGCTGGGGGAAATGAGCCGTCACTTGAGTTAGCTGCAGCTTTATGTGCTCGTCACTAGGGATCCCCATATGTCCTGCGATCTTCAGCAGTCGGAAATGGCAGAGCTCAGTTGTAGAGAGCAGAGGGCTCTCATTAGTATTCATAACAGGTAGCTCAGCTCAATGTGCCCAGAGCAAGTCTGTTTAATGTTGATCAGCTGTCCATCTGATACATTGAATTGATATGGACATTTCCTCCAAGGGCTGCCCTGACAATGACAGCAGGAGCATCGGGATGTCTTGTTAGTCTTTTTTTTTATCAGTGCTTGAAATTTGGTTAACCCTTTAGTATACCCAAGGCAAGAATATGTGCAGTACCATGTCGTTTGTGTGGCTGTGTATACAGAAGGATTTTCTCCCCTGCCTTTTTGAGAAACCATGTCAGTCTTGAAGTTAGCTGCCTAAATGGTGAATGCTTTGCCCCCTGCTTTGTCTCTCAAAAATAACACTTCCCTGCATGCAACAGGATAATGAATAATGAATGTCAGCTTTTAGAACTCTTTTGTTGAATAATTTTTGTTCTATGGTAATAAATATCGTGAAAACATCAGTTCACCTCCCCACAGCCACTCTGCTTTCTTACTTGCTGTTATGCTGCAGCAGAAATCAAACCTAAACATGGATTAATAAGGATCGGTGGGGTAATTTATTCACTGAATAAATCAGTCCTGAACCCCTTTCCTTGGAAATAAAGTGTGGAGAACATAACAGGGCTCTGTTTAGGATTACAATTTAATTTTATGTTTGCTACATCAGGTCTTGATTCTGCAAACATTTTAGAACATACATAACTTTACTCATGTGAGTTATTTTCATTTAAGTAGTTTCACTGACATTAGTAAGTAAAGTTGTGGTTGTGCTTTCTAAATTACAAGATTAGGGGCTAAATGTACCAATTTCATGAATTGCAAACTGTGAAATTAACAAGAGGTTTATTGCTTTGCTCCTTGAATGGTATTGGTCTTTCTCTTTCTTGCATTCAGTTGTTGTGCCTGCTTGCCATGCCATGCCATGATTCTACCATAGGCTTGAGCAGAGGTGGGAAATAAGGGTATGTCTATACTACAGCACTAATTCGAACTAACTTAATTCGAATTAGTTAATTCGAACTAAGCTAATTCGAACTAGTGCATCTAGACCTAAAAACTAGTTCGAATTAGCATTTTGCTAATTCGAACTAGCATGTCCACATTGAGTGGACCCTGAACCGAGGTTAAGGCTGGCCAGAAGCAGTGATGGCAGGGCATCAGATTAGGACTTACAGCGTGGAGCTGCTGTCTCAGGCTAGCCGAGGGCTGTGCTTAAAGGAACCCGACCCCCACCCCGGACAGACAGTTCCCAGGAGTTCCCTGCTCGCTTGTCTAACTCGATGAGGGACAGCAAAGCAGTCCTGGCTTGGAGTGCCCTGAATGCTCACACTCGGCACATCATAGCACTCAGCCATCAGCCCGGCGGCACTTGCCGCAGACTGCCATCCGGGGAGGGGAGTCAATCGGAGGGCTGCAGGAGAGCTTCCACCCCGAGGAGCCCGCAGAGCCACCCCGGTCTTCCCCATCGGGGGCTCATACCCCTCACCTCCTTCCACTTACCCCTCCCTAGCCCTCCTTCCTGATGTACAAAATAAAGGACACGTGTGTTCAAAAATAGAAACTCTCTTTATTGAACAAAACTCGGGGAGACTGGGAAAAGGAGGTGGGAGAGGGGAAGAGAGAGGGTGGGAGAGGGGAGGGCAACTAAAATGATCAGGGGTTTGGAACAGGTCCCATATGAAGAGAGGCTAAAGAGACTGGGACTTCTCAGCTTAGAAAAGAGGAGACTGAGGGGGGATATGATAGAGGTCTATAAAAGCATGAGTGGTGTGGAGAGGGTGCATAAAGAAAAGTTCGTAATTAGTTCCCATAATAGAAGGACTAAAGGACACCAGATGAAATGAATGGGTAACAGGCTTCAAACTAACAACAGAAAGTTCTTCTTCACAAAGCAAATAGTCAACCTGTGGAACTCCTTGCTGCAGGAGGCTGTGAAGGCTAGAACTATAGCAGAGTTTAAAGAGAAGTGAGATCAAGTCATGGAGGTTGGGTCTATGGAGTGGTATTAGCCAGGGGGTAGTAATGGTGTCCCTGGCCTCTGTTTGTGGAAGGCTGGAGATGGATGGGTTGGACATTGTCTTCGGTCCATCCCCTCCAGGGTATCTAGTGTTGGCCGCTGCCTGGGCAGGCTCCCGGGAGCCGCCAACCTGGTCCCGGGAAGAGGCGGAGGGCTGGGTGGCAGCGGGTGGCTGGCTCGAGCCGTGCCAGGTGCAGGGTCTGCTGGCTGGGTGCTGGCAGGCTTGCACCTGGCACGGGCACTGTAGCCAGACCGTGCCCCTTTAAGGGCTCCAGGGCCGGGAGGGGGGCAGAAGAGTTTCCCTGGTGGTGCCCAGAGTGGCCACCAGGGAAAGCTGGGGAGGACTAGCCTCCCACTAGTTCAAATTAAGTGGCTACACAGCCCTTAATTTGAACTAGTTAATTCAAACTAGGCATTAGTCCTCATAGAATGAGGTTTACCTAGTTCGAATTAAGCACTCCGCTAGTTCGAATTAAGTTCGAACTAGCGGTTTGCATCTGTAGCGCCTATCAAAGTTAATTCGAACTAACAAACGTTAGTTCGAATTAACTTTGTAGTGTAGTCATACCCTAAGCAATCCATGGACAGGATGCTGTTCCCCAGGGTGTCTGGGCTTTTGGTGCCTGCTGTCCTTGAAATCAGATTAATTGCCAGACACGACCACTTTAGAAAAAATATCCTTTATCCTCTTCTTCGTACAGTAGCCTAGAAGGTCAGGTAAGCACTCTCTGAAAGAGAGGCAGGTGCCACTTCAGTTTAGAGATTGCCCTTCTTTGCCAATCCTTAGCAATTCTCTCCATTCTGTGGGTTGACTTTATGTAGTCCACTTCCCCTGAACATTCCTACATTCTGATACTGGTCCACAAAATTTAACATTGTTTTTACAGCTGTTACATCATTTCTCCTTTTCCATAGCTGGAAAATGCCAGAGAAAGGAGAGCTATATATATAGAGAAAATACTTCTTTTTCAGTGCAGAGATTGGAGCCTCCTATATTGAGTAGGGATGTGAAGGGATAACCAGTTACCCAGTAAGTATTGCCTTATTGGCATGATTACTGAGGTAACCAGTTAACCAGTGCCAGGCCTGGCCTGAGCAGCCAGTGGTGTACCATGGCTGGGGGGCTGCTTCAGCACAGCCGGGCCCACCGGACCTCTGCCGAGGGGCTGTTCTAGTGGCTCCACCTGTGGCATGCCGCAACAGGCCAGTTAACATTTTAAATGGGATTTTACATCCCTAATATTGAGCCCATCAGAATGAAAAATTGACTTGTAAAATTTAATCGAGCACTGTTCTGCACAATCTCTTACTTTGTGCAAATTTCCAAAGGAATGTAGATAGTCTCCACAATTTCTACTAAACAGATCAACTTCTTCCCTCACCCTTACCAGCACTCTGTGGTTGGTTTCCTTACTAGTTTCTTTTAAGGGATGTTGTAAAAGTCTTTAAAACAAGAAAAATGTTGACTAGTAACTTATTTGTATTCTCTGAGAAAATTAATACTGAGGAGAAGAATTTTTCCTTATGGAAACCGAGGATTTGACCGTATCATGTTATAATTGCGGAGATGACATCATACTGTCTCTAATTACTTCTTGTGCACTACAATTTCTAAAGAATTATGGTGAAGCAACAATTATAAAACATTCTTGTGTAGATGAGGAACTGTAGAATGGTTTATCAATAATCTGCATTGTGTTTGTGGCTTCAAAAATAAATATTTTATCTTTGTTTTAAGTCAAAGAAGTCTGGCAGAGATTACAGAGCTGATCCACACTGCCTTTCTGGTGCATCGTGGGATAGTAAACATTGGTGAGCTGAAGTCTTGCGATGGCCTACTGAAGGACATGCAGTTTGGAAATAAAATAGCTGTCCTGAGTGGAGATTTTCTTCTAGCAAATGCTTGCACAAGCCTAGCTCAGTTACAGAACACTAAGGTAAAAATGTTTCTATTACTCTAATATGTAACAGCTCTGGTTGTTAGATAGCTACTGAACAGAAAAAGCTGAATTGGGGCATCTTTTCACAGTAAAAATTGGCATAGTTCCATTTTATGTGCAGCTGGATTGACAGCTGGATGCTGCTCCAGGTAGGTCTACCAAAATATTTCAGAAATGTTACCACTGCTAAGGCTTTAGTATATGTTCTGAAACAGTGATTCTATAGATAGTAGTGGATGAAAAGACAAGGCTGGTGAATTAACATATATATGCTGCTGCGTCTGCAAGAGTGTAGAACAGAGACAGTACAGTAACTCTTTGGCAACATTCCAGGTGTGAAGTTCAAGACATAGTTAATTATTTAGTTTTATATTGTGCCTTTTTTTGGAAGGAAAAATGGATTCTGTTTCTTCTACTTTTTAGGGAACTCTTTGGGATCTTTTCATTTTGGTCTGCACAGGTGTGATTTGCCTTTTTGCAATTTGTAAAAAGTTGTTAGACATCCAGATAGCTTTGGGCATTGAGTGCCCTATGAACAAAAGTCCATTCTCATATTAAAGGACAACTGTAGCCAGTTTGTTCCGCATCAGTTGTCTGAAAGTTTACGAGATAGGAAGGGTTTTACATTATGAATAAACTAGAATATATGTGTATATGCATTTGTTTATGTGTAAAATGATATTTATGCATTAGGTGACTAGTATTGTCATACAGGTGAAATTTGTAAAGTGGAAAAGTCCAAAATGGCTGAGAACTTGAATCCCATTGATGACTGAATCTGGTGATGCCCTAAAAACAAAGAGACTTCTCAACCATGTTGTCTGTCTGCCTGGAATGGCTTATGAATGTGAGTGCCAACTTCAGGGCAGACAGTTACAAACCAGGGCATAAACTCCAAACTGGTTTTGAGTTCTGTACTTAGTTTTCTTTGATCAAGTATCAAGTGTGAACCCAACAGCCTTAATGTGGAGTCAGAAACAGTCCCCTTGGGCATTTTGATCTATCTTGCCATGCAGGCAAAATTGCCTTTGTGATAGATGGTCCTTGTAAGCTGGCTGGTGTAGTCCTGGTCCCCAGACCTGTGCTCCAGCTGGTGAATAAACATCCCTTTAAACTAGGGATGTTAAGGACTAGTCAACTATCCAATAAGCAAATGCTTATCGGATAGTTGACAGAATAGTTGGCTAGTCGCTTCCCCCCCGCCCCTGCTGCCTCTATCCAATAGAGGCAGGAAGACAGGGAGGGGTTAGAGGTACTTCGAAGTGGCAGTGCCGCACGGAGGTCCTGGGCTCCATGTGGCGCTGCCGCTTTGAAATGCAGTGGCTCCTCCCAGCATTTCAGAGCGGCAGCGCCGCATTGAGCCTGGGGTCAGCTGGGGACTCCCCTGGTGCTGCTGCTTTGAAATGCTGGGAGGAGCCCAGGATCATCTGGGGAATCTCTAACTGACCCTGGGCTCCATGGGCATTTCAAAGCAGCTTGGAGCCCAGGATCAGCTGGGGAATCCCCAGCTGACCCCGGACTTAGTGCAGCACTGCTGCTTTGAAATGCGGGATGCTGTCGTACCTCGGTGTTCTGTACCTTGGTACCTTTGGTGGTCTGAACTGTCAGTGTCAGTGTCGTCTGGTCAGGGTCGTCCTGGCGCCCTCCTGACAAGACCTCTACTCCGTCGGTGATGATTGTGTGCGTAACAATCGGTACTCCCTTTATCTAGAGTGTTAGACCCCGTGCACTTGGCTCAACACAGGAGATCTCCTGAGAGGCCCCAGAAATGACAGATGCAGGCAAGGATTGAAATCAATCGAGCAGGTTTATTGTCAAATGCGAAGCTCCTACCAGTTGGTAACAGAGATCAGTACAATGTTACACCACTGGGCACTATGGCCCGCGTTGACAAGGTACCAACACCAGGCAGGCCTCTTGCCATATATCAGATATTAACAGCGGTTAGTCAAAGTTAAGTACTGTGCATTCTGTAAGTTTAGGCAATGACACCTGCCATTCAGGTGCCTAGTGCGCCTCCTCCTCCCCATCCCTCCCCCGCCCCAGGTCGGCCGGAGAGCACCCTCTGCAGTGTCCGTTTATAGACAGGTACAAACAAATTACATCACTTCTTTACGTACCAGGCTGCCACCCTCTGTTGCCTCATTACCACCCCTCGCCTTATGGAAGGGGGGCTTACTTACTATCCTTCGTGCTGTCAATCTTGACTCGGTCCTGAACCTAGGTTGGTATGTGCATTAGTTTTGGGGGAGTCTTTGTACCAAGACATTTCTTATTAAGATGTTCCTCTAATCCCCTTTGGCTTACAGTTTGTACTCAGTGTCTCCCTGTGTCCTTCCATGCTCAACCTAACTTTTATAATTACACAGTTATCAGTAGGGCCTCTTTCTTGGCTCCTGTGTTACTGAACCAAAGTCTTGCTCACTAGATTGCAGGCCTGTTGCTGTTTTCGTGTTACAGGTCTCTATTTAGGCCTGCTGACTCCATGTTACTGACCCTCAACTTACTACAGATGCAACCAGGAATTAGCTGGGGCCTCCCCAGCTGACCCCGGGCTCCCTGCGACATGCCAGCTTTGAAATATACACGAATCCCCAGCGGGGGCTCTTGTACATTTCAAAGACGGAACCTGGAAGTGCCTATCGACTTGTAAATTAATCGCTAGTTAATATCCCTACTTTAAACCCTTGGCACGGAGTACAGGATAGGCCCAGCAAAAAAAGACAAACAAATAGTAGTTGAACAACTAGTAAGCCCAGGTCCTGGTTCAGGACAGGGTAGCAAAACAATTCAGTTTAATACTTAGTGAGGCCCAGGCCCAGACTCAGGGTGAGGCAGCAACAAAAACGCAGTCCCACAGTCAGTAAGGCCCAGGCCCTGGTTCAGGGTGGGCAGCAACAAAAACACAGACCCGCAGTCAGTAATGCCCAGGCCCTGGTTCAGAGCGGGGCAGCAACATAAACACAGTTCCCTAGGTAAGACAGAGGAGGGGGAGACTGCCACCTGGTCTGTGGGGTGGCAAGGGGAATGTGGGCCCTCCATGATCTAGACAAGGTTCTTTCAGTAAAAACCCTTTTTTGAAAGAACCAGTAAACCTCATGTTTTCAGGCATTACAGTTCTTTAGGAAAAAGTTGGAGTTTTTTTGGTTTTTTTGTTTTTGAAAGAACCGCGTCTAGACAGCAGTTTCAGTTTCGAAATACCAATTTTCGAAAATGCACGGCTTCTATTATGCAAATGAAATGTGGGAAATTCAAATCCCAACTTCATTTGCAATTTCTATCTGCCTAATTTACATCCCCTTTTCGAAAGAGGGATGTAGTTTAGACATGCCCTTTTAGAGCAAACACTTTTATGTTTACCAGAGCAAACACTTAAATATTAGCTTATAACATTGGGTACAGATGTTATAAGTTAGAGTAATAGGTGCAACAACTTTAAAGTGTTTGATAAAGTCTACACGCTAAACACATTTTTATTAGGGCTGTCAATTGATGTACATTAACGCCTGTGATTAACGCAGGGAAGGATTAACGCGTTAATCGCAGGCATTGATGCTCTACTGCCCCTTTGAAGCGCGGGAGCCTGAGATCAGCTGGAGTCCCCAGCTGATCCCGGGCTCTGTGAGGCGTATTGGCCTTGGCATAAGGTGGCAATTGATCTGCCATCATCACATGTGCCTCTAGTTGTTTTGCACTGACTCAACAGATGTTCTAGGCTTCGCAGTGACAATCTTGGAATCTTACTATATAAGTAGTACACAAAGTGTACTTATCTGTCTATCCACTACTGTGTATAATAAAAATGTACATCTTATATAAAATAATTCCACGCTGTTACGTTATAAAGACATTTGCTATTTCTGAGCCTAATGATGCCATTCTGTTTAGTGCCTTCTGCATACCCATGGTATGTGAATGTGTATGGTACTGTCGTCATTTGTAACACTAAAAGAGTTTAGTATAAGAGAAGGTAAATCAACTTACAACCTGCTTAACTAATGGTTTTTTATCTGGAAAAAATGTAATAATAAAGAGTCAGAAATATTTTCTGTAACCTTTGCAGTACTTTTTTTCTGATTAAACTGTTATGTGAAACAGTTTGGAAATTGATTTAAGATTAATATAATTATATTTGTTTTGTATCAATTAAGGATTCGTTCTTCAGCATTTCAGGAGATCCTAGATGAGACCCTCAGTGAAAATCAAAGGAGAATATAACCCTAAATAAACCTAGATTTTAACTCAAATTGAGAGACTACTTTGAGAAAATAATAAATCATTAAGCATTCCAGCAAGAATAGTCCCTTAAAGCAGGGGTGGGGAACCTCAGGTCCGGATGCGTCCCGTGACTTTCCTGGATCCAGCCTCCAAGGCTCAGGGCTTCTCCCCAGCACTGGGGAGCCCGCACTAGCACTCCAGCCTTCTTGCTGCCCCTCCATGGGGCTGGAGCACACAAAATCTGCTAGCCTGGGCCCTCCTAGTCTTTGGTGTGAGAGGGGAAAGTGGGCAGCGTCTTTCTCCTTCTCAGTCAGGAGCCACGTGTCAGTGAGGGTTGTTTGTTTGTTTCTCACTCGTGTGCGACCCCCAATTGATTTTTCTGTGGGTCAGTGGCCCCTGACCCAAAAAAGGTTCCCCACCCCAGTGGTAAAGACTTGACAAGAATCAGACCTATAGTAAATTGAAGCACAAGTACAAAAGGGTGCTATATTTTTCAAGCAGTCGTCATACTGCTCATCTGAAAATTCTGCCAAAACATTTTAACACTTTTTTCATTTTTCTGACATCTAAATAGTGTTATAGCTTCTACATACTATAAGTGGGATACCACCATGGAAACTGATTTACTACATTATTCTCTCACATTTCAACCCTACTTGAAAAGTAAGAAAAATGTAAGGCAAGCTATAGAAATCTCTTGACAGGTGCAGTGATTTCAACATACGGTATTTATTCTTTAGAAAGTAGTTAATTTTCAGATCTGTGCAGCTATTTTTTAGCTGTGTGCAGTGTGAAATAGCCTTGACATTTTTCTTCATAATGTTTTGTGTTCCTTGAAAGAAAAAGTAAGAGTGATGGCATTGTATTTGTTTTTGTTTTTTTGTCAGTTAGTAGCTAAGCAGTTTGGCTTATAGAAAAAGAAACATGGAATATATTGTAAACAATACTGACTGTGATAAGGCTATAATCTATATCTAGACATGTATATCTGTTTCAGTAATTAAAGCTGTTGTATGCATTGTAATTTAAATGTAAGCATGTTAGATTAATTTAAACCATCACTACTGATTAATTTTATTGTGCTGTTAGATTCTTGTCTGAGCTTCTGTCTGATGCATTTATCTCTGTACTACTGTCAGGGCTTACAATTAGATGTAAATTTTTGCAGTCATAATGAAATGCAGAACTATTTTATAATTGCCAAGGGTAAAATTAGCAAAGTCAATTATTTTCCTGTAGGCTTTTCCCTGTAGATATTAAAAGGCTGCAAGGTAATTGCCTTAGGTAACACTTTGATTGTTGAAATAACATTAGATATAGGAATTGTTGTTAATCCTGTAGTAATTTTCCTTCTCTTGCTTCTGTTGTAGCTTATCTCTGTAGTGACGTTAAGAGAGTTCAGGACTAAAGGAGGGAAGTCCTTCAAATGTTATTTTTAACAAATGAACATAATTCTCTTTCACACATTTTCAAGCGTTGTGATCTTTTTTTTGTCACTTCAGGGTACAAGAACCCTGAACTAAAGATATCTTGAAATGTCAGCTGTGAATCCATAAATTGCACAACTTCCTCCAAGATAAAGTGTAAAACATGATTGTTCATCACAGTGATGAGGCCAAGCCAGGGTCATCTAAATTCTTGTTGTTTGAGCATGCAAACATTCAGAATAACTTGAAAAAAGTATTAGGAAGGAATCATTATCATTTTCTATAGTCTGACTTCTTATTGCAGGTTATTCTCAGGTCATATTTGGGTTATTTTTTTCTAGGCTTTTTTTCATAATTGGTGTTGACAGTAATGATTAAAATAAAATGTTAAGACATCCATAACCACATTATTTTTGTTTTTAAGACATAATTCTCAGTTGATTTGTCTAATAAAAATGTTTTGAGATGAACACAATCAATATTTTATTACATTTTTACCATTGTATAGAATGGCATATGAATCTGATTAGACAATGGCATATTTACACTTCTTGAATTAGGGATGTTATTTTATAGTAATGTAAATAACCAATAAGCCTGGTCTTATTGGTTAATCCTAACAACTACACACACCCCTTATTTCTTCCACCCTCCCCCCGCTGCCTCTGTATTAGAGTCAGCAAGAGAGTGGGAGGCTAGAGCTGGTGCTTGTGAGGGCCTGCTTTTAAGCTGGCTCCCCACCAGCACCGGCTCCTTCAGAATGGCCTCACCCACCCCAACTCCTCCTCTGCTGTCTCTGTATCAGAGGCAGCATGCAGGGTGTCAGACAGCCAGTCTGTGCAGGGAACTGACCTTTACAGAGACAGCAGTGCAAGGTGGCAGAGGGGACTCCTCGGGAGTGGGGCTGGGAGTTTACTGGCTGCTGACCCTGCCCCCAGGGACCATTGAATAATCGTGTAACTGATACGATTTGGTGCAGTTACAAAATTATGCAATTAAACTATATCTAACTTCCTAGTCTTGAATGCAGTGATAGTCGTGTCTCATTATTTAACTTATATCACTTTCTGGGATTTAAAAATATGTGTACTCCGTGTAAGGATTGGCTCTTCTTGGCCTTTAACCTTGGATATGCTTTTCATCATAGGAGTAGATATACTTCTGAAGGGAGATATTCAGCTGAAGGGAGATGGGTTCTCAGGTCTCTAATGTTAGTTGCTCTATTATGTTTAATGACAGCATGTGGTACCTCTTCTGTTTAAAGAACAAAAACCAACTGATTAACTGTGAATGGTACTTTTTACAGCTATGGATTAGTACGTTAACAGAAACTCTCTCTATAGATTGTGGTAATATATACATATTTGTTGCACAAAAGTTTCAGAATTTTCAGAGTGCATTACAATTACTCATTTAGGAATGTATCCTCTTTCTCCTGATTTTGAAATGTTAACTCAGATGTGTAAGCACAGATGAAATGCCCAGTTTCACTTATGAGAGAATAAGTTTTTCACATAATAAAACCTAGTCACAGGTTGCATTCATTTTACATCAACGGATCTCAAAGAGCTGTACAAAAGAGGTCAGTGTCATAGTACAGGACCTATGCAATTCTGCAATCATTTAAACTGCATGAAAAGCCGAAATACATTTGACATTTTTATAATGATGAGTAGGGTTATATCTAGAGAAGCTCATGCTGCAAGCTAGGGATGTTAAGAAGCAGCTATTTTACTAATCTTACAGTCCATAACATTTTTATCGACTACACAATTAGTCGATAAGGGAAGGTGCTCAGTCCTGGCTCATGCCGGGTCTCTGAGCTACCCCCACTGCAACTCTGCAGTTTAAATGTAGTAAGAGCCGGCAGGTCCCAGACTTGCTGGGAGCCAAGACTGAGTCAGTCTTGCTCAGTCCTAATTTGCGCTGGGTCCAGCAGCCCCTTGTCCGCAGGGCGGTCCCAGTGGGGAGCTGGGACCCTCTGTGGACAGGGGCTGCTGCCGGGGCAGCCTCTGTTCACGGCCAGCCCGGGCCACCGCAGACAGGAGCTGTTCTGCAGACAGGAGCTGTTCCACTGCCGCAGGCAGACCCTTAATACAGAGCCAGCAAGGGGGGGATGCGAATAGTCAACTAGATTAATCGATAAGCGTAGGCTTATTGTTAGTCAACCACTCGTTTATATCCCTCTTGCAAGGGGAGTATCTCAGAGAAGTCAATGGAAACCTGTTTCAGTATTAGAGCTGCAGCCACTAAAGCATCTGAGGTACCACCGAGATGCCTGTGATATAAATGCCTATGTAGATAAAGGGTGCAATGAAGATATATACATGACCAGATCTGAAATTCTAGCTATTTGAGGTCACTGATACATGAGTCTGTGAGAGGATAGATTGATGCATATAAATGTAATATAAACTGCTCATATGTAGCCTTATATTGTACATACTATGATGCAAACATAATATGCTAAAATAAACTGTAAACATCAGTTATATGTCAGAACAGGTTGAACCTCTCTAGTCTGGCATTCCCTGGTCCAGCAACATCCAAGGTTCGGCATGATTTTAGTTAACTGGATGTTATTCATGGTGTGGCCAATCTTCCTGCAGTCACATAAAGTTTGTTTACAGCCACCAGTCCAGGCTTTCAGTGTTTTATGCTGTTGTTTTGCTCTAATTTACCCCAGATGTCTTCAAAGAGCCTAGTAAGCAATGGAAGTGTTAGTCATGCTGCTAGACAATATTGACCTCCCGTGGTTCAGCAAATTCTGTGGTTTGACACCGGTCAGGTTCCAAGGGTACTAGACTAAAGAGGTTCAATATGTAGTAGGTTCTGGTCAAAGGGCCACTTGGATTATATGTTATAGCATTGCTCCCCAGGGTGCTGACTGAGGATGTGAGGATGATACCCCCAGTTTTTCTTCCCTATAATTTTATGACCCCCTCCAACCCTCCCACTTTGTATGGATGACTGGCACTGTACACTGAAGCAATTCCTGCTATGTGAAATGCTTGAATTGAGGACTCTTGCCTTTCAGTGCAGCATTCTACCACAAGACCACATTATGGAGCATTGTTGTATTAAGCATTAGTTGTTTATAAATAAACAGAGGCACAGATGTACTACTTATATAGTCACTGCATTTCCGTATGTTAACGTTATGTATTCCTGAAGGCATAAATATGTTGTTTACAAAATAGTCCTTGTGTTTGTGTAAATGTTACTAGTTTTTCATGTAAATCTTTCCTTTGCACAGAAACTTATGTACATAGTGGTTCATTAAAGAAACTGTTTATGCATTAGTATTATGCAAATATCAGTCATGGGTCTATTGTCAAGGTTGTGTTGAGAATTGTACTTAACATGGGAATTCAAGTAATTTGTTACATATGAATAATATAGTGCTTTTTCCCAATAATTAGAGCATTTGGTTTTTGTGTACAGAATTTATTTTTGAGAATTTACAAATAAATCAGTTAATTTAGGTTGAAAATAAGAATTTTAAAATGATTCCTTTAAGAAACTTAGCACTCTGGGTCAGACCACCTTTATAAAAAAAAAAGACATAAAACTCTTAAACCCCCTTCCTTCCCATTTAGCTAAAACTCACTGAATTTTGTCTGCTTTTGAAGAAAAAAAGTTAGGCTTAGTGGCCATTTTTTGTCTTTGCTATTCATAATTGAAATTTTGTTCTTCAGGAGAGACTGAAAATGTTCCTTGTTGAGAGAATTACATGAAGAATTTCCCTATTTCAAAATAGCGACTCCCTCCTGCAGTTTTAGTATGAGTGAGGCTCCAGGGCTACCATTAGAAGACACCCTCTCAGGGGCAAAAGAAGAGTAGAGAAATGTGACCATCAGAAGTTGAGTTAAAGGAATCTGTTACTGGTAGTTCTGGTCAGAAAAGCTAAAATAATACAAAATAAATATGTAGGGTGATGCTACATATCCTCAACAATTAGAAATATATGGTAACCTTCTCTTAGGGTTTCTTATTTGTATTTATATCTAAAGTTTTTAGTTTTTTTATAAGAAAATTGTTACACAAAAACTACGTTAAACTTAGTTTGACTGAAAATATTCTAAATTAACCGTAGTAGTTCAAGAAAAGAACCTAGGCATCATTGCACAGAGCTCTGTGAAGAACTCTACTGAAAATGCTCCTGCAACCCAAAAATCAAAAAAGATGTTAGGATGTATAAGGAATGGTTAGGGTTGCCAGATGGTTTAACAAAAAATACCAAACATCCCACCCTTCCATTTAAAAAAAAACAAAAACAAAAAACACCGGGAAAAAATTCTGTTGGGGGAAAAAAAGGGGGGGGGGATACCAAAGTTGTTAAGCAAAAGTTGCACCACTCCTTCCAGTTTGGAGCCACATACTAACCACCAATGCACCCACCCCTCCCCCGAGCCAGGCTCCCCCCTATCCCAATGCACTCACCCCTCCCCCAGAGTCAGGCCCTCCAGTCCCCCCCCATCCCAACACACTCACCCTTGCCTAAGAGCTAGGCCCCCTGCAGCATCCCTCCCATCCCAATGCACTCACCTCTGCCTCAGAGCCAGGCCTCCCGCAGTGTCCCCCCATCCCAGTGCACTCCCCCTCCCCCTGAGCCGGACATCCCCAGTGTCAGGAACACTCCACCCCAATCAAATCCCTTCCCCTCTTTGCCCACTGGCCCCCCCCCCCCCACCACCACCACAGAGCCAGGCACCAGAGGAACAGGTAAGTTAATCTTACTTTTAAAGTGGCTGCTCCTGATACCCGGCCTGTCTGCTTCGGCTCACAGTGTGTAGAGGGAGGCATCACGTGGCCAGCTCCCGGGTCTCTGCTGGTCACGTGGGCCAGAGCAGTGTGCGCTTCGCTCCCAACCCAGCCCAGTGCCCCCCTAGTGCTGCCCCCCTTTGCTATGCCTCTGCCGCATTCCTCGCTCCCCTGCCCCCACCAGACGCGGCAGGGGAAAATGTCCCCCTGGGCTTCTGTCCCAGGGAAACAGTAAATACTGGACATTTCACATGTCTGGTATTTCCTGGTTTTTTTTTTGCTGGACGGAGCCCGCAAATACTGGACTGTCCGGGTGAATACCGGACATCTAGCAACCCTAAGAACGGTATGGAAAATATAAAATAATATGGTAAAATGTTATAGTGCCCCATTATAGACATCGGTGGTCCAGCTTCATCTCTAATATTGGGTGCAATAATAATCTTTTCTTAAAAAGGATATTGCAGAATTTGAGGGAGTGCGGGGAAAGATAATGAAAAGGTTAGGAAAATGAAAAAACTTTTCATAAAGACAGATGGAAATTATTTAAATTCTGTATAAAAAGGCAAATAAGATAGGACAAGTATATAAAATAATGAATGGTATAGAGAAAGTAGATCACCTAGCAATACAAGAACAAGGGGACAGTCAGACAGAAGGATAGCAAATTCTAAAGTAATAAAAGGAAATACTTTTCATTTCATAGACAGACCAGAAATCCCTACCACAGGATGTTAATTGAGGCCAATTGCATCCAAAAATCAGCAAGAGATTGGCTATTTAATATGGATAACAAAAATATTCAGTGTGATAAAGCTATAACAGTTAGTGCAGACAAAATTTTGGAAGTGATAAAAACCTGATACTTGCAGGCTTAAGCCTGCAAGTAGCTCTATTAGGTAGGGATGTCAACATGTAGTCGTCTACATGATTAACTGATAAGACTGAGTTTATTGGTTAATCCTATCGACTACAGGCATCCTCCCTTCCCTCACGGTCTCTGTATCAGAGACAGCAAGGGGGGGAGGCAGGATCCAGTGCCCATGGGGAGCCAGCTTTTAAGCAGACTCTCCACAAGCACCAGATCCTGTGGCACCACCTGCACCCTTCCCTGACACAGAGACAGCAGGGCAGGGCAGCAGCATCCCCTGTGCATGGGGGGGCCCAACCTCCCCACAGACAGAGGCTGTGCTGGCATCCCGTGTCTGACTGAGGTGTCAGTGCAGGGTGGACAGGCAGCTTGAAGGAGCTTTCAAGTCGGCTCCCCCTGAGCACTGGTTCCTGGCCCCACTCCTTTCGCTGCCTCTGTGGGAGGCATCAAGGGGAGGGCTGGTGGTTCTGCTGGAGCTGATCTACATGGGTAGCTGGCTTGAAAGCTGGCTGCCTGCATGTACCGGCTCCTAGCTGCCCTCCTCAAGCTGCTGCCTCTCTATCAGAGACAGCAGAGCAGGGCAGGGGAGGGGGTCAGGTGTTTTTTAATTGTAATCCAGGAAGAGTTTTTTCGAGTTCCTAACCTTTTCATTATCTTTCCCTGCACTCGCTCAAATTCTGCAATATCCTGAGGAATATGCTATATCAGAGGTAGCAACATGGGGTGGCAGAGGCCTGCTCCCAGGGACTATTGACTAATCAATCGTGTAACCACTAAGTTCTTATTCAGTTAATTGATATCTAACATCCCTACTATTAGGGCACATTTACACTTATGAAAAGATCGAAGCTCAGGAGGTTGATCTTCTAGCATTTGATTTAGCTGGTCTAGTATAGACCCCTAAATCGAATTCCAAGGGCAGCCCTCCACAGTGTCCGGTATACCTTCTTTCTTTGTGTGTGAACGCCGCCACAGGTCAGCTTAAGATGAGCTGACTCCAGCTATGCATTTTGATTAAGTTTGGGTTTGATCCTGGTTTAGCAGTGGTCTGGACTAGATAACCTCCCGACGAGGTCTCTTATAGCTCTAATCTTTGATGATTCTATGACAGTTTTTTTTAATCTAACCTGTTTTTAAAAACCTCTGGAGATACCACAACCTCTCTTGCAAGTCTATAACTCTTCTTATAGTTAGAAAGATTTTCTTAATAGCCCATGTAAATCTTCCTTTTTTTTTTTTTTTTTTTGCAGATTAAGCCTGTTACCTCTTGTCCTCTTTTTAAGAACCCTTTAACATTTTTGAGACTGTCTCAATGTTATCTGTCTTCTTTACTCAAAACTAAACATGCCTACTTTTTTATCTTATACTAGTAGATCAGATTTTCTAAACAGTTTGTTAATTTTGTTGCTTTCCTGTGGACATTCTACAATTTATCAACATCTTTCCTAAAGTGTGTTGCCCAGTGCTCCACCTGAGGCCTCATCAAGAGTGAGTAAAGCAGAACAGTTGCTTCCTGTCTTACATATAACACTCCTGTTTGTACATCCCAGTGTGCTAGATGCCAAAAGGCAATTTGCCTCACTGAGGAAGATGTTCATATCAAATTCCCTCTTTCTTCCTTGAACTGCTGAGGAGCGAGACTTGTTTTAAAAAGTCTTGATTTTTTTAATATAATGGGAAAAATATGGAGGGGGGCGGGGGGAGAATAGAATAAGAGTAGGAGTTTTATTCTGTTTGCTCAAAGACAGTTTTCCCAAAGTTCATCTGGGTAAAAATTTAAAACAAAAAATAAAAAAATAATTTTAAACAAATTTGAGCAACTGAAAAATGATTACTGAAAAAAGAAAATTGTTAAGCCACCTTGGCTATAGAAGGCATAGTGAACTTGCTTTCAGTACAGGTTGCACCTCTGTAGTCTGGCACCCTCAGGACTTGACGGGTGCTGAACCAGAGAATTTACCAGACCATGGGAGGTCAGTATTTTCTAGCAGCATTACTAGCACTTCCACTGCTTACTGGGCTCTTAGAAGACACTTAGAGGTAAATTAGAGCTAAGTAAAAGCACAGAACATTGAGAGCCAGAAGTGATGGGTGTAAACAAACTTTATGGGACTGTGGGAAACTTGGCCACACCCATAAGTGTGCTAACTAAAATCATGCCAGATCAGAGAGTGCCGGACTAGAGAGATTCAACCTGTAGTAGAAAGAACTTGTTCTGTTTCTGTTTAAACCTCACTGTACAATATTATAATCTCAAATACTACAATAATGTACACAAGAATTAAAGTAAATAATTTAGGTCAGAGGTGGGCAATAATTTTCGATGGGGGGCCATTCCAAGATTTTGGTCAAGGGCTGCGCTTTCTGTGGAGTGGGGTACAGGGTCTGGGACAGATTGGGGTACAGGAGAGGTTGTGGGGCCTGAGAGGGAGTTTGAGTGAAGGAGAGGGTTATAACTTGAGGCAGGGTACTGGGATGTGGGTGGCATGGGTACAGGAGAGGATTCTGACTTGGGGGAGGGGTGAATTACAACACAAATGAGTCCTTTAAAAATTGTTTTCTGTCTGGGTAGCTTAGCTCCCCTTCCCCCAAGAATCTGTACATTCATACAAGGAAACAGATATCCCTCCCATCCAGAATGTACACTGAAACTAACTTGTCCTTAGAGAGTATTTTACCTTTACCTACTGCATTGTAGCCCTGCTTTTTTGTATTGTGAAAAAAGACTAATAAATCTGTGTGAGATTAATGCTGTCAGTGCTGCGGATGTATGTATGCACAATCAGCTATGGCTCTTCTCAAACAGCTGCTAAGACTACTAGAAAAGATTAAGATGTGTGTACCCTCGAAATAGAATAATATATTACATGTCCTATCTTCTTGTACTGTAGTAAAGCTAGTCTTAAAAATAATCTTTGGTGGGTCAAATTTTTAGGAAAGGGCACTATAAATCAAGAATGGCATTAGAAGTAATGGTATACTGTGGTGTAAAAAGTAAATGTTATAGAACAACATAATTGTGTAATTTTTTTTAATAAATAAAATTTGACTCTTTTGGCATTTACCAGATTTACAAAGTGGCTGGGGCCTTAATGGATTGGCTTCAGCTGAGCCTTAATATTTGCGTTTTTGTGATTTATCAGCATTTCATTTTTAGTCAGGGATCGCTGCTACTCATGGATGCTGCCACTCATGGTACATTAGAGTGGGTTGTTGATTTTCTAATTTAACAAACAGCTGCAGCTCTGTTTAGTTGATTCCATCTGTCAGATGCTAAATGACAGTTCTTCTGATTCAAATTTATTGATACCGGCACAGTCTACACAGAATAGTTAACACCACTTACAGATGTCATCTGTGTCAACTCAGGACTCACCAGCTTTGACTGATTTAATCCACATATCAATTTGTGGACATCATAGCCTAGTTTCAGATCTACTGGAAAGTTAAACAGATGCAAATAGTGTGAGGGTATTTTTGTGGGTGTTTCCTCTTCCTTCTCTTGCACTGTTTGAGTTTCCTGCAGCTATCTAGCCTGAGGCCCTGTAATCATGGTTTCTTTTTGTTCAGCAGGGCTCATCTTACTGAGATCTGAAGCACTCCTTCATGATTGCTAACTCTAAACTCATTCATCAGTCCCTGGTTGAGCAGTCCATTGCAAAGGATGCTACATGAGATCTGCAGTTATGTTAATACATTAGTTTCACTACTTAAGGACTCTTGAAGGGGAAGGAAGGGATGGGACTGCAATGCTACATTTGCTCATCACTGAGGAAAATGACTAAGACCTGTCCTGCACATGACCACTCAAAGCTGTCTCCTGCCAAAATAACAGCCCCATTATGGTGACACAGTAACACCACTTCTCCAAATTATGCTGAGCCACACTTGACATGCTGTGGTCAATGCAGTGCGAGTGTAGATACTACAGGACCTATGTCTACCATAACAGTCCTCCAACAGCTGTCCCACAATGCCTGATACCGATCCGTCTGCTCAGAATTTTGAACAACCCTCCTAGGAGTCCCAAAAATTAGACAACCCTCCTTTAAAAGCCCTGCTTATTTTTGATTCCCTTTTCTTGATTGCCCAGATTGGGGCACACCTATCAATTACCCCTTGTTGTGTGCAACTTCCCAATAGGCAGTTATGTGCTCCAGATATGCTCCTTCCTGGAAGTATTGGATCTCTTAGACATGTAGGAAGAGAGACTGTTCAAGCATTGCTACAACATAGTCCTAGAAATGTGGACATGTACAAAGATTGCAATGTGGATGCAGGTGAAGGGGTAGGATAGGAATCAGCAGCAGTGCTTCAGGGAAGTGGGGCAGGCATACCAGAAGGCCAGGGAGGCCAACAGTTGGTCTGGTGCCAAGCTGCAGACTTGCTTCTTTTACAACAACCTGCATACCATGCTTGGCAGAGACCCCACCAGAGCACCATGGATACCTTCCAGAGTCTGAAACACAAACCCCTGACATGAACAGCGGGAGGAGGGTGATGGAGAATACATGGTGGGAAGGATCCAGCTATGCTGCAAGGCAGGATCTATCTGAGACTTCACTGCAGTCTAGTCAGTCCTGGTAGTCAAGCACAGGCAAACCCAATGCAGGGAAAGGCACCTCAGGTAAGAGTGTATGTATGCATTTCCAAATACAGTGTTTAAATGTACAGCTGGCACCTAACCTCATCATAGGAAGATCTAGGTGTAATAGGAAAAGCACCTGTATTAGAGGCCTGAGATTCTGACCTCAGTTGTGCTCTGGTCAGTTTCTGGCAGGGAACTGGGGTGTAGGGTTTTGGGATGTGACCTAGGATAGGAGGGGATTGTGATCTCAGGCAGGAAATCGGGGTGCCAGATCTGGGAGGGAGGTATGGGTGCATGTGGAGTAGCGGGGCAGGAGTGTGGGGCAGAGGGTTGGGGAAGGGAGGGGCTGAGGTGCCAGAGGCAGATTCTTGTCAGGAGACTTACCAGGCTGTCTGCCTACAGAGCTAAAGGCTTGCAGAATTTAAAATGTTTCTGCCTGCTCAGCCATGTGCTTAAGTGAGTGAGCAGGAGGGTTGTGTTTTGTGGCTGCCAGTTATTCAAACAGGTAGCTCCCATTGGCCAGTGTCTGTCTAGAAACCGGCCAATGGGATTGTGCTGCGGATGGGAGCAGCGTCTGAATCTTTCCCTCTCCCCTCCAGACTCAGAGAAAGTGCCCCGCCGCCGTGTTTCTGAGCTACATGTGGGGCAAGCAGGAGAGCCTGCCTCACGGGCTGGATCCAGTGGCTTGGTGGGCTGTATTTTGCCCAGGCCTGCCTTAGCTGATGGGAAGAGTCCACTTGCATGACATTTTCAAGAGGAGGAGCACAGAATAATAAGAAACTTTAGTCCTTTTGTTGGCAGTTTCTCAATCCAGATATAAAGAGTTTCCATCTGTAAGATCTAACCAGAGCTCATCTAATATTAATGGGCCTTCTCTTTTCAGGAGGGATGTAACAGTTGTGTTCAAGAACAGCGCTTTACATTAGTTAATGTTTCTGTCCAGTTTGACTATTCATACAGTCACAGAGCTCACAATAACGCTCAAATATTGTAAAATGGAGCACAGAGGCAAGGAGCATAAGACAATGTCTTTCATTGAACCAACTTCTGCTGGTATGAGAGACAACTTTCAAGCTTACACAGAGGTTGTCTCCTAGGAACAGAAGCTGGTCCAAAAAAAAATACTATCTCACCCACCTTGTGTCTCTAATATCCTGGGACTAACATAGCTACAACACCATTGCATATAATGTGGAACACAGATCTTACAGGATTAATGCATATGGCAGTTCATAAGCATTCAATCCAGTCTAAATACTTTCTTATAATTCTAATACCTACTTTATTAATCTTAACTCACAAATTAAGCAGACAGGTTCGAGCTGTCAGTGTTCAGTTGAGACCATGGGGTCCTTTGCGTGAGCTGGCACCTAATCTGTAGAGCCCTGTGCAGATACAGAATTTTGTGTCCGCAACCATATCCACAAAAATGAGCCATGGATACCAGTGGATATCCACAAATTGGCAGGGCTTTGTTGATCTGCCAGCATGACAGTGGTCTTGAATTCCCCACCCACACCAATGGAACACTTGGCCATGATAAGGAAGAGAAAGAAGAGTACACAGATAGATATACTCAGAGATCTTGCAAGCCAGTGCTGCTTCAGACCTGAACAGATAGCCTGCAGAGATAAATATTGCAGACAACAGATAGGGAAAGAGTAGACAGGAGAAAGGCCCAGGAGTTGGAGAGGAAGATTCATCGGGACATCTCTAATAGCAAATACAAATGCTATGGACTCCTGTTGATCTACAGGTTCAATAATCACAGGTTTGGCATTCTTTGCAGTCAATAGAGAACTCCATTTTACTACCTCCTTATGCCCTTCAACATTCCACATGGCATCTGGCTACATACCATTCTGTGCTGGGAGACAATAAAAAGAACCACAGTTTTGCATACACTGACCTGTAAGAGCAATGGTTGCTGTATGTGTAACCAAAATGAATGAAATTGACATGAATGTTCTTATCCATGTTAAGTTCTGTTCTGTGAATGTATTTCAGAAGGGTTTTTTTTAAAATTTAGTTGCACATTTTTGCCCTGGTTTTTGTAGGCAGTAAAATATCAATTTTGGTAATTAATTCATCAGTATTATTTCAAACCACATGCAACAAAATGCCTAGCACTCTTGAAGCATCCACTACTTGTTTTACAGGGCAACTGAACTCAGGATTAGTGACCAACATATGCAATGATTATAAATGTACAGCAAGTACCACACAAATTCCTAACACCCCCAAAATGTCAGGGCTAGATAAAGTACCGCCCACCACATCACATTAGTATATCAGACTGTTTAAAGTTCTCTTTCTAGGCCTCCTCTAGTTGCATAGCTCCATGTTTAGCTCTTCTAATAGTCTTTGTGTATGGCTGTTTGAACTCAGACATCCGCTCCACTTGTGCTCTCTAGCATGGTAGTAGCTTTTCCCCCTTTGCCTCGCAGATATTATGCAGAGCACAACTGGAAGTTATAGCCTTTTGGGATATTTTTCTCACTGAAAGCTGGTCTTGTGAGCAAACAATACCAAGCTCTCTTCAGTCTACCAACAGCCCATTCAACTGTCATTCTGCACCTTCTGAACTGAACCGAATCTTTCCTTGGTGCTTTTAGGGTGGCAGGTGTACAGCTTGATGAGCCAGGGGAGCAAAGAGTAGGCGGTGTCCCCCAGAATCACTCCCAGCAGTTGGGAAAGAATGTCCTGCTTCCAGCTTTTTGACCAGCCCTGTGTTCTTAAAAATGTGAGTGCCATGCACCTTCTCTGGCCAGTCCACACTGATGCCAGTGAAGCACTACTACTGCTTGCATAGTCATAGTAAAAAAGTTGTTTCCTTTAGAAGTGGGATAGTGCCAAAATAGAGATCTGTGTGTCCTCTGTCTCCCCACTGCAACTTGGGAAGCCTGTTGCTGCAAATCCATCCATTACGTCCTTCAAATTATCGACAGTCACAGTCTTGCTTATCAGGAGATGATTAATTGTCTTTCATGTTGCATGACAGTGGCCCATTCTGGACTTTCCTACTCCAAAATATATCCCCTGGGCCGGTAGCAATCTGGCATTGCAAGTTTCCTCAATGCTATTGTCATTTGCTTCTCCAATGTTAGGGCAATTCTCATTCTGTTTTCAGAGGGGTAGCTGAGTTAGTCTGTTAGAGTTGGGGCAGGCTTGGGAGAGAGATCCAGGAGAGTGGCCTTGCACATCCAAAAACTCTGCAGCCATTGCTCATTGTTCCCAGTCTTCATCATGCTGTGATCCCAGTAATCAGTGCTCGTTTCTTGTGCCTAGAAGAGGCACTCCCTTGTCTGCTGCTGCTCCAGGAACACCACCAACCACTTGAAATGGTTTGTGCGGTATCCCACAGCAATATCTCCTCCATGAAATTATCCTGTTCCCTGTTGCTACTGTTTTTCCTCTTATTCTGCAAATATTGGAGGATTGTTTGTCTTGCCTTTGCAACATTCATGAGACAAATGCAGAGCTGTGAGTAGTGTCCATGTCTCTGTCTGAGATTGCAGACAGCGAGAAGTGCCATGCGGGTTTGTAGGATTTGAACCCTTGGTAATAATATTGCATAGGCTCTAATCTTTTCCATCCATGTGTGTGTTTTTTTTCCCCATCCATGTGCAGAATACGTTTTTATGTCCACTAAGACACATGCAAAGTTGTACCAGTAGAAACAAAAAAACTAGTTGTGGGCACTCTGCTAATCTGCTGAGCAGCATTTGAATCTCTCCTGAGCAGCTATACAAGGGCACAACTTACAGGGAACATTGGCTGCCTCCTTTTCTCTTTCCTCCCACAATGCATTGCCAAAATTTCCAAAAGACAGTGCACTGGACTATGAGGAGTTGCATATTTGGAAACCTACCCATGGTGCACTGCACTGTGCATTAACACAAGAATTCCTGACGACTAATGCAAAGAGCGAGTATGCACGAGTATGAGAAATATACTAAGCTGAGTACCTTTATGCGGGAGGGATAACTTGCATTAACCAAAGTTTATAGTGTAGATATGGTCTAAAAGCCTGTCTAAATTAGGGATTTTTGCACTGATGTAGCTACACTCATGCAAACTGCTAGCACAGATGCACTGCACCAGTATAAAGGATGCAACTTACCCCGTTAGAAAAAAATCCCTAATATAGGCAAGCCCTAAGATATTTTAAAAGTTAAAGAAACATGATAGAATTAAATGCTGCAGTATATTTTTGTATATTTTAATAGCTAAGTAGAGCTTCTCTTGCAATCCAGATGAATATCTATCAATTACATGTTTACATTGCACTTTGTTCATTATTGCCATTAGTTCCATTATTAATATTCTGAGGATACATGTCAAACTGTTATCCAAGAAGGATTAAAGACTATTGCCAGAAAGATGATCACTAAGAAGATCATACTTTTTTCATAGTGCGTTGCTTAAACTGAAAGTGAGGGACAGCTTTTAAAGAGAGGATATGGGGGTGAGTAAAATGATGAATCTGTGATGTAGTTAACTGAGAAACTATGTATTATAACCAAACACATTTCTTTACCTGTGTGACTAACTGCACCTCAGTTAATAAAAAAGGGAATGAATTTTAAAATCCAGCTACTTAGTACAGTAAGTTATTGGTTTATTTTTTCCATTTGGTTTTTGAACATTCAAAATCAGTTAATCCAATATTATTTACATAGTCAGTTTCACTTCTGGTTTTTAATGTTGAAGTGCTTGTTTCAAACATTGCTGAGGAATGTTTTGTTTAAAGTTATTTTCATTTTAATTTCATTGGCATTGATAATATTTCTAAGTATAAAACCATGTTTTGAAAAATTTAAATTTTGTCAAGTATCAGTTGAAGTCTCTCTCTAATTTTAGCCATTTAAAGCCCCTCACACCCCAAAAAGAGAGAGAGCAAGAGAGAATCTGGTGGGGTTTAGGGAGACTACTTCTTAGTTCTAAAACATACAGAGGTCTGCCCAAAGCTCACAGGGACAGCTGGGTGAGGAAGGAACACTATAAGAATCTGGCAGCACCGTAGGAAGAAGCTGGGAAAGCACTCTTCAATAAAAGAAGATGGTACAGATATCTGGAAATAGGGAATGGAAGGGTGTGTGGGAACTTAATAAACAGTTATAATGAAATGGACACTGAGTACTAACCTCCCTGTTCCTGCTGTTGCCCCAGTGGTCTTGTTCTCCCTCTTAGCAATCCTTTGGTCTTACAGGAATGAAAGTGGAGAGGGGGACCAGTGTGTTCACCCAGCAGTGCATTTGCAAAGAAAGGATTTGCGAACACACAAGTCCTGTTTTGTTTCCCTCTGTTTTCTGGAGGCAGATCATAGGGCTACTAGGAGAGGTTGCATAGTTTGGTGGTGCTCTCAGGAAAGAATTCAGGACCAATTTCATTATGAACAGGTTGCAGATTTCCCTTTGCAGTCATTCCTACCCCTCAGATGTCACTGCCATATTTGTTGGGATGGGAATTTTTCATCATTAGCTTTGGCTGCTACTCTGAGTTTCTGGAGTAGGGGACCAGCACGTGCTTCTTTTTGTTCCACCTCTTCCCAGCTACTAGTGTTAGAACCAGGGAGAATTTTTCTCACCCTCCATCAGATTTATTAGGCAAAGGGTGAGGGTAAAGATGCTGTTGTCCCATCCCACCTCGCTGCCAGTGGGAGTGCAAGCTTCCCATAGCCCCTGTGATCCTCAGACTGCTCAGATTAATTGAAGAGAACAAGCACTCCCACAGTTGCTTCTCTTTTCCATCTGCCTATGGTCTCTGTGAGCTCTGCTCTTTGAAACAGAGCAACCCATTCAGATAGCTACTACAACTGGTCCCACATCCTGCTCATGGTGGAACCTGCCTAAAAGGGAGAGGAAGGTCTGACCCCCTAAAGTAGTCAAACTTGAAATACAACAACGAATGGTCTGGTAGCACTTTATAGACTAACAAAATTTATACAGTAATCTTCCGATAATCCAGCACCTTTAGGATCCTGGGGGTGCCGGATTATCAAATATGCTGGACTATCGGGAGGGGGGCTATGAGGGATCTGGCGTGGGGGGGGGGGAATGAGGGGTTCGGGGGGATGCCACCCCAGACCCCTTATAGCCTCCCCTTCTGATAGTCCAGCTCTGCCCCAGGCGTCCCCGATTCAGCCGCTTCTGGTCAATTTCAGCAGCGGCTGAATTGGGGACGCCTGGGGCAGAGCAGCTGGGGTGCTGCCGGGTTGGTCCCACAGCGCCGAGGGGTGGGCACTACGGGACCAACCCGGTAGCACCTCAGCTGCTCTGCCCCAGGCGTCCCCAAGTCAGCCACTACTGAAACTGACCAGCGGCTGATTCAAGGAAACCCGGGGCAGAGCAGCTCTGCCCCGGGCTTCCTGGAGTCAGCCGCTGGTCAGTTTCAGCAGCGGCTGACTTGGGAATGCCTGGGGAAGAGCAGCTGGGGTGCTGCTGGATTGGTCCCGCAGCGCCACGGCACTGTAGGACCAACCTGGCAGCACTCCAGCTACTCTTCCCCAGGCATCCCCAAGAGCAGCTTGGGTGCTGCTGAGTTGGTCCCGCAACCCCAAGGGGCAGCACTACGGGACCAACCAGGCAGCACCCCAGCTGCTCTGCCCCCGGCTTCCCCAATTCAGCTGCTGGTCAGTTTTGGCAGTAGCTGAATTGGGGAAGCCGGGCGCAGAGCAGCTCCAATTGTCTGGCAGCCAGAGCACTTCTGGGTTCCTGATGGTGCCGGACTATCAGGAGTGCCGGAGCATCTACAGTAAGACTCCATTGGATCAATGGAGTCTTACTGTAGATGGTATCATGAGCTTTCGTGGGCACAGCCCACTTCTTCAGATGACTGGATGATCTGAGGAAGTGGGCTGTGCCCACGAAAGCTCATGATACCATCTACATGTTTTGTTAGTCTTTAAGTGCTATCAGACCATTTGTTGTTGTTTTTTCTGTACAGACTAACTCAGCTACCCCCTGAAGCTTAAAATACACCTTTCTTCTATTAAACCTGATCTTCAAAAAAGATGCCAGTGTGAGGCACTAAGCAGTGTGGGCTAATGGGCTTCTCATCCTGGCTCTACCAATGACTGGTGGGTGATGTAGGGCCAGTCACTTCACCTGTATTTGTCTCAATGTCCCCATCATTAAAACAGGGATAATGTTACTTGCCTCCTTTGAAAAACATTATGTGAAAGCTTGGCATTATTTGTTTGACTATTTAAATGCTGCTGACACTAGCTTGTGTTTTATTTTAAACCCATTTGAGACACATTTAGAAACATAACTGCTCTTGTTTTCCATGGCTTTCCCTGAAGCCCCAGCCCACTGATGCTCCATAGCAGATACTTTTTTCATAGAGCAGAATAAGAATTGATGAAGTGACAGACTTTTAAATTGTCCTGTCCTGGTCTTGAAAGTAGAAGTTGTCATCCCTGCCAATGATCAGTGTGATCTTCTGGGTTTTGTTTTGTTTTGTTTTAATAGGTATGGAAAATTGAGTAGTTTTATGGTGTGGATGAAATGAGGCAGCTTTTGCAATATTACTAGCATTTCGTATTTTGCAATTAATACAGAGTCGAGGTTTAAACTATATTTTATGGATATATTCTCCTAGAATTTTATCTACAGAAAAAGTACATAATAAAAATTGCAAGAAAATTAGGCACAATGTATGATAAATATGTTCATGGAGATAATTATAGTAACTTAAGTCAGCAGAATTGTCATTTGTTAAGTTCATTTCGGGTGTGTGCAGGGAGAGAACCCCCAAAACAGAATGTTTCATTTTGTCCTGCACAGATTAGAGTTTCAGGAAAAAGAGGAAAAGGTCTGTTTATCCACAGCCACATGCCTTGTTAAAAGTTCATAGTATCACTTTGACATTTAGAGCAGGACTCAATGTCTTTGTAAATTCCTCTTTGTATTACCAGTGTAGGTCTCTGAGCTCAGACTGTTTCACAAACCATAACATTTTTTAGTGAGTGATTGATCTGTATTATGTGTCCTAGCCATCAGAAGAATCTTGGGATGTTGCTTGTATAAACTGTAATACAATCTGATGCTGGGCATATGGTTACAGACTTTCATAGACCTATTGGCGATACTCAATCCTCCTGGATTTGGGCATAGGGCTTATCTGATACCTTCAAAAAAAAGTGCCTCATTTTCTCTGTTCCCCACTTAAATAACTCAACACATCTGGTAACACTGTAGGATCATTGTCCTTTCAGTTCCTGTGCATCTCATATTGCTACAATATTTCATAAGTATTTGGTTACCTAAATGGCAACATGATTTTTTAAGAGACTGTTTTTATAGGTCTTACAAATTAACCTATATGCATCACAAGATTAAAAAAAGAGGCTGCTAATGAGCACCGTTTCTAAAGTTAGCACTCTCTCTCTCTCTCTCTGTAGGAATATGTATCAGAATTAGTGTTTAAAAAAGCTATGTTGTAAATACTTAAACCTAGCATCGGAATGTGTTTTTATGGTCAAATAAAATATGCCTCAGCAGTGAAATATCTGTTTGGGACTTTATCATTTAGCTTAATGTCTTCAATTACAAGAATGATAAAAGCTGAAACAAAATCCTTTAATTCAATAAGAACTAAGCTGAATTTTAGGAAGCAAAGAGGTGAATCAGATATAGAATCATACACATAGGAAATTAAACATTGAAGAAATTAAAACTTTGTGAGCACAACTAAAAGGATAGCCTTAAGGTGTGCTTATTTGAAATGGCTGCATTTAATTTTACAGTAAATCCCAGTATTTTGTTCCAATTAAGACAGTTCGTGCACATGGTTCTAAATTGTACAGTAGTTCCAGTGAGACCATGGACTGCTTGTTTTACATTCTGGATCAAGTTCAGATTTTTAGGCTTCGCTTGAATAAAATAAAAAGTCTGAAGCCTGAATATAATACAGATTGATAAATCTGATTTAAACATGCCCGTGTTGCAGACTGTTTCACTCTGAGTACAGCTGACCCTCAGGCCATGCACTAAATACATCCACAGAGCATTCCCAGAACACTAAAATACCAAATGATCACATATGAAAGATTAGCTTTCTATGGATTGTGACTTTTTCTGTATTATCTGTGAAGATTAGAATTTTAGCAGCTCCAAGTGAGTTCTACAGTAAAGTATCTACTTGGCAGCAAAAAAACCCAACAAACCTTGATGGGATTATTGTCTCATATTCATGAACTGGGATTTAGGAGTACTGTGTGTTTCCTTGTGAGGATATACTCTGTAGTTCACACTCTTAGGAAAATAAATATTACTTGGTTCTCATTTGTATTAACTTAAAGCTTTTATAAAAAGAGGAAGGACTTTGCTTGGCATTCTAGTATGGAGATTTAGATCTGGTTTCTTGCTCATTAGGTGGCAAAAAATAATCTTTTCAGAAGCTCTTCTGGTAGCCCATGCAGTCTTTCAAAGTCATGATCCTGCAAGGAAGGTTAGTGAGCCTTCTAGGCTTTCTGTTGACAATCAGGTAATTGATCATATTTAAAGAAATAAATGTTGGGGATTTTTGTTTTGTTTTCCAGGTTGTGGAGCTCATATCAAGTGCAATTGGTGACTTAGTACAAGGAATATACTATGACAATTCTAACTTATCCGAGGTAAGACTTTACTAGCATTTTACACATAGTTTATATAAATGTATGATAACAGTGCCATTGCTTTGGGTTTGTTTTCAAGGGAAGAGGGGAAAGTATTAATTACAGTCCCAGTAAGCTTCAGAAGTACTTTTAGTATGGCACCTGAGTTCTGCCGTAATTGGTGGTGGGCATCACTAAAAATGCTTAATGAGAGAGTCTGCAGTTTTTAATTAGTAAAAAATATTCATTAGAATTAAAAGATTTTTAAAAAATTGAGATCAACATGTAGTTTCTGAATTGGTGAAGAAATATATTGTACATATATATTTTGTTTGGTCACATAATTTTTCATATCCTGGTTGCATCAATGTATGGATTTTGTAGCAACTGCAACCAAAATTTAAACCAGGACCTTTCTACTCGTAAATGTAGCAGCTTTATTAGGTGAACTAAATGGAAGGAGCTATACAGTGCTCCTCTCCAAAGAAAATCATTCTTTCCTGTATCACAGAGAGTAATTGGCCTGGTCAAAGAAATTGGTTCAGTCATTTACATGAATCTGAGATGCAAAGTTCATTTCAAAGATAATTACAACTATGTCACACTGCTGTTGTTACACTTCATGGCAAGAACTCTGATGGATTCTTTTGATGAAATGAATTAATATTTCAGTCTTTTAAGAGAATTTTCAAAGAAGTGTATTGCTATATTTATTACAGTGATTTAATTTTGGTAGATTAAGAAATCTAATTGCATTTACCATTATCTCTAAACATTGTGTGTATTAGGAAATTAATATTTTAGAAACTTCATTTTTATTACCTTTAAGTCCCGGCTTGACAAAGCCCTGGCCGGGATGATTTAGTTGGGGATTGGTCCTGCTTTTAGCAGGGGGTTGGTCAGTGATCTCCTGTGGTCTCTTCCAACCCTATGATTCTATGATTTTATACCTCTGCATTTCACCCAATAGCATAGTTTTACTCTCCAAAAACATGGATTGATACTATTGAGATGATCACAAGTGTCTGCCTATGCATGTTATAGATTATGATATTTTTAAGTGGAGCATATTAATAGAAACAAAAGGATCTCAGATGTCCAAGCCAGTTCAGAAATATGAATCTTAAAGGAATAACATCAGGAAGCAAAATGACTTGGGGGATAAGTGATGGCCTTATGGAGCCTCTCACTTGTAAGGCTTCAATTTAAAATAGAACTCAGGTTAATCACTTATATTTTATTCTTCAGGGAAGTTTAAATGAGTTCTTAGTTTAGTTCCAAATGAATATAAGTCTTGATCATATAAATCACTATTGCAGTTGCATTCATGTTGGCATTTCTTTATCAGCTATGGGGTGAAGAGCATGGAGGATGTCTTACTCTCTCACCTCTAGAAGATAGCCTTCTAGGTTAGGGTTGAGACACATGAGCAAAACTA
The DNA here is from genome assembly GCF_052426305.1 of Pelodiscus sinensis. Lineage (NCBI taxonomy): Eukaryota > Metazoa > Chordata > Testudines > Trionychidae > Pelodiscus > Pelodiscus sinensis. The sequence goes on along the minus strand of NC_143054.1, from coordinate 78,248,128 downwards.
TGTGAGAAGTTTGCATTACTTTTGTACTTGCTATACTTAAATCTATAGACAAACAAATGACTTCAGTCTTCCAGTATTGTAAGCCAATTTAGCTACTTCTGTCAAGCTCTAAATGCAAGGTTATATTTTAAAAGGAAAAGTATATTGTTATTTGAACAAATACTTTAAAATTACTACTCAAATTGTAAGCCATACAGGTTTCTCTAAATGCAACCAAACCTCAGCTATGTTTTACTTAAAATAGCTTTTTTAAGAGTAAACTTCCCATTTGACTTTAGCAATTAGGCTGCTTTCCTTGTGATTTCATTTGCACATTTTGGATTAGCCACATCCTCTGTAATACTAGAAATGTTCTCAGCTCTTTTGGGTGTCTGCCACTGCAGCAGGTCTTCGTTTTATTTATATTTACTTGGCAGCATGATTGACTGAATGCTGTGTGAGGAGACAATGATACTACCTCAGAAGAGCTTCTACCACACTTTCAAAATATTCAACAAGCATAGATTATGGTGAAAGTGTAAGATGCACTGCGCCAAGCTGCACAATATCAAGTTAAACATACTAAAAGAATGGTTTTGTGTTTATAATAAGAAATGAGCTATTCTGTCTGGCAAAAGTTGGAAGTATAGTGATGCTTTACTAAACAAAAAAAAGGTTAATTTAAATGTAATGAATATCTTGTAGTAATATAAAATAACACATACCATAGTATCTAAAGATTATACTTTTAGTGGGTCAGGTATGGCCACCAGTCAAGCCCATATCAAGCACAAATTTATGGGAAAGCCAATGAGAGTGGAAAAGCACATGGTTTAGACAGTGAAATCCCTAAGGGGATGGAGATTCTGTAAGTCCTAGTAAAGGGGAGAGGATGGAAAATAATAAAATACAGGTAGGATCTGATGAGAAACAGTCAAATGAAGAAGAGTCCCATTCAATTGCTTCATGGAATGGCAGACACTTAAAAAGTAACCAATTTTTAAAGTGCTTATGTACCAATGCTAGAAGTATAAATAATAAGATGAGTGAACTACAGGCAGTCCCCGGGTTACGTACAAGATAGGGACTGTAGGTTTGTTCTTAAGTTGAATTTGTATGTAAGTCGGAACTGGTACATATTGTAGGGGAAACTCTAGCCAAACATTTCTCCAGAGCTCAGTTTTATTCTCCCACACCTCACTTCCCTCAGTCCTTTATTCTCAAGCTGAGGTGTCTGCTGAGAAAAGCCGCTCTGCGTCTCCCTGGTCTGCTGGGGGGGGGGGGCGGGGGGAGGCGCTAGCTTCGCGTCTCCCTGGTCTGCTGGGGGGAAGCAGCTAGTGCGGGCTTGCCTCACCCCGTTTGTAAGTAGGGATCTGATGTAAGTCGGATCCATGTAACCCGGGGACTGCCTGTAGAATGCGTCATATTAAATGAGGATATTGCTATAACAGGCATCACAGAAACATGGTGGAATGAGGATAATCAATGGAACACAATAACACCAAGGTACAAAATGCTGTCAGAAAAACAGAACCGCTCATGTTGAGGGGAGGAATGGCAAACGTAGAAAGAAGACAGAATCAGATGAAGCAAAATTTTAAATTAACCAAACTGTTCTGTAGAATCTCTTATGGATAGTAAATCTGTGTAATAATAATAATAATAATAATTAATAATAATAATTAATAATAAATTATAAAAAGTATAGCAGTAGGGGTATATGTCCAACTACGTGACCGGGATAGTGATACTGACTGTGAATTGTGCAGGGAGATTAGAGAGCCTATTAAAATAAAAAACTCAGTAATCGGGATTTCAACTATCCTCATATTGACTAGGTGCACATCACCTCAGGATTGAATGCACAGAATTTCTTAATTTAAATGACAGCTTCTTGGAGCATCTAGTCCTGGAAACCACAACCACAAGCGGAGAGGTAATTCTTGATTTAATAAATGGAACCTAGGATCTGGTCCAAGAGGTGAATATAGCTGGACCGCTTGGTAATAGTGACCATAGTATAATTAAATATAACATCCCTGTGGCAAGGAAAACACTACAGCAACCCAACACTGTAGCATTTAATTTCAGATAAGGGAACTACGCAAAAATGACAAAGTTAGTTAAATAGAAATTGTGAGGTACATTGCCAAAATAAAATCTCTGTAAGCTGCATGAAACCTTTTTGAAGAAACCATAATAGAGGCTCAACTTAAATTTATCCCCCAAATTAAAAAACATAAAAAGAATTTAAAAAGTGCCACCTTGGATACATAACAAAGTAAAGGAAGCAGTGAGAGGCAAAAAGGCATTGTTTAAAAAGTGGAAGTTAAATCCTAGTGAGGAAAATAGAAAGGAAAATTAACTCTTGCAAATTAAGTGTAAAAATACAATTAGGAAGGCCAAAAAGAATATGAAGAACAGCTGGCCAAAGGCTCAAAAAATAACTTTTAAGTACATCAGAAGCAGGAAGCCTGCTAAATAACAAGTGGACCACTGGACAATTGAGATGCTAAAGGAGCACTCAAGGAAGATAAGGCTATTGAAGGAAAAACTAAATTAATACTTAGCATCGGTCTTCATAGATGTGGTTGTGAAGGAGATTCCCAAACTTGAGCCTTTCTTTTTAGGTGACAAATCTGAGGAACTATCCACAAATTGATGTGTCACTCAAGGAGGTTTTCGAACAAATTGGTAAACATTAATAAATCACCAGAACCAGTACTCGCTTATGAGTTCTGAAGGAACTCACGTATGAAACTCCCAACTACTAACTATGGGTATGTCTACACTACAGCGCTAATTCGAACTAACTTAAACTAATTCGAACTAACTAAACTAATTCGAACTAACGCATCCAGACTAAAAAACTAGTTCGAATTAGCGTTTTGCTAATTCGAACTAGCATGTCTACACAGAGTGGACCCTGAACCAGGGTTAAGGATGGCCGGAAGCAGTGCCGGCAGGGCATCAGAATAGGACTTAGAGCATGGAGCTGTGTCAGGCTAGTGAAGGGCTGTGCTTAAAGGGACCCAACCCCCACCCCCACCCCGGACAGACAGTTCTCAGGGGTGCCCCGCTTGCAAAGCAGTCCTGGCTTGGATTGCCCAGAGTACCCACACTGGGCACATCACAGCACTTGGCCATCAGACCGGCTACACTTGCCGCAGGCTGCCATCTGGGAAGAGGGGGCAATTGGGGGGCTGCAGGAGAGGTTCCACCCCCAGAAGCCCGCAGAGCCAGCCCAGTCCTCTCCATCGGGGGCTCGTACCCCATTCCTCCCTCACCTCCTTCCACTTACCCTTCCCTAGCCCCTTTTCTTGATGTACAAAATAAAGGACAATTGTGTTCAAGAATAGAATCTCTCTTTATTGAACAAAACTGGGGGAGACTGGGAAAAAGAGGTAGAAGAGGGGAAGAGAGAGGGTGGGAGAGGGGAGGGCAACTACAATGATGAGGGGTTTGGAACAGGTCCCATGTGAAGAGAGGCTAAAGAGACTGGGACTTTTCAGCTTAGAAAAGAGGAGATGGAGGGGGGATATGATAGAGGTCTATAAAAGCATGAGTGGTGTGGAGAGGGTGCATACAGAAAAGTTCTTCATTAGGTCCCATAATAGAAGGACTAGAGGACACCAAAGGAAAGGAATGGGTAGCAGGCTTCAAACTAATAATAGAAAGTTCTTCTCAAAGCAAATAGTCAACCTGTGGAACTCCTTGCTGCAGGAGGCTGTGAAGGCTAGAACTAGAACAGAGTTTAAAGAGAAGTGAGATAAAGTGATGGAGGTTGGGTCCATGGAGTGGTATTAGCCAGGGGGTAGGAGTGGTGTCCCTGCCCGAAATTTGTGGAAGGCTGGAGAGGGATGGCATGAGACAAATGGCTTGGTCACTGTCTTTGGTCCATCCCCTCCAGGGTCCCTAGGGTTGGCTGCTGTCGGCAGACAGGATACTGGGCTAGATGGACCTTTGGTCTGACCCAGTACAGCCATTCTAAGCTCAGGGCTCAGGGTCGGCGGTCTCAGTGGACCACCTTGATTTTCATGCAAACCTGCTCCTGGGTGGCCAGGCTGGCAGCTCTCCTGCCCTATACGGCCGCTTTCCTGTGCCTAGTGCGGAGGTCGTGGACAAGGTCCACGATGTCTGCACTGGACCAGGCGGGTGCCCGCCTCTTGCGGTCCTGGGCAAGCTCCCGGGAGCCGCCAGTCTGGTCCCGGGAAGAGGGGGAGGCCTGGGGGGCATCGGGTGGCTGGCTCGAGCTGTGCCAGGTGAAGGGTCTGCTGGCTGGGTGCTGGCAGGCTTACACCTGGCACGGGCATCGTAGCCAGCCCGTGCCCCTTTAAGGGGTCCGGGGCCGGGAGGGGGGCAATAGAGTTTCCCTGGTGTTGGCCAGAGTGGCCACCAGGGAAACCTGGGGAGGGCTAGCCTCCCACTAGTTCGAATTAAGGGGCTACACACCCCTTAATTCGAACTAGTAAGTTCGAACTAGGCTTAGTCCTCGTACAATGAGGTTTACCTAGTTCGAACTAAGCGCTCCGCTAGTTCGAATTAAGTTTGAACTAGAGGAGCGCTAGTGTAGCGCCTATCAAAGTTAATTCAAACTAACGTCCGTTAGTTCAAATTAACTTTGTAGTGTAGACATACCCTAAGATATGTAACCTATCATTTATATCAGCCTCTGTATCAGATGACAGGCGGATAGCTAATATGCCAGTTTTAAGAAAAGGGCTCCAGAGATTTTCCTGGCAATTACAGACTGGCAAGCCTGACTTCAGTACCGGGCAAACTGATTGAAACTATAGGAAAGAATAATATTGTCAGACTATGAACATAGGAGAAGAGTCAACATGGTTTCTGTAAAGGGAAATCATGCGTCACCAATCTACTAGAATTCTTTGAGGGAGGTTAACAAGCATGTGGACAAACACTTTAATTTTAGAAGTGTAGACAGAAATCTTAGTCTTGCACTTTATCTACCAGTTCATTCTTATTGTCTTAAATGCAAAATCAGGATATTTTGAAAAGGAAAATTCACTAATTTTCTTCAGCTCCCAAATATGAACATTCACAAGATCTTATGCTAGAAACAACAGTTTTATTAGCTATTTCTAATGCACTTTATTAATGATCTGTCACAAGAAAAGTCATTTCAATATTTTAGAAGTAAACATTATTTAAATATTTTCACCACACAGTAGTTAAGCCATCATTTTAAAAACAGCAACAGTTTATTCATGGCATTTGCTCCTTTCCCTAATGAACTTCTGTTGTGTTGATCAAAGTGGATGCAGTTTTCCTTTAAATGCCCTCCAGTATAGCTTTTAATTTGAAAATAATTGCTCAGTGAGGCATATCCACCTGTAAAGCACGAAGCAGGGGTCGGCAACCTTTTCAAACCAAAGAGCCAAACTACATCAAATTTCAGAACAAGTGGTCAACAAAGAGCCATATAAGCAGGGCTCGACAAATAATGCAATCTACTTGCTTGTGTCGAGTAGATTGCAACCCAGAAGAGCTGGGTACGTGCAATCTGCACATGCGCAGAACGATCTTTGCATACACAGCATGACAGCATGGCTGGCGAGCGGGGCTCGCTGCAGTTCGGCGAGCCCTGAATATAAGAATGCCCATTTGTATGACTGAACATATACAACTTAATATTATTGATAATTGACATACGATTAATAATAGCATAAATGAAACATTGTACTGATAGACTTTATTTAATGGGACTTCTGCTACTGCATCTTTTCCCAAATTTCTTTGAAATTAACATCATAACTGGTCAAATCCAGCTTCTTGGACACATTCAGGCTTTCTTCTGTCAGTCTTATGGCGGGATGCTGGGGTTGTGGGGGTGCAGGAGTCTGGGTTGAGGTGTATGAGGGGCTCAGGACAGGGGATTTGGGTCTATGATGGACTCACGGCACAAGGTTGGAGTGTGTGGGAGTGCAGGATTGTTATGGCAGGGAACTGGGGATGTGGGGGTGCATGAGTTTGGAGATGCAAGAGTTTGAGGGGTCCAGGGCAAGGGGTTCAGATGTATGATGGGCTCAGGGTTGGTGTGTGTGTGTGTGTGCAGGAAGTGTTATAACACTGCGGTCAGATGGGGGCTGGGCTGCAATTAGGGGCTTGTTGGCCAGGCTTAATTTTTAAATATAAATAAGAGTAAAGTATTTTAAAATAACAGTAAAATGTTATGTCCAACACAAAAGTTTTCAACGTTGTCTTTATTTATGGCAGGAGAGGGGAACTTCTAATCTTCTTCGGATAGTGTCCCTGTGGGTGCTCTGCTGTGGGTGTTGGGCTCGTCCCAGCACCGCAGTTCACAGATGTTTTAGCTGTTGTTCGCTGGACCTCACATGCGGGGCCGCCATCTTGCGGCTTTTCGCACCGTTTCTGGTTGCGAGGTCCAGCCCCACCAGTTCCTTCTGACCATCTTCATGTGCAGATGGAGAGATAGCTCCCTCTTGCAACCATCCTGTCAGGACTGAGAGAGAGAAGAGTTTGTATATAGTTAGATAGTTCATTAGTTAATTCGTTCTTTATAGTTCTCTAGTTGTTAGTGAGTAAGTTTAAAAAAAATTATTATTTCCTGTTCTTCGACCATGCCTGGGTCACCGGGCTTCAAAAAGTGTCTGACATGCCAGGACTCTATGCCTGTGTCAGATGGGCAGTCTTCCTGCATAAAGTGCCTTGGGGAAGGCCATATTCCCTAAAAATGTCAGCACTGTCCAAGCCTCACAGCAAGAGTGCGGCACGACCGTGAAATACGCCTCAAAATGCTCCTATTTGATAAGGCGCTCCAGCCACAAACAGGAGCCAAAGAACAACCATCATCCCCACCGGCCACATCTCGTCGGCCCTCCCCTGTGGTGACGAGCTCCTGAAGAAGTCATTCCCCATCTCGCTCCTTGCCAGAGATGAGAGTGAGCTCTGGGGACAAGCCGGGCACATCTCACAAAGCGGCAGCTCGAAAGCAGCACAAAGAGAAGCCGTTGCGCAGTATATCAGCACCGAGCTCAGCGGCGCACATGGCACCGAAGCCAACCCCGGCACCGAAGCTGGCACGGCCAACCCCAGCACCTCCTGCAGCTGACCTCCCGGCACCATCTTCGGCACTGATGATAACAGCGTGCATGGTGCCCAGCCCCTTGGCACTGAGGCCAGCACCGGAGGAGTCAACGGCGCAGCACGGGGCCTCAGTGCAGGCACCGACGGCCCTGCTGCCAGAATGTGCACCACATCTTCAAGCGGCGCCGTCACACATGGCACCGGAACCCCCGGCACCGCTGAGATACTCTCCAACTCCATCATATTCCCGGAGAATCTCCACACCGAGTGAAACTCCACCCACACCCCTGATGCAGACGTCCCCCTCTTCCATGAGTGGGCGGCCGCTAGTAAGCCCAGAACCAACGGCGTTCTCCCCAGAGCTACCGTCTCCACCTTGACATCACCAGCGACCAAGACACAGTGCCTCCCCCTCATCAAGACCCCGTTACCATAGATATTATTGATCGCCATCTCCCTGCTGCTCTCACCGCAGATCCAGGTCACCAAGGCCCCCTCCTAGTCTCAAGATTCCAGATACAGGGACGACTACAGGCACTCATACCACTCTCGGTATGATGACCGGTGGCATGCACATCACGACCATTGAGACCGTTATTCCCGATCAATCCATTCTTCACCATCACCAGCTCCATCACGGCTCACTCATGGCTGGAGTAGATCCTCCACTCCGGCAGCAGCCAGACCACAGACTCCATCTAGCGTCTTACCTTCTGCAGAACAGCCCATCGCTGAACTATCACAGGTCTTGGAGGTAGAGGCACCACAGCAATCGTCTCCCACAGAAGTGGCTCCCTCTTCTCCAGACGACGCCATCTTCACCAGAGATATGTCATCCTCCAATGACCTTCCCGACACCAGACTCATCATGATCCAGGGTCTTGTTCAGGTCCTTACTACCAGTCCCACCATTCTGATGCTCACCTTCCTGCAACTGATGGGGCATATGGCAGCCACAACTTATGTTGTCGCACATGCATGCCTACATTTCAGATGTCTGCAACAATGGATATCGACGGTATACACACCTCACAAACATGATGTGCACAGAATGGTTACCATACCAAACACAGTCAGGCAATCTCTGAAGTGGTGGACAATTCCGCACACATGTTAGTGGGTATCTCGTTCCACACCCCCAGCCTACCATCCAGGTTATGACAGATGCCTCCCTCCTTGGCTGGGGAGCCCACATGCAGGACAAACAAGCACAGAGCCATTGGTTGCCACAAGAATCGCTCTGCCACATAAATCTTCTTGAGTTACGGGTGGTATACAATGCTTGCAACCACTTTCTCCCCTGGATACACACCCAGAGGGTGCAAATTCTTCAGACAATATGACAACAGTCTATTATATAAACAAACAAGGTGGCGCTCGCTCCCGTACTCTGTGTAGAGAAGCCGTGCATCTCTGGAACTGGTGCATACGACACAACATCGTAATTACCGCAGCATCGGGGGATGACAACATCACAGCAGACACTCTCAGCCGACATTTTGCACAGCAGCACGAATGGGAGCTACACCTCAAGGTTTTAGAGAACATATTCCAACTCTGGGGTCACCCAACTACAGAACTCTTCGCCACGCAGTACAAAGCGAAGTGCAATCACTACTGTTCCAGAGCGGGCATAGACCGAGCATCGAAGGGTGATGCCTTCCTCCTCCACTGGGGTTGACAAATGCTGTATGCATTTCCACCCATCCCCCTAATACACAAGGTCCTAGAGAAAGCAATAGCGGACAGAGCAACACTAATCCTAGTAGTACCATTCTGGCCACACCAGACGTGGTTCCCTTACCTCCTCCATATGTCGTCTTATCCCCCGTATCACCTTCCCAGTCGACCCAATCTTCTGACACAGGAGCAGGGGAAACTACTTCATCCACAACCGGATCACCTCACCCTATCCGCTTGGTTCCTGGCACCTGCCAACAAAAAAGATTAGGAGGCCCAGCTGCGGTCAACATAACAGAAGAACTTCGACCCAAAATACTTAGCTGCATAAATGGAAAAGGTTCACTGAATGGTGTGCACACAAGGGCATGGACCCTCATGGAGTGCCGTTACACTCCATTCTGGAATACGTTTTATACCTCAAACATAGGGTGCTTTCCCTATCGTCCCTGAAGGTCCACGTAGCAGCCATCACAGCCTTTAGACAGCCCGTCGAGGGCTATACCATTTTCTCGCCTCCAATTACAAAAAGATTCCTCAAAGGCCTAAACAACCTGTTCCTCGAGCACAAACAACCCCCAGATCCTTGAAACCTCGAATTGGTTCTAGATACACTCATGCAGCCACGCTTCGAGCCATTGTCCACGTCCGATTTTAACTCTCACCATGAAGGTTATATTCCTGTTGGCAATCACATCTGCACGCAGGGTAGGGGAACTAGCAGCCTTGTCGGCATCACCTCCTTATACAGTTTTCACGGCACAAACAGCCATCCTATGACCATGACCAACGTTCTTACCCAAGGTCAACTCCAGCTTCCATATAAATGAACCTATCGTTTTAGCAGTGTTCTACCCTAGACCGCACAACTCTGAACACCATGCTAGACTCCATTCACTAGACGTCCGTAGAGCACTGACATTCTATATAGAAAGAACTTATAAAATACGGAAAACAAATCATCTGTTCATCTCACTAGATGACCGCACCAAAGGACGTCCGTTATCATCTCAGCAAATATCAAAGATAATTGTGTCATGCATCACCAAGTGCTACCAAATGAGAAATGTCGCACTACCCCATATGATCAGGGCCCATTCCACCAGGGCAATAGCATCCTCAACAGCCTTCCTTAAAGGGGTCCTCTATAAAGGACATTTGCTGGATGGCAATGTGATCTTCTGAACGTATGTTCCCGAACCATTATGTGCTTTCCAGAATCATCATCTCCAACACAGCAGTAGCCAATGCCGTCCCTCCTCCTTAGGTCAGCTATTGCTGTGGAATCACCCACAGTGGAGCACCCACGGGCACACTACCCGAAGAAGAAGAAGAAATTACTCACCTTGTGCAGTAATGATGGTTCTTTGAGATGTGTGTCCCCGTGGGTGCTTCTCGACCCGCCCTCCTCCCCTCTTCAGAGTCTCTTGTTTTGTCTTGCAGACCTCGATGGTCAGGAGGAACTGGCAGGGCCAGACCGTGCAACCAGAAACGGCACGAAAAGCCGCAAGATGGACGACATTTCTCGTTTGGCGCATGTGCGGTCTGGAGAACAACAGCTAAAACATCTCCAAACTGCGGCGCCGGGACGAGCCCAACACCCACCGTGGAGCACCCACGGGGGGACACACCTCGAAGAACCATCGTTACTGCACAAAGTGAGTAACTTATTGTTTTTGGGTCAGGAGCCACTGATCCACAGAAAAATCAGTTGGGGACCATACAAGTGAGAAACAAACAAAAATACACTTCAAACCCCCCCCAACCCTCACTGATGTGACCCCAACTGAAACACCTCAGCCCCCGTGGTGCTCCAGTCCCATGGAGGGGGGAAGTGCAGGGAGGACTGAGGTTCAAGGACTCTGGCCAGATTTACTCTTCTGGGATTCCAGGCTTAATGGATTTTGTGGGTCCCCCATGGCCAAAAATGAGGGATTCAGTGTGAAGGATAGGGCAGCCAGTGAATGGAATGGGGTGGGGGGCGCAGGATCTGGGCAGGAGATGGAATGAAGGAAGGGGTGAGGTCTGGGTGGGAGGTAGGGTGCAGGAACAGGCTGGGAGTAAGATGTCTGGACGGGGGGATGGGACAGGAGTGGTCTGGGAGCAGGCTATCTGGTTGGGGGGTAGGAGTGGGCTGAGGGCACGGTATCTGGGCAGGGTGTCTGGCCAGAGGAGAGGGGGTAAGAGCAGCCAGGGGGAAAGCTGTCTGGCTGGGGGATGTGTGTGTGAGTGAGGGGGTAGGAGGATGGGGTCTGGGCATGAGGAAGTCGGGGGGGCACTTATTTGTTTTCATACCACATCACAGGCACTGTGTAACACAGCCTCCTTCTGCTCCCATTTGCTGGAGGGAAGCCTCCAGAAACTGTCCTGGGGGAAGGAAAAGGGCAACTCGCACGGAGCCATTTTTTGGTTCCGCTTGTTCCCCACACTCGGGAACCAGCGGAGAGATTCTGGGCATCTCTTCCCCCCCCCCCCCCCACCAAAAGGAAGCTGGTGCTGGCATTCCAATCTTGCAGGGGGCCATTAGGCTATAGCACCAGTGCTGGCTCCCTGCTATAGGGGGATGTGGGAGGACTGAGTTGGAACTCCAGAAGAGCCATATTTGGCTTGTAAGCCATAGGTTGCCGACCTCTGGCACAGAGGCTTGGTGGAGCTGAGATGCTCTACTTTTCTTTAATGCTTGGTCATCAGCCCTTCTCAGATGAGTACATTTTAAAGGGAAAGATGCATTTCCTCTTCCACTCAGCTGTCATGCTTTATACATATGATCAGGGCCCATTCCACCAGGGCAATAGCATCCTCAACAGCCTTCCTTAAAGGGGTCCTCTATAAAGGACATTTGCTGGATGGCAATGTGATCTTCTGAACGTATGTTCCCGAACCATTATGTGCTTTCCAGAATCATCATCTCCAACACAGCAGTAGCCAATGCCGTCCCTCCTCCTTAGGTCAGCTATTGCTGTGGAATCACTCACAGTAAATCAAACAACTTCTGAGCAAAAACTAAAATGTTTTTGCTTCTTCCAGTAGCATAGAGGTCAGCCTCATTCTCTAGCAAGAAAACTACCAGGGTTTTTTTAAGTGCCTCTGTTGTGGGGTACAAACAGGCTGAAGAGAAGCTCAAATTGGAGAGCTTCTGCTGAATGAAAATGACTGAAAATTAAAGAGACAAACCCCTCCACATAAATGAAAGAAAAAATATGTCTATGTTAACCTTTCTCTAATTTTACCCTTTTTCTAGGCAGTCTGAAGTAGTCCTCTATGATGAGCTACTTTTGCGAAGAAAGGATATGTTTAAAATTTTATTTTTGCCAACTGTCATTTTTTTAAAAGTTCTGTTGTTTTAGAGAGTCTTAATGAAAATATTGGCGCATTCCAGCGTGTGTTTTATTGGCCCATTTGTGCTCACCCTTGTTCCTCACAAAGTACTGAAGGCATGTTTTAATAGACCAATAAAACATGCTGTGTCATGTCCAACAAGCAAGAAGACATCTGTTAAAGCTTACATCAGTCAAATTAATGATGTTTTGTGGGGTAAATGTGTTGTTACCATTAGAGAGCCATAATTTTATTGACTTAGTTTTTCCTTCTGTGTAGAATAGAAGTTGTTGAACCATCCACTCTAAAACTCTAATGCTGAGATAGAATCAAATTAAAATATGTTTGATTTATTTATGCATATTTATTCTAATGAAGATTAAACCAGAGTTTGAGCTGTATGTGGATCAGACCATATCAAATTGCGCAAGATTAGGTGACAAAGCAAGTGCTTCTGTGTATCAAAATTAAAAACCTCTGTATGAAATAGATTTTAAATGTCTACACTTTTCATCCAGAAGATGTGAATTTGAGTCCTGCCAATTCTTGCTACGCATTTTGGAGCACTTCACTAAGGTGTGTGTTTTGTAACTTTTGTATCCAGTGCTAAAAATGCTAACAAATTAATCATGACATGTATCTATATAAATACCATCTCTTTCTCCAGGAGACACAGAAACCAGTTTGTGCTTTTTTAAGACGGTTTGGTGAGGGGGCATAAATCTTAAGTGCTATTTTGCATTAAGTACATAAAATCAAGTAAATTTGCTATCATAAATGTGATAGATATAAGTGGTAAAAATCTTGATGTAAAACGTGATGATTCTTTAGAAGCTCTTTCTATTTTCCATTGCCTAGAAAGAGTATTTTTACAGTTTAAGCACTGTCTGAGAATGTAATGGCTCTAGCTCTCAGCAAGCCAATTTCTTTCTAAAATCAGAGCAGTCAATATTTGTATAATATGAAAACTTCTTTATGAATGTTGAAATTGGTGGAATAGGAGTATCAATTGTACTTAGGGGTTGCCACGTCCAATTACAGTGTTTCAAATTTTTTTTTAAAACTTCAGTTGTTAAGTTACATAATGTGAAAAGTGGCAATGTTGTTTGTTTCTTTAAACTGTCAGGTCATTAAGATAAAAACATAATATGGACATTGCACACAAGACTGGTCTAATAATAAAAACAAACCAATTGCTAAAATTTCATGTGCATAGTTTTAATGTAATTTAAACTTGGAAGAGTGCTGGATTGACAGGCCTGAAGACCAGTATCTTCCAGTGCTGGCTTCCCATAGTGCCTTAGTTATATCTTGAAGGGTCTGCTCATTGCATGTTTGGCTTCTCTGACACAGCCAGCAGTTGTGCCAGTTATATTGGTTTCTTTTTGTGATTTAGATGCATCACTTCTCCTATAATTGAGTACAACTAAGACCACCTCCTCATTCCATATATGCCACGAAACAGTCATCAGATATTAAATGTTTGATCATAAATTGGTGATCTAAAGGTGGGAGGTTCCGAATTCTATTATCAATCCTTTGAGCCATCCAGTGACCCCTTCATCTTACTGATATGGCAAGCTTCAAAATGTAAAGGGAGAAGTCCCACCCATTTCACATGCACAGATGTAACTTCAGTTTTCATGAAGTTTGCAGTTCATAGATGCAGTTTTTCTCCTTGATGTGTTCAAATGATTTAGAGCAGTGACACTTAGACTCAGATTTGGGAGCCTCAAATAGCTTTTTAATGTGTCTTCTGTGGCTCTTTGCAACACCTGATATTAAAATATATAATTATTAACCAATAAGGATGCTTTTATTCTGTTATTAGCAAATTAACTTAGCAGCTGCAATAATATTAACGTATTTGCTGTGAGAATAATACATATTGCTATTTTATATAAAATGTGTGTGTGTTTCCCCTGTTATACTGTTTAAATATGATTATAGCCAGCTACTATGTTCTTTTGGGTCTTGTTGATCACTAATTTGTCTCTTGAACTACTGAAGTCTAAGCATCAGCCATGTCTACACTAGTTTATGTTGGCAAAACTTATGTTGCTCATAGGTATGACATCCCCCCTGCTGAGTAACACATATTTTGCTGGCATAAGTGCTTGTGTGAACAGCGCTATGTCAGTGAGAGATGCTCTCCCATCGACATAAATATTGCCGCTCATTTAGGTGAGTGTTATGCTGATGGGAGAGCTCTTTCCTGTTGATGTGGCATGGCTATAGGCGCCATCTTATAGCAGTATTGGTGCAGCTTTGCTGCTGTAAGCTTGTGAGTATAGACATGCAGTAACTGACACAAGACAAGCTTTTTCAAGAGACAATGTTTAATTGAATCAGAGTTATAGTATAGGTGTTTTGTTTGCAAAATACTGGCTTTTGCCTAGTCCAGTTGTAATGCAATTTACAAAAATGTAACTGAGGGGAGATAACTACCTTCATGGTATTTGGTTTAAGTATTTTACCCATAACTGAAAAAAGGCTCTTAGGACTTTCTCTGACTAGACTGTGTTATAGTTTGCCTTTCAAATTCTTCTACTGGTATATTTTCAGACAGCTCCTATTAGACTGAGAGTGCTTCTTTATGCATCCAGAGGGTTCTCAATATCCATGATAAAAGAAGTAGCACATTACCTTTGAGCATATTTTTCAGCATAGAAAATTAAAACATGTATTTTGGATGTTGAAGATTTTAAATATACCGTATATTCCGGCGTACAAGACGACCTCTGAAGTTAAAAAACATCCCCCAAAAATCAGGGGTCGTCTTGTACGCCGGATGCCCCGCCGCCGGAGCCCCTCCGCGGCTTTGAAAGCCTCGGGGGAAGCCGGCGGCGGGGCATCCCAGGCGCGCATGGGCTGCCCGCCCGCCGGAGCCCCTCCGCGGCTTTGAAAGCCTCGGGGGAAGCCGGCGGGGGGGCATCCCAGGCGCGCATGGGATGCCCAGCCGCCGGCTTCCCCCGAGGCTTTCAAAGCCGCGGAGGGGCTCCGGCGGGCGGGCAGCCCATGCGCGCCTGGGATGCCCAGCCGCCGGCTTCCCCCGAGGCTTTCAAAGCCGCGGAGGGGCTCCGGCGGGGGGGAGCCCAGGCGCTCCTGGCGGCTTTGCTCCCGGTGCCTCTGGTCTGCTGGGGACCATCTCCAGCAGACCAGGGACACCGGGAGCAAAGGAGGCGGAAGGGCGCTGGGGTATAAGATGAAACCCTATCTTTTAATTAAAAAGATAGGGGGTCGTCTTATACGCCCAGTCGCCCTATACGCCGGAAAATACGGTACACAAAAGCTGTGTGGTATTTTTTTTTTTTTTCTTAAATATCAAGTAAACAGCAAAGTAGTGAACGTTTTTTCTAAGTGCCTGTAATGCAAGCAGTGCAATATTGGTGAATTTTTAAATATTAAGATTTTGCCTAGATCTTTCTAACAACTTTTTTACAATTCCACATTTAAGCACAAAAAGTGAAAAATTGCACATTAAAAAAATCTGTATCTTTAAAAGATCAGTATCCAAAATAATTTTTTAAGGACAAATTTGATCTTGTCTTAGTAAATAGATAAAAATTTCACTGGTTTCAATGGAGTTGCTCTGGATTTACAGAAAGCTGAGCAGAAATTAGTTCATCTTATGAAATCTTGCCCACAATAATATAAGTATTGCCCAAATAAATATAAGATAAAATTATACAAATTCAGAATATAGAGTTACCATATTTGAACTTTCAGAAAAGAGGACACCCCTGAGAGGGAGTTTATCTGTATCAGTATCTACCAACTCACATTGTATTAATGTGTTATATATTATAACTTATTCTGAGTTTACACTTTTCTCAAATGTTTTCAAGACTTTAAATCAGGTCACAAAATATTAATTATTTCTGCATTTTTATGTGAAATATGACACTTTTGGAAAATGTTGTAGAATTATTTGCCATGAGTAAGGTTAGTAGAGTCTGTTCAGTACCTGTAGTTCACAAATGATGTCACAATATGTATTTGAATATTTCTAAGGCTTGGTACAGCTAACACTTTAACTCTGTAACTTTAATTTTTAACTTCGTAACTTCATAAACAGTTGTTTTTGTTAAACTTTTACTTCTGTTTTTATGATGGTTAAAATAAATAATTACAAAATCACTGCTAGTTTCGTGTCCTAAGCTTCATCCAATAAGCTTTATTAAGCACACGTTTTTATCTTGGTTGGTCTTGAGTAAAAAAAATCAAGTCATAACTTCCTAGAACTTCATCTGCAAATTATTTTAAACTGACCTATGAGTGAAAAAATGACCAAGCATTTAGTTCTGGTACCAGTTCTTATTTATATTTTTGTCATTCTGCCAGTCATAGGAACTTGCATATGTTCTGAGCTTGCATATGTTCTGAGCTGAACTAAGGCGTTAGAAAAGTAAATATCATAGTAAAATGAGACCTACTTAGTTTAATCTTGACTTTGTAAATTGTCATCACATACATCCTGGAAAACATGTTCTTCCCTCTCTGTATAAAAGGGAGGGGTGTGTTTGGTTACTTGGCGTTGTAGTAAATTCTTCTGCTTTTCCCATCAATCTTGTATTATATATTTTCCTGTAACACAGTACTCCTTGCCCGTATTCACAAGGGAGGAAGATTGGAGCTGAATTAGAGGGATTTTATTTCATTTGTTACCAATTTAATGACAGATAATACCTGGTAGAAAATTATGGGGTCACATAGATTTAGTTCTTATTCTTTTTTAAGTGATGTAATTGAAGTAACTTTAGGGGAAGGGTGTTGTTAGATGAGAGCCTTTTAATTTCTTTTCTCACTTTGTAAAATTTTCCCTTTTGGCTCAGTCAGTGCTGTACATTTTAGTGTATTGAGAAATTACATATGATGCTTAATATTTACATTTTGAAACCATTTATCTGCATCCATTCATTTGTAATCTGTATTTTCTTCCCCTTTTTAAAGGGGACCTGAAAAAATCCTGGGTTTTGAGAGAACTTTTTTGTTTCTTTTCAATTCATAAAAGTCTGACAGTGTGTGTGTGTGTGTCTGTGTGTGTGTGTGTATGTGTATGTGTGTGTATTTATAAAAAATAAATTAGAATTTCAGGTTTTGTCTAGCCTTGAGGTGACCCTGACTAATGAAATGGTTGATGTCACAAAAGCCAAGAGAGTTAAAGTTGAACATTTGACCGGAGAAAAGTATTTTAGTCAGATTGCTTAAAACTGATAATTTTTTCTTTTGGTCTCATTAAAATATAAATTCAGAAACTATTTTGAATAAAAAAAGCCTTTGTTAAAGGTTTAGCATCTTTGATCCTATAGTTTGGGCATTATAGCTCACAATAAACATTTGTGAGATCTAGTAGAGTCTTCCAGGGGAATTCAGGCCTGATTTTCCTAATATTTCTAATTAAAAAATCTTTCAAGTCTTGCTTATTTATAATAAAGAAGGAAAAAAGAAACATCCCCAAAACATCCTTCACAGGTATTTATACCTTTGGAGGTCTCTACCCACTTTAATTTTTTGTGGCAGCAGCAGCTCTACAATTCCACAGCTAAAACTTGCTGTAA
The DNA here is from genome assembly GCF_052426305.1 of Pelodiscus sinensis. Lineage (NCBI taxonomy): Eukaryota > Metazoa > Chordata > Testudines > Trionychidae > Pelodiscus > Pelodiscus sinensis. The sequence goes on along the minus strand of NC_143054.1, from coordinate 78,230,522 downwards.
AGTTTTCACCTTGTCCATCAGTGACTGCTTTGCATGACACATTCAAGTCCACAATGTTGGAATTTACAGTAGATGGTAGTTTTCCTAGGAGGCCTAGCTATGTTTTTTAATTTTCTGTCTTTGATATTGTCACAGTTTCAGCATTCTCAATTTAGTCTTCATTTCATTTCAGGAAAACTGTCTTACACATGATATTGGAATATCAACTTGGAAGAAACAGATTTTCTTATCCCATAGTGCCTTGTTGGCAAAAAGCTGCCAGGCTGCAATGGAATTAGCAAAGCATGATGCTGAGATCCAGGATATGGCATTTCAGTATGGAAAGCACATGTCTATGAGCCATAAGGTATGCCTTTTCTCCATGTTCAGTCTTCTCCTGAAAGGGCAGATAAGAATCTTTCTATTATATTTCCTTTGATCCTCTTTTTGGGTTGGAGTTTAACTGGTACTTTAAATATAACCACTTGAAATTATTGCCAGTGTTGGCAAATATGTATGAAGAGCCATATGCTTGTCACAGAAAACTACTGTTTATTAAATACTCAGTGTATCAGAAATGTATACATCAAGTAACTCCCATAGGTCCTTGGAAATGGAAAATAATTCTTTTACCACCCACAATTGTAAAGAACAGTATCCTCCCCTAAATGACTGGGTCACTCTTACTAACATGTACTAACAGTAACAACTCTCTTTCTCCCCCCCGCACCTTGCTACTCACCTGACGACTTCATACTCCTTCCCAGATATGGCAAAATGTCCCTCACCCTTTTTTTGCGAACTTTGGTAAACAACCACCATCATTCCCCCAGTATGGGAGCTAGAAGGTAGGAGGTGGAACCAAAGTACATCTCTCAAAGCAGAAGAGGGACATGAAATTGGAGAGAGGTTGAATATGTGTATGTAGGCCTGGGCTTCTAGAGAAGCAGGATTACATGTAGCTGATGTGACAGCAGAAGCCTAAGGCTGTCATTGTCTGACATGTTATAAAACATGTGTTTCAGTCTTTTTTTATTTAGCACACATTTTTTCATCCTCTCTTGCAGCTACACTCGGACCTCCAGCCATTTATTAAAGGAAAATCTAGTGACTCTGTGGCCTTTAGTTTAAATTCTGCCCCTGTAGTCCTGCATCAGGAACTCCTTGGAAGGGAGGCCTGGATAAAGCAAATTAGAGAGGTAAGTTATAAATTCAGTTTAAAGTGAATTTGGAGTGTTATAATAATTTTTAGATTGGTCTTTGGTCTCCCTCTTCCCCCAGTGTCTGGAAAACCCTAGACTCAGTGTTATGGGGCCATCTATGAAGAAACACAGAAGCAAAGATTACTTAAAGAAAGGGGATATAGAGGCAAATCCCATCCCCCAGCCATTCAGTAATTCTTTGACTGTTGTCCTGAAAACATGGAGATTAGTTCTCAGCTTCTTGAATGCAAATTTCCCTTTTCCTCTAGCAATTCCTTAGTAGATTAATGGATAAGAACAAGATGACAGTGTAATCCAAACTTGTTTGTTTCTCTATGTCTAGAACTCTGGGGTTCTGGTCCATGACTGGGGCTAAAGAAGTAATAATAATGACACAAGAAAGAGGACAAGAACAAGTAGGACCGACCCAAAAAGAAAGGCAAGACTTAGCACCATCCAGCGAACCTACATCAGTTGCATGGGTTCACCATGTCTAAACTGTCTTGGGAAACACCCTCCCAGGGTTTAACCCTAGTTGTGCAAGTCTTCCCCCTTGCCAGGAAGATTTATGTTAGGAATGAGGTAATGTGGAGCAAAGATTTATTAGTATCAGTCTGGGATGCTTCATGCTGATGATTTCAGCATGTGGGTTCTGATGATGTAGATATCCCTTTCCCTGTAACATTGTAGTTGTATCTGCCTCTGTAGTTTGTCCTCCTTAGACATGTTGGCCACCTTGGTGCCTGAAGATGAAGTCATGAAGAATCAAATTATAATTGCTAAATTAATTGCCCTTCAGAAGTAATTTAGAAAATGAAAGAGTGATAACACTGTAAACTAAAGCACCAGAAAGTCACATTCAAGATCGGAGCTCCGTTGCTGCCTTTTCTGCTGTTCAGCTTGAAGGTAAAACATAGGGATAGAGGCCTAGCATGGGGCTTATGAGTAGTTCTGCAGTTATGACTGACAATTCTGAGCCTACCTTCATGTGCTGTGGGCAAAGAGGCATAGTCTCAGTATAGAGGTTTTTCTCAGAGGCAAAATTAACCTTATGCTCATAGAGAAAAAATACATTTTTTTCTAACCAAATTGAAGCTTTGTCATTTTAAAAGTTAGAGAATGGTAATTCTGCATATGACTAAGTGTCTTGGAATTCTGCAGCTTTGACACAGACTCCTGTATGTGTGGAATATAAATAGATTTGGATGAATATGTTTCAAAAGCATTCATAAACTGGGCTGTGACAATACCATTACCCTCTAAATGCAATTTCCCATCTGCAGAATCTAGAATAGATTGCAGAATTCCAGTTCCGTCTGTCCACTAATTAATTCTTTTTAAATTAAAAAGAGAAATTATGCATGCACTGAAGCAATTCTAACTAAAGCAAAATAGATTGGTAAAAGGGGTTGTTGGGTGTTTGTTTGCTTTTGGTCATCAAGTCCAGCCACTTGCTCTGAGGAAAACCTAGACAAGCCCTGAAAGGTCAAACCTGTTCTTAAAACCCTCCAGTAATGGGGATTCCATAACCTCTCTTGGAAGCCTATTCCAGATCTTAACCACTCCCCCTACTTACAACTTTTTTCCTAACAATTAATCTAAATCTCCCTTGCTACGGTCCATTATCACTTATCCTACTTTCACTGGACCTGGAAAACACTTGACCATCATCCCTCTTTATAAGAGTTTATAACATATTTGAATATTCAGTCTTCTTTGGTCAAGACTAAACATGCCCATGTTTTTCCCTTTTACTCATACTTCAGGTTTTCTAAAACTTTTATAATTTTTGTCAATTGTCTCTTCTGATTTATCCAAATTTTCCCTAAAATGTGGTCCCCAGAATTGGACTTAGTACTTTGGGAAGGAGGGTGAAGGGGCTGGGTGAATCCTGCAGAATTGTCAGTACATTTACTAACACAGTCAGTTTTTGCTTCTGTACCCAGTGCACAGTTGTCAGAGATTTTTCCTTTAGCATTTCTATTTTTCCCTTAGCATTCCTATCCACTCTTGCCTCTCACAATTGTGTGCAGCTATTAATGACAGAACCTCCTCCAAATCCTCTCACTTGCGCCCTATGACAGTTGCTGGAGCTGCCTTTGCAAGTCCTTCATTTCTTCTTGTACGTAGTATTCATTGGTTAGTTTTGAGAGTTTTATCATAGTTCAGATTTTGTATTAGAATTAGATTAGTGGTTGATAATTGTGCTGGAGCCGGTACCAAAGTCATACCTCGGTCTCTGGGCTGCAAGTCCATTGCCTATGTAGCAAATCTATGCCTGTCAACAACCCACACTCCAGCTGTCTTAAGTGCTTGAGGGAAGCTCGTGTTAGTAACAAATGCCACATTTGTAAGAGGCTTAAGCCCTGCTCCAAGGACAGGATTCTTTTACAGATGCCTTCCTGCCACCTTGGTCAAACAGTCTGCTGTATGCTTTGGTCCTGTTCCACTATTGCAGTGTTTCCCAATTTTACTTGGCCATGGAACCCTTTTAAACTCGAAAGAATTTTGCGGAACGCCTAATAACAGTCTAATATATGGAGCTGGAAAAGTAGACCACAAGTAAGTAAGGATAATAATAAACAAATGCTAAACAAGGTCATGAGATCAACATTTAGTTTAATTGCACATATTTAAAAACAAAAATCACATAATATTATTTTTTAAAATCCATAAAATGTTATTGTAATGGAATTTTCTCGCGGAACCCTTATTTTCACTTTGCAGAACCCCGGGTTTCTGCGGAACACCATTTGGGAAACACTGCAACTATTGCCCAAAGTTTTATGCAAAATCAAACAAGATTGAATATACCTTATATTCCTAGCACTAGTGAGGCTCTGTCAGTACTGGTTTCCAGCTTTAGTAGTCCTGTCAGGCAGAGCTCTGCTATCGCTCCCACTAATGCTGATGTGATGTCTCAAGACAATAGCCACCTCCTCCATCCCAACCTTTACCTCACTGCCTGGATGCTTCATGGCTGACATCTTTGGAAGGGCCTTGTTTTAAACAAGCACAGGAAGTGCTTCTAAATAGTAGAAAACCTTTGACTAGGAGTTCTTGCCTTGCTAAAAGGAAGAGTCTATATCTGGTCTTGGCAGAAAGGCGTGTTTCCTCAGCCTGGCCTCCTAGCTAGCATGTATTGGACTACCTCTATTGAAACAAGTGGTAACTGTCAGTTCCATCAGAGTACAATGAATCGCTATCTCACTTATCCATCCTCCTGTTTATAACCATTCACTCTCTCTTTCAATCCAGTGTCTGTCAAATTTTTTTAAAGTTGTGTAGCAATTATAGCTACAGGTACAGGATCCTGTTCCACCATATACAGTAGTTTGAATTTAGTTTTAGCAAAGATGATGGATCACACTGTTGGGCTGCTGACATCCCATCCCATGCTACACCTTTCAATGAAGGTGGTTTTTTTAATTTGTTATTACTTCAACCTGAAGAAGAGTGGAGGAATTACACATTCTAGTATCAGAACCTCCATATATGGTCTTCTAGAGAGACAAAGTTACTTTACCCTCACTTGAAGTTTCTTATTGAAGTGATTTCCAGTTTTCACATTAATGAAGCAACTGACTTACCAACCTTCTTCTCAAAGCCACATATGCATAAAGATTAGGAAATCTGGACATTAGAGCTCTGGCTTTTTACCTGGCTCAAACTAAACGATTTAGGTCTTCAGTGCAACTGTTCATTGCAATAGCTGACAGGCTGTTCAGTGTCCACCCAAAGGATTTCTTCATGGATATCCAATTGTATTTGGTTAGGCTTACCAGGTGACTATCATGACTGTGAAGTATGAGTGAAAATGTTACAGTTTGCCAAATATAATCATGTGTATATGTTTGTATCAGCTTTGTATTATGAGTTATAAATGTGTAGGCTATATCTGTATTTCCAGACACGTGCTGTGTATCTAGGTAACACTCCTAGACAGATTGACATCAGCACTGCTTAGCCTTCTTGATGGCCCATGAAGGACTTTAGCTCTGTAATACATCCATTAAAAGACCTGCAGCTATACCTGGTGAGCCAGCAAGTCATATAGGGGTATACCTTTGTACAAAGAACTCTAAGGCCTTTCCATATGCTGTGAAGTTTGTGTTTGGAACAAGGGAAGTACTAGACATATGGAAGTGCATCATCTCAATTTTATCTTCAGTTCTGCTTTTATATTCCTATGGAATAACTTTTCTACAAACAAAGCATCGAATGATCAATTCAAGCTGCAGATGTGTCTCAGAGGGACTTTCAACCGAAAAACCAGATATATGGGCTTTGAAGTCTTTGTATGTATGTGACTATTTTATCATTTAACAACTTTTTTCTTTTTCTTTCTGTTTGCTTTTTCATCAACCTTGCTTTAATCTGTTGGCTATCAGTCTGCTATTTTGGGTAAGGCCCAACTTAACATTGACCTGGCAGTGTGGCCTTTATGGCTCAGAAGAACATTTTGTGTACGTATGCAGAGTTTTAAAATAGCTTCTCACTCTACTGGTAGCCAGAGAACTGGAATGCAATAAGGGGGCCGTGGGGCTGTGATTCCTTTCTTCTCCTCCTCCTCCTCTTTGCCTCCATCTCCCAACTTCAGTGTTACCCACCAATCTTCAGAGCATCTACTCTCCTTTTTGCAACCTACCCTGATCTTGGCACTTCCAGTGAGCTCTGTGCCAGGCACCCTACATCACAGTGACACATCCAAGTAACGTTTGGCCATACAACTGCAACTCAGGCAACTTCTGCAGCCTTTCTGGCTTACATTCCCATATTGGATCTTTTAAGGCTTCCACCTGGTCACCATGCTATACATTTACCTCTTACTGAACCACCTCTCAGCAATGCAGAGATGATGCTAGATTTGGCCAAGTAGCTCTCTGTTCTCTCTTTAAATAGACTCCAACCTGCTTCCAGTTTGAATTGCTTGTGAGTCACCTACAGTGGAATGGATATGTTCAATCATGCAAAGAAGAAATGGTTACTAACCTCTTTTCCATAACCACTGTTCTACTAAATGTGTTGTGTGTGTCCATTCCCCAGCCTGCCCTCCTTTCTTCCACTCTCAGTGAAGGAATTGAGGGATCTGAGTCAAATCCATGCTTTATAAATGTGTACAAAATTGCAAGATAAAAGAGGTGCTTGGCAGTGTTCCCTATAAGTTGTGCGCTTGAGTGACCGCTCAGAAGAGACTCAGATGTTACACAGCTAATTAGTAGAGTTCCCACAGCTTGTTTTTTTTCTATTGGTGGTGCATTCACACATGCTTTGGTACACAAAAGAAATTTATTCTGCACATGGATGGACAAAATCCACACATGTATGGGAAGTTTAGAGGAAACACTGGTGGATGGGTTGCGCAAATGTGTACCACTGAAGGAAAAATCTGACAACTGTGCATTGGGCACTTATACACCACCAGTGGAATGGGCATGTGCAACATGTAGCAAAGAACTAACCACAATTACAGGAGAAAAGGGTTAGTAACCCATTTCATCCTTTGCCCCAATTGCACAAGCACACTGTGATGCTCATCGTGACACTGATACTGCCTGCTCATTCTCATGGATTTACTTGCTTGTGTGTGATCCTAGATCTCCACATTTGCACACTTCACCCTGACCTCTTTCTCACACATACTTCATACTTTTTTTCCACAAACACCAGGTAGTTCCCCCTTACCTTTCAAATCAGTTATCTTGCAATTAATCAACATTTACCTGTTCATCAATTCTTTCCCTGCCAAATTCCTTAGTTATTTTTGCTTCCCCAACAATCAAATTATTTTCTTTTCCCTCTCCCTTCCCGATTCATTAATCATTTGAATCTCCCTAGAATTTATCAGTGGATTGTTTTTCCACCTTCCTTCCTTCCACCTCAAAATGTATCCCTTTTCTCTCTCCTCCTTTCTCTCCCCCCATCCAAAATTAATTAATTATCTTACAAATCTGTTATCAGTGTCTCTTTCAAAGCCACAATGACCACCTAAGTGCTCCTCTCTCAGTCCATTCCTTCAGTCTACTCCTTATTCCAGTTGCCTGGCCCCTTTTGTTCTCTGTGTCAGCATTTCTCAAGTAGATTTCCAGAAGATTGGGAGGAGGTGGTTCCATTCCGCTTCCCCCCTGCTTAGGATGAGACCTGCCCTGTTAACTGGGGTTTGCAATCTTTCCTGGAGGAGAATAAAGGGCTAGGAGTCTTCTCTTTGCTACATAGCCTCCCCCCTCTCCCCCCAGGAGGGGGACTACTGGAGTTGGGTAAGGCAACAATGATAAAAATGAGTTTGATCACAGGAAAAGGCTTTGGGGTAGCTGATCAGGAATGCTCTGAATCTAGCATTAGCAGCCACTGAGTGAGAAACAAACATGTGTGTCCAAGGTAAGAAGTATTTTTGTATATAGAAAATGCACATGTTATGCAAAATGCAGTTCTCTGCATGACCCCCCCATGACAAAATTCAAGGTGTTGGGCTCCAGCATATCTTGCATCTGTTTTGGTTTACGATGAGTTGGAACCATTTTAAAATATCCAAGTGTGATCCTCTCTGGAACATGTTAGAAAAGATTCTTGTATATTTTGAAACCTGATTATTTATAAGTTCAGAACAGAGAATGAGCAAAGGGATGACACTGTGTATACGATTGGAGGGGTAGCCATGTTAGTTTGTAACTTTAAAAACAACGAGCAGTTTCTAAGGTGCTACAGCACTGATCACTGTGTATATGCATGATTCCCCACCGAAACACAGCTGGGAGGTCTAATTTTAGGTCTGCCTGCTTTGACATTATCTTTTTAAAATGACCAAGTCTAGACTTTTCCCTTCTGTTTACATGCAAGCTGTTCCTGGTCGGGTTTAGTTCTTTTTTGAGGAGCTGGCGGGACCTATTACTTATTTTGTTTATTGTTAACTCTCTAGTCCGTTTATTGTTGGCATAAGTACACTATATAGTAAGGATATTGAGTTTTCTCAACTATATGAGCAGAAAACTTTTAAAGAAAGGTGTTACTTATGTCTAAAATGTTTAAAATATAGTCAGAACATTTGACCATTGTAGGTATCCAAAGATGTGCCTGTGTCCAATAGAAATCTCTTTTCATGTTGTAATGAAATCTCTATGCTATATATCATTCTGCTAGTAAATATTCATTTGTTATTTTAAAATTCAGGATCTTAGGGAAGTTATTTAATTTTAAAATATTAATTGTATAGCTCTCTACGTATTTTGTTTTTGCTTCTTACAGAGAAGCACAAGGTCTACAAGAATTATGATAGTCAGTAACATGACATTTTATGTTTAATCCTTCTTTTTTATGTTTAAGGCACAACATAAAGGGAATTTAATGGACTTTACCAGGGTGAGTATATTATATTAAGGCTACATTTTATTTTAAATGTAATGCTTTCAATTTTAGATTCATTATTTGAGAGAAGTTTTTTCATTACAAAGATTTACCTGATACATTTTAATTTTCTGTTAACAAAGACTAGGCAATTAGGATGGTCCCATCATACAGGAACTGTCATACCAGGTTAGATTATTGAGCAGTCTAGTCCAATGCCATGACAATGACAATACTAAATGAGAATGCCTATGGCATTCACGGTGGCCTTATTGATATAGAGAACTATTTGTATTAAACTAAACTCTATGTATCAAAATTAGCCATTTTACTGCTATATATAACACTAGAACAGGAAGGGACCTCAAGAGATCATCAAGTCCAGTCCCCTGCCCTCATGGCAGGACCAAGCACCATATAGACATGGGGTGGGCAAAAGGGCCTCTGCGGGCCAGATCTGGCCTGCCAAGCGGGTTGATCTGGCCTGCATAGGCCCTACTGCTCCCCCGTCTCCAGACCAATTAAGGTCTGGGGGCAGCGGAGCGCACAAAACTTCACAGAACCACACAGAACCTTGATGCGCCATGCTCTCCTCACAGAGCGGGAGGAGACGTTACATGCTCCCCCCACCGCCAAGCCCTGATTGGTCTGGAGGCAGGAGGAGTGCGTGAAGTTTCCTCTGTATTCCCCCCGACTCCACAAGGAGCACGCGCAGCATTTCAAAGTGCCGTATGCTGGCGCAGAGCAGAGGCAGGACAAAGGATGCTTCGTGCAGCTCCCCAACCTCCAGGTCTATCAGGGTTTGGGGGTGTGAAGAGTGTGTGACATCTCCTCCCACCTTGCGAGCAGCGCATAGCACTTTGAAGTGCTGCGTGCTCCTTGCAGGCTAGGGGTAGGGTGGGAGGAGGATTCGTGTACTCCCTCCACCCCCAGGCCAATCAGGGCCTGGGGGTGGGGGAGCTGCGTGAAGCTTCCTTTGCCCTGCCCCGGCCCTGTGAGGAGCACGCAGCACTTCTAAATGCTATGTGCTCCTTGCAGGGTGGAAGGAGATGTCACGTGCTCCCCCACCTCCAAGGACTGACTAGCCTAGGGGCGGGGAAGTATGCGAAGCCTCTTCCTGCCCTGCCAGGGGCATGGGTGCCTAGTGGGAAGGGAGGGCAAAGGGACTCCCCCAGCCCCAGATCAATCATGGTCTGTGGGTGAGGTAGTCCAGAAGCATCCTGGCCCCGCTTCTTCTGGTTTAAGCTCCACCCCTTCCGGAGCAACCCCTTTCGGCCAAAAATTATTGCCCACCTCGGTCTAAACCATCCCTGATAGATGTCTGCTAACCTGCTCTTAAATATCTCCAGAAATGGAGATTCCACGACCTCCCTAGGCAATTTATTCCAGTGTTTAACCAGCCTGACAATTAGGAAATTTTTCCTAATGTCCAACCTAAACGTCCCTTGCTGCGATTTAAACCCATTGCTTCTTACATAAGAATGGCCGTACTGGGTCAGACCAAAGGTCCAACTAGCCCAGTAGCCTTTTGTTGCTTTTGCGTTCTCCTTTCTTTGTTAAACTAGTCTCTCTCAGGCTGCTTCCTAATCATCAGGCCCAGATTACACAATGGCCGTTCAGTGCACTTGCATAGGGCCCCCATTTCAGGGGCATACCCAACCACTGATTTTAGGTGGGTGACCCTGAGACTCCACATTCTTTAATCTGGCACTTCTGATTATGACCTCTGTACAATGTTGTGCACTCATACCTGTCTGCCTCCCTCCTCATCCCCATATCATGGGTAAAAGGGAGTCTTCCTTGTCCTGGTAGCTGCTCCTTGTACTCCTCCTCATTTACAGTCTTTTTGTGAACTGTACATGGGAACCTTCCCTTTCATTGCACCAGCTAAAGTTGAGGCCAAGAGATATCTCTAGCAGTAGAGGAATTTTCATACTAAGCTTCATGCTGACAGTCTTTCGCTCAAGTATATAGTCGTAAATAAAACCAGTCAACTCCCTAGAAACTGAATATAGCCTTTTCAGATCTTTTCATGGTGGAGTTGAAATATAATGATACAGGTGCCTTGTATTTCACTTGAAGTGCCAAGATCATCCAGACTGAATGACAGTGGGAGGAATGAATAAGCAGGAGTGCGGGTTAAGACAATGGGAATTATCAGTATGAATATATTTTCTCCTATTTGTGGTCCTTGTTCAGAACTTCTAAAACCTATATTTATGGACTTAATATTTTGTTTTCTTCTGTTGTGCTTCATCTCTTGAGTGAAAGACTGTCAGCAAGAAGCATGTGAGAAGATTCCCCTACTGCTAGAGATACCCCATGGGCCTCGATTTTAGCTGGTGCAACAGTTTTCATATACAGTTCACAAAAAGGCTGTATATGAGGAGGAGTTTATCAGGAATACAAGGATAATTAAATTTACATCTCCATTCAGTCTTTGACTACTTTGTGGGCACTCCAGTGTAGTTGTACATGGAAACCAACAGGTAGGAAGTGGACTATCACCACTAACTCATTTCACATCTATCACAGAAGAGACATCAGATAACTATTTGTCATAACTGGATTGAGTCAGATTTGAACCAGTGACCTAGAGATGAAAGACTCCATATCTCATCCTGTCAGTCTTAAAGTAGGAAAGAAGCTGATTGTTTGGGTTGAATCTTAGCAACATCATGAGATTTCAGCTAATTGCCCTCAGAAATATCTGAATCATATATGTGTTTAATAAATTAAATTATATTTTAATTTCTCTTTGGCATTGAGTAGAGGCTGAATAGCTTTATGGTTTTGATTGATATTTCCTAAGACTGATGGAAAACTTGCAAGGAGATGCAATTGATATTTTGATTTGCTGTTACAACTATAGTATGTATCTAAAGGAAAGTTAAAATATAGACTAACATTCCCTGGGAAAAGTGTGTTTATTCCAAACTACTCCAGATTACCTCTGTAGTTGAGTTTTCTGTTACTTAAAATGATTATTCTTATTATAAGACTACCATAGATATTTTTACCATGGCAAACAAAATCTGGCTCATGTGGTGTGACTTTCTCAATTGCTGTTAATTTTTAAAGGCCAAAATGACTTTTTCTTTACCTATCCATCTCTAAGAAACTTCTGTGGTGACTACTTATTCTTACAAAAATTCTATGGCTGTTTTCTTTGAATTGCTGCACTTCTAATCTAGCATCACAACAATATTTCTGTGGCTGTAAAGTAAGCGGACTAGCATAAAATTTTCCATGATGTATTGTATGGCTTTGTGTATTTTCATATTGTTCTCAGCCATTGCAAATAGCTGGTCTTCCAGATGATGGTGAAAAGTCCGTAAGACACCAAGCCAACTTATGTTGATTTGATTGGAAAGGAAATAGAATTTCTTTGTCTTTCAGTTGCTTGGGTTTAACCTGGTGGAATGAGGTTTGATTAGCCTTGTGTTAATTTGGCTTACATAGCTGCAGATAGAGTAATTAAATTTGATAGAGTAATGAAATTATCCTATAGTTTTTTTAAATCTAGCTGTAGTATTTAATTTAATTTAAAAGGTACATGTAGACTGTAATAACCCCCCCCCCCCCCCCCCAATACTAAGTCTTAGAGCCCAGGTAAGTTGACTCGAGCTGACAGGGCTTAGACTGCCAGGCTAAAAATTGTAATGTAGACCCTCCTCACTTGCAGGGTTTCCAAACTTAGGTATTAACCTAAGCCCAAATGTCTACATTGCAACTCTTATCCCTTCAAGCCTGAACTCTGGGAGCCTGAGTCAATTAGATGTACTCTAATTTTACATGAATGGGAGTGGATTTCAAAGTTGACTATTAACAGTATCATGAAATATTTCCTTGGCACTGTTGATAATACCAAGAAATATTTCCTTATTGCCCTACAGTTCATTAACTTGACTTTTGTTTTCTTATTATTGGACATGGTAAAAACAAGGACTAAGCATCATTTCATTTGCTGCATCATTCAGGCTTCTTCTACCTCAGTCTAGACCCCTTTAATCTTTCTCCTTTCAAAGGTTAAATAATCCTACTTTCCAAAATCTTTTTGTACTCGAAGTTCTGCCATACCTTTAATTATGTTTGGTCTTTAGTCTCCTGTGTATTTTTATTAAAGTTAAAATCACCAACTCTGGCCACAGTATATCAAAAAGGCATGCCATTTTAATATCTATACTATTTCCTTTTTAGTACACTGAAATAGCATACTTGTTTTAACTAATTACTAAAATCCTTTCTGCTTTAATTTATACATACATATTATGGAGAGATGTAATTCTGTTTGTTTAGTTGGTCTTCCCAAGCATATTTTACATTCTCATAAGATTTTCAATTAAAAATAATAAATGAAGGTAAGATTGAGATCCACCTGTTCCCTGTGTCTGCTTTTAGGGGTTTATTTTTGCGTGGTATAAAATATCTTCCCATACCTTTTTATTCCTATGTCTATGTCTGCTCTTTCATTTGCACATTAGACGCACGTTTTAAAATTGCCATGCTAAGTCTACACTGACCAGAGAAGAGTCTGTTTTTCCAATATATCAATCTTACTGTCAGAAGGACTTTGATATTACACAAAGCTTATCTTAAGGTTGTCGTGCCTGAAGCATTTTCTCACAAAGCGGATAATCAGCCTCTGAATGCCCTGTTCATTTTTTTTTTTACTTCACCATCACTACCACATCCAGACAAATTATTGATCCATCATCACATTGTATGAAAGCATCTTCCTGAGATGAAAAAGTAGTTTTACCTCTGTTTTAGTATTAAGTGCCTCAAGTCGCACAAAAGAGAGTAGTAATAAAATTGAGGCAGATGCTATTTGTGTCTCTGCTGGAGACAGCAGATCAGTGAATCTTGGTAAAATCTTTTCTTCTTACCCTCATTTGTCTCTCTTATTATGACAAAACATCTCAGTCATTTTCCAGAATCACCTTTATCTGTTTCACCTTTTCCTTACTATGCACAGCAAGTAACATAGTGCTACTAAAACCATGTGTCCCTGATGAATTATTTATTTATTATTTGTATTACAATATCTCCTAGTGGCAATGTACAAATACAGGTTGGACCTTCCTTGTCCTGCACCCTTGAGACCTGACCCATCCTGAATGTGGGAATTTGCCGTATATGGGAAGGTCCTATGCCACTGCCTCCCAGGATGCTGCCCCTCCCTGCAACTGACTCCGCTTTGACCCCACGGCCCCTGGGCTCCAGCCTGAAGGGCTTGTACTTGGGCTCCCAAGAATGGAGCTCCCCAGCTTCTGTGGTGCTACTTCTCCTCCGTCCAACTGGAAAGCCCCAGGGATGGGGCTTTCTGGCTGCTCCAATTCTGCCATGCTCCCCCGGGGATCCCTGGGGACAGGGCTTGCTGGCTGCCCTGCTTTTGCCGCTCACTCATCCAGCTGCTGCCCTGCTGGGCCAGGACTCCCCAGGGAGGGAGCTCCTCAGACTCCATGGTGCTGCTTCTCCCCTGCCCGAGTGCATATCCCTGCTGGGGATGGAGCACCAGACCCACTGCTGCCCCACCTAGCCAGGGCTCCCCAGGGACAGTTTCCCAGCTATGTAGTCCTGCTTCTCCCCCGCCCAATCCAGGCTCCCCAGCGATGTGGTTCACGCTTCCAGATGCTGAGGCTCTCTGATCCAGTAAAATATGTGGTCCTGCTGGATCACAGATGTTGCTGGACTAGAGAGTCCTAGATTTTGGAGGTTCAACCTGTATCTATTAAGAGAGAGAGTTCCTGCCCTGAGTAATTTAATTTAAGTAGACCCCCCCCCCCGCACGCACACGCGTGCACACACACACGCACACAGAGGCAACCAAAGTACAAACTGAGGAAATTACTTCTCCGATGTCATGCAACAGTTCTGTGGCCAAGTGATGTGTAGAATTTTGGACCTCTATCATAGAGTTCTGTTGCCTATTTTCTGGTCCACAGTGCATCGAGTTATATGCAAGGGTAATTAATTTTTCAACCAGTTATTATTGTGTAACAGAAATGCATGGGCATTTTCCTTGATGCCATTTCCTGAAGGGATGGAATTAAACAGAGCAGAACTTTTTAAAATCTTGACATGTGACCTTATTCATTTGCTCTGCTAGAGATTGCTTTCTTTCAGATTGGCATGGAAATCATGGCATGTGTTGATATACTTTGTGAGTGTATTCATTTATGTATGAAGCAATGTACATGTAGGATGTTAACTTGGGAAACAGATTTTGTACCTATGCTGGAAGTAGGTTACCTGAGAAATGATGTACCAAGTAGCATTTACATGGCATGAAACTAATACTGGCTTAAGATGTGAGGGAGAAAGAGCCAAAGAAAAGGTGGGAAAAGGTGACATTTAAGGAAATAAGGGTTCTTGAAGATGCCATACTGCCAATCAAATAATAACAATAATAAAATTAACTTAGTTCAGTCAATAGCTGTCACCCTTCACAAAGTTCAGAATTGACTACCATAGACAGTACATTAACTGCCACAACACTGTTGGCAGAACAGTTTTGCAATCTTATGGTGTACATAACAATAGTCCCACAATGTTCTACTTCATTAAGTACCAAAGAATCATCATAATTCAGTCCATGGAACTACAGAGCATCCTATTCACTGCTTTTCGGAAGCAAGCCAGTAAAGTGGAAAGGATGGAGGATTCTTGTTCAGCTATAATGTTTTTCTATTAAGCTTTATTTCAGCAGGATTGGCATAGCCACTGCCACTAATTCCTTTGGTGATTCTATAATTAAATAATGTATACATCTAAAAAAGCTCCATTTTAATGCAGATATTTTAAATATCTAATATTTAAATGCTAGGCATTTATAATCAGCAAGTCCAGATAATTTGAATCCAAGAGTTTTAAAAGAGCTGACTGAGGAACTCACTAGACCATAAATGTTGATTTTCAGTAAGTCCTGGAACATCAAGAAAGTTTGAGAAAATTGGAAAAAGCTAACATGCCAATATTTATACAAAAGATAAATGGGATGACCCAAGTAATTATAGGCCTGTTGGTCTAACATTGATCCTAGGCAAGATAATGAAGCAGCTGATATGAAACTCAATAAGTAATTAATAGGAGGATGATTGAATTAATCCCATCAACATGGGTTTTTGGAAAGTGGATCCTGGCAAACTAACTTGCTATCTGTTTTTGGTGAATTTATAAATTTGTTTGAGAAAAGTAATAGTGAGATATACTTAGACTTTTGTAAGGCATTTGATTTTGCACTATGTGAGATTTTGATTAAAAACTAAAATTATATAAAATTATCACAGAGTGACAGTAGGAACTCATGTTCACATGATTATTCACCATGACCCCCAGAGTCACTGCTTTCTAAGATAAAATCTGCCATTGTATAGGTATGGCATATGTTCTTTGTTCCTAGATGTATACATTTACATTTAGCCATATTAAAATGCATATTGTTTGTGTGTACCCCATCTACCAAGTGATCCAGATCACTGTGAATCAATGATGTGTCCTCTATATTATTCACCATTCCCAATTTTTGGGTCATCTGCAAACATTTCCAGTGATGATTTTCAGTTTTCTTCCAGGTAATTAATAAATAAGTTAAATGGCAAACAGCTAATAACTGATCCCTGCATGAACAAACTGGAAATACACACATTTGTGATTCCCCATTTACAATTACATTTTGAGACCTAAAAGACAGTTTTTAATCCATTTAATGTGTGCCTTGTTAATTTTATATCATTCTCGTTTTTAATCAAAATACAGTGCTGGTACTAGGTGAAGCACTTCATAAGGTTTTAACAGGGTTTAAAAGAGAACTAGATAAATTCATGGAGGTTATGTCCATTAATGGCTATTAGCCAAGATCGGTAAGGAATGGTGTCCCTAGCCTCTGTTTGTCAGAGGGTGGAGATGGATTGCGGGAGAGATCCCTTGATCATTACCTGTTCAGTTCACTCCCTCTGGGGCACCTGGCACTGGTCACTGTCAGCAGACAAGATACCGGGCTGGGTGGACTTTGGTCTGACCCAGTATGGCCATTCTTATGTTCTTCAATGTATTCGATTAACACTATCACTTCTATCAACCAAACATGTAATCTAATCAAAAAACAATATCAAGTTGGTTTGACAGGATTTATTTTCCATAAACCTAAGTGGATTTGTATTAATCGTATTACCTTCCTTTAATTCTTTATTAATTGAGTTCTGTATCAGCCACTCCATTAGCTTTCCCAGGATCGATGTCAGACTGACAGGCCTATAATTACCTGTCATCCCATTTACCTTTCTGAAAAATCGGACAGATTAATTGTCATCCAGTGTTCTGGAAGTTCCACAGTGCTCCACGACTTTTATTGAAAATTAATGTTCATGGCCCAGTAAGCTCTTCAGCCAACTCTTCTAAAACTCTTGAATGTAAGTTATCTCAACTTATTTCAGCTATAAAAAGATAACGCAAGTTATCTCAGCTATAAAAATGTCTAACATTAGTGGCTTCTGATTTACATTTTTCTGAAAAGAGTGTTAGCACTATATGATCTGATACATCATCTGTGTTATTCCTAAATACTGGACAGAAATATTTACTGAAATATCTGTCTTTTCTGCAGTATTATTGATAATTCTTCCATTTCCACAAAATAATTGACCAGTACCAGTGTTAGGATTCTTTTAGCTCCTAATATATTTTCAAAATTCCTCTTTATTATCCTTTGCCCTACTGGCCATAGATTTCTCCCTTTCTTCCCTTAGCAATTTTCTAGAATTCCTAATTTCTGAATTTGTATTCATTATTAACTTTCCATTTCTTCCATTTGTTGTGTGTGTATATCTGCATATTTATTTTATTTGTATAGGTGCCTTCACTTTCCCTTTACATCAGTTCAATTTTTAACAAGAAAGACCTTCTTTCTTGTTGGTTGGATTGCACCTTTTTGTGCATCTAATTAAGGTATTCTTAAAAGATTGCAAATTATCATTCACATTTTTCTAATTAAATGCTTCCTCTCAGCTGATATGGCATTTTTTAAATTGGCCCTGGTAAAACACCAAGAATGTATATATTACTGGTCTGTACTTTATTCCGCTTGCACATTATAACTGCAATCAAGGCATGATCACTTCTACCTAAGATACCATTAATTTTTAGTTCTGTGGTCAGTTCCTCTTTATACATTGGGTCATGGTCTAATAAAGAATTCCCCATGTTGGCTTTGATGCTTCTTGAGTAAGGAAATTGTCATGTGTAATGTTTAGAAATTCCAAGGATGTTTTGACAGCATGACACCTCTGGCATATGTCACTCAAATTGAAATCCCCTATGATCACACTGGTTTTTTTTCCACTACACATTCTATAAATTGGTGCTTCAGGAGGTAGTCAGCCTGTTCCCTAATGTGATTTGGTGTCCATAGCAGACAGCAACAAAACCCCATCTTGTGCTTTATCTATTAGAACATTGATCCATAAGCATTCAAGACCACTGGATGCTTAAACAGGAGA